>NC_079365.1:8030000-8630000 GCF_021018895.1 Seriola aureovittata | reverse complement strand
GGGCGCGGCTCCTGGCCCTTACCTCATACTCCAATGCTGGACATATATTACCCCAACTACATCTGTTATAAAAATGAAAATTGATGTAGTTTGTGCTTCATACACCTCCTCTTCTCATTTCACACCCTGAGATATCTCTGCTGTTTCATTTGGTGTCACTTAAGGACAAGAAAAGCAGCTCCTGAAATTGTAGATTACCATGCCTGTCGAATGATGGGGTTTAAAAACAGCCACTAATGTTTCATCCCAGTGCTCACAGAAAGCAACACGAATTTGAGCCAGAGCCACCCCCAACAGAATGCTCGTGGGGATGCTAAATATGGAAACTATTTTCCATAT
Source organism: Seriola aureovittata (assembly GCF_021018895.1). Taxonomy (NCBI): domain Eukaryota; kingdom Metazoa; phylum Chordata; class Actinopteri; order Carangiformes; family Carangidae; genus Seriola; species Seriola aureovittata. Next base: position 8,629,661 of record NC_079365.1, on the reverse strand, counting down.
TTCTTTTCATCAACACCAGGGCCATTGCCCAGCATATCATTTTCTCATCATGCAAACTGGCAGAAACTTGTACCATTTGCGTTGTTCATCTATTTGGCAGAGACAGCTTATTCACTTGATGGGACAGCTTCACAAAGCTAACTGGAGGTTTCTGCTTGTTTTTTTTTTTTTACTTCAATACAATGCATTGTGGAGGAAAAGGAAATGTGGAAAAGTGATGAGACTGAAGGAAGTTTGAATGCGTGTTTTGATTTGCTGATGCATATTTATGACCTTAATGGTGCAATCGCATATGAAGAGTGGAAGAGAATACAAGTTGAGTTTAAATTAAAATGGAAATAATATGTCCTGCTGGGTAAACACTGTCTTTGTGATGAAACTACAACACAAAACTGCACAAGATCCAACTTGAACAATTATTATAAACCACACCAGTCTGCTGCCCTTCATTGTTTTTGGGTGGAGGATCCTCCAACAACTTATAAATGTGTAAATAATTCATGCTTCAGCTTCAACAATAAATCCAAAATACTTATATATTCATTTTAGGGAAAGAAGACAAACTCCAGCCAAACTGCCAGCGGCAGTGAAAAGTGTTTGCATAGTCTGAATGCTATTGGGAAAATATAAATAAATAAAAAAAGAAATATAAATAAAGAAGAAGCTGATGGAAACAGTGCGATAGGGAAGAGAATAGGACAAGAGCAGGAGTGTCTGTGCTATTGGCGGGGTCTGGCAGAGTGAAGGAGGGGAGGGAGAGGAGGTAGAAAGGTGTTTGTAGAAACAGAGCAGTAGAGGAGTCCTTAGTTTCCTAATGGATCAGATTTGCTGCCACTAACCACACCTGTGCTGTCACCATCACTTCTGTTTAAGCCTTTAAGGAGGGAATATGTAGCCAAGAATCTGGCTGATAAGGTCTAACCTAAAGTGAAAGCACTACAGGATCTCTGCTTTGTTGCTCACTTACAGCTCGGGCATTGTGTGCTTTAAGTCTAAACAAAGTCGCACTGAATGTAAAGAGATAAGGAAAAGGTTTTGTTAAAAAGGACTTTAATTTGTCCTTAAATTTGGCCTTTTTTTGGCCTTGCCACTGCAGCAGCACTTGAACAGTGGCTCAGTCAGTTCAGACATGGGTCATGTTGTGCATAGGGAACGGCATGTTTCCTGCAGAACATGATTTGGATTCGATTCGATTCAGTTTTACTGAAGATTTTTGATATTTATAGTGTTATACATTAAATGACATTTATTCATGATGAATTAAAGCAGCATTTTAATGCTGTCAAGTTGGAGCTAATTAACTTAATATCCTGTTTTTTTTTTAATCTATAACATTTTATTTTCTAAATGCATGGGTTTTATATGGAGAGTATATCAGAAAGCAACTAAACTAGTAACTAAAGCTCATAAATAAATCTAATATTTCTAATAAGTAGAAGTTTCTAATAAATACTGATATTGTTTTTCTGAAATGCCGAGGAGTACGTGGCATAAAATGGAAATACTAAATGTAAAACACAAGAATGTACTTAAGCACTTGTGTAAATGTACGTAGTTACATTCCAGCTGCTTCACTTTTCTTTACACCTGAGCTGAAGATTTTCTGCCAAACTAAGCATTATCATCTCATGTTTAGGATCAAGTTCAAATCGGATGTTGCTGATTTTTCCCCATGTCTGTGGATTTAGATGCCAATCGTCTGGTGACTTACTGCTCCAATAGTTATTTCACAGAAGTTTACAATGATTAATTATGTCTTTGGTTGGATGATTGGCGCTACTGTCAGGATGCAGTGAATATGAATAATGAAATATGAATATGTAACAAATGGAAAAAAGTGGTCTGCATGATTCATTTTCATGTAGAAATCTTAAGACATAATTGTGGCATAGTTCCTGGATTGATTAATATATTCATTTCAAATATTTTCAACAACTAACATTAAGTGCAACACTTGCAAAAGTTGTCTGTACCTTTTTCAGTAGGTTGTCCTATTTGCAGCAGACTTTTTTTAGCCTCTAAAGATGTCAATAGCATACATAGTAAAGCCTTTTGACCAAGACCAATATTGTATTCAGACTCACGTCCTGGACTGTATTACTATTCCCCACTGCAGAACACACTTTTTTTTTTTTTTTTTTTTTTTTTTTTTTTTTACAAATGCCAGAGTCTCAAAAAATGTTGGATCAAAATCTTTAGTGAGATTTTTTTTTTTTTCAGGCAAGTACTTTTTTTTTTTTGAGATGGGCAAAGTTGCCACAAACAGCCGTACTTTCAGTGCTAGAAATTCCAGCGTAGAAAAGAAGTTGTGTGTGCTCAAGTGGGAGAAAAAAATTTCTCCAGGCATATTTTGTGAGGTGAATGATAAAATGGTGCCCACAGGAAACAAATAGTTGCATAGTGAGCAGAAATTACACTTAAATTGAACCAGAGTTGTATTTTTCCTCCTGTGGTGGGTTTCGGGTGCTTGTCTGACATTTAATTCACAGTGATGTTTTTGTTTTTGAACATGTCCCCACTCCTGCATGGCACTCCTGATCTCCTACTGCTAAAAGACTTTTTTTTTTTTTTGTATATAACCATAAAGGGGAGCAACACTTATCCTTGTCCTCACTTTTAATTACCTGTGATCTCATCTCATTTCTAAAAGCATCTATTCACACCACCACAGCTTGACAAAGACAACAACAGAGATGATGCTCTTATTGCAGGAATAGAGGAGAGAGGGAGGAGGTGGAGTGTGTGCGCGTATGTGGTATGTCAAGTCAAATTGTTTTTACATTTCATCTTGTTGGCTCCTTATCTATTCAACTGTTTATCTGCATCTCTGCTGGGGTATGTGCAAGCCCTTGGCATATGTCTCTGTGCATGTTTGTGTGCAGCAACTGCCAAAGTAAGGAGGCAGGCAGCTTGCTGTGTCAAGGGCTGTGGGGGGAATGTTCAAACCTCAGTCAGCGGGGGATTATGTGTGAAATACAGATGTTAGAAATGGCTCGACTGTTAGCCAAAGAGCAGTGATAACAATAGGCAAAGAGAAGAACAGTCTTGGGTTTTGACTTGACAAGGGAGAAACAGAATGATAAATTGTCCCACCAGCTTTCATCCAACCCGCCGCCTCCAAGCTCCCCACCCCCACCCACCCCCCACCGCCGCCCCCCCGCCCACCCCGCCGCCCCACCCTGCAGTAGATAGCATAAAAAAACCAACAGATTACAAAGTAATACACAGACAGCTACACAATGAGCAAAGGAGATAGGAGTCCCCACCCTATTGTCTCGCCAGCTGCCACACAGAAAACAGGGCATGAATTAATAAGGCAAAAAGAGGGTTACAACTGTTTTTTTTTTTTTTTTTAAATAAGTGATTTCAAGGGGCTGAATGGAAGAAAGTCAAGAGGCTGACAGCTAGAGACAGAGAAATGTGCACAGTCGAGCATGTATAGCTAGAAATCTGTGTCACGATGAAATTAAGACATTGGAGTTGCGCATAGGAGCACTGTGTAAAACTATTATGTACTCTGAGATGTATGCTTATCATGATAATGATTTTTACATCAATTGTTTTCCACAGTTTTTTCCTCTGTTTCTGTTTTATGAAATATATATGTGTATATATATATATATACACACACACACATATACACATGTACTAATTAGCCAGAAGAACAAAGAAGTCAACTCTCTGATCTCTGCTGCTGAATGCTGACGATGGGCAGTTTGGCTCCAGCAGTAATTAAGTTCAGCATATAAATTGCTCAACAAAGCAACTTGTAATGTTCCCTGTGAAATGTAGTTGTTTTTTTTTTTACAACACACATGAAGGTTTGAGACAAAATCTTGAGATACATCACAGTTTGAACTGTTGGTGTCGCCTCTGTGCAGGCTGACATGCATAAAGGAGGAGGTAACAAAACAAAAATGTTTGTCAGTAAAAATCCATAGAAGAAAAAGCCTCTTGGCTAATTAAAGAACTGGCACGGAACGAGAACAAACATAGGTGTTAGTCTGAAGGTCGGGATGTCTGTGCACTAATTAATCTGCAGAGAGCATCGACATAGTTCTTTAAGAATCTATGCGTTTTCAGCCAAACTTACATGAACATATGGAAAATGTTCTTAAAACGTGTCATCCTTTAAGAATAAAATCGGAATTATTGAACGTTATATGAAAATTAGAGGCACTCTTGAGACCTTTGGCTAATCTACCCATATCCCTCACGAGTAGGCCTTCTGCGCACTATAATCCTGACCACTACCCTCCCGCACACACACACACACAAATACGCAACCGTCGGACAACCATCCACCTCGCTAAAGGAAAAGTAAAAGATCTAAATTTCTCCACCCTGAGCTGCAGGAGCACTCTGGCTGATGTGTAACATTAATTTCTCATGATGTAAGTCAGCTTTCATCAGCGTTAAACTTTAGCATGCCCACGAGATAACCGTCCGGGACAGACGTGGGAAGACACCGGAGGGCTATGTGAGAAGATGACTGTGCCCTCCACTCCGGTTCATGGCGTAGCCCCACCTAACTCTGAACTGCACATCACAAAAAAAAAAAAAAGTATAAAAAAATTGTGAAACCTATACATTTTAATATCTTCTGCCTGGATGCCTTCCCCTGGCTGGGTGGTCATGTTTCCCAGAATGCCTTCACTGGCTTTCCAATTACAGTAGAGAACAAAACAGGAGATGGGAACACAAGTGTGTAATGGAGACACACACTGCCTGCGTGTGTGTGTGGATGAATGCATTCATGTAGGTGTGTGTCTGTGCTGTGTGGTTAGTGCTATATCTAGGTTTCTTAGGTGCAGTATTTATATATATATATATATATATATATATATATATGCATTATTATATAAAACAGTGATGTAAAATCTTATGTAAATCAGTGATAATTCATTACATCTTACACTACTGTATGTAAAGACTGAAAATATAATACATTTTGTCGTTATCTATGACATTTTAGTCTGAAGTTAATCAGAATTCTGTGATGACAGGAAAGCGTTTTCACACTGCTTTTCACTGTGTGCAAGACGGCTAAATGTTTGAATATTCAACAGACAGTCAGTGTGTGTCTGATGAAGCCTGTGAACCGGCTGGCATTATGCAGCCAACTGTGTTCACTCTCTTCTAGGTTCCATCATAATAGGTTTTATCCTTGTGCAGATTAAAGAGTTGGGGCAACATTGACTCAGAATTTGACCTCGTGCTGTAGCTAGCCGATAGCTCCCGCAGGAACCAAGTGAAAAAATCGTTAACCAATAGCTTTCCGGTAGACGGAACTTAAGATGCCGTCTGCAGGGTTTAGCAGCTTCCCTTCTTCACAGAGTTCAGCCTTTGTAGGCAGAGTTGCGTCCCCATCCATCATGCATCACCTTTCCATGATAGCATAGCTTCCACAGCCAGCTAGTTTTACATTATGTATTGTGAACCAAGTGGTCTTATGCAGGCTCATTGCGACTAAAGGAACAGCCACTGCTTCGCTTACTAAAAGGATTTTTTTTTTTTTTTTTTTTTTTTTTTTTACTTGTTTGCCTTTTTACATTTCTATGAAGAGGAAGAGGCTTTTAATCTGCCTAACACATGCTGGTGCTACACAGACAAAGACCTTCACTTTTCTAGTTCATCATTTGTTCAACTAATCCAATTGGCCATGGCTAGACAGGAGCAGAAACATGAAACATGTCTCAGCATTATCTTACACTACTTTGGGCTCTGAACTTCAATGATTTTTCCTTTTGGGTTGTGTGTGAGAGTCTGCTTTCATCTAGCACAGTAATAGTTTTGGTTTATTAAGGGCCTTAAATAATACTTGAAATCATTCCCAAATGCCCTGTCCCCAAAAAAGGGAGGAAGGTTAAAAAAAAAAAAGAAAAGAAAAAGTAAAACAGTTCTGTTTTTAAGATGGAGGATTTTTGTGATACCCTCAGTGGGGAAAAACAAATCTGTTTGTTTCAGGCTGCTGTTGAGAACGTGTTCGCTGTAGTATGGAGTAATATCACCTCACACAGTTTCAATGACTGACTCTGTAAAACGTGGTCCGCCAACATATAAATATTCAGTCAACGTGCTCTCCCCATAGGGATCTATGTGGACTATCAATATGATGGATTAGTCTTTGCCTGCTTGAGAAAAAAAATAATTACTCAAAGCAATAATTACACCAGCCCCTTGCTGAATCGCACAACACTCAGCTGGTAGATATGATTTCATTGTCAAAGTGCTGAAGTGAATAACTAACCCTCACCTTGCGGGACAAGACGGGAACATTATAGATCAGCTGTGTGTTCCGCCCCTTTTTAATCCTTAAATCCAGTTTATGACTGTTTAATGAAGCTCAGAGGACAATCGGGCGGCTGTGGCACAGGAGGTAGAGCAGGTCATCCGCTGATCAAACGGTCAGTGGTTTGATTCCCCGCCTCTTCCAGTTGGCATGTCAAAGTGTCCCTGGGCAAGATATTGGTCCCCAAATTGTCTCTTATGGCTGTTCCATCAGTGTATGAGTGTGATGTATTGATGTGTGAGTGAATGGGAGAATATGGCAAGTATTGTAAAGTGCTCTGAATGGTCTCCAAGACTAGAGAAGCAGTACAGTTCATTTAGAATAATTACAGTAAACTACCCAAACCACAATCTTTTCCTAAACCTAACCAAACTATGTTCATTAGACAACCTTTACCACTTATTTATTATTATTATCATGACAACAAAGGTGAAGGTTCACCTGCCACTGGAACGCTCCCATGGATCGTATCTGAGGGTAAGGACAAGTGACCTATATTGTCATTAAGGTTGGAGGACTTGCTGGATGCTTGGGTCCAGGTCTTAACCAACAATTCTGAATCCACTGTAAGCATCTGGTTTCAGAGTCTACACATGGAAATACTGTACATGCAATGCAATGGTCCCCGATCAAAACACTGGTTTCCCAGTCGCTGTGTAGAAGTCAATGGTTCACCAGGCCGTGCAGAGCCAAATGTTACAAGCACAAATCATCCAGCCAGTAATTAGAGCTGGATCAAACCTTAATTTGGTCAAAGTTGTCAGCCGGCAGTTATGGCTGTTGGATAATTGAGTAAAAATGTGAGTGATTTCCGAATGCCCTGCAACATCATTACAACCTCTTACAGCACATTCCTCTGGTGAGCTGTTGGACTGTTGTGCATATTAATGGTCACCTCACTTGTATTTTGGTACAGCACACACTCACACACACACACACACACACACACACACACACACACACACAGACATTTTGTTGTTGATGTGTTCATTAAACCACTGAAGTCAACGACACCAGCAGATTCAGCAGTCTAATAAGCGCCTTTAATGACAGAGAGAGAGATTTGATTATGACTTTCCAACTGGGGTTATGGTGCTGTGGACCTCTGCGTGAGCCTGCACGTTCACGTATGCATACGTGCAAGTTCATCGTTTGCTGGAGATAAGCCTTTAGCTATAGTGCAAAGACTAGCAGTGCTGGAGTAATTAATCTATCATTGAGTGACTGCTAAGCTGTGGGGCCGGGGCGCGCCTGTTGTTGATAAACAGATAGGAGTTGATTTATGTAGAAGTCCAGGGCATGTGCACTTATCTGTGTGTGTTTCTCTGTCTGCTTGTTTCAGTTCGGCTGACATGCCTGTGTGCGTGTTTATACATAATGCAGTCTCTACAGTTGCTGCCTCTAGCTATGCTTTTATTTATATTCTTAGGGTCTTTGGAGTCTTCCTAAACTTGTTTCATAGTGAAGAGATCCATCAAGCCGGTAGAGGAAAAACAACAGAGGAGCAGAGGTCAATTGAGAGCGTGGTGCACATCAGAGGAAACAATGGTTGTTGAATTATTGAGTCTTTCCTGTCCCATCAGCCATTTGTCCCAGGCCTAATGGGTTTCTTCTCTAAAAGGTAGTGTGTGAGAGAAGGGGAGGAATTTACTTTGCTTTTTTTCTAAGGTTAAAAAAAAAAAAAACTAAACTAAACTGGGCTTTCTTCCTTAATACAGGAGTCTCTCACCTCAGCTTGTTTAAAAAAGCTGAATTCAAAATGAACTCTCTCACTTTCACTTTCTCTTTGAGTTATCACATTGCTTTAAACTAATAGATACATTTTGACTGCATTATTTATTCAGAGTAACAGTGCCTAAACTGGTCTGAAACACTGAGATTAAGCCGCCATGGTGCATGGGAATGAGGGTGTTTTCAACACACACACACACACACACACACAGATATGTATTGAAAAGGAGGCATTGACTGACCAGCTGTCTGACTGGTCCTGTCTGCAGTCATAGAGGAATCTGTCTGCCAGCTCCTTTGATTCATCCAAACCTCCCCGGGCCGCTTGGATTTAACTCTCATCACACTGCAGTCGATATGAACTCGGCGCACACAAGCGTACACGTATCTGGACACCACACATCAGCAATGTGTCCAGTGACACAGACAGACAGTGGGTAGATAGCCAATCACACAGACACACGGACACACGCACGCAGGCTTCACACCTTCCCGGAGCATGTGTGCTCCTGTGGGTTTTTATTGGGTGGGCCGGCATCCAGCCATGACTTCAGGAATCTGGTCTGTCAGCTGGCAGTCAGGTCTCGGCAGGTGTCTCCTCAGCACAAAGGCGAAGTCAAGGGCTAATAAACAACCACAGCAGGAGAACCCAGGGCCAAATCAATAGCGAGACCGTGTGTTCTCCCTGTACCGCCTGTAAGATCTTCTTAATCGCATAAAAACACGTCTGCCCCTCGCTCGTGGCGGTACATTCACATGCACCTCTGCCTCAGTGACACGGATGTGGCACGCCGTGGGCTGCAAATGTCTGCCCTGGAAACCCCAGCGTCAGTCGGTACGCTCGCCCAAAACTACAGCTGTTGTTTCCCAGTGTCTGTTTGGGCGTGATTGCTGTCAGGTCATTCAAATCAACACATGGCAAAAGCCGCCCTTTTTTCCTGTGCCCCCCCCCCACCCCCAGTTTTAACTCTTCATCTAGTTCACCGAACCAGTAATATTTTATCTGGCAGCATGCAGTGCTCTCAAATGGAGTGTGTACGTCTGATGGGTTGAATGCCATCTTGCAAAATCTGCAATTCCTCCATGACTGGAAATGAGTGGAATAGATGCATCCAAATATGATGGAGAGTCAGCTGGCTGGATGAAGTCTGACCGAGCTTTGAGTGACTCACAGTGAACTCAGATGCACTCAGGCATGTGGTTACTATGCTCATGTAGAAAATAGCTCTGGTGGAATATGAAGTGTGGTTTGACTCGTAGCACAATGAAGCTAGCACCTATGAGGACAAGATATCAAATAAATCATACAGTAACACTAGCTTTAAATAAGACATGAGGATTATTATACAACCTCTCTTGCAGTCATCCAGCAATAAGAAGGCTAAGTAAGGTTTTATAGCTCAGTATAGTTGGATATATAAAATGAGAATTGGGGTGCAAAATGTGCATCCAGCTTGTTGGGCTCTTGATTGATTTCTACTCCAGTTTCAGTGGTTTATTTTTAGACAGCCTCAAAGACTGATTTCATGCTGTTACCACTGCATGAATTCATTAAACGTGCTCTTAACTTAATAGCCAGGATATAACGGCACATAACAATTAGCCTCTTCCTGGGGTTGTTGTTGCATGCGGGAAAAAAAAAGAAATAATTTTAGAGCCTTTATTAAGGTTATCTCCCTCGCCCACAGCTTTTAAGTCTCACATATTAGTTGGTTTTACCGTGGCTGGAAGTGTGCTTTCCCTGACCGTATCTTTATTCTCTCTCAAGAAGTACGTGCACTCAGATACTGTTTACTGTACCCATGCACACGTTTGAGACTTAAAAGATGTGCACTGTCAGCAGCAAGCAGCAGACCACAAGATGTTAAACAAGTATAGGCTGATGGCTGCCCTATAGATTCCAGTAAAGAGCTGCGCAGGGCTTTAGCGGCCTTATTGCCACTGACTGATGTTTCCTTACCCTTACAGCTTGAGTAGTCAGAAGTCAGCCTTAGCCTAGAGCGGGTACACTAAGACAGTCAGACCCACCATAGTCACAGAGTCAGTGAGATCAAAAACATAATCATAACACATAGCTGTAGCAGCAGTGTGTGCCGCCTCGTTCTCATGATAGCTTTGACTGATTCTTGTATGTCGTTAATAACATTACGTTGATGGAGCGAAAAAGGCTTAACTCAACCACATGGGCAAATAGCAGCACCCAAGTGTACAATGTGCACACACCACAATTACCTAGAGTTCATCTAATAATTAGCTTTGCATAATGACTGTTAAGTATTTTGTGAATATGTTGTATGTTAATGAGCTCTGATCAGATGAAGTCACTCAGCCCACAGCCTGTTTTATTTCAAAAGAGCTGCAGCTGGAGCTACAGTGCCGTAGATTACGAGTCTCTCTGGTATTAACCCTGATGCACAGGAAATACTCTCCTCTGCTTGAGAACATTTTTGTCATGTTTTTGTCGGGGGTGGCTGAACTTTCCTATTTCATAGTTTATATAAGAACGTTTAAATGATTTCTAACAACTCTGCAGTAGATAACAATGTGAACATAAGGTCTTGTAACATTGACGGCTCACACACGAACAAAGGCCTGTATGAAAAGTGCACGGTGCTGAAATAATTTGTCATAAATCTGCCTGTAGAGTAACACAAATAACCTACTTCATGTAAATAAAACAAGTGCCCCTTAAATGAAAACACACTGATTCCACAGCTTTAGCCTTTTTGTCCAGGGAAGATTTGTCAAACAGTTTTTTCATTCACCCATAAATGAAGAGTACAACTGCTACCACTATCAATTACATCTGTCATCTCACAGAGCACTGAAAATACATTTGTGCATATGAGTCATTTTATAGCAGCTGAGTATTAACATAAGCTGCTATAACTGTGTCAGCCTGTAACACTTTGATACTATAGATAAATGTTATTTTCAGTTAATTAAAAGAAATAAAACATATTGAAAACATAAACTCAAACCAGCAGAGGACTCTAACATTTTTGCAGAAAACTATTTTCATAAAAAGACAAACGCCCTCCCACACTTTCCTCTGCTTTAGTTCTGTTCGGTCAGACACTGACCTTCATTAAGACCAGTTAGCTTCACTGCCACTTAAGTTTTGTCGTGCAACTCAGGGGACTTAAAAACATGAATTATTGGTTTGGCACACACTGCGCTGGAGTAAGAGCCTGAAACTGGTGCCCACTTTTGTATGTGCTCAATGGAGAAGTCATTTTGGATTGAGAGTTAATTTTTTCAATCCAACCAATTCACAATTCTCAGGTCCTAAAAATACTTTTCAAGCTCATCATCTACTTTGATTGTTTGTTTGCAACAGATACATTTAAAGAAGCGTCCAGTTGAGTCATTTGTTGGATTACTAAACACTGTAAAAAAAAAAAAAAAAAAAAAAAAAACTACGTTTGAATTCAGCAGCCCACTGCTTCACCATGCTGTAAAAAAGGGGCTCCCTCTCCCTGCTTTGCCACACCATGTCCTCCAGGACCTCCCTGGGTGATAAGCCCTTGAGACTGAGGTAGCACATGACTGCACGAAGTCTGATGTTGCCCGTTCCGACAGTGTATTAGCCCAAACAGAAATACCACAAAAGGTATTAAAAGAGGTGAACGGCACGTGAATGTAATAAGAGTTAGTCACGTTTCTTCAATGATAAATTATTTCACTGTTCATTTTTAAACAATAAATCATTTGTAAAATTCATGGAAATCGGTGTTAGTTGAATGCTTAATTATTTCATAGTAATAGATTTACATTGTAGCAGGCTTGTTGTAATTAATGATTAATAAATAGATATGTTTCATAAATAATCACATACTTAAACTGCAGCTCTGCATCTAAAGGGAAATCACAAAATGTCTGAAATGCTTTTAAGCAGGAAAATATTAATCAGTAACTAAACTTTTATAATTTCAGTTTGTGTGTCTGTGTCTGAAACACTGTAACGCATCCCTGATTAATTTTTCAGCCTTAACTCTTTAAGACTGAAACTGCGTGTTAAAACTGCAAACTGTGCATAACATCACAAAAAAAACATCAGTCCCTAAATTTAATGCTATGCAGAATATATATTTCATATTTTATATACAGTATTTATGGGTGAGAAAATGCTTTGTGGATATGAGCCAAGTACTTCTAAGATGTCTCTTCCTAGAACAGAGAGGGCAAAGAAAAAATCTGAGGAACATCCCCTGTGTGGGATCTGTTTTACACATCATTTAACTGAGAAATTGTGTTTCTTTTTCCTCATATCTCAGCAGCCATTAGTGAGGATTTGCCCTCACTTTGCGAAATGTTTTGGTACGCCGGCATTACAGCCACATGGCTAACTGTCGTTATCACGACTTGGGATCCACCAGAGCCCAAACAATTACAAGGGCCTGTGTTCTTGTGAATATGTGTCACATTAAATTTGCTCTGACAGGAAGGAAGGAGGAAAGTGAGGACAGAAATGCTGTAGGGATTAATGTTGAGCTTGGGAGCCCATTTCTTCAAGGCATTAGCCGCCTGGTGGAGCGCTGAGGGCCTGACAGGGAACTATGACACAGTGCGTTGAGCCATTTGGGAGTGTTACAACTGAACACACACACACACACGCACGCACACACACGTTTTTTTGGAACCCAAGTGTGTATGTGTGTAAGCTGCCACACAGATCACACACCTTACACTTAGCAAGGAGAGAACTCACAGCTGTACTCAGAGGACTCCTGTGTGTGTCGACACACACACGGCCGATTTCAGTAGCATTACCGTGTAGGACGCACCTTCAAAAGTTGAATTTTAAATCTAAAAAAAAAAAAGATTTAAAAAAGTAAAACAAATTAATTATTAGAATGGGAGTAGGGAGAAGACATATTGTCAACATGACCCTGGGCCACCAAACACAGAGGATAAATAGAGGTTGATAAATGAGGCAGAAATGCATATATCTACCCACACCTGTCTGTGTTGTACGTAAATAAGTTTGGCCTAAAGGTTTGCTCTATTTGAAGGGACGGAGCTCCAAAAACAGGCCAGAGGATTTGAGATTGGTGTTTTAACGCTGTGACCTTTGAGTGAGTTGAATACATGCAGACAGCAGCGTGCAGCCTGATGAATAGCTTGGGTGTTTTCCCAGCTGGGAGAGCAGATGCTAAGAAGAGATTCAGAACATGTTTTTCTATCCTCCTGCACTCTCTTTTTCTCCCTGCTTCTAATCTTATATTAGAGATATGAGGGGGGGGGGGGGGGGGGGGGGGCTTGGTTGGTTTCGGAGGGGGTGGGGCGGTGGGGGGTGGGGTGCTCAGGAGATGACACACTATTAACTCTCCTGGCGTTAATCTTAATGCCTCATGCTAGAGGACTATACACAATCCATTTTAATGCAATTAGCTCTTGCCAGGAAGGATGAGTTATTCAATGGGAGCATAATTGCATCCTCAAGTTTTTACACTGGTTCATTCCAGGGATGTAATTACTTTCATAGATGGTTTAACACGTGGCGCCACTGACACATACAGTATGTACACACACTGAGGCACTCATGCAGACATATACACAGTCATATGGAATTAAGTTGACATGCAATACATCATCCAATTTTACCTGATTATTCAAAGTAGAAAAGCAGAATTGGCCAGCATCAGGTTTCATCAGTGTTGGCATTCATATCGAATTCCTAAGCAGCAGACCCAGACACAGCAGGTCTGGAGATTGATGGGCTGGCTTTGGATGCGTCATCCTGAGGGCGACAACTGCGTCTTCCTGCTATCCTACAAAGCTATCTCGATACTTTGTATTAAAATTAGGATGACAAAAGCTCCTAACATTACCCTTTGGTATTTCAGAGTAAGATAAAAGAGGATGCACAAAACACATGCTGGCATTTGTCTTTCTCAGTCTGTTCATCTTTCTTTCCATCATCACTCCGTTTGGCTTCAAAAGTTTCCTTTGGCTTAAGTATTTCCAAGAAACTCGCCAACATCAACACCCCGACTCTTGTTTCCATTAGTTTTGTATATCTGTATATTTTTCTTTTTTTAAATTTTTTTTAAAGTTTGTCAAAGTTGTTTTTTTTATTATTATTTATGACATCTATATGTGACAGACAGAAAATTTCAAATGCAACTATAGCACATTTAGTCCAGGTTTGAATTTGCTTTCTCAGAGTTGATTTCTCTCTCGCTTAAGGAGAATATACTTAGAAAACACGAGGACATTGCATGATGATGACATCTAGTTGAGAGTTACTGCAACGATACAAAGCCATAAAGACTGGTTTCTCAAAACTTGATAAATTCTCTTGCTGTTCACGGTGAAATGCTAAGTCCCCCATTCCCTCTCCCTCCTACTGTAGTGTATTACACAGAAGTAAAAGATGGAAGGCTTACAGCATTGTCCCTGTGAGGCCAGTGCTTAACCAGTGATGTCTGTGTAAATAAAGGTTCTGTGTAATGGGGAGGGAGTGGAGACATAAGCCCAATGAGCTGCCGCAAGGGAGATTGTTCCTCTGCTCTAAGTCTATAAATAATGGAGATGAAAGGGAACTGGGGCTAGAAATGATGTCGAGTGGCCCTGGGCAGCCCACAGGCCCCTGTCAGAGCCAGGGGGAAGCAGGCCCTGCGTCCACCCACGACAACCAGTCCCAAGCCTCCAGTTAAATTTGGCAAGACAGCAATGTTCAGCCATTTACAATGAGGGGGCTGATCAATTGTTATGCAACTGTTTCACTTCTACCACTGCATTTTAATACACAACTGTGGAAAGAAAGCAGAAGTACTTTGCTTTTTAAAATCTTGCAGCATTTATTGTGATATTCAGGAGCCGCATCTGTTAACAATTTATGCAAGATGTAATTAAATCTTGATTATAGCAGCACTTAAGAAAGCACATGATCTTGAAGTTACTCAGACAGCATGGTCATTTCTCTCCCACGTCCTGAGAACGATTTTTGGCTGTGCAAGGTCAGGCCCTCTGTGCTTCTGTGATGAACCATGTTCTCTTCACATGCCGCCCGTGCGACCAGCACCAGCATGTCCAGATACACTGACCCCAAACCTCTGTGTAGCAAATCGCTGACAAGCAGTTTTTTCAGGCAAGCTCAACATATTTCCCGTCGTTGCCTAAGACCCTTGGAGTGTTTTACCGATTCCCCAACCCCTGCAACACAGATGACCTTGACTGCAGAAAACGGAAGCTCTCTGGTATACGGACACATGTTAGAGCTGTCATGGCAGAACTGCAGATGTAGGTCACCGATGGTGGGAGGTGACGCACGGCAAAACCCTTAAGCATTCAGGGCACAGTATGACTGACACCTGCACCCCATCAACCTTCAGGTAGCTGGACCTGTCATCCCACTCACACAGACCCTCCCTCTTGCTGTGAACCCCACACACAGGCTGTCTTGTCTTGGCACTCACTGGAGCATCGAATGTCTGTTGCTGGGTTCAGACTATGGACTATAGACACATATGGGTGACACATAAAAGGAAAAACCTGAACAAATGAGTGGGGAAACATAATGATGCTGCTACACAGGTTGACTGCATAGTACAATCAAGCAAAGTCATGCTCTGCGGCAGGTAGAAAAATGCTGAGCAGGACCAGCTGATTCGGATTTTGTATCAAGATGGCAAGAGGAGAAAATCAAGTGACTCTGAAAGAGGGTTTATTGGTGGGGCACAGATGGCAGCAGCTTCAGTCACAAAGATGCTCAGCTGTTTCAATAGCAACAGTGACTAAAGTGACATCTGCATTTAGATCTATGCAAAATGAATGTTGTGAGTCATCCTTCAGCATATTCTTCACAAGTGGGCGATTTCAGGCCAGTACAGGCCTGAATGCTTGACCCCCACAGTGAGGGGATCTGGTGACTGGGATGGTTTGGGCCTTAGAGGGAACGGTCCCTGTAAATCAAGTTATTCTGAGTGACCTTTTATCCTATGATGAAACATGATGGGAGTGGTCTCTTTGAGGAAAGCGGTGCCCCTCAAGAATGGTGCTCATCCCTCCAGTAGAATTCAGACACTTTAAGAAATCAATGCCAAGGAGCAGTGAAGCTGTTCTGGCAGTATCTGGTGGCCCAGCACCTTACTCAGACACTTTATGTTGTTTTTTCCTTTCATTTCTCACCCGTCTGTATATGAATGCCTACGCTTAGACACATAGCTCAGCCTCAACAGTCTTTCAGTGCCTTATTGCCTTAATCCCAAACTTGGTGAGCCATGGAAGTCAATATATTGACCGGCTCTTACAGCTGCGTGCCCCCTTTCACCCATTCTCTTCTCCAGTAACTGCTAGGATTATTCAGATACCGTTTACCTCTAAGATGAACGAACGCTGTATGAAAGCATGGACATGTGCTAATATGTGTCTGAGCGTGAAAATATCTTTCCTGCCTGTTATTTTTTCATCTTTCGTTGCATTTCACACTGAAAAATGGCCCAACACAAGGAGAGGAATTTACATGGCTGGTAGTGTGATTCTACTTAATAACCCTCACCATAACCTACTTCACTGGAGAAAACTGACGCCCAGCCAGAGCTAGTGTGTCTATTATCATGCTCTCACCATGCTCAGGCACGCATCGTGATGCAGACATCCCGCCAACTCATTTATAAATGATCTGAGAGTATGATACAGCCGTAGGAAAAAAAAATAGAAAAACGTGTAGCTGTCCAAGTGAATTTCACTGACATGGTGCTTTATATAGAGCAGACTGGACTTCAGAGCGAAGAGAGCGAGAATTCCGTTTGGTGTTGAACTCCACTGTTGTACCTTCGGGCTACAGCCGTGGACACACAAGTCCCACTGTGACATTGACTTGGTGCTGCAATATTTACCATTCTCCTCCAGTGCACTGTGTAAAATACACCTTTCGCAGTATTTGTCTCCCATGCCAGGCCTGCGGTATGTTAAGCATTCTTCATCTGAAGATGGAGAAACTGCACTGTTGAGAGTTAACTTTCACAGTTTCCCTATAAAACCTTCATTCTAGCTGTGTTAATTTTCAGCAGCACATGTCTGCATAATGATAATGCTGTTAGCGCCAGCCATCTCTGGAGAAACTTTCTGGAAGTGGAACACTCTGCTTGTGTTTTTCTCTGAATGTCCCAGGGAGGCACGTTGGGAATGTGACAGCAGCATCTCTTGTAAAACTGCTAACCCATGGCTCCAGCTTTGGCAGCTATATTAATAAACAAGCTGATACACACATTAGCAGATCGACAGTACCAGAATAGAAACAGAATGACAAAACGATGAGCATGGAAGTGGAAAAAAAAAAAAGGCTCCAAGTCCTTGATGAAAACACCCTTGTTAAGTATCAGAAAGCCCTTGAGAATCAAATAGCTTTGAGTCATCATTGCAAGGAACTAGCATTACTCCACGTTCTTTTTTATTGTTTTAAACTCATCAGATCTATATCCAGTTCTGTGTATTTCCTCTCCTTCTCCAAAACACCACACTAAATACTTTCACAGTCCTTACAATTTTATTCCCTAAATTGTCTTCATCAGTGGCGCAATTTGTATCCCAGCAGGCTATCAATTTAGAGCTCGCTGATGACTGGTCACATTCCTGTATGTTGTAAACAAGCACAATGTCTCTGACAAAAGGAACAGCAACCACAAATGCAGTGACAGCTACCTGTAGCCTGTAATTGTGAACCCACAGTTCCAGTTCAACCTGTGCCACATAGCATCAGCAGCATCAGCATCAGCATCAGCATCAGCATCAGCATCAGCAGCATCAGCATCAGCATCAGCAGCAGCAGCAGCAGCAGCAGCAGCAGCATCAGCATCAGCATCAGCAGCAGCAGCAGCAGCAGCATCAGCATCAGCAGCATCAGCATCAGCAGCATCAGCATCAGCATCAGCATCAGCATCAGCATCAGCAGCATCAGCATCAGCATCAGCATCAGCAGCAGCAGCAGCAGCAGCAGCAGCAGCATCAGCATCAGCATCAGCAGCAGCATCAGCATCAGCATCAGCATCAGCAGCATCAGCATCAGCAGCAGCAGCAGCAGCAGCAGCATCAGCATCAGCAGCAGCAGCAGCAGCAGCAGCAGCAGCAGCAGTCCTTTGCTGCTGCAGGCATGTACCATCTACAGACAAGCAAAGTTACAGCTTCAGCAGTTACATTACAGCAACATTTGTTTTTGTAGCCGAGGTAAATAATGGCCCATTAGACTATTTCAGAATTTGAGGCATCTTTTAGATGCTCAGGATGGTGTAAATATGTCAGCAGAGAAGAGGGAACATGCTCTGGCAGCAAAGTATACTTGGGCTATTTGCAATTTCTTGACAAGTAAACAAACATATAACACAAACATTTACTCTGATGAGGCAGAATATTACAACCGACACTGCCCAACATGCTGTTGGTCATTTTCATGCCGCCAAATCAGCCCTGACAACAACAAGGCGTGGACCCTGCGAGACCTCTGAAGGGACCTGGTGTCTGGATGTCAGTAAGATGTTAGCAGCAGATCCTTTAAATCCTGTAAGTTGCGAGATGGAGCAGCCACTTGTTCCAGCGCATCCCCCAACACCCTGTCACAGGTTTGTCCTTCCTCAGACCATTGTCGACAGGTACTCACCATTCCTAACGGGGAGCACCCCATGAGCCTCGAGTAATCTGGCCATGAGGTTTTAGTGCTTGTGAAAGTTGCCCAGTTCTTTACACCTGCCATTTTCTCTTGCTTCGGACACACTGACTATGAGAACTCAGAAATGTTCACTTACCATCCCAGACATGCACGTGTGCAGTTGTTACAAGATCATCAACATAATTCACTTCTTCTGTGAGTGGTCATAATGTTGTGGCTCATTGGTGTATAAAGGTTGCAATTAAGGTCATTTTAAATTTGCAAGCCTGTGTACAACCTGCTTGCTCTCACTTTCAATTGAGCTGTCCTCTGTTAATTTTTGACAAGGCAACGTACCCCAGGGTAAAGCCAGGCACATTAACCTTGCCCATCCTCGTGGAGCATCTGCTGCAGGGCACCCTCCATCAAGGCTGACCTTCCGCCAGAGGTGCGACAGGTCCTCTGTCACATCTCAGCCTCACAACTCGGTGTTGAGGATGGATGGGTGTGAGCCCCAGCGCCCAGGTGAACTACAGTGAGCCCTCTCTGCCATGCTGCTGCTGTAGCTGCCAGCCCACCAGCTGACCAGGCTGGAGCTGACAGCTACCTGGCACAGACGCAAAGCTGGATTAGGCAGTAGAGAGCTCCCGGTCCCCTTCTGTACCAGCACAACAAGCCTTATGACAATTACTCAGCAGGTCTGTTTCTGTATAAAACCAGAGCCACCTGCAACATCTACCAACAGTAAGCTTGAGCAGGCTGGCATATATAGGGGGTTGTGCAAACAGTTACTTTAAATACCCAAGGTGACTCCAAGGTGGTACCCCACTGCCTGCTGCAGGGGAGGATGATTGGTAATGAGCTGGCGTGATTGATCAGAAGCTTTCGAGGGACATCAGCTGGAGCCTGGCCAGTAATGCTCACCAGTCAGCGTGGGACCACCATCAGAGGGCAGCTGTGTTCGGACAAGAGCTGCAGGGATGTGCTGTATCACGCTGCTCACTCCATCAGACCTCCAGAGCAAGAAGATTGAAGAAATCCCACATACTGTTTTTTTTGTTTTTCGGTTTGTTTTTTAAGGTCTCTCTATGCCATATTGTCACAAAATTTCAGCTGTGATGTCTTCAGATACTGCAGTGTTTGTCTGTGTTGTGGCAATGCACTGCGGTGTTGTGTTTTCTGTTTTGCTGAATAACTATATGATGTGGTAATTGCATGGAGCCACAGATAATTACAGCTGTGGAGATTGTTAGAAGAGAAACACATTTTCCTTTGTTTTCTTTGTCAGCTCTCTGCTGCCTTCTTTTTTGCGCCATTTTGCTTTTTGCCCTGTGTTGTTTTCACACTTCTATTGTGTGTGTCTCTCAGGAGTCTGTGTTCATAGGCACAGTAAGATCGCCTCCAAACGAACTGCTGGTCTCTCTTGGTAGGAGATAGACTAGCCATCTAGCCATTATTCAGTTCCTGGCCTCCTCCCAGCTTGCCTGGTCATCCATCCCCGGCTGAGTGACAATGAAACTGGGCAGTAGTAGAGGCTCAGGGAGGCGAATATGACAGGGAGCAGGCGGCTGTGAATATGGATGGAGGTGCTTCTGGGGAGGCGTAGGTGGTGTTTGGTGAAAGGAGGAGGGGGGCCACAGAGGCCTGCATCCAGACACCATTGCTGGGCTGTCAGTGAGGTGGCAGAGCGAACAGACTGCCTAGGCTGAGCTCTCCCTGCTCAAGAGCCCGGTAACGCTTAAACACCATGGAACATCCAAAAATGTTACTGCTCAGTGACTGCTCAGCACACAGCTACACATCTGAGACGCCACTTGGCCCAGGGGCTCAGCATAGTGAAGTGTAACTAATACAGGAGAAAAATTAATGTGGTCACCAAATATTTCAAAACTCAAGACGCCGTTGTTATACAAACGGCGGTTCAAATAAATATCCTTGCCTCCACACTGAATATTCAGATGAAATATTTTGTACATAAATATCACTGACCGGAGAGGCACATCATACTAAAGATTAATTTATGTTTTTGAGAACTTATAATACACGGATTTGGATCCAGTCATAGGTTCATAGCTAATGATGTGGGTTTTAACAACCACCCTGCTTCAGTTACAGTCTGCGAATGCTGTGGGAAACACAGTTATTATACAGTAGATGTGTTCTGGGATCTGCTGTTGATCTGAGCTCCTAAAAATCCAACTGCAAACCAATTATTGGCACAAATGATGTGCACCCTGTGGGACTTGGGTAGGAATCCTTCCTCAGAGGGAAACACAGTCACTGGGCTCAATTCACAGGGAACGGATACTGTGTACTGTGTGTGCTAGTGCATCCATGGGTTCACTGAATGGTTTCTTTGCTTCTTTATTTCCGTATGACACTTTTCTTCTTAAAGGTTAATTGAATCTGTTGACCCCAAAAATACTTCTTTTTTTTCCATTCAAGAAAAAAACATATTAGTCTCACTTCCAGCAAACAGCAAAAAATAGACAAACTGAAAGCCAACATGCTTCAGCTAAACCTGAGTGACATTTAGTGTCGCCTTGGTCCTAAAGTAAGCAAACCTGGGTGTTTTTTATTTATCGTGTGCAGAGGTATCCTGCCTATTAATCCCATTCTGTGTGGTAGACACGCTCACGCACACACAAACACACACAGCCTCTGCATGCAACCCCACGCATAACTGTGTGTGTACAGCAGGTAGCCACATTTGTATGGGAACATTGGGTTTCCTGAATTATGCTCCACTCATCCCTCCCATCGATCAGCACCTCCGTGTGACGGCAGGAAATCACATCATATTACTAGCCCTTCACTAATGTCGTTAGCGGATATTGTTCTGAGGCGAAATGTGGACTTGCCCAATGTGATTAGGCCCTATGATGAATTTGCCCTGTTGTTTGGAGACCGTTAACCGACTAGAATGATTGACCTGAACCAAGAGCCTTCTGGGCATTTATTGATGTTCCCCGAGTGTTATTCCTTTAATGACTTGCACTGTGATCATCGCCAGCTTTATGGCTTGAGGGAAGCCGAGTTGAGTTTGCAAAGTTACACTAAATGGAGTTTTAGAGGTTCATGGTCACAAAACAGGGTTACTGTGCACACATGTGATTTGGCACTGTTTATTTCAGCTGGGGTGTTTCTCCCGTGGATGCTTGTGATGACTGTAAGGGCTTTCAGATAGGTAAAGGAGAGCCAAATGCCTGGAGGGCTCAGGTATTGTACATCTGAGGATGTTTAGTCTCTCCTGGGGGGAGGCTTGGCAGTTTTAGCTAAGACAGAGTGGTCAGGGTACACCACAGGTCCTCTAGGTTTATTTTCAGCAGCCTCACGAGGTACAGGAAAGGGGAGAGGACAGAGGGCTGAGAATTACCCGGAGTTTCAGAGGTTTGTCAGAGAAGAGGATGTTTTTACCGGAAACCGTCCTTTCTCCTTACCTCTTTCCACAGTGTATCATCCAGTATATGTTGTGTTTGTGTGTCTGAGATGCCCTGTGTAGGTAGAAGTGTATTCTATCAATCAGTTGGGTTATCTGTGCACTCAAGCAGTCCCAAGAGTCAGACCCTTACCTGTTAAATTGATTCCCCCTGGCCATTTTGGCAGAGAACTGGGGAATGGGGAGGAAACATACATTGGAATCATAACAACACATCTGAAAAGACGAGGGTTCGCAAGCGTATCACCTACTCACCTGAGTACAGGTGGGGTGCATGGCAAAAACGACTTACCTTAGGTTATAGCTGCAAAAAATAAGGCAAGGCATTTTTCATTTATCTTAATTTCTTAACAGTTTTGGATTCAAGACCTATGTTGTTGTTCCCTAGCTCTCTCTCTCTCCCCTCATTGCCTTCACTACTGTTTCCCTAATAAATACGTAAAATGTTCAAAAACACTGAAATGTTTTGCTTTTTCAGCTCCTTTAAAACAATAGTAACACCAGCTCCTGGCACCGGTTTTGTCAGCCTTTGTAGGTGGACACGGTGAACTGCTTGATGCTATTGTTATGTTTTGAGCTGTTTGAATTTCGTACCGACTGCTGCAGTCCACTGTTAATTAAAAGCCAGACAAGAGCTCAGTTTGTTCCAACGTTTGTGTTCTTTGTATATTTCAATCCACGTGCCATCTGCACTCATATGAAATGTGTCATATAAAGTGAAGTACAGTTCCAGTTTGCATAACACTGTCAAAAGCAAATATGTCTTGTAAAAGATGTTTGAATGACTCACAGCTTCAATTATCATTCGTAATGTCTTAGTTGTAACTATGTTCTTCTTATCTTTGCATCAAATTCATTTTCACTTTATTCAGATTAGAAACATTGCCAACAATGTTAACCACTTGTTTGGGTCAATTACACCTCAGGTGCCGTTTGAGTTCTCTCCTTTAATACTATAGATGTGTTACCTTTGCAGTGTACACATGTGACAGCTAGGTCCTGCCATAGATGGCACATCACACATTTCCCACACATTTTTATTTACCTATTTATTTTTTGTTGAAAGCTTGTTGGCAAGACAAATAAAAGGGAAAAGGGAAATGTGAGAAAATAAGGGGGGAAATTGACTTATTGTTGGGTGAAATTTTAGGCTTTTTCCTTCACAAAGAGACATTACAGTACAATATCTTGGTTATTTTTAGTTATATTTTCTGTTCCAAGCAGGCTTATGAAAACAACCGATCCTGTGTCCTCATGCGTCTGTGCCTCAGCAACAGGACAAAAGGTAAACTCCTGTGAAACACGGCACAGAGCATCAGAAGACCTGACCGTGCTTTTGTTCCTTCAACATTTGGCTGTGTCCTTTTGAAACCAGCCACACGCTCTGAAATCTCCTGCAACAAAGACCTATAAGCTTCCACAGGAATCAACAAAATTCCTCTCAGTATCCTATTCTACTTTAAGTTTTATTGCAAAGACAATAATTTGTATTGTATTTGTATTTGTAATAGTTCTCTTATTTTATTGGTTCGATGAATAGTAGCTCTTATATATCAGGCTGATGCAGTGCTTATGCTTGGAAATGTGACTGGCACATAGCCAACACCTACTAACTGTATGAGAGAGTCTCTCTTCCAGGTTGTTGCATGTTAGCCTGTCTATCATGACAGTGTAGTTTTGCTGGCCTCAATATCCCCTTCATGCCTCCCTGCATACACACACACACACACACACACACACAAACACAGACCCCTTTGACGACCACCATACAACATCCCCGATGTGTTGCTGCAAGGTGATTTGAAACCAAGCAGTTGCCATGTGCCGACTGCCCACGCAGCACAATAACCACCTGCCTACCGGTATACACACATTTCAGAAGGCAAATTGTTACTGTGCACAAGGAAAGAAAGAGGCAAGAACACTGTTTGTGCATGCTTCAGCCTTGTTATGCTATGCATTACAGGCGACATGTAGTATTGTGCAAAAAAAATACCATATGAGAGCAGTGAATAAGCTTAAACAGCAGCTGCACGGTGAGCCATGGTGACAGCCAGGAGCCTTTACAAAAAGACTTGCACTCAACAAGATGACAAAATGAGAAAATTGAATACAAGCCATCAGAGTGCAGCAGCAAATTATTATTTATCATTTGTATTCTTAGTGTTTAAATGTGCATTAGTAAACACTGTCCAACTCAATACATACGCCATTGTTGCAAAAATCATTGAATATGACATTTGTTATATATTCATGAATATATTACACAAATAATGAATGCATCAATGTCTAATGATGTTATTCAATTACAATGTATCAGAAATACTATCACTTTTTTTTTAAATCCCATGTTCCATAAAATATAAATGTTGGAGTTACACGCAGTGTGTTTTTGCATTTTGCTCTGTCAGTTTCAATTGTTGCGCACACAGCAGGAAGATTATGGCTACTTTAACAATGCAGGGATTGGAGAATCCATGAATACTTAATACGTGCCTGGTGAAAATGATGTAATGGTGATGTAAGCCACTGAAAGCCATTAGTCAGAAAAAAACCTGAAGCATTTTTTTCTGCCCCAGTTCACCTTTTTTGGTTGTATCTTTCTGTGTGCTTCAGTGGTGTGACGGTGTGTGCACATTGGAGAAAGTGAGAGTGTGGTTTCATGTGTGCTCGGCTGTGTTTGTGTCAGGACTGCTTAAGTGCTCTTGCATGAAAATGAGCGGGCACTGTCAAAGATTTGCTCATTTTATATGATGGACCAGGACAAGGGCCTTTGGTATTCACTTTGAATGTCTGTTCAACATTGATGTCAGGCTTTCAACTGTTGGAATAAAGCATCGTAGATCCCCTTGCACTGTAGTCCTGAGCTCCGCCATACGTTTGCATACAAGGATCTGAGCCTTAGTGGATCTGACAATATCACTTCATGACTCACTGTACTCACAGTGGCAATCCTTTGATCCCCATCACTTTGAATGTTAGATGTGAGAAGCGCACGCACACATGCATTGGGATGCATTTGGCCCCCACCACAGGAGACGCTGATGCACTCAATAGAGCCAATTAGAGAAGGAAGCATTTAGTGATTCATGCAACATTTGACACATCCCAGTGGATCTCCCCTTCCCATCCTTTCTCTCTTTCCTCTCCCCTCTCACTGCCCCCCCCCTCTCTTTTTTTTTTCAATCAGTCTCCCTGTGTATGTGCATGTATCTCACTGGCAGATGAGAATGAGACTCCTCCATCCTGTTCAACTCCATTAAGCAGCTAGTGTGCCTCAGTTCACCACAAATCATAATCTGCTCATGGTGAGAGGAACTATTCAGCATGGATGGGACTTGACGCCATAGAGTCACATTGAGTTTAAGTGAGGGACTGTGTGTGTGTGTGTGTGTGTGTGTGTGTGTGTGTGTGTGTGTGTGTGTGTGTGTGTGTGTGTGTGTGTGTGTGCGCGCACGTCTAAACTATTTGCACATCACACCTAACACACATCACAGCTACTGTCCTGGAATTAGAGGGCAACCAATGGAAAATACACTCATGTCACCTCTTGAACATGCATCGGTATCACTATCTCGCTGCGGATGTGACATTTCTTGGCTCGTGGATGAGTGCTTTTTTCAATCTCCTCCTCTTCCCCTCCGCAGGGGGACAGGGGGTCAGATCAGGAGTGCAGAGCAAGGTGGGTTGGTGTGACTTACTGACTCTGTGGTTTTATTCCACCTCCCCCCGTGCAGACCTCACTGTAGGACACAGCAGGACTTGTCAGCCACCACTGAAACAAATGTTATACTGATAAATCTTGCCTGAATTCAGATGCGACAGGCCAGCGTGTCACTGCGGAAAAAAAAAAAAAAAAAAACTACTCCCCACGTCTCCCAAGTCAACAAGATGGATCTATTGCTGTGCTGGTTTAGTCAAAAGTGTTCATGTGATTTCTCTGTTTTTGGAGGCTTGTCGTAGAATTTTTGTTGCTGGTAACAGGAATTGGGAGTGATTGACAGAAAGGGTGGAAACACAGGGACTGAAGGAAACAGTGAAGCCAGTGAATTGATGATATTGCTGCTGCCCGTTTTACTCTCTCTCACTATTACCCTCTTTCTTTCTTTTAGCCTCTCTGAGGCCATTATTAGCATGCATCAGTCTTCCATTCCTCAGTGCTCTTGGGGAGGCTCTCACCCGACCAGTTCATATTTAGTCTCCTGAATGAAACATTCATAACTCAGGTATGTGGTCTTAAACACAATGAGTGCTGCTACTTCGGAAAGGCCTGCATCAATCACAGGCCTGGACAAGCCAAGCATGAGATAAAAACAAGCGCCCCTGTCAAAGCAATTTGGGCTCACCTCGGGGACGGTGTGGGGGTCACGGGCATAGAGGGATCCACACGCACTAACAACATCATTTGCATTTTCAGGGGCCACCCATGTCTCAGTGGGATTATTATTTTTGCCTTTCAGCTTCTTTATCTCTTAAATACACAGCCATACAGTAGTGTAGCCTCATGTTAGCTCTGCCTGGTTTATTTTCAGACTTCAGCCTCGCTCTGTTGTGTAACCTACCTCTCAGCCCCCAGTATTTTTCACAACACATTAGTGCTGAATTATGGGTATGCATCATGTAATTATTGAAGAAATGCCCACAGAAAAGGCTTTCCCAAGAGACTCAACTGTTATTATTGTTGTTATTATTACCATCATTAGTGCTATCAGCTTGTCTGCAGAATAAATATTCCAGCTCTCAATTGTAGGACAATTGCTGATTAATCCAGTACAAACAAGGCAGTGCAGTGCGCAGTAACCACCTCCGATCTCATTCCACATCGGCCCCTATCCTACTCTCCCTCGTCTTCTCCGATGCTGTTGAATCTCTAATTAAACCACGATCAGGAGAAAAAGGAAGCACCCTGGGATGCTCTGACCACCCAGCAGTAAACCTCTGTGGGAAACCAGTAAGACCCCCCCACCCCCCCAACCCCAACCCCTTTTCTGTTATCCTCCCTGCTTCTCTCACTTACACTCAGACTACAACTATTTGCTTTGACTATATTAAATAGTGCATTTCAATTTGTGGTCCAGTTGAGACCCTGGCAGACCCCCTTCCTCTTTAAATTTCACATGCCTGTGGGTTTGCTCGCGTGAGTCGGAAGAAGCTGCATACAGGAGAAACACAATTTTGACGTCCAGTGTACATAGAAACCTCAGTGGATACATGCAGATACTGATGCTCTCAATAATCGCTGAACCGTAGACACAACTCCCTGCATGCCTTTCCCCTCTCTCATGCTCCCTCTCTTTCAGTTTTTGAAATATCACAGCTGCCGCATGTCTTAGCGTGCGATCCAGGTGCTGTTTGGATGTCTAAAGGGTCCCCAGTGCCGGAGAGAAGACAGAGCCTCAAGGTCTGCTCTGCCAATAAAGAGAGAGAACAGGTGAAAACAGAAAAAGGAAATTAGTAACAGTCTGCTCAGTCACACAAACGCAATTGCAGCCAGCGTGTCCCAGAAGAATAGACGCATACTCCAAATTGTTTGGCAAAAAAAAAACCTAGAACAATTGTGAACAAACCGAAGCAAAACAGGGCTTATATTCTACATACATGAAACGGTTTAAGTTCCAGCTGCTCTCTGCAGCAGAGCTCCTCTTCCAGTGGAAATGTGTCCCAAATGAGAGCTGGTGCTTCAATCAAAGCAGACGGTTAGAACGACGAACAATTAAAATCTTTCAAATGTAGAAGGATGGGTTTGGATTTTTCGCTAGTCTGTAAACAGCGCTCACATGCCATATGCTGTGTATATTGAAGGAGGTATTGGATGCTATCATTATTTCTCCTCTCTATGCCTGTCATACACAACTTTTGTGCTGAAAACTAGTCTGCTACAACCGAAAAAACAAACACCATTTAGATCGTCACATATTGACACAAAATTTACTGAAATCATTAAATGAACAAATATATGATTCAAAAAAGTTGGGCAAAAAGTCAAACATTTGTTTGAGGGGTGAAGTTGCAGTGGGGATGTTTGATGTGTTTCTAAAATTCTGGCCATGTTTATGTCGCAGTTGCATTAAGGGATCACTTCACAGCCAGTAACAGGGAGGAATGATACTGACTATTACTATATCAATAATCATATGACAGGAGAGGATAGTATTAAAGTTTAAGATATAAAAATATCTGAACCTATGCTTAAGAACAAAGTGTATTATTTTTACCCAACAAAAGTATTGATATGCATGTTTTAATATAAACAGTCTATGTCATAAATAAATACACCCACCCTGTGTAGGGCTGTTATTTTCAGAGCCTAAATATACAATCTTATCTTAGTCAGCATCACTTCAGTGCCATTTTCCTGTTTGTGTGCAGGTTGCATTTATGAAGCAGATGGATGTCACCTTAGACTGAGAGTAGGCGTTCAATCGTGGGTGTTATTCAAAGTGGAGAGAGAGAGAGGCACACTGAGTCCAGTTGTAATAAAAATGAGTCAGCCAACGGAAACGGGGTGGCTTCCTTCCTTCCTTCCTGCTTTCCTTCCTTCCTTCTCCTCTCTCTGCACCTCTGAGGGAATTTAGTCATTGTGTTTTTTCTCTCCTGTTCAGCAGGTTGTTTTGCCTGATAAATGAGCAGCATTTGAATCGAACAAAGAAACTGCACTGAACAGTAAAAAAGTTGGTTACACTTTATTTGGATAGTCCGCCCACATGGAGCATGTTATCTTTGTTCAACTAATGTTCAGCAATGTATTTACACATATTCAACAATTAGTATACCATTTAGTGGTTAGAGTGAGGGTTAGCCAAACAGCTGAATCTCAATTAATAACCTGTTGAAATGTTACTAATGCTCTGTAAACACTCTGTAGGTGAACTATCCAAATAAAGTGTTAGCAAAAGGTTTCCTCATCCTTCCTGTCTTTCCACCCTCACCTTTTTTGGACTGTTTGCATGTAACAGTTAAGTAAGATAGGTAAAAGTGTTTGGTGGTGGGAAAAGTGTGTAGGGGGGCATCTGTATGCCTGGCAAAATGGAAATGTTGAGAACTGGCACCCACATACCATACCTGATCGCAGCAGCAGAAAGCTGTAAAAGCCGTATCCCTACCAGTGCCAGAAACAAACTCATTTTTTCGCTGAGATGAAGAAAAAAAAGAAATGTCTTTCAACCTGCATCCGCTTCTCCATGCTGAGAACAAGGGAAGCTTTCAGTTGAGTATTGAAGAGAGAGAGGGAGAGAGAAACAGACAGGGAGGAAGAGGGAAAGTGAACAAGGCGCAGTACGTGGATCGGGAGCCGTTTCATCACTCATTGTGCTGTGAGACTGTCCCACTGCTCGGGCTCAGTGATGCCAACTGTTCGTAGGAAAGTGTCCTGCTGAGTGCCGTCTATTGGCTGCCACTCTGAGAACATTTGAGGCAACATAAAATGGGCAATTTTGCATAATGCTAACCTCGTTTCTACTGGAAAAATTTTCTAAACTTCTCGGCTCTAAATTGAATTCAAACCCTGAAGAAAAACTGCCGCTTTCAGCCTTTTGGACATTAATGTCTCCTCTAATGTGGCTCATCACCTCTGGACTGAGCTGGAGTTAAAAGTACATTGTCAAACCTGCCACTCGACACTGTTCAAATTCCACTCATTTCCTTTGACTTCAATTCGAATGTGGCACATTATAATTGAGTAGCAGTTTCACCACTGCAGGTTATTTCCCATAGTGAAAATTGTGTTTTGAATAATGACTCAAACAATAGTCGCCCAAGTGTGTCATGACCCTGTTTCCTTCATACTGTGTGTCAGCAGTTCTTGCTCCAAATTCATTTTTCTTTTGTTCACAACTCAGTTATCTGCAGGGAGGAGTAGCATTAGACTTGCATGTGACTTCCTCTTACCTAAAAACAGGCATAAATGTTTCTTTAAGTGTCGTGTTTGTGTGCAAGCAAGCTTTTGTGCCCGACTCAGTGTCTGTGTGTGTGTGTGTGTGTGTGTGTGTGTGTGTGTGTGTGTGTGTGTGCGCTAATTGCCCCAGTGAAAGACAGATTCCTATGCAGCTGGAGCTTATCCCAGCAACATGACCCCTAAGTCACAACTAAAAAGGGTCACCAACAGGAGACCTTCATTATGCCACAGCCCAATGCAAATCAACCACAGTGACAAACTCCAGTGTTTAAAAAAATAAAAACCACCTCTGAAAAGGTGAGAAGGGGCCGCGTCCGCCTGTTTCTGAGTCGTCCTTTTTCAAGGTGAGCTCCCCAGCGCCATCATAATTGAAAATTAAGTATTTTCCGCAGTATAATTAAATGGTGACCTTTGAACTCAAATGAGACCTCAGACACATATTAAGAGATTAGTGGGCTATTCACACGAAGACCCGCACAGACACACAGACACACACACACACACACACACACACAATGACAAGGTAACAGGCGATGACAGCTTCTTAATTATCACGCCACCAAAGTCGTTAAAGCACAGCCTCCTACATCACCTCTCGATTTCTACAGCCCATAAGTTCAGGGAATATCTCATTTATTTTTAATTAATTATCAGATTGCACCATAAAGGTGGTAATAATGACAAGGAAGAGGGCAAGACAGCTCCTCAGGGGCTAATTCAGGGGGGGGGGACGGGATTCATCTGTGAACTTTTGAAGTTTTGGATGAGGAGGAATCAAAGATGTTGCTCTGTGTTTACTATGGAAAACATATCTATTTTAAATGTAACGTTATATATTTGGCATCATTTGAACAAACAGTTGAAACTACACCACATATTTTCACAAGCTTTCATCTAGTATACACGCGTACGAAGCGTCTCTGCATAGCTGCTTAATTGAAACAGATTAGTCGGGGCAAGGGCTTCTGGACCATCTTTTCAGTGCTCACTAAGTAATATTATTTTCATTTACTGTCCACTTGCTACCTAATGTCTCACTTCCAATTATCTCACTCTGCAGAAAACTTTGAAATACTATTATCACTTTCACTATTATGGATTCCAAATGAGTCATAAATTAAAGTGGAGGATATTTTTATATGTGGAACAGGGAGAAAAATGCTGTGAGCCTTTTCCCATTTCAACAAATGGAATCATCAATGGAGTTTGGTCGGTATAAATCTTTTAGCAATGTTAATATTAATATGATTAATGATTATGGATGTAGGCATTTTTTATTCATGCAGAATTAGTTTGATAGGGCTCATTTAAATCGACTTTAATGCGTTTCTTTTTTTTCAGGTCTTGATCGCTGCAGTCAACTTTTGCAAAGATCACTACAATTTATTCATATGATCAGAAAAATAACTGGATGAGGACAATGAGATGTCTCTGCGGTGAAAATAATACTAACTGATGCGCCACTTGCTCTGCTATTAATGTAGTATTATAGGTTTTGTGGGTCAAAAGGCAGATGGACTGAAGTGTAGTAATAGCATCACTTAACTGGGATCAGCGCAGAAACCAGAACACTCACATCAATCCCTTCACACAGACTGGGAGGGGATTGTTATGTGCTTGGAGCTCAGCAGTGGTTTAAATTGATTAGTAAGCGGTGGCTCCTACTTAGCCAGAGGAGAGGTCTGCATTTAAAAGAATCACAACAGCTCTTAATCTTGGCCCTGAACGAGGGCAGAGCAAAGGCAATCAATAGCATTAGAATTTAGTCCTTACTCCCACTTATCTTTGTCTCGTTCTGTAATATAAGGAGTAGAGCGAACACAAGCCTTGAAAAGACTCAGTGCATAATTCAAGCCAAATGTCAGCAAGCTATATGGTGATGTCAGGAAATGTGTTTTGGCTCATGGTCAATCAGGGGCCCCTCAGCGCAGCACGAGATCAGCCGCTCAACCGAAAGTCCCAACCGGCTGCTGCTTCAACCAGAGATTGAGTGAAGTCTTTTGATATCGACTGGATTTTGGACTGAAGTGTTTTCTTCCCGCGGCTCAACCTTATTCACTGACTGCATGGGAAATATTTCAATGACATATTACACTTCATTTTGTATCTCTCGCCCCTGTCCACTGCTGTATATAGCCGCCTGCGCAGCAGGGATAAATCACTTCCCAGCCAGCTTATTACATGAAATGAAGGAATTCATCATGGTGACAGTCGGCCGTTGCGAGGCGTTCACTGTGATTTATCTGGGAGAAATTGATTGATTCATTAACACTGAGTGAACAGTGCTTTGCTCTGGGGGCAGTGCGGTGTACCTTGCCACATGCCGCTGCGCGTGTTGAAAGAACACGTCTCCAGTCTGGAGGTCTTAGCTGGGCGTCCCCTGTAGCAACATACAGGGGATCCTATGTCGTCAGCTCAGCTCATTACCTGGCCAGTGTAGTCAGTGGCCCAGAGCTTTGTGGCAAAGAACAGAGCATTCCTAATTAGTCCGTCCATATGCTTTCCAATATTACGGAGACTGCCTTATAATACGACAAGGCATCCTGATTTAACACTATCGGCTCAAACTACAGTACAAAAGATTTTAAGTAAACTTGTGTTCACAAATAATTCCAGTTTGTAGTTGTAAACCAGCCTTTGTAAACCTTCAAAATAAATCTGCATGAGAAATTCAATTTTATGTGTAGAAAAGATTTGTATGACAGCATGGGGTCTTCTGTGACCCAGCTGAGTTCATTATAGATAATGACAATAATGGCAAACATTACTGTACTGTGTATGAATGTAAACTCACCTGGGTCACAGGAGAGCCAGCGCCGTTCTGCCTCTTGAAAATCCACTGCGTTTCAGGATCTGCGGTTAAGGTCAAGGTAACGGAACCACCTGCCCTCTGATTGGACTCGCCTTGTGGTCGGACTGTCGTTGTCCAATCAGATTCAGATGTAAAAACAGGGTCAAAATTCATTCAGTCATTTTTGACTTTGTGTCATTCACAAATTTTATTCACAGTCTCTTTGTTTGATTTTTTGCATATACAAATCTTTTACACCCATCTACAAACTTGAATTTCTCATGCAGATTTATTCTAAAGGTTTACAAAGGTTACAACTAAAAACTTTAGGAGCCATATAACAGAGCTTTAGCTCAGACACACTGCAGAGTGAAGTGCACTGGACCAAATTACTTCTGAAAGTCTGTCTGATGCAGCACCTACACTGAGCCATATGTGACAGTTATGAATGCCTTGTACAGTACAGTACAGTATACACACTGATCGATAGTTTTGCTCGACTGAGATGACAAATTACTGTGTTCAACTTTCAGTGTGTCCCTCAAGGTTTGTGTATGCACTTTGATGAGGAAACTTTGTGTCATTTCCAAGGCTGCAGTGTTCCTAAAGTGCATGACAGGTACGATGTGTTTAACAGAGTTTAAGGAGAGCTTTGACAGGTGTTTTCATTCATGTTATGGGTTCTTGTGCCTCTCTGTTGGCTCTCCTCCTCTCCAATTGTCTGTTTTGTGAATGTTAGAAAAGGCTTTATTCCTTATTCCCTGCTTCCATTTCATTGGATTAGTAAAAAAAAAGTCCAATGGTTTCATCTAGTGTTGAGCTGAGGTAGTGATTTTGATTAAAGAGCTTTTCAGGTGCCTTCTTCACATCCAGATTTTGCATCAATAGCTCTGCTATTGAAAATCCTCAGGTGTTCCAGCGGGGGCTGACCCATATTCACCGCCCTGTTTCCGGAAGAGGAGCAAGTGAATACATTGGGAAAGTTTTGTTAAACTGTGTCCTCTAAGAAAAAGTTTTGTTTAAAGTTGTGACAAGGTCAGTGGGAGACCCAGTCCTGATGAAGAAAGGAGAAAAAAGGAACGTACCTTGTGATGAGTTATAAGAGGAGACACAACAGTATGGTGAGCTTGCTGGCTTGCAACCTGTTCCATCTGTCTTTGTGTCCGACTGCCTGTTCTTCTGTCTCATTTCATCCTTTTCATCTGCTGCACGCACAGCGCTGCAGCTGAGGATTACTTTCAATATCAATGAATCTATTGATTTTTCGTTGTGGGTTAATAAAACACGTAATTGATTAAAAATAATGACAAATTGTTCCAGATACCGGAGGCCAAATGAATGTCCTTAAACTTCATATCTCGTTTAGCAATGCGAAAAAGAGAGGACCGGCATCTGCCTCGCATTATTACCAGTAGAAATCATGGTAAAAAACTATGACAAATAAGACTTGGGTTGTATGAAACCAGAATTTCCTTTTAAGTGATTAGCTGAATATCAAAGTTTATCAGCTTAGTCCTTCCTCCTATATATTCCCCTGTGAGAGACGCTGCTGGGCTGCTGTGCTTTGAGAGGAGATACTGCACAATCAGAGAAAGAGCCTCCAGTCAGATCAGAAACAAAACCGACGGATTCTCCGCAATCTGCATCTCACCCTGTTCCTTCGTCTTATCGGAGCCCTCCAGCCGATGCCAACAGGGCAGTGCGGGCCAGAGAGGGCGTGTCAAGCTTCACTGGTGACGTCACCAAAAAGTGGCGCTATTCTCGGGGGTGGAGGTTGGTGCGTGGAGGGCGGGTGGGCGCCAAATTTGAAGGTGATTAATTAAATTCGACGAGAGCAGGGCGGGTCTGAAGACATTTCTATTTTGAAAAGAGTTGGCATCTGCCTCAGCAGCAACTCTGAGAAAGAAAGATAGGAGACTTTTCAAACACATTTTAACAAGCTGCCATTGTGAGCAACTGAACGAGTCTGTCTGGTAGGAAACGTGCAGCAGTTTGCCGTTACAAAATGCCAGTACTTGCGAAAACGAAATAATGGAGCTTTTCCAGAAGACTGCGGAGATAAACATAGGAGTGTCATAGTACAATAACTGCTGGAGATTTACTCTCCTCTTGTGATCAACCATCTGTTGCTGTCCTTGAGAGCTGCACTCTAATTCGATTTGTGCGCAAGAAACAGCTGGCAAATATCATTATTGTATTTTCTTCCGTTTAGAGTGCATAGGTGTTGACAGATCGGAGCAATAATGTGAAAATGAATGTACAAATTACCCCATGATGAAATTAATCAAAAATACACTTCTCTGCAACAGTGTCAACCAAAAGACAACCTGTACAATTCCATTAGTTGCCATTTAGGAATATTTACTTGCACTGCGCTGAATGTCTCCTTTGTGTGACAGACTTAATTGCAGTAAGAGTCATTTTGAAAGTCTAATCTTTTGGTGTGTGTGTTATGGGAGTAGACACACACACACACACATTTTTTTTAATATCTCCCTTTTTCATGTTCTCCACTGTGGCATGCGTTACATCCCAAAGCATATATATATATTTTTTTTTTAGGGCAAAGATGCATTTTTGCTGCAACAGCTTCCAGCCCCTGGGCCCACTCGGCCTCGATGACCTCTGGTTAGTGACCTGCAGTAATGAGAGCTGGTGCACGGTGCAATCTGCCCTCCCTGAACACGTCACAGTTCAGTCTGGTCAGATGCTATACCTCCCTCGCACACTCCACGGTTGGAGATGTCTTTAATGAGAGAGAGAGCTTAGACATGAGAATGGAAGGCAAAAGTGAAATAGAGACATTCTAAGACAAGTATTAGAGTGAAAGATAGTGTTGCAGTGTGTGTGTGTGTGTGTGTGTGTGTGTGTGTGTGTGTGTGTGTGTGTGTGTGTGTGTGTGTGAGACACAGAGAGGAGTTGATGAGTCTCTAACAAGGAGCTTCATCAGAGTGAGGAATGAGCTGCCAAGCAGGATCTTTCTTTTGACCTACCTTGGAGAGCAGTGGATGGATGGATGGACAGATGGGTGGATGGATGGATGGAGGGAGACAGAGCAGAGAGAAATAGGGAGAGCATCTACTGAAGTGCTGTGCACAGGCTCCTTTCTTCATTGCCTGTCAAGGTAGCTCGTCTGTCTGTCGGAGGACAATCACTTATCTTCGTGCTCTGAACCCGCAGTCACAACTTGGAGCACCACCAGTGCGCAGGCAATGACCAGGGAAATGATGCAGCGGATATGATGGATAAAGAGGATACACACGGTGACTGCTGCTTTTGGCAGCATACCAGCCATATCTCTTCCCAAGCTGATGTATTGTAGGGAAGGGGTGGGGCTGGGGGGATTTTTGCAAGTACAATCTGTAGATAAAAGGTCGATACCAGCATGGAAATGTAGTTAAGGTGGACCTTTATGTACCTGAAAATTGAGTTTAACCTTATTTTTCTCCTGGATAAAATATTCTCGAAATGTCAACATAATTCAGTTTTTCTAATATATTTATTTTTCTTTGAAGAGAAATTTTCTCTGGTTGCTTTCCTGCTTTCTCCCTCTCCCCCTTCTTCTTCTTCTTCTTCTTCTCCTTTCCTCTTCTCTCTCTCCATCTCAGAGCTCAGTGCATGCATCGCTCTGGCATTAGTATGCACACTGAATTCAGTCACACTTTGATGTGCAGCCACATGATTTCACAGTCCACCCTGGTGGCACAGATCAAATTTACAGGTATGTAGAGGCAAGACTGATGAGGAGATTCAAGTTTTCACTTCATCTCTACGTAAGGGTTTCACAGTTAGGAGACAATATAATGCCTATGGCACATGCACTGTATGTGAATATTGTCAACACAGGACTGAAAATTCAATCGTTTGCTTGTTTTTCTTTTCATCATAACTTTGCATGAACAAGTTACGAGGCAACAGAAAAATAAATGTAAAACTATTTAATTCATTCCGTCTCTGTGTTTCTTTGCAATTAAGTCTTCTCAGAAGAGAGACTGACCTTGAGAATCAGCATGGGCCTGAGTTGAAAACAAAGTCATGATTCTAATCTTTATAATTAATGGCTACAAGAGACTGTGTCATTCATTACTGTTGATATTTAATCTGGTAGATGGGGAATAGTTTCTGTGACTGAATCAAGGCATATTTCAATTCATGATTGATTCCTCTCTGCACAGGGTTGCTACGGAAGATGAAGCAATCACTCTCAGTCAGACAAGAGAAAAAGAGTGAAAGTTAGAGCTTTTTCTTTTCACAGAGCTCCAGCATTCAGGAAGTCAATTCAGCGTCATGACGTTTGATAAGAAGCCACAGGAATCTTTAAAACCATTTGATTGCGCTATTTTCTCTGCACACAGAGAAAACATGTGATTCGCATAAACACTCCCAGAATATAAAAGTATTGATTCAAAGAGATGTCAATGGTGTGGAAACTTTGTTGTTGTCTTCATCTCTGTGGGGATGGGAGACGGCGGTTTGTTAATGATAAACTCCTCAATCATTTTTAGAATGAATCATCTCGCTCATCGTTGTGGTACGCGGTTCATTTTTCTCTGTTGTGGCCTCGACAATAGAAACAGATGAGACTGAGACTCTTCTCCCATTTGTGTTACCACATCAAGATGTTATCTCCAGCTTAAAAGCTTATCAAGCTGACAGTAATGATATTGAGTGACTGAATTGTATGTTTTGATGGATATCGCTGTGAGTAATCTGATGCCAAATTGTGTTCCACTCCTCATATTGTTCCGATTTTAGACACTGCAAATAACTACGCTCCCCTTCTCCTCTCATTCTTACCCCCATCAAAACCTCTCGTCTCGCTTATAGTCATTTGTCATAGCTTCCCCAAAGGTAGAGAAATAGGTTGAAAACCCATTTTAGTGCTCTGTGACACAAAAATGGATTATCATTGTCCAATGTCTATTTGGTCCGTAGTTAATCTGTTGTACATTGTGAGCTGTGCCTTGTTTTCAATAGTCTCCATTCTGCTCTCTGATAAGGCTGAGAACCTGTCTGTAAAGGTATCATTGCTGCTTTATGAGAAGGATAATTAGCTTCTACAGTAAAGAAATACCATTCAGAGTGGTGAGAATTAACAGTGAAGCCTCCTCTCAAATCATTT
Source organism: Seriola aureovittata (assembly GCF_021018895.1). Taxonomy (NCBI): domain Eukaryota; kingdom Metazoa; phylum Chordata; class Actinopteri; order Carangiformes; family Carangidae; genus Seriola; species Seriola aureovittata. The sequence goes on along the minus strand of NC_079365.1, from coordinate 8,591,801 downwards.
TCTCGCTATCTTTGGCTACAATTACATGTTATCTTAGATAATATGGAACGTATGCTCTGTCTCTGCTTCGTCTGCTGGAAACCTGAGGCCTGGTTATGATGGAAAATAGCTGCATTGCACGACACAAAGTTCGACCACGTCAGAAGGCAAAAGTGTTAATAGTTGTCTCAGCCACACTGGAAGATGAGGTGAAAGGCTCAGTTTATATATAATTTCATATTGTGATATTAAAAATATAACCAAGCTCAGAGTACGCTCTGCATATGATATGACAAAAGTAACAGCTATGGGAAATTATTCAGAAAGTGTCCGTTAATGAAATCATAGGAACCTAGTGAATCACCCTTGTGCCCTTTGTTTGATTCATGAATTAATGTAGTGATGAAAAAACGTAATTCGAGCTGTTCTTTAGCGTATGACCCGTCGTCTAATAAGAGGTATGAAAAAAGGACTGTTACCTGATCATTTTAAATAAAATTTCTGCGGTCATGAAAAATTGTAGCTTTTTATGACAGCTTCACATCACAACACGTCTTCTTCATAATCCACAACGGTCTCCCGTCCTTGCCGCCACGAGAGCAAGGTCAGCTGCTAAATGCCACATCTGACATCCTTACTGTGCATTGTCAAACAGCAGCTAAGTGTTTAGCACATTGATTTTCCTCCTTTTTGCTCTTACTTGGATTGATTATCACTTGGAAGTCAGTCTTTGGGAAAATGATCAATGCTCTGCCGTACAATTATCATCTCACGAATGCGTCATTTAAAAGCCAATATCCGTTTTAATAAGGTGCTCAGTGAAAAACACTTTGTCATGCACACGTCAGCCAGTGACACGGGACCTGAACAGAGAATGCAGGCGCTGAATTGTAAAACGTGTGCAAAAGCTGTGAGCTTTTTAGCAATAGATTGTGTGCGTTTGACACATTTGTAGAATGTTAGCGATAGCATACTGTAGGCCGCATGCTGAAGACCAGACTGCCTTAGCTCAAATGGGCCTCCAACAGTTACACGGTAAAGCAGGGTCACTTTTCACTATTTACTAGCCACAAACAGCCGAGAGGTATGTGTTTGTGTTTGTACTGTGTGTGCTAGTGCATTTAAATTGCTGGTTGTGCCTGCAAGTGTTTACAATAATATAAATAAATAAATGAGAGAGGCCATTAAAAGACAGACACTGAGCTGTAGCCAACTGCTTTAATGCTTAAAGGCAGCATTAAAACATGCAAACATGCCAGTGAGAAGGATATGAGCTTATTAACATTTATTGCATATGAGGCCCAGTTATGCAAAATCATGTGATTCCCTGATTGCTCGGCTTTACAGAAAGTGGGCAGATTATTTGCACAGCAAAGTGCCCTTTCTCTACATACACTACTCTGGGAATTTTTGCATGCATCCATAATTTGATGTTAAGTGCCTGCTGATGCATTATGCATGCTAGATAATGCATTGTGTGTAAGCCAGGCAGACCTCGCCTGAACCTGGGGCGACATGTCGTTCCAGACCCCACACGCACAAGCCGCAGTATAGCGTGATTGCTGGTTGAGACAGCCACCGTGCATCACACCTCCTCCACTGTGTCACTCTGTGTTGCACAGTATTAAGAATAGATCTCAGACCAGACAGTAACTACACCCTATGTCACACTAAACAATCACATATAGCATTTTGGAACCTTACTTTGAACCGTTTTCAAAACTTTTTCCTTCCTCTTAGTTTCCTCCTTTTTTTTTTCCTCCGAGGAGGTGAACTGAAACTCATGGGTTATATTCAGGCCATTTTCCAGGCCTCACAGCATCCAATTGTTTTCTCCCAAGGAATGTCACTTTTTGAAGGCTGCTCTGTGGTGCCGTTCAAAAAGGCAGTTTTGTGATTTTGAATGGACAATTTAGTTGCTCATTTCACCATCCGACTCTCATTTAGAGCGAGCAGTGACCTGTGTCATATGGACATTGAATAGAGGTCAGGCCTCACCAATTGAAGCCTACTGCAGGGTGCAGTAAAACACAGAGTGGTACGGCCACATCTGCAGGCTTGGATTCAGTGGTTGTGTTGTGTTTTTAAAGACAAAAAAGAAAAAAGTATAAAGAGTGTGCGCGAACACAGACACGCACACAAGTAGAGAGGAATAAAGTGAGAAACAAGAAGTGATAAATAGAAAATTGCTGGCTTTATCTAATGCACCTCTTTATATGAGTGTGACAGCATACAGTAAATTCTATATTATACTGTTTCTGGCACTGCACTACACTATTTCTGGCCTCGTCCTCCTGTCATGGAAATAAGATAAGCAGGATGCAAGTGAAGGGACACAAGCCACCTCTCCCCTTTACTGCAGGTTTTTATTTTGACACCACATTTAAAATGCAACGAAGCCCATCTTCATAGAAAATGTAACTGTCGTGCCTATAAAAGAGTATCCAACAAAGTTATGCTTACACCTGAAAGACCACGGAAGTAGGTTATATCCTGCATATATTTAGCATAATCACCCCTCTTTTTTCCATTCATTTGGAAGGTAACTTCTGAGAACTTTTAATGTGTTTTCTCCAAAGTGTTTTTTTTTGTATTATTTTACCTGCCAGCTATTAGTTTTCATCACTTTTCTGAACAACCATGTGGGTAATAAAAGCTTGGATTGACATTTAAGCTGTAATGGTTGTCAGCAGCCCCTCGGTAGCGCCCCTCCCTTCACTAGGGCTGAGCTTGGTAGTGGGTCTTCTTGCGGCGGGCTGAGTCCATGACACGGAGAGTTATATATGCCAGGGCATTACAGAGCCCCTCTTAATCCGGTTTGTCATGCTGCTCCCTCTGGACTGGGGTAATTTCATGGTGCTGAACTGGTATTGATAGAGCCTTGGTAAATGAGGCACGCAGCAATCGTTAACTTTAATAACCATAAAGATGTGAGCATTGGAGTCATACAGGCCCATGAGAGGAAACCCATACAGGTGATTAAGAATCGACCAGGGCCGTGGCCAGCAGCACCTTGCATCTCTTATTCGTACTAATGGAATTACCTGTTAAAGATGTCAAGACTATTACCACCAATGGTGCAATTGCTGCATTATACTTTTCCTATTCAGTAAACTGGAGCCATTTCCATGTCTTCATGCATCGAGAATACCTGTTAAAAGGAAGGTGAATACTAAGATTTTTCTCTGTATGTCTTTTATTTCCCCTGGCTTTCTTGTCTTTTTTCAAACCCATTCAGAATACCTTTCTGTACGTTGGGCCCACTGTAGTTGAATAGTACTCAGTATTCTCTTAGGGTATAGCTAGATTCAGAAGTAAGCCATACCAACAGAGGGGAAAAACAACATTGATTCATGTGACTCCAGTGTAGCTGGGTCAGTGGTTCCCGTCAGTCAGCTTGAGCTCTGGAGTGCCCCCCCCCCCCCCCCCCCCCCCAGGTTTGTGGTAGCTCCGGGCGCAACTATAGCTGCTATGTGCACTTGTTTGTCTACTCCCATTACTGTGGGTGATGCTGCCTCAGGAGGAAAGTGAAATCCAGGCCACAGCAGGGTCAGTGAGAAACCAGCCTGAAGCCTTCACTCTGGCTGAGGTCAGAGAAACCATACGGATCGCTCCAACAGGGTGCTGATGCGCACTTGATAAATGGTGGATCCACTCCAGCTCCTGATGCATCAGCGACACATGGGTCAAAAGGTTTTTAGATTAGATAAATACAACAATCCCTGAGATTAATTTGTTTGTTATTCGTGGAGACAGACTGTAAAATGTCCTGAAGCTTGCCTTCCTCTCACTTCTTTAGATGTGTTTAACAGCGAATGGTAGCCTTCCTCCTTGAGGCTGACTTTTATTATTCATTGGCAAGAGTTAGGTGTGTGTAAAGGGCCTTCAAAGTGAGAACAACTGGCTGAGGCTCAAGCCTTAGTGGACTTTACCACTACAAAGAATATCCAAATGATGAGAGGAGTTCATGGGGTTCAATCTTTCAGTGTCCATGTTAACAGATCTGTTCAGCAACATACATATCAGTGTAGCTCTAATATGGCTCATGCAAAGAACTATGCACTATGCATGCAGTCTTTCTCTTCATGCTGCTTCACACGTCGCCTACATACTGCATAAGGTGTGATTCAGAGCGCATTAGCCGTGATATACTCCATCATGAAAATATAGCACTGAGGTCTAATTCTGCTCCATGCTGGGATTTCTCTTCACACACTATTCATTTTGACCAGTCCTGTTACAGAAGTAGTGGAATTTGAGCAGTAAATGAGGGTTGTGTAATTTCTGATAAAATATATAAACCGTATCTGTTGCCAAGGGGAAGGACATGAAAAGTTGTTCCCTGGCACTGCCTCTAAGGCCTCCATTTGGAATCCACTCAGCGGTGCTTTGTAACGTGTTTAAACATTATCCTAAGTAATCAGGGGGAGTGTTCATGAAGTTCCAGCTTGATGTTTAAGTAATGAAAAGCAAAATTCTGATGAGCATCATTAAACATATATGCAGTGGGACAGCTGGCCCGCAGCCACTTTGATGCCTTTGCCTCTTGAAACAGGTCATTAATATCCCTTCCCTCTCTCTTCCCTCCAATCTGAAAAATAAAAACACTAATTGGGACAAACAGAATACAGTTTTTTTTATTCTTTATTTGGACATATCTGACAACTTTTCAATCAGATGCATTTTAGCATGTTTCAAACCGTGCAGCATAAAATTGGGTCATTTTCCATTATGCATGATTTCACAGAAGGATCCGTTGACAGAAATAAATCAACTCAATAAACAATCTGCCGTTTAATAAAACTTTGCAAGGATTTGAATGGACTTGTCTGGCACACAGTACAAAGTGAACAAAGTTACAAAGTGAACAAAGTTACTTTGTACTGAAAGAAGCATTTGGCAACTGTGAGAGGCTCAATTTGTCTTTCAAATGTGAATAATTTTCGGCAATAATTTGAAACGCAGCTCTCACTCTGCTTCTTGAATAACAACTGAGTGTCATTTTTACATTTCTCAGCTCCACATGTCTACAATTATTTACTGACAACGGGAGCTATAATTCCTGTTTCCACCTGAGATGTAAATTCACAATTAGAAGCAGTGGATAGCTGTCAGGCAGAAGCACCGGGGAACAGCAGCAAGCCTGCAGAGAAGGAGGAATTGCAAGGAGAGATGGACTGGGGTTGATGCAGCAGCTGTCTGTTTGGCAAAACAAAGCAGCCACTCCAACACACAGGCAGAAATGGTTCATTTTAACCTGAGTATGCACTGATTAAGTTGTTATGATGAGTCCTTGAAAGGCTTAATTTTTCTCGGGTGCTGTGTTTCTTTCTTTGGCCATATGTTATTACCTAATAACTGTAGCAGTGAGAGGAGTCGTGATAGAGAGATAGAGAGAGAGAGAGAGCTAAAGAGAGTTAAAAAGAGAGGAGGTGACAGAAATGCTTGCTGATGGTGTGCCAGTGAGTACTGCTCTTGGCTACTCTGCATAGATTATAGTTGTTGACGCTGAAGCTGAGCCAAAGTGTAGTGAAAAGAGTTTGTGTTTTTTTGTGGTGACATTGTCATGAGCACCTGCATTTATCTCTGTGTCAAAAAACTGCCACATGCAGTGAGATCAGAAGGAAATCAGCTGCCAGTAGAGTATGTTCTTTATAACTCAGAAGATAAAAAGAAACTGTCTGTAAGCCTGCAGTCTTTTGGAGAATAAATTCTCCTGGGTTTGTTATTGTGACCTTGAATGTATCAACTGAAAAAAATATAGTCATGGGTTGCGTGTTGTACAGATGGGAGACAGATTATAGGAAAAGACAACATAAGGTGTCTTAGTAAGGTATTGGGCCACCACGTGCTGCAGAACAGCTTCGATGCTTCTCTGCATTGATTCTACAAGTGTCTGAACTCTACTGGAGAGATAAACACCTTTTTTCCAAAAGATATTCCGTCCTTTCATGATGATGGTGGTGGTGGAGAGTGCTGTCAGTTCAAAATCTCACATAGGTGCTCAATTGGGTTTAATCTGGTGACTGTGAAGGTCATAGCATCTGATCCACATCATTTTCATATTCATCAAACCATTCACTGACCCCTCATGCCCTATGGATAGAGACTTTGTCATCCTGGAAGAGACCACTCCCATCAGGATAGAAACGTTTCATCACAGGATAGAGGTGATCAATCAGAAGAACTTTGTATTGATTTGCAGTGACACTCCCCTCAGAGGAGACCCAAACCATGTCAGCAAAATGCCCCCTCTGTAGCCTGTGGCTTTTGCACCACTGAACTATTAAATGTGCACTGATCTCTGTAATGCAGGGTTTATGCACTGCAATCCTACTGCAATACCTCTCGCTGTAAATTCATCTATAACTGCATTGATTTGAAGCATCTGAGGTTTCAAGTATTGGCCAGATTATAAAACAAACCCATCCAACCTCCAACCCCTTTTCCAACACCCGTTTTTTGAAAAACATTCAAAATAATTTCACGAGTCCTATTGGGAACGTTTCCGAGAAGAAAGTCCTCATCCTTCAAGCCTTTTTTCTCATAAAACTCAAACATGAATAATGCCGTTTAAGCATCACATAAATCCCACATCTGTGTAGTTTGCCTATCAGTCACATACTCATACACTCTCCTGCCATGCTCTTGGAAGAGGTCAAAATGATTTTCTCTGGCAGTTAGCACTTTTCAGGCTGTCTTTTTGAGCTCCTCATCATATGTGACAGTAGTAATTTTGACCAGCTTGACTGATGATTTGCTCCATGGTCAAGTTCTAAAGACAACAGGAGACGCCATTAACTCGTAACAAAACCCTTCTAGGACTGACTAACTCTAAAAGACAGATGATACACAGTGCGCTGCAAACAACCCATAATGCAACACTTTCTGACACAAAACCAGTACTCTCTCCATTCACAAAGAATATCTCATCTTGTGAGCACGTAATTATCTAGTTGTCAGATATAAGACAACCAACACTTCTTTAAGTATTTTCCAGAAAAAAAAATACTTTCTTATACTCAGACCAGTGTGGTACATTTATCTTAATGTGAAAAGTTATGTATACGTATAACTTTTCCCGGTTCACAAACTCTTTGTGCTCTGCAGAAAACACTTGAATATGAAGTGTGGCTTTTTATCATGAGCCCCCATTCCTTCTCCCTCTCTCTATCTCCACATTTTACAACCTTCCCTCATTAACGGCTCCTAATTGGCCATTGGGCTAAGCTGAAAACAATGAAGCATTGATTTCCTTAAACATAATCACCTCATCCAGTCATTTAATGGCTGCTGTCACTGTGGGCCACCAGGAGAAAAATGACCAGTCAGTGGTCCCATCGATGCCCTTCACCTCCCCTCACCAAAGGCTACAGTGCACAGCCAGCCACTCCATCTTTGCAGGTTGGTTTAACCCCTTTAGCTGCCTGACAGGCTCCAAGCACTACATCCATCACAACCTGCCATCATGTCTCAAGTTGTGGTGATCCTATATCGTACCAGAATGCACACACCGTAACCACTGTGCACTTGAGCAGAAAATATCCATTATGAAATACCATAAGAAATCATATGCATAAATACACAACACGCACAAACTCAGACACAGATAATGGATGGTCATTTACCCCACCCTGAGCTCCCAGCTACCTGAATGGGATTATGTCTAGTTCAAGTGGTCATTTGTCGTCTAAGTGGCTCTCATGACTGGCCCAGTACAGTCATCGTGAAACCATTTACACAGCTCTCTCCTCCACATACCAGATGGTTCATAGTGATCACGCCTAATGTCCACCTGGCTGATGGCAGGACCTCACTCCATGGCTGATACATGCTGGCAAGTGACTGTGTGTGTGTGTGTGTGTGTGTGTGTGTGTGTGTGTGTGTGTGTGTGTGTGTGTGTTAGGGATATCCCCAAGTTCTGATGGCAATAATTATAATAATCATCAGAAGGGTAATCATAAAAATGTCTTTTCCAGAAGAGACATTTTCAGTCAGAAGTCTAAAAGTGAAACATACACTACAATTTTTCACTGAAAAGATCACTTTTGTCCCCCAGTTCAACATTTTTACAAGCTTAATCCCCACAAACCGTGAATTCTTTACATTACCAAAGGTCTGGTAGGAGTAAGTTGTACCATACTTCATACAGAATAGTGCTGAACGTCCCTTAAGACCAACTATCAGTTTTCAATTCTTTCAGTCTAGGTTGAAAATCAACTGGCAGCAGCTCAAAACCTGCTTGATCTTCTGTACTGTACTAACTGTCAACGTGAACTGCAGAAAGTCTATAAAGGTAAACATGAATCATGATACATTTATTGCCCTTCCTGTACAACATATAGAAGGAGGAAGTTGCGCTCCCATAACTGGTGTCGCAATTTCATTCATGATCAGTAGCATTGGTTCATTGCTGTCTAGCAACAGCCAATACCGATCACACAAGTGTAACTATATAAACTCTCAGTTATATGCATATAATATAACTCTTGTGATACCCTCATGCCAATGCCCTCCAACATCCCAACCTCATTTATGTAGCTGAAGGTTTGGTATTGTTGACATGTGTGTACATGTATGTTCACAGTCATACCTTGATTATGTTCCGATATGTGTTACAGGAGATTAATTCCCCCAGTAGAACCCATATGGCTGCACAGGTTCTCTGAGAACTCTCTTTTTTCTACAACTGGTCAATTTGTGAATGTTAAGTGTCCCCTTGGTGAAATGGGAAAACACAGAGTGTTAAATATTTAGGATGCAAAATTGTCTTTGTAACTTAAATCCCATAACCAAAAGTCACACACCAAGACAAGTAACATTCAAACAAGTGATATGAAGATGACAAGGGCTGTGTTTTGTTGTCCCTTGTCAGTTGTTCGACGGTTAAGCCTCTGTAGTGCTAACCAGCATATCAACCACTGAAGCTAGCTGAGGGGATTCAACACAATTCAGCATTCAGTGACGCAATGTAAAGTCCTCACTTATTCAGAGGTATGCTCTGACTTGAAAGCAAGTCTGCAGGTCAGGAAGTTGTCGGTAAAATATTCAACAAGAAAACACATTGTGGGTTTTGGGGTTTTAGCACACTCAAGGGATTTTTCTACTCACTTTTATAGTCAGTGTTCTGCCTCCTCCTGCCCGGAAATATCTAACAACAAGCACTGAGAGAGTGACATTAATACTGCACGACAGCACGGTCCAGCAGGACTGCAAATGTTTGCCTTTTAATCCAGGACTCTGCAGCTTTTGGTCTGGCCACGACAGACATTGGTGGGAATGGGAGAAGAAAACTGTTGCCAAACTTGTCTAGGCTGCTGGGAGCTCAGTTCTGTAATTCATGACCCGAGCCACTTTAAACATTTGCACAGCCAACTCAGCCAGAGAGACACACACCGGTTGTTGTCACACCAGTGGAAGCAAATGCATCTTCCCACCACAGCAGGATGTCCTCTTTAAAACTTGGTACAGCCAAGTGAAATGAGGCACAAACAAGATGGAATGTGGCATTTGCTTGTCTCCTCTTCTTTTTGCACTCTCACCTCTCCTCTCCTCTCCTCTCCTCTCCTCTCCTCTCCTCTCCTCTCCTCTCCTCACCTCTCCTCTCCTCACCTCACCTCTCCTCTCCTCTCCTCTCCTCTCCTCACCTCTCCTCTCCTCACCTCACCTCTCCTCTCCTCTCCTCTCCTCTCCTCTCCTCTCCTATCCTCTACTCTCCTCTGTCCTGGGATGAGCTCCAGTTTAATTGTTGGATGCTGGTGTCTGTTGCGGTGGCTGTCAAGGGAAGATAAAGAGTTTTTCCTGGGGCGTAAGGAAAGGGGAGAGTGGTGATGGAGGGCCTCTCTCCTGCAGCTCCACTGGCTGCATTAGCCCCACGCTTTATAATTGTGTGAAGGGGGCACTTCCAGTGGCTCCCTCATTACTCACTGGCATGGCCAGTCCCTGGCAGCCAGACACACCTTGTCCTCTAGCTCTCTCTCTCTCTCTCTCTCTCTCTCTCTCTCTCTCTCTCGCTCTCTCTGCCTGTCTCACTCATTTCAGGATGTCCCTCAGCTCCAACACCCCCCCTCCCTCCCCTGGGCAATCCTCCCTATTGTTATTTTGACCCAGTACCGCCATCGGCGCATATCGCCTTCTCTTTTCACAGAATTCTTTTGACATCCTCCTTTGTCAGACTGGGACCTATTGCACAGTATTTGCTCTGACTGATGTCACCTGTGTTTTGGAGTTAATGCTTTAGTGTAGCATAGCCTAAGACCATATTTTGTCAGCCATGTAAGTCTAATGACTGCCAGATCGTCGATAGAGTAGCGCAGTGAAAAGATTCATCCTTTTTAATCATATTGACAACATATGGAAGGTATCAATGATTTAACGCCAGCCACATTACGCTTACTGAGTGTATGATGTGATCTTCATCATAGGCTGATTTGTATGGAGTGAGTACAGCCGACGTTGACTGAGAGGAAATTAGATGACATAATTGAGATGCCTGGAGGGCCAATTTGTAACACATACTTCCAGTGCCCAAAAATTGTACTGCAGCACATGATATGATGTGAGGTAGTTGAGGTTTCCAAATCTTTCGTTCACATCATTATTGTTTGTTTGGATTTTTCTGTTAAAGAAAATGCACAGTGTGGTGCGCAGTTGAGCTATAATCGGTTAATGAACACGCTCTGTGGTTGCTTCAGTTACTTTTCACTGATATATTTCCCATTGTCTCACATGTACTGACTGTGTACTGTGTCTGTCTGTGTGTCTGTCTGCAGAGGGAGGTACGTGTGAGGTGATTGCTGCCCACCGATGCTGTAACAAGAACCGTATCGAGGAGCGTTCTCAGACAGTCAAGTGCTCCTGTTTACCGGGGAAAGTGGCCGGGACGACACGCAACAAACCCTCTTGTGTTGATGGTGAGGACAAATCATTTGTTTTAAAATTGTGTTGCTGCTGATTAGTTCTTACTGAAGACTGTTGTGAGGGAAGAAGTTGTTATCTATTATCTATGATACATCTTCTTCCCTAGCCCATGTTATGTATAAACAAGACTAGGTCAAAATGGCTGGACCACATATGCTAAAATCCTGATTTAATAACCATGAAAGCGACTGAAAATATCACCAAACACACAAGATAAAGAGTGTCTTATGTTTAGTTATTTCTCTGCCTCATTTAGTAATAATAGTAGATGTGGTGAAAATAGTTTATTTGCTGTGAAGGAGGCGATGCTCAGTGAATTGGAAGTGTTAATTTGCTTCCCTGAAGCTCCTGAGCAGCCGAGAAACCAAGTCCACGGTTGGCACCCATACATGGTCCAGCCACGTACTATGGCTAGCTAACATGATCCAGCACTTGTTCATTTTACACTGCATGAGTTTGATTAAAAAGCTTCACATATTCCTGTAATGGAAAGTATTTATCTCAAATTCAAAGAAAACATGACAATCTTGTGAAAAAAAAATAGCATTTGACTTAAATTGAATTAATTTTTTTAGACAAAATGATATTGTTTAAAATTATCATCTGAATAAATATATACAAGAAATCAAGATCAGATCAAGTTTTCCATATGAATACATTGAAGGTTTGTGTACATTTCTGCTGAGTTTGGGCTATTATAGTATCACTTTGGCCATGCATGCATTATTAAATTAGAGATTTCTTATTGGCACATTCCTCCAAACTACAGCTACCAACATGACATGTGCATCGGCTGACCATACATACAAATTAGTACCTAAGTACAATTTATTTAATTAAGAAATATAATTATTTAATACCTTACATATATGTAAATACCTTACATACATGTATATATGTAAGGTATTTACATCTGACAGCTACAATCAGGAGTTTACACATTTTCTAGAAGTTAGTTGTTAGATTATGTTTTGAAAATAAAAAATTTGATTCATTTATAAAATATGCCACATTGTTATATATATGAATACCCACAAATGTATAAAATAATAAAGATTTGCTTCACCTCGACCAACATTAAAGTACCTCCTAAATGTTGATGCATCAATACAAATTATTCAACAATATAATAATAATAAAGAAGTTTTATTCTTTATGAACAACTTGTTGCTAATACTTGTTAGTGAACTAAAATGTTGAATGTTTTTGCACGAGTTTTACTTGAAATTTAATATTTTTATCACGTGATATCGCTACTTTCACTTCAGTGAGGAATGTGAATACTTCTTTTATCTGTTATCACTGAATATGAGAAATGAAATGTTCCAAGGTGGGATTATCATCAGGTTTGAATGAACAATTCTGAAAACACTTTGCTTTAATAAACACTTCAGACCAAGACCCACAGCATTTTCCAATATAACTTTACATCTGTGCTGTCTCTCTGCGATTTTCTCCAATAATGAAAATGCATTCTACCATTAAGAACCCAGTAGTGCTGTGCTGCTGGGCATCATGGGAGAGAGAGAGAGAGAGAGAGAGGATGATCCAGTTGGGCTGTTGAACACCTGAGCAAGGAGCACGTTGCAGATCACATCGCCCAAAGCAACTCAGGCTGATGGAAATGAATAACTAATAAACACAAGTCAGGGAAGCTCCAGGCTAGTGCACCTGAATTACCTTAGCTGAGAAAAACAATCAGGCAGAAGAAGCTCTATGAGGGGGGTGGAGGTGGGGGTGGGGGTGGGTGTGGGGGTGGGGGGGCTGACAGGAAGTCAGAAGTCTACTGAGACAGAACTGCGATGCCCCCTTCACTCCGCGGAGCTCATTTACTGCTCCTCAGTCTCGATCTTTTCACCTCCACCTTCAGCAGAGATCAAAGTCATCTCTCTGACTGCCCCTCTCACAAGGAAATAACACCAAAAATATATCCATTATCAGGAATGTTACATGAAGGGCCAGACATGCCAGCTCAGTGGGCTTCACAGGGTTGGTTAGGCACAGCTGACACTCAAGACGATGCTATAATATGAATTAGATATGACCTGAGGATGATACAAGAGAACCTTCTCCTGGTTGGAAGAAAAATTAGCCAAAATCCTATTAAATTTTTCAGTGAACAGCTGAATTTTTAGTCCTTGGGTTTTAATAAAAAAAATAAAATAAAAAAAAAACTGATGTTGTGTTTGCCCTGTGGTTGGAGACATCTCCTGGATGAAACATTTACAGAGCTCTGACCTTGAGATGTAGCCTTTTTAGCAGGCTGTGTTGTCCTTGTACAGAGAGGCAGACAACCAGACGCCGTCTCCTCTGCAGCACAGAACAGACAAGGGACTCTGGACTGCTTTGATATCCTTTGAGATTGTCCTTTTCACTAAACATGGCATAGACAGGCTTCATAAAATACCTGTAAACTGGATATTTTCTTGTCCACAATTAAAAATTACATCTCAGTCGTTCAGATGAACAGCATTGCTTGCTGGCTTATAAAAAAAAAAAATGAAAGCAGAATATAACTTGATGCGTCAGGCTCTTTTTTTTTACAGCGAGATAAGGGAATCTAAAGAAGTTGTGAGCAGAAGATGGACAAAGATATAGAAATCAAAAACTGAATTACACAAACTGACACGTGGAGGTGGAGAGGTGGGAGATGTTGCCACCACTTCATGCCTCTGTGACACCCACAGCGAGACGATCCTTGTTATTAGTATATTGATTAACAAGCACTTATAGACAGAGTGGTGAAAAAATTGAATCGACAGGTCAGTGAGCGGCAACGTGAGCACCCCACTGAAAGAGCTAAGGTGACCTGCCCTCTTAATAATATGATTTCCTTTGGTTAGGGCCTTTACAGCCTCTCTTGGATCGTTTTCACCTGCTTCAAAGTGAATCAGGCTGTTTGTAATTTATTTAACACTGAAACCACCATGGGATAAGGGCTGAAGGGCAGACAAAATAATTATGATTATTCATAAGAGCTCATTTGTAGTCGGAAGTGTCAGGCGTTGCAGACACACCATTTAATTAAGGTTTTTTGGGGTTTTTTTGTAGGTGTGGAAATAAATGGACGGGGGGGGGCACTCCATTCAAGGGTTTTGATTGTCTAGGAAAGCTACACCTGAAAGTGTGTGTTTGTCAACTGGGCCCCACAGGCTATCATTGCACCATGTGAGGGATTATAGACTCGTAGAGTCAGTGGTCTGGCCCCTCAGCAGCGCACGACCCGGCCCAGATGGAGCTTTCTCCCCAGGTCCCAGCGTTATTAATGTTCCATCCAGATAAGGAACGATGCCGCAGCCCAGCTCATCTTGCCACCCCCCTGGGGGACACCTACCGCCACTGTACCATACACAGGTTATGTTCCCCCACAAAAAAAAAAAAAAAAATATATATATATATATATGATAGTGTTGTGATATAACAAATCAGAGGTATATCTTCAGAGGTCATTTGGTTTGGACACACATACAGAGCCTGGAAGAATGAACGCTCCTTTATCTTTGGCCAAATTTGCAGAAACAGACAGTTTCAATGATGTGCCGTATTATCGGTCATTAGCGTCAAACTCCAACATGAAAGCACACAGCGAAGATCAGTCCCATTGTCAAGTGTTCGTCACCTCGTGAATGCGAGCCCCATGGGGTTATTTCAGTTGCTATTGGTAACTGTTTTGGTTGTTATTAATATACGGGGATGTGACGACAGCTTGCGTTGGGAGGCGTCACGCTCCATGGGGGTCTGCTGTCAGATTATCCCCGTAGTGGGAATTGATTATTAGCTTTGACTATGAGAACTATGTCCCAGTTATGTCAGGGCCACAGAGACTCTTAGTGAAGAACATTCCTTTTAACAAGTAAAACGTTCATATCTCTCCAGCCTCACCGGGCCGATCACATGCATTCAGATTAGGCGCTCGTCACCGCACCACTGCCTTTATCCCAACGTATGAGACGTGTAAGCCCTAAACCACAGTATGGACACGCAGAAAGACACACACACATACATATGCGCTCATCTACTCAACACATGCATGCAGATGCCCTAATTTGCACACATGCTACCACTTTGTGTTGTCATGTAGCTGCTGTAGCAGTAAACTCTTCAACAAGAGATGCACGCAGATGCCCGCTCACTGCTGATCAGTGATGGGGAATGAACCCTTCTGTCTGGCTGCAGGCGCATATAGCCAAGCATGACAGGTTGTCATGGTACATTTGAGATACATCCAGGGGGAGACACTCGTGGACTCTACCTGAGGGGAGGGACAAGATGTGCTGTTCCACATACATTACTGGTCAAACAGATGCACATCATGAATGAAAACAGAGCATCATAATTATGCTGGAATAAGATGCACTGTTTGATATGGTCTCTAAAATATAATAGTTTCATTATAAGCAGGGCAGTCATGGTTACCATCAAGAATGTAGTTTATGAGACAAAGTGTTTCCTTATTGGCAAAGCTTGTCCTTGTGCAGACAAACAGATGTGATCTGCAGGAGTTTACTAATTACTAATCACTGTACTTTCTTGCATGTCTAAACTGGTGACACCCAAGACAAGCCAAGAGACCATCTCATCCTTCTATCATAAAATCACTGCCCCCCCCCCCCCCCCACACACACACACACACACACACACACACACACACACACACACACACACATTTTATGATATCAGTCCCCACCCCTGCTACTGTACGTGGTTGGCAAGACGTAAACCTGCTGCAGATTCTGCCTCAGGGAAGGAGGAGGAACAGAAGGAGCAGATTATACTGTTCAATAGAAAACAATAACTCCTTTCTCTTACTGACAAACACACACAAAGAAAGACGTAAGGAGAGACTAACAAAACACAGAAATCCTCCAGGGTCAAAAAAGATGTTTGTGTCTTTCAAGAAGTTGAAGATAATGATTGTGAAGCAGGTTTTCTACTCCATATTTGTCACATCCCACTGAGCTCTCACAGCGTTGGCAATGTGATTAGACTCTCAACCTTTAACCTGCCAGGAGAGGATCTGACCTTCGACCAGAGTTGAAAGGTCTCCTTAGTTCTTTTTTTCTCTGTCTCCTTATATATATATATATATATATATATATATATATATATATATGGATTTTTTGGGATTTTTTTCTTAAAAAAACAACATCATATTTCCTTTCTGTTTTGGAGTAACAAGTCTGTGGTTGTATCGAGAGAGAGAGAGGTGAAGAAACATAGGGCAGATCTATGTCAGTTGTGTGGGAGATACATTTTTCGTGAGTCGCTTTTGTAACCACTGAAAGGAAAGAAAATAACCACACAACAAAAGGAGTCATTGTTCATTCATTAATAGGCATGCGTGTACACACACACTCACACACATACATGCACACACATGCACACACTCCACAGGCACAAAGTTACACTCACTCTCTCATGCTCAAAATGCACACAGACACACTCCAAAAGGAACCGTAACAACAAATGAGACATTTGGAGGCAGTGTATGTTTTCACATAATTATATTTAAACAAAATATTGTAGAATTAGAGTATATGGCCCTGAATTATTCCACACGCTGTGTGTCATTTTGCATTATGCTTGATACATTTTGCTTATGTTTTGTATGTGTAACTGTAAGTCCCAGTTTCAACTGAGTCTGAGGTCATGCAAACTAGTAAACCCCTCTGCAGGCATGTTTAAGAATTCATTTTAATTCAATTTTAATTCCTCACTGAAAATAATCAAATTAAAACAGAGGAATTCTTCTTCGAGTCTGCAGGACGTCCATTATGAATTCAGAAATTCATTAAAGCCATGTGATTAGAAAGCCAAACAATATTTTCTGAATAGCTAATCAAACCTTGGCTCTCTTTTCCAAGAGGGCAAAGATTAATGCAGAATAATGACTATCTGAGGCTGACCTTGGGTTCAGTGGTCCAAGTCTCACTCCTGCTGTAATTATACACTCGCTTCATTTGCTTCATGCTCCCTTGACCCTTCCGATAGTTTACTGCTGTTACACAATGCTTGCCCTCATACCTCTGTCTCATTGAGATGGAAATGTGTTTTTCTAATCAAACTGTGTAATTCATCCAGTAAAGTGAGAGATGGATCACTAAATAAATGGACTATTTTTTTAGTTGGATGATTATATGAATGAATGATTGATTGCCCATTTGTTCGGTTAATAACTGAGTAATCAGGGCACTTGCAGAGCACTGATATAAACTGCTCATGTAAAGGAGAGGAGAAAGAAAAACACCCATGTGACCTGAATGAGTCAGTGAAAGAAATCAGTGGAGCTAGGTGTTATCTTGTGGGAAGCATCGATCCTTCACCCCGAACAGTAAATTTAACCCACCAAATGGCATGAGAATTTAAACCCTAATTGCTTTCTGCTCCGGATCTTGACTGAAGGCAACTAATTTAAGTGTCTCCCCAGGAAAAAAAAAAAAGCAAACACTACAGCTGACACGATTGGAAAGCCACCGTTTTGCTATGATTAAGTCCACCAAGTGCTGAGCAGCCGCTCCAAGTTAAAAAACATTAACTATTCATTGAGCCCAAAGACACGTATTCACATTTTGACACAGACAGAAATCAATTCTCTTCCTCATCCGTCAAGGTGTTCAAACATTCTGCTACCTGGCAGGGACGTGTCAGCGAGTTCAATCCATCACAGAGCCCGCTCACCAGTGATCTGACAGATGCACTTGTAAAAGGTCCATTGCTCCATGTTTTTCAATCAATTCAAGTCCCACTCTCGGTTGTTTGTCCATCAAAGCTAAAGACTCCAGCCTGCTACCTGGCTAACATCTTGAATCAAACACGCTTTCATTCCTTGTTTGCTGATTATTCCAAGCCCATCTGTCATCTTTGACAGTGTAAAGCAACTACTTTGTGGTAACATGTGAGGATCATGTTAATTGGTGCTGGTGCTTTAAATCATGTTGAAGCTTAAATAGATGGATTTGAGAATTATTAGTCCTAAATCCAAAGCAGGATTTGGGACAGTGGCCCACTGCAAACACCCCACGCCCCACACACACTCCCTTGCAGACACACAGGAGGAGTAAAGTTTGCTGATGTTGGAACAAAGGTTATACCCTCTATGCTGACGATTGCACAGGGAGTAGTTAAAACGACTGTTGGAGGTCAGTGGTCACCAGAGAGTGATGCATGGATCCCGGCCCAGAAATGGCTCTTCTCCAGCGGTCAAGGTCGGAGCCAGATGTCCTGGCCCGGCTACAGCCGGAGACATGACATGTGTGTGTTCACATGAGGCTCGACTTTTTTTTTTATCCTTGTGGCCATCAGAACAAACATGTCATTAACAATGTGTTGTCGAGTTGTGCTGAGATGAGCCTGCTGTCTTCCACACTGATTGACTTAAAATAGATTTTTTTAAGGCAAAGATCACATTTGAGCATGAATATTTATAAGATGTATTTCATAGTCACTGCTCATTAAACTTTTACTCTCCTTTTAGTACAAGATGGGAAGCTGTCAAGATATTAATTAGAGTTGTGCAAAACTGCAGGTTTTCAAGATGGTGGATTATCTACATCATCTGCTCTGCGCTGTGGAATAACTTTAACAATACTTTTTTTTTTTTTTTTTTTTTACATGATTTACAAGAGTGCAGAACTGCAACCCTGCTCTAGTTTACAATTTCTGAACGGTTGCATATTTTCTGGCTAACACACTGCAATTTGTGAAGACTCTGGTAATCCATCTTTGATCTTGTGGGCATAATATACAGTTAATGAGAAGGTAGTGCTGTTCTCTGGTTGGACGTTTTATTTTCAGGCTGAAGAGTTATGAAGGCCACTTAAGCACAGCCTCGTGACTCCACAGTGTCCACAACATTTATCGAACCTTGAAATCAGGCAGCTTTATTTGTGTCACAAAAAAGATCAGCAAGTCATTATCAGAATAATAATTTGTTTCGGATCTGGTATTTCCGTACAAAACCTAAAATACCTAGTTACATTTTTTTTTTTACAATTACGTCTTCTCCTCTTCCCTCATTGAATACAGGATCTAGAATGAATATGTAAATATTGTTAAAGTTTAATTAGTAGATACAAGATTTGTCCTACATCAAGTCCATTCTGAAGGTATGTGCACTGGAGGTTTCACGTTTTTCACATCATTTCACATCACTCCTGTGTGAGTTCCACAGTCTGGTTGTACAAATGTGTGAAACTCAGATTTAAGGTTCACACAGAGGAACCTGAAAACACTGCACACTACACAACTTCTAGTAGCAAATTTTGGCCAGACATTCTGCACACTGAAGGTTAAACATTTAAGTGAAGTGACAATAAGCAAAACACTTAACTAAGTGTAGCTGGAGCTTAAGTGTAACAATATGAATCTAATGTCCAAGCTCAATAGCTTTGATGTCCATTCTCAATAAATCTAGTGTGAAATGAATAAGTGAATGAGGGCCCTTTGACACATGGCTCTCCATAAGTTTGAAATACAGCAGCTTATGTGAAAAATGTTAACGTCAAACGAGCTATTTCAAAGTTATGCTATTGCTACATAGCCAGCATTAATTGGCAGCTGTTTCCTTACCAGTCTATAGCGGACACGTTGCAAACTCTATCACATCTTTTCTTCTACTGAAGTTAGCATGCTAACCAGCTAGCCCTGGCCAGTCTCGTCACTTTCCGATAGCGATGCACTTTAGCGTCCAGTCTGACCTGAGGATGTAGCGCTGCTCATAGGGCGTATCATAACCTCTTGTAAACACAACAATGGCCGAAAGAATCTCAGTGAAGCTTTCAATGTCAAAGACCTTATAACAAAGCAAACAAACATAATCAAACATTTAATACAGGTGAAAAAGAAAGTAAAGAAGCTAACATATGAGTAGAAACACAAAGCTTCCAGATGATACAGTCTTCCTATGTTGAAGAACAATAACACTAGCACTAACCGCTGAGCACCATGCTGCCCACTTGAAACATTGGCTTAAATAAAATTCAGAGGCGTAAAAACAGTGCATTATTTAATATTTTATTGGCAAAAAAAGAACAGAATCATGTTACCAGTAAAACATATAATGAAAATCAATAATCCAGGAGTGGATTATTGAACAACCAGTTCCAACCAAGCACTGTAAAGGAATTTAATGTTGGTCATCATGAAAATAAATAATGCAAAAGATGCAACAAATAATACTATCCAAACCTTCCCAGGCTCATGTTAATGCAGCTGTTTTCTCGGCTCCTCGTATAGAAATGATCTATGCTTCATGCGCACACATTTCAGGGCGCAGAGTGTGAGGTGAATTCAGTTCTGTGAAGTACAGTAAATATCAATCAACTTTCATGCAAAGCAGCTCCCATGTTTCAAGCAGCTCAGGTGAGGCAGTGTTTCAATATCCTGCATGGTTTTGCCTCCTTTTCTGTCTCTTTCCAGCTTTCTCTCTCCATTTGAAGGAATTGTTTTTTGTTTTGCAGGTATTACTTTACCATTTTCAATTCAGACTAGATTCTGCATTCACATAGTTGAATATAAATCGTCCTCAGTTGGTAGTATAATGAAAAACAATGTCTCTGTTCCCCCGCACTCTCTGCAGCGAGAGGAAGAGGCTAAACAGAGTGCCGGCTTCGCAGCACATCATCATCACTCGAAAGAACTGATTAAACACATCTCCGCAAGCCCAGTCATAATTTGCCACTTAACAACGACTTCCTGCATAGTGTTGAACCTAAAATGCAGCTGAATGTAAACATGATTAATGATGTGAAATGCATATTTAGCCCATGGATGAAGACAGAGGGAGAAAAAGCAAGATAGCAGGAGCACAGTGGATGATGGACCAACATGCGGTAATTAGTGGATAAGGTAAACAGCCATGGGGGAAGCCAAAGGGCGGGTTCACAGCTGGTTAGTGGATGCTCTCATTCTGGCATTCAGTGTCCTCAGGGCTCATGGAGGGAAAAAGCGAAGGAGGAAGTCAGGAAATGCAGTAAGTTCACTGAGGAGCAGTGGGGCGTGCCTCTGTGTCCAGTCAATTTCTCAAATATATGTGTGTGTGTGTGTGTGTGTGTGTTTGTGTGCGCGTGGGTGAGTGCGTGCAAGCATGCATGTCCGTCCACACAGAACCGTAGTACACTCTATGCTGTGAGGGACTGCACTTTAACCATCTTCTTCCATCAGTTGGAGACGGCATGTTGCTCATACTCACAATTGATTGGTGGTTGGCCTGTAACCTTGGCAACACAGGCTGGAGGGGAAAAAAAATATTATTTCTTTTTCCGAAAGGTTCAAAAAAATGGGTTTGGAAAATGAAATGATGCCGGTTAAACTCATCGCATTCACCCAATCATTTGACCTTCACATCCTCTTTATGTCAGCATGATGAAAGGAAAGATGCTCTTTGGTGATTTAAACAGCAAATTTTAATAAAAAATCCTACATGCGGGAAAAATTTGTTGGGGGGAATGATGACTTCTCGTCTGAAATATTGCTTTGAACTTTTCACATTTGCTGTCAGAAAGCTCACAATCCTCATACAGAGGAGTGTGGAAAACAAAAAGTTTTTCAAACATCATGGTTAATAAATGAATCAGAACTTGAGTTTGAGAGAATGGTTTAGATTTGTGTGCTACGTTTTGATTCAACAAAAGAGAAAAAAAAGGAAAGTGTATAAAATGCATTTTTGCAACAGCGTTTTTTGGGTCAGTAGTTATAATATATTGTAATATAATTGCAGCACAACTGGATGTGAAAAAACAGGGAAGCACATTTCCTCATGTGATTAATTGAACATATGGGCTGTGGTAAGTTAATTAGGAGAACATATACTGTAGGTTAACAAAGGTTATTTATTTAGCATCTATCTGCTACTCACACAGGTGACTCACCAATGATGAAAGGTATCTGACACCTAGATAACACACATACACACACACACACACACACACACACACACACACACCGATACAAATAGAGAGTAAGAGAGGGAAAGTGGGATCTTGATGAGAAGATGAGAACATATTTGTTTTTGTCACATAGCTGGAGGAAGAATTCAGTTGATGTTAATGAGAGGCAATTAGTTTTGATTAAAAATGAGATTGCTCCCTAACATGCAATGTAGCTATATAAAAACAAAATAATGATTCATTTCTGTTGGTATAAGACATTATTGTCAACAGCAGAAGTACCCGTGCAGCAATGATACAATCGCTCTGAGGCCAAAGAGGAGGAAAAACATTCATTTAGATAACACGGCTGTGTGTACCTCAGCAGAGTAGCTCATAATATAGTGTGTGGGAGCGCACATATACAAGTGTGCCAGTGTTGAATATGTACACAAATGTACACAATGTGTTTGCATTGGAGGCTTCTGCGTTTGTTCAACTTTTTGTAACGATTCGGCCTACATTAGAATCGCCTTACTCCTTGTGTTTTTAATTGTATGTTTTTATTTTATTATTATTACTTTTAGTGCCCATCTGTGTTGGGTGCATACATGCGCGAATATGTGTGTACACAAGTGTCTGCGTGATAAACTAACCTGCTATGTCGCATGTCTGTGCTCACCCTCCCCAGCGTCCATTGTAATTGGGAAATGGTGGTGTGAGATGGAACCATGTCTGGAGGGAGAGGAGTGCAAGACTCTGCCTGACAACTCTGGATGGATGTGCTCCTCTGGGAACAAAATCAAGACCACAAGGGTGAGACCTCACGCACACGCACACACACACATAGACACATACACGCACGCAAACACAGACACACACACACCTCAGTCCAAATACATATATCTGCATGCACAGATCAACACTCACAATGTACAGCTGCACAAATACATGTACAATACATCATACCAGACATAAAAACACTTGCACACATATCCACATGTGCACATTAGAGTGCACACACACACACACACACACACACACACACACCATTTCCACATAGTCTCTATCTAAAATGTCAGACAGATTTCACTTTACTATTCAACCTTTCTTCTTAGACTTGAAGTGAGGACGTCACAAAGAAATAGCAAGAAGCTGTGTTTGAATACTTTGATTAAATGCTTTAACAAAGCTTCTCTGCCGCCATAATTTCTGTCACTGAACAATCAAACATGCACGGTATCAAACCAGTGGGTAAAAAATGACGTGCACAAGTAACACTGTATCGACTACTGTATAACAAGGTGGATTCTGTTCCGGTGTAAGCAGCCTATCCATGAAGGCCCATAGTAGTACACAACAAACATAAAACAGGCAGTAAACAAACAGGTGGGCTCTGCCTCAGGCCGCGCTCCTCTCAGAGATAAAGTTAACGGCCTCTCTGCTCCTGCACTGCCTTTCGGCTCTGTAAACTGACTCCAAATGCAGCATGCAAAAATAATGAAGGGAGTTAAGTCCTCGAAGCCAGCAGTCCAGCACTCGGTGACAGGTTGATCACCCGATTTGTATTCATTTAATTGGGCCCACCCCACCCTCCCCCTCACCCCCTGTGCTCGTGATCAGCAGCCCCCACCCCCCCTTCCGTATCCTCTTACTGCTTGGTGACAATGACTTTGAATAGAAGTAGAGACTAATGTGATGGCAGGGAAAAGAGGGAACAGCCAGTGAAGGTTAGACCACACGGGGCTTCCCAAGGTTGTTCTGCAGATTTATATGCCGGCAGATAGACATAAAGCCTTTCACTCGGCCCCCTCACAGCCGCCACAGGCTTAAAAGTTTCAGAAAGAAGTTGATCGAATGGGGTTTTGCCAGCCTGTCAAGGTAAGGTGCAGTACTTGGTTCACTTTAAAGAATGCATCTCTAATTTTCTACTCAGCCCTTTGCACAATTTTGAAATAAGTAAACTTGATATGATTGTTTTTATGTAACTTGGGACAAGTCATTTTCTTTCTATTCTCTTGAGAAACGTTGGTCGAGATTGTAAAATTTTGCACACAAAGCATTAATGCATATTTATGAGTAAAATGGCTTTGGATTAATTTAATCAAAATCTTATGAGAAGAGGGCCAAAGGTCAGGCCTGAAGCTGCTTTTCTACCCAATACACACGTGTCCTTTTTTCTTGACCCTCTCTTTGCAGAACACCCAGCCATACTCCCCTTTTTAGCTTCCGGAAGCAAAATGCAGAGGATGCGTCAACAGAAATTGAGCTGCATTCTTGCTTCTGTAAAGGTTAGTCTTTTTCTCAAGCTGTTCTCTGTTTCTGTTTTCCCGTCTCTCTCTCACATCACTGTATGCACTCGAGTGTCAGGCAGTAGGAGTGGGACCAACTCATGTTCAATGACTTCTCATTAACCCAAATGCTCAGCGCGAAATAATCAAGTGTGTGTTTACATGCTGTGCATGATTGGGCAGGCGTGACACAAATACTGAACGCATCGCCACCCACTGTAAATATTTATCACCCGGCACAGGCAGCGCACGCATAAATAAAAAGTGAGTTGCTGCGTTTTTCTTATAAACGGTGATACGTGTATCACTGAAATGTACGGCACATGGGTAAACGTGCAGATACTGTAGCAGCGCATTCATTGAGTACTGTAGAAACACACACAGAGAGCCAGGTCCACCCCTCAGCAGAACCCTGCTGTTTGTGATCAGTGTGTAATGGCAGGATCAGTCCCTCCTCCTTTCATTGCTTCCTTTGTTCCATGTCCTGTTTTTTGCTATCGGCGACTGTGTGGGCTTGATTACAGTGCCTTGCACCGGTCTGCCAATCCCATTAGGCACTAATCTGTGACATGCTACTTGCTCCTCTCTGTGTTTTCTCCTAGTTGTGCACGCACGCACACGTTTGATGTGTTTGATATGTATGTGTTTGTGCATGTATGCTCACATGTGTGCGCGAGACCCCCGGGCAGGCCTCTTCCCTTTTTCGTTGTGTGGCTCCTTATCAGAGTCCACTTGATATCCTGATCCCCCTCTGAGGGTCTTGTTGAAGCAGCTATCAGCACACAGCATAGCCCACAGGCTACATGAAAGGCCTTTTATCCTGCACTCTGCTCTCTGTTTTAATCAACATTCCTCATTCACCTGCCTCTCAGGCCAAATTGCCTCATTTGTATTTGTTTTGTCACAAGTCAGCAAGCCCACAACACAACATTGTGTTTTTTTTTTTTATTATTATTTATTTTTTTGTTTACTTTCTTTCTTTTTTTTTACTCACAGACATTTTATTTCCTGCAGGTTTTCATTTTGCTCTGAAAAGTGTCAGTGAAGCGCAATGAGGCAGGCAGGCACGCACACATGTTCACCCACACACAGACTTCATCACCATCTTTCATAAAAATTGGCATGAAAAGTAAAAAGCCAAGCAAAGCCAGTGCCTGACACCCATGTTTCTTCTTTTCTTTCTTTATGTCTTTCAGAGAGGGAGCCCTTCATTGCCTGTTCTGTAGCAGCAGACAAGGCAGGCCCTTTTGTTTGTGGAAGTCACAGTGAGAGCGAGGCTGGGGAGCACCTTCCAAAACACTCGCCCACCATAGATCTGCATTACCCGCTCCACTGGCTAAATAGATCAATCCATTTCTGCTCCCTCCAAACAATTATACACCTTAAGAGAGACAGGCAGAGTGAGAGAGGCTGTAATGAAAACATCTTTTCTCCTGCTCGTTCTTCTGCCCAGCTTTTGATGATAGTGAAAAGAATTACATTTATTTGATAACCTCACTATTCGTGTGTTGGAGTGAATATGAATATGTCACCAGTATCAAGGCAGGAATGTCATAATACAAACCTTATCAGGCATTAAATTACTCTTTTTAGTAATTTGACACTGCAACATAACCATGTATTCATGTACAGTAGTTGTTTGAACTGTGTAAATCCACAGCAGTTCCACTAAGGAGTATGTAATTGCTCAGATTAGTGAGTGCTAAGCATTACACTCCAGTGAAGCATCACACTCTTTCACACTTTACAGTGTGTATCCCCTCTAACTGGTCCACCATGATTTACTTGCTGTTCAGAGAGCCACGTGTCCCCTTATTAAAAGGAGCAGAGAGCACTTTTTCAAGCAAAATAACACACTGTGACGAGATGTAGCCCATCTGTGAGACAGTTTCAGAGCAAAAGTGACCTGCCAGCAGATGCATCACCATCTAATTTGTCAAACTGGGAGACCGCGCGCTGCCGTAGATCAAAATGAACTCCAAGCGGCCATGCCACATAAAGTTCAACTTCACAGAGAAAATCATCTGTCTCACCTCTGTGCTTGACAACACTCCTCCTCCTCCTCCCCCTCCTCCTCCTCCTCCTCCTTCACTCCTGTGTAATGTCATCATGAAGACCAACATAAAATCATACACATACGATAAACAGTGTGTCATTTTGGATAAATAATAAATGACTTTTTTCGAAAAGTATGAGACTGCAAGCTGACAGATGGCTGCAAAAGACTGCCCAGGTTGTCATATTCATGACATTTTTATACAGGTTTGGAGTGGGGGAGTTCATTCCAAGTGCTACTGATTAATTTATACTTGTTTTCTTTGCTTTTTCCATTGTCAATGTCACATTAAATGGATCTTGATGTATTTTGTCGTCTGGAGTCTTCTGTTTTTAGAGGGTGCTCTTTAGTGGTGTTTGAAGAGGTTTCTCAGCTGGCATGATTGATTTGTTCAGCACTAAACGAGAAAGGGGGGAAAGGGTAGGCTGTGTTTGCACTAAATTCTTTTGCTAAGGCAATTGTCCTTGGCTCCTTTTACTAACTGAAGTCTGAGTAAATTGCAATTTAATGCGGCTAGCAAATTAGAATGCAGATGGCTTAGTTGCCAGCAAAGATGGGATAGGCAGGAAATCCTTGAGCAATCCACCGCTACCTGCTGCACTGTTCATTTGAAGAGACAGAGGACAAAAACGAACAGGACACTTTGAGTCTGACACACACACACCACACACACACACACACACACACACAGAGAGAGACACACACACACACACACACACACACTCACTCATATGCATGTGGGTTGAAATGACAGCATTTCCATACAACCCCTTTTCTCTCGCTAACAAACCTCTGGTGGGTTGTGACTAAGAGAGAGAGTGAGCCGTAATGTGTAACCTGTT
This sequence comes from Seriola aureovittata, assembly GCF_021018895.1. Taxonomy (NCBI): domain Eukaryota; kingdom Metazoa; phylum Chordata; class Actinopteri; order Carangiformes; family Carangidae; genus Seriola; species Seriola aureovittata. The sequence continues at coordinate 8,564,848 of NC_079365.1, read as the reverse complement.
AGTGCTCTTGTTCTGGCAGGGGTCATTCTTCTGCTCCAACGTTTCGATATGTCGTCGTACAGCAGTTGATACAGATGCAAATGTTGGACGGATGAGCCCAGAGGATTACTTTGTTTAAGGATCATGAGAGAAAAGAGCAAATCTAAAGACGCTGTGACAAGATCTGGAGGAGAAATCAACATGTTAAATGTGGGATTTTGAAGCTATTTAGAGCAACACAGAGGAGAAGCTGCAGTGCAACTATCTAAATACGCAATGATATAGTCAGCAAGGGAGAATACGTCAGCACTGTGTACGTCAGTTGAGTCTTTCTAGCTGTGAGACAAGTCATATGACATCTGTCTTAACAAGACACTTGATCTTTGAAAAAGAACTTTCTTTAAAAAGTCAACCAATGGGGTTGTTTCCAGTGATGCCTCCCTTGTTTCAGACAAGACAGAACTAGACAATCCTCAGCACAAACCCCTGTGAAAGCTGCAAAATCCTGCAAATATGTTGTTTTAGTGTTAGAAAATTGCTATTAGTCTGGATCTGGATCTGCATCAAAATACAAATGATATTTTCATTCATTCAAGTAAGTGCGATGTGATGAAAGAGTCAGAGCTGCAAATGGCACTTGACTTAGAATGAGTTAATTTGGATTGAAAGCAGCAAAAGAGGTTTTCAAACAATAGTTTGTCACTTAAAAATGAGCCAAATGACTAGAATTAAGATTTTTTCAGTGTATCAAATTATTAAGTCAGATCAAATGCAATAATCAACCAACAATAAAACTGCATTGCATTATGTTTTCTTTTTCTACTCAATGTTAAATTAGATTTATAATGCCTGCTTCTGCCTGCTTTAGTGCACAATGCAGGAGGCGAGCACAGGTGCTCACTACTCAACCCATAGGAAAAAAAAAGGTTAATAAAATCATTTGGCTCTGTTGCTAGCATGTCCAACATATTGGAGCTCTGAGACTCTATGTGCCACAGCACACAAAGTCCCAAGCAGCACCTTCCACAATCAAATCCACACACCTGGCTACCACCTGCCAGGCCTGCTGGAAATGTCATGGCTGTATTTCTTAGTTGAACAGGATTATGGGATTTCTAATTGGCTCCACAGTGTGCAGGTGACTTCAGATTTATTCCATCTAAAGTCTCAAAGCAGAAAAATAAGAGGAAAATGTGATAAAAGCTAGTTGAAGAAATACTCTGGCAAACGTTTACACGCTTCGGCCGAATAGACGGTCATAAGAAGTCAAAGAACTCAACTGCTTTAACTGTTACAGACATCACGCACAAAGATTTTATTGAGCTTCAGGTTGAGCAGGATGCTGAAAAGACTGACATTCAATAGCAGTCTCAAGGTTGCACAATGTACCATTGAAATGTGTCCAGGTCTGCAGCTGAGGCTGAATAAGAGTCCCTGAACCAGAGTCACGGAGAGACAGCTCAGACTCCACAGTGGGGGCCCCGATCCCATTTAGCAAAGCCAAAGTCAATTTATCAGGTTGGAGGAAAATCCTCAGCTTTGATTGGCTGGCTTGGCATGAAGGTGCAAACGAGGGGTGCAGGCGAGCTGGGGGTGGAAATGATGTTGCTAAAATAGTCTGCGATAAAGTCAAAAATATGCCAGAGTGTCAGTTTGTCAAGCAGACATACACAGCATGAAAACACATCAGGTGTTTGTTTTTTTCCTTTTTTTTAAAGCTTTTTCCAGATATATCCCAGTTTACCTATAAATACCGAACACACCTTAATTTTCAGTGTTGTTTCCACTCGTATACGCCGACTGTTTTTAGTAGAAGCAGGAACCAGGGGATGAGACGGGGCTGTACAAAGCCTCCGCAGTTCAAAAGACTCCCCTTGTTCCTGAAACATGCGAACGGAGCAATTCTTCGGGGTCTAATCCTCGCACACTTGTATGCCTTTGTTCTATCTAAGTGTATGTGTGTTTTCTCTCCTCTCCTCTTCCTCCTGTGTGTTGCAGATTCATCCCAGGACCTAACAGAGAGCTCCCATTGCAGGGCTGTGTGCCAGGCTCTTTCCCTCATCTACCCTTTCTCTTCCCACCGAACGGACTAAAACTATTACATCCGCGGCTACTGACTGGATTACCTGGGACCACAGAAAGGATATCCACCCAGATAAAACAGCTTTGCTCGCGTGGTGCCAAGGATTTCAAACCAGACTAATCCCCTGTTTGATCAATGAGCCCCATGTTGGTGACTCTCCTCTTCCACACAGCTGTGGCCAGTTTCCGACCTACTCTCTCTCTGTTTCCCTCACTTTGTCTCCCCCTCGAAAAATTGAAACAGCTTTGCAGGGGTTATTTAGAGGTTGTTAAAACATTATTTGAAGATATTCGCCCCGCCTGCCTGAAGGTTGAGGAGCTTACAAGGACCTGAACACAGGATCTGCAGAACTATGGGAGAGAAATTACTTTGATATCCTTTTATTTATGTCCCGAGGGCATTTGTGTTGGACTCACTAATTTAGCAGGTTGGCTTTGCTGTGAAGACACGGAGGACATTTAGCTGAGAAACACTGGATTCTCAGTGAATGCGACCACTAGCAGCCTATAAAGAGTTAAGAATCTTTGGGAGGATTTAAGGTCTGCCCTCGTGGCCTCACCTTCAAACTCCTTGATGGACATTTCACTTTGACTTTTATTCGTGGGCATGCCCAATGTAAATCCATGAGCACATCTTTTCTTTGTATGTAAGATAATTTGTGTATATATACATATATAAATACATTACAAATAAGATGAGAGATCCAAGAAGCTGAGAAATATATTTAAGACTCTATTAGGAGCTCCGAATATTGATCAGCCCCTGAATATAATCCAGAGGCTGTTGTTCCAATACGGTGTGTAAAGGACTGCTTTGCAGTGTATGCTTGCATTGGAAAAAGCAACAACGGAATCATAAAAATAGGTATCGGTCACTTTTGTCATCCAGCAATGCTGTTGGTTAAGCCAGAAAATGCTTGTAGTTTCTGTAAAGATGAGGAAAACACTGTATAGATCTGCCTCAAAAAAGAAAGCAGCACTAACAACAACCCCTGAGCTTCCCACTCAGATACAGTAGGGACTTAGAGCAGCGTCAGAAAAACCGGGAACATAATCGGACAGTTAGTGTCTGTTTCTGCTGTGGATAGTGGTCCATGACCGCACTCTCCACAGCAGTGTGATCTCCCTCTCACACACCAGAGAGAGATGATTTATTCTAAATGACAGTGAGAAAGTATTAGTCACAAAGGAGAAACATACAGTTATCCCCCAGTAGATATAAGTACGTTACAGGACAGCCTTATGAGAAATAAAAATGGTTTTCTATACTGATATGCTGCCTCCCCATTCCTTCATATGGTAACTGATATTTTGAAAAATGTCCCTCATATGACTATTTGATATATTGTAATATGTTCATGGAAGATCTTGTCAAGAGTTTCATTTATATGATATGTTAACATTGTGAACAGAGTTTTTGCTTGAGTAAACAAGCAATCAACAACAGCACAAGGCGGGTATGAAAATGACTTACGGGCAGTCAAACACACACATGCAGTAAACACACAAACAAATCTGTGATGCTTCATTTATACAATTCCCTTGGTGGCAGAGTGGATTTATCAGAACACCACATTCAATTCATTCGTGCAATTAGAATAAAGATTTCCAATATTGTGCCAGGCAAAAATTCCAGATGATTTTCAATATCAGCCTCCTCTCTCGGCTGATATGAGATTCGTTTCTTCTCCCAGAGGACGCGCTTGTGTACATTCATCATTTAGGAATTTGGCTAGTTTCATGGAGCCCGGTGCCTCGCTGAGCAGTCACAGAAGGTATGAAAAACACCGACACATCAATCTCCCAGTGGTCTTGCCAGAATCGTGAAGGAATATACGAAGGCAGAGGGAGAAAAGAGCGTGTTTTTTCCTCTTCAATGAGCCGTTCCCTTCTTTGTTTTCTCATATCTAATAGGATTCACTGTCCTGCAGTCTTACTGAGCTGGTGCAGAAGAAAATGAGTCAGGGAATGAATTTGTGTGTATGTACATGAGTGTATACGGGTGGTTTTCTGCTGCTGTAAATGAATTTATGTGAGTGTATGTGTGCATTTGTCTGTTTTACCATGCCTCTGTGTGTATTTTTAGAGACAGTCTGTGAGACACGCGTCCCGCAACGACGTACTGTGAAGATTATCCTCAAATTCAGTGCTTCTGTTGAAAATCAAGGGATTTCTCCCTCCCTACTTATGCAGGTTCTAAGTGGATTTTTGCTTAAAAGGTGCTTGGGGATCAGAAATGGAAGAGGTGCTTTTTCTTATTCTCTTTTATGCACTCCTTAGCTCTATCCAGAAATGATGGAGTCGTGCTGTGGAGGGAGGTCCTGCTCCATTTTAGGCAGAGCAGAAAGGAACACAGCATGAATAGATAACAGGGGCCGGGTCCTCCTCCCTCTCCACGATGCTGTGCAATCTCAAAAGAGAGACATCCATCAAGTCCTGCCGACCTCCCACCGAGACACAGAGACAGCCATGTCCACATCACGCTGGATGGCTAATCAACGCCTGACAGCAAGGACAACCTCTTTCATACAGCCAAGACGTGTGCAGCACATATTGGACAGTGTTGTTTATAAACTTGTATTAGTAACTTCCAAGGGTATCTCAAGTAACAGCCAAACTTTTGCCCTGGATACAAGTTAAATGATTGGTTGCTTTTAGGAGCTTTAAGTAAGAGCCTCCACTCCTCTTTGACAATATTTCCTGTCTTTGCACTTTATCACATTCATGTTCTTTAATCATTTTGCACAGCAACCTATAATTTGTGGAAAGGGCACACTCCTTACCTGTGGGTGCTTTGCGGTCTATAATTATAGTCATTATGGGCATGAGTCACTGTGAATGTCGCCTTTACAATGAACATCTATTGGAGCTGGACAACTAAAAGCGTCCCAAAATCCTTAATGACACTAAAACTTGGTCTCAGTGATAGCTGTTCAGAGACTTAGGGCATTATTACCAGAGGCCCATTTGCAATGAAAAGTAATGATATCAGACAGTCTTTTGTTAGGGTAGATTCATGATTAATTCTTTTTAATTACTGGACATAAGAAATGGGAAAATTACATGTCATTATACCCAGTATCAGCACCATCATAAGTAAGAAGTAAATGAGGAATATGTGATCCTCTACAAGACGCCACAGTGATCGCAAAGATCGCAAAGCTGATACAGAGTAGCCCACAGCTGCGTTTGCGCAACAGTTTCTGAAGTTTGTCGGGATAAACAAGGTCAAAACAGCAAACGACATAGTGTAAAGCGAAACGCACCAGTGGCCTGCTGCAGTGCTATTGTTTGTAACAAATGAACACTCTGATGGGTACACAATACATCACTGTCCTAGTCCCATGACGCTGCACCATGCCCGCCAACCACCAGTACACTTGTCAGCCAAATGACTCGCCAGTCTGTGATTGTCAGCAGCTGCCATAATGATAATTTATTTGCCCACTGCTTTACTATTTTCCTCACCTTATCTCCCCTCCTGTTTCAACCCAAAACACCGCAACTTGCAAAGGGTCAAACTACGAGATCCATCATGATGTACATGAGCGCGCAAGTGTTGTACACGACATGTCTTCTTGTCCCACCGGGGGCACTGATGTCGTCACAGACCGACCTCCCCAGGAGATTTCAAACTTCACCCATTCCCATTAAACAGAGAACATTTTTCACAGCAGTGTGTCTCCACACCGCCGGAATGACATCAACACCCTGACTCTCAATTTTTGGCCATTGGTGAATGAATGAGCAAGAGCTGGATTGGGGAAAGAGAGGGGTTAGGTTGAAAGAGGAGCCAATACATTGTTCCACGCCTGAGGGGAGCGTACAAACATGCCGAGTATATTTTTGTAAGTCACATAGATCTCAAGCATCTCAAGCCGTACAAACATGTATTTTATAATAACATAGAAAGGCTCGCTTTCAATCATTTGTTTTCATGACCTTTTCATGCCGGCACACAGGGGATGCAGGAGCGTCTCTGGCCACCACAGACGGCGCGAACAATCTGCTGCTGTCAGCGTGGGACCATCACAGGAGGATGAGGACACACAGCCCACTTTGCAGCCTTAAAACACACTTACCTGTGAAAATCTCTCTTTCATGTGTGAAAACCAAGAAGCACAAGTGCATGTTTTGAACATGCCTATATACTGACTGACCAGAAAGTAGAAAACCAAGTGCAATGCAATTCAGTCCAATAAAAAAACATCTTTGTGTTCTGATATTCCACTGCATTACATCATGTAGGTCTTTTGAAATTATTTAGATATTATTCTTTAAAATATGTTTAAAATGTCACCTTCCTGCATAAATAATTTTCATTTGAAATATTATAGTATATTAGCAAATGTGTCATGTGAAAAAGTATATGATGTTTGTAATAACCAGGACCAGATTGTATTTTTCTTTCCTTTCCTTTTTGTTTTGTTTGGAGGTCAGATGAAATTTTCATGTTGTCTGTCCAAGTTTGTATGCAGAGTTCACAACAGCAGCCAGGCCTTCAGGCTCCCTGCCAAAGACAAAGCACTGTGCCGTCAGTCCAAACCTGCCCACACGCACAGTATGCTGCAGTGAACTTATCTAAAGTTTGGACAATGGAAAGGATTAGAGCATTTGTCTTGCCTACACACTGACCAGAAAGTTTCGCCATGTCACTGGGTTTATGCACTATTTCTCTTTCAGTCTCCATCAAGCTTCCTGTGTTTTCTTAACCTGTGAGAATATTTTCAAAAGATAGTACAAGTGAAGGACACCTCCAAATTATAAGAATTTTCACTGCTCTACACTAACAATTCACCATTTATTTAATGAGATTCATACTGTGTGAGTGCTCCATGACCTTTACAGCTCACATGGCCTCAACACAATCACGAGTGTGGTTCCAATGACTGGGAATCACCACCAGTCACAACGGATCAAAAAATTAGGATGGAATAGTGTCTTCAAGACTGAAACAGTAGGTCTATTTTCCTTCGATATTGTACTTCTACATACAATATAATCTTGATAATTGACCATCTTCATAGATATAGACTAGATATTTAGATTAAAGTCCACCTGACCTGCAGGTCTTTGTTCTCTGGTGGAAAGCTACGACACACAGATATAGAGAGGACATGCAAACTCTAAGAGCCCCAGTTCGGTGAGTTGAGTTTGAACCTCTTTACATAAGGGGACAGTGCTTAGAACTGAGTCACCATGAAGTTCAAACATTTCTACTGCATTAATCCACAAAGTCATGTGGAATAAAGAGCAATATAAAAAAGTGTCTGTCTTTACAGTGATACACAGTGACTGTCGACCAAATCCACATACAGTCTCGGTTCTTCTATGTACAGTATGTGACAAACCATCTTTGGGTTCAGTTATACTTAAAAAGAATAATAAATAAAACTCTTCTTCAAGCTCACTTTTTTTTAAGGGATAATGAATTTAAACTCTCACCTTTTTCACACAAAAGCTGTCAAAATGAAAGTTTCAATGTCTTCAGTTGTTACCTGACTCTGTCTGCTCTATATTATATCATATCAGCTTCAAGGACTCAAGGACTTCATTCTGTTGCCTTTTAAAATGAATAACAGTCCTTCTCTGTTAAAACATATCACACAACTCCAAGCATGAAACCACATGATTTTTTTAAAAATAATACAATAATACAGAAGTATAGAAAAACACTGTTTATAAAAGAAAAATCCAACAGAATTAATATTTGAATTTGAAACAAACATACCATTCTGTTTCCTCTCTTAGTACAACGTACCAGATACCACTTCATTAACATTGATTATTAATAAAGATAGAATAATTTGCTGCTAAACATCATGTTCAAGTTCTTATCCTCTCATTTTATTATGCAAAAAAAAAAAATGGTTCCAGATTTCCTAAAATCCATCTGGTATACTGATTCTGTAGACATGTATTTGAATGTACTACCATTGTCTTTTATTTATTTAATCTGCATATAGATTCATCAATGTCACACTAACGCAGCAGAGTTAGAAACAGCTCTCAGCAGAGTCTGTAGTCTAGATTAATGTAAAGGTGATCATCTAATCGGTGCATGATAGAACCTCTTTTCCTAATTCCACCATCAGCCAATGAGCTGCCTCGTTCACTTGTATGCAAATGAGAGGCCCAAGGGCAAGCAGGGATTGTGAAGGACACTGTTTTTGGACCAGGAGGAGACAGAGCCACACTGGAGGGCCAGGCATATCTCATTTAGATTCAATGCTATCATTTCACATAGGCAGGCGAAACCTAAGTGCCTTGCTTACACTGTACAGTGCCAAGTACACAAGCAGACGTTCCTTGCATAAGATGTAGAGACAGTTGTGTGTGACCTGTAGTCATTTTGCAAATCTTGTTGAGGCTACCAAAATTTAGTGTGAATTACCACAATGTGCTATCGTGGCCGTAAAATGCATACAACTCACCGCTGATTAGCAAATCACCATAACCTAGCAACAAGCATACAGACACATAAGCATGCAAAATGGCAGGACTCCTTCCTTTATCTAAGTAGCCGGTAGAGCAAACCGTGCTGCTAGAATGGAATGTTAACATGAGCACAGTGCAGAAATCAATTTAGATGTTATTCCCATGACAGTGCCCGGGTATGACTATCCAGGGTATTTCTATTTTGTATTACCATCCCCACCTTGTTTTTCCCCAAGCTATCATCCCAAATAGAATGGTGTCTCTGTCTCAAGGCGATGGCCATTGATCCACATTGGAAGTGAGATACTACTGCCTGAGCCATCAGCGCAATGCATTTTATTTGTCAGGCCACATTGATGAGTGCAACTAGACAGATAGACCATGCAAAAAGTCCTGCTGTAACACAAGGCGCTGTGTTAAAACAGTTCCTAAGAACTGCAAATTGCCCATGTCATTAAACCATGTTGCAGCAGCTCTATGCATAACCTGCTCCTTCTTTTTCACATGTATGAAATGAACCCATTAGAATTAGTCTATATAAACAATATTATGTAATAGCCTCTCACATCTCATAAGCATGGTATTCCTTTAAATGGCGCAGAGAATAATAGTTTGGAGGATTGCAGTTTAATATCTTGCATGACAAGCCTTTATAGTTGTACTATATGATGAGCGTAGGAAATCTGGCTGACATTAATTTAAAATGACCATGATGTCTGAGCAAATGTAACACACAATGTATTGTAAAAGAAAATATGTGGATGCGCAAGAATCTATGCTAAACATCCAGGATGCTTTGCTGTTCACTTTTTATCCTTCATGGATCTGTTGGAGAGAAATACAGTAGTTGTCTGCCCCCTGGACCTCTCATTATTATCTCATATAGATTAGTTTAATTTCTAACTAAACTTGTACCAGTTTCACTTGCACAACTAGTTACACACATTTCTACCTTTCTACATTTACTTGTTTCTGTATTTCTTTGTCCGTATGTTAATTGAGTAGGTGGTCCCACCTCATGCAGTCTAAAGACAGATTGGTTATAGCAGTGTGACCAGATCTACTGCTACTGCCTTGACTTGACTGGTAACAGGAGCTTTGCATTTCACTCGCTACTAGCTGCTTAGTTAATCTGACATTGTTCAAATCAGTTCAGTTTTATTTATTTTACTTTAGTTTATTTACTAGACGCAGCTGCCCAACATTTGTCTGTCATCATGTCGTATTTGTATTATGCCTATAGTGTCAGCTGGTTTCAGCCCTTTATCTGTTTGCTTCTCTCCTCCTCTCTGTGCTCACATATACAGTATTTAAATACAGCTGAATTTCCAATAGAGCTGTTCTAATTTACATATTTTTATGTTTCTGTTGTCAGACAACTGAACATGAGTTAAATAGTGACTGAAATGTCAACAGTAACTGACAACATCAAAGACGTGAAGTTGACAACACTGGAAAGACAAAGCTCCTGTTTAACACTCAGTCAAGGAAATAGTAGAAGACAGGGTTCGAATTACGGGGGAGGAATTTGGTGAGGTCTGGGGTCTGACACCCCTGATAAAAGACTGTGACCCCACAAAAGAGGTAAACACAACAGTTCAGGGGGGTTGAAACATTCATATCTTCTTACCTATAATTGTAAATATCATAATTTATTTCCCATATTCATGCCCAGAAGAAACGTGTAATATGATTTCGGATATCCCTAAAGTGGACCGTACCATTTCTTAACCTTGACATCTCGTCTGCCTCCTCCCATCAGTGACCTGTGTCCCATGTAAATGTAAATAGCAGTAGCTAACCATCTATCTTGTTTAATACACTTTACTTTCTTACCTTCTGAGTTTCTGAATGACATTGTGTCAAGTGTCTATGGATGAACCCAAATGTTAGCTAGTTTCTAACTTTTGCCTTAAGATAGCTCACCCTTTCATCACCATCTTCTATCTAATTGTAGCAAACACTGGTGCTAAGTCATGAGCAGTGAGACAATGGAGGGTTAGTTGTAGAGATTTTGACATTAATATTTCATTTTAGGTTTCTTGTGGTTGCGGTGGTTTAGTTAGTCTTTTACCTTTTTGCTTTTTAAGAGGCACCTCGGTTGTTTTCACACAAGGATTAAAGAGTTTTACCTGGTTGGGTAATTGGACTCTATTAAAATCCATTTTATACTACTTTATACTTCCACTCCACTATGTTTCAGAGGGAACTGTTGTACTTTCTACTCTACCACATCTATTTGACAGCTTTAGTCAAACAAGCAAGACACTATAAGGACTGTCACACTTCATTTCAAGAGCCTGCCTTCCTGATTGTCATTGTATAATTGCTGGTAGTAGATACAGCTGATTAATCACACCACTATAACCAGTCTAGGTGTAGACTGAGGCAGGACCTCCTACCTAACCCTTAACCTTGAATACAGAAATAGAAATAGATAATGTTAGAAAAGCATAAATGAATGTAGAAATATGTAAATAAATACATAAATATATGTATAAATAAATAAACAAAGATATAAATACAAAAATGAATAAATGTTAAAATACAGATATAACCTTTTTTAATACCAAAATGTATTCATTTTTCATTTATTTATTTATTCAGGCCTTGTATCATTTTTTGCCCTTCACAGTAGTACAGTGTATCCTACCCTCCCTGACAGACAGCAAATACAAGACAAATAGGCCTGTGTAAACATAATAACTGTAGGTGACACAAAGCTGTCATAATGCAAACTGACAGACTAATTAGAGGCACTGAAATATAGAGGCAAGTTATTTTTTCTACAGCATACGCTCACAAAGAGGCAGATGGTGTCTCTACTCATATTAAAGGATACTAACTTGACCAGTGTTGCATCAAGTTTTAAAAACTGCTGTGGTTATTTTTATATTATGTTTTATTTATTGGTCTAATTTCTGCTACAGTTAATATCAATATTCATTTAAGAATACTTAAACAAGAAGAATTTATCAAAAGCAGAGGCAGCTTACACTTTTGTACATGGTGTTGTTTTGCAGAGCACCTTTCAACTTTGCCTGACCAATTATACTGTACATCAGACTCTTCTATCAAATTACCCTGGGATGAAAAGCTACTGATTGCCTCTTACCTGAAAAATGGAAAAAGCACTTAGAATAGAATAGAATAGAAATGCTAACTATGCTTCATTGAATCCATGAAGAACATGTGAAAGCAGCTCACTGTGTTTTACATGAAGCAATTTTCAGTATAGCAAAGGTTTAATGTGAAAGGTTCAACTGGAGAGAAACTGCAGGCCCCAATGCAGGGATGTCCCAAGCCACAGCTCTCATTTCATATAACACTGGCTGTGCATTTTCCTGAAGTGCTCAGAGCAAAACTATTTAAACTCGCTCCCCATATGAACAACTTAGTAAATGAATGCCTGGACTGCGTCATCGATTTAACAGCATAGTCCTTCTCCTATGATTCATAGGCAGTGTGTGTGCACTCAGCCACATAATCTCTCTTTTTCATTTCAGCACCTCCAGAATTGCCTTCTAAACACAAATAATGATAGTGGCAGCAAAGCTCTGCGAGCCTATCCACGAGCTCATATGAAATGTGTTGATCATTTGGCTGATTCATAATTTTTTGCTACCCGGAAGCACAGTGCTGTGCTGCAGCAGTCAGATATTTGTTTTACTGAATGCTAAATAGCAATATATTGATACTGCCTACGCTTTTAATGAGAGACAATAAATTCTAACCTTTAAAGATGCTGTTGTTAATTTAAGAACATAACATTTTACACAAGATGATGTAATGCCTCTTTCAGCCATGGTTTGTATAATCTAACTTTGAAGCCAATCCCTGACTTTCTGTTGTGTAACAAAAGAAAGAACTGAAACTGAAGCCCTTTGAACCCCCCCCCCCCCCCCCCCCCCCCCACTTATTACATTAATCACACTCACCTATATTAAATGAAATCCATTTAAATACCCCTGGTTGCACAAATAATTTGTGTAGCCAGGTTGAAAGAGTTAGGAGTCAAAGGCAGCATAATTAGACGGGACGATTCTGAAACCTAATACAAGATGTAATTAAGGAAATTAATAAGGTGTCAGCCCCCTTTCACTGGGTGCTCCGCCTGATGATTAATCACAGCCTGGGCTAATTTGATTTGTGACAAGGAAAGGGATGACTTGGTAAGTCAGTTAGGAGAGCCCAACTCGACAGCATATGACATTAATAAAACATGAATAGTGGGGGCTCAGAGAGGAACAAAAATCCACTTGCGATCCACATGAAGCGATCAGATTAAAGAAGTCTTTGGATAGATAGCCTTGTGAAAAAGTCACTGTCAGGGGAGTGACTGGAATTTAATCAGCGCCTCTGATGTTACATTATTGTTATCGCTGAATAACTGGACTTGAATGTGCTGCTTAAAAAGCAACAAGTGTTGGCCTGAATATTCTGCCATGGAGGCGGCGACCAAACTACATTCGTGAACGTGAACTTTTTAAGAAGCTACGAACGCTATGTGACAGGTTCAAGCAGTAAAAGAGTAAAATATGAAGGCAGGGCATTAATCACTGAGCCACAGAATGGAGGGTGGGTGGTGCATTGCTCTTACAGGGACACACAGAGCCAGCCCCATGGCTCAAAAGGTCACAAATCAAAGGACATTCACAAGCGTGGAGATTAAGTTTTTATAAAAGGAAGGTTGGCCCCTGTCTAATGCTATGCTGTCACTGTAATATTACACAGTTCACGTCCTGCTATCTCCAGGTGATGTCGAATGAAAAGCAGAGTGGAGGCCAGGAAACAGCATGGGAATTAAAATTAATATGTTTCATATTTGGAGTGGAGGGGGTCGGGGGGTGATAATGTTTGTTATTGTGTTAATCCCAGCAGAAGGTAGACATAATAATAGGAACACCTGTGTGATATGCTTCTATCTTTGATAAGCATATGATGTTCGATTTGAAGCTTCAGTCTCTCTGCCTCACAGATGATGATCAACAGTTCTGACTAACTGACGTTAAATCAATATCTCTATCACAGATAGACGTGTTGAGGTGCTAAACCCACTTCATGGTAATATTTGAGGCCATAGTGCATACTGTACAGAAGTCCCTGTTATTGTGTCTATCACCTGCATGTCCAAATAGAAATGTGAGGACAACTACATTCATATAAAATGCATGGTTTTATGTGTATGCCATACGCATGCAATAACATACAACTTCTTTTTTATGCTTTTTTCAAACACTTCCCTTGCAGTTCTCTTACAAGGTCTGTACTGTAAATATGCTGAACTATTATTATTATTATTATTATTATTTTCTAATAAAAGTGCATCTCTTTGTGATTTTAAAATAATTTAAGAAAACACACAGAAAATGAAATGAATTTATGAATATTTCGAACAGTTGAAATCGAAGCACACGTCACTTGAAATGAAAACATCTTGTGCAAAAGGTCACATTTTAGTTGATTTATTTATTACATGAATTAGTGGTGATAACTTTGGTCACTGAAATTATTTTTCTGAAGTGTAAAAACCAGAAAGTATAAATGAATTGCTCAGCCCTTTTACAGGCACACACATACACAAGGCATGCACATGTACACGCATTTACACACACTTATGAACACCAAACACACTCTGGGGCCTCCAGAGTACTTCCACTGATGCCAATACCACCAGCGCCCCTCCCTGTTTAATCCCCCAGGTGGGAAGGCTTGACGGGATCATGGCCTGACCTGGAAGTGTGAACATGGGGTATCAACTCTCTGAGGACTGCAGCGAAGCCAGTCACAGAATGAGGAATATTCAGCGGCCATTAGAACTAAGTCCCAGTAGACTCTGGTGACTTGGGGAGTTCATCACTCACGCTCACTGCTGTGAACAAGTGCAGATGCTGCTAATTAAGATGTCATAAGCAGGGAGTGTTATGCACGGTAACACCAGCTCTTTATCCATTTCATATATAGGATGTCATGTATGTGATAAGACGTGTCTACAATGTAATCGCATATTCATAGGTATTTATAGAAGGGACATTATCAAGGTTGAATAGAAGCCTTTTGTAATCCAGGGAGGAGGTGTGTTCATAGAATTAGAGAAATAAAAGCTTTTCACATAATAACTGAGGAAAGTAATAATGAAATGAAAATAACAATTATACAGCTACTGTAAGATAATGGCATTTTACTCCATTTCTCTCTATCCTGCAGCATTAATTCCCATCATTTTATCACTTAAAAACACACACAAGCTATCAAACAGTTACAGACAGATACACTAACCGAGCACTTTATTCCAAACATTGTACTAATACTGGGTAGAGATTCTGTCCCATGTTGACATGATTGCATCACATCCTTTGTCAGCTGCACACTCATGGTTTTACCACATCCCAAATCTATTGGATTCAGACGGAGGAGGTCACTGAAGTTCACTGAACTCAATGTTATGTTCATGAAACCAGTCTGAGACGACCTTCGCTTTGTGACATGGTCCATTTCATGCTGGATGTAGCCATTAGAAGATGGTGCATTGTGGCCATAAAGAGATGTACATGGTCAGCAGCAACACTCAAACAGGCTGTGTCACTCAAACAATGATTGATTTGTATTAAGGGACCCGAAGTGTGCCAAGAAAATATTTCCTAAACCCTTAAACTACCACCACCTGCCTGGACTGTTGACACAAGGCAGGTTGGCCAATGGACTCATGCTGTTGATGCCAAGCTCTGACTCTACCATCTGCTGCCTCAGCAGATATGAGATTAATCAGACCAGGCTATGTTTTTCTAGTCTTCAACTGTCCAGCTTAGTGAGCCTGTGTCCACTGCAGCATCAGGAGTGGAACCAGACGTGGTCTTCTGCTGTTGTAGCCCATCCACCTCAAGGTTCCCAAGTAGCCTTTCTGTCAGCTCCAGCCCATTCTCCTCTGACGTCTGTCATCAACAAACCGTTTCCATCCACAGAACTGCTGCTCACTGGATGTTTTTTTGTTTTTCACACCATTCAGAGTAAAAACTCTAGAGGACTGTTGTGTGTTAAAATCCCAGGAGATCACCAGTTTCAGAAATACTCAAACTAGCCCATCTGGCACCAACAATCATGCCACTCTCAAAGTCACTGAATCACATTTGTTCCTCATTCTGATGTTTGATGTGATCTGATCTGATCTGATCTGTAGCTGCACGATTTTACACATTGCACTGCTCCCACATGATTGGCTGACAATTAAGTGAATAAACAGAAGTACAGCTGTCACTTGCAACTGAATACATTCAGTGGGTTTATTATAGTTGAACATGCATGTCAATGTAAGTAATGCAGAAGAAGGATAACATTCTTGCTTAACTTGAATACACTCAATCTTCTTTTAAAGGAGCGATTTAAGTTTTGCTATTGCTATTGCCCCTCCAATCACTTTCCAATAGCGACTCACTGTAGCCTCCAATTTGCCCTGAAGATCAGAGGGCCTATTGTAACCTCTTGTATTATAAAGACAGTGATGGCCAAAGCTCTTGTCAAGTGACATTTACCACCACTCGCTCCCTGCAAGATAATACGTGCGGAGGCAGAAAAAAACTTACAAATGGCTTTTTAAGCAAAATAAGAAATTGTCTTAGTCTTTTTTGTCTTAATTCCCCTCAGTCATGAGACCATTTTACTCAATTAACTGTAAAATGTGGTCGCACAACAACATCACTAGACACAGCTTTACAGTCAAATGCACAATGCAACTCAACAAGCAGATGAGTTTCACACACTGCTGCAATTTGTGATTTCCTTATCCACTCACTTGTAAAGCTGTGTCTCCCAGGGTCTTACCAGATTATAGCAGTTGAGCAAAGAAAATTTTGTTGTAAGTATGAATGTTGTGGCCTCACAAAGCCAGGACACATCTTGTGAGATCAGTTTCCCCATAAGATTTAAGTCTGGGAAATATCGACAAAATAATATTGAGCGTTTTGATGGTAATCCATATATTGGATTTCAAAAAATGTCATTTACATCTATTAAAAGTTTTATAGATGTAAAATGCAACATGATTCTGCAATTGCACAGCTCATTTACCATCTTAATTTATGTATAAACTGAGTTGGAGTACACTTTATAAGCAATAATGCCAGAGCACCAAACCATGTATTTCTGGCTTGGATACAAGGACTAATGAAAGCCTATTTCACTCAAATAAATGTAGGAAGGGTTTGTGTTGATGTCTGTGTGAAAGCAGGAGGTGTCATTTACCTGTTATACAACCAATTTTGAAATGATATCTGCCTCAAGCTAATTTACCCATGGCCTTGCCAGACAGTGACAGAGGCAAAAGTGTGGACTGGCTTTGACAGACTAGAAATGATGAACTGAAGAACTGTGAAAAATAAGGATGAGGTTATAAAAAAAAATGATGGACATAATTAACTGACTAGACATGATGATACATATTGTACATCTGTACACATATTTCCCCAAGAAATGGATGAAGCTGGAGGTGGAACAGGCCAAACTGTCAGAAATACAGTGTGCAGGATGTGAGTAGGTGCAAACAGCAGTCAGGCTATCTGGCTGAGTTGTGTCGTGCCCTGCCAGTTGTATTAGAGACGTGAATGTCCTGCTGACAGCCAGCAGCTACCAAGTCAGGGTTGCTCATGAGGGGCGTATTTACTTTAGTCTAAGGCAGATCTACAGCATCAGTCAAGCATAGTCATAGCTCTAACATTTACCCTGAACAAACGGCGATATATGTCCTATGAATGAAAGTCAATATACCTGTCTACTAAACAGACGGACTAGCAGACTCACAGTCTGATCTAGTCATGTCTCAGTCCACTGCCTCCAACAGCTTCCTGCTGTGGTGCACAAGATGTTGGCAGACACTAAAAGGTCGACACAAGTAATGATTTCAACTCATTCCAATCCAATGTTTCAAATAAGTATGTAAGGAAGTTAAAATTAACCAAACATTAGGCTACATGAGCTTCACCTCAGACTCCAGCAGAGGAGCGTCATAATTAGAGGGGTCATAAAGAAAGCACCAGTTTGATTGTAAGCATTTTGCTGCTGCTGTATTTCTACATTCGGTGGCGGTCTGTACTCTGTGAGTGTGAGCTGAATGTTTTCCGCCTGTGCTGTCTGTTTTTCCTCTCGCCCAGATGTCAAACACCGGGGCTGCTGCTTGGCAGTGGATGCAGATGCTGCCATTGACTCTTTGGTCACTGCCTCCAGCTGAAGACCTTCACCAACACAGCGCTCTTCCTGGCAGCGGTTGCAGGTGTTGCCCTCCCTGACGTGTACAAAACTTATTTCTCCTGCCAGACTATGTGTCATTACACAGTGATGTTGTACTGTGACCTTGTAAGAGTCTCTAACTGTATATATGTTTGTTGTCTGCTTCACTGTCTATGATTTACAGTACACTGTATATTATATCTTTCTTTTGCTAATTTATTGTATTGCTCACCCGGCACAGACTTGTAGTCGTGGAAGGGTATCCTCTGAGCCCGTGGTGCCGGCAGGTTGTTTCAGATGTTTTGTTGCCCTATTAAAGAGCTTGTGATTTGTTTCTTTGTCCAATGCCAGCCTGTGAAAAAGTTAAGTTACAGTAACTGTGATCAAAATAAACCTGACAGTTAAAGTGTCCTTGATTGAAATATTGAATCCAAAATTCTGCAGAACCCAGGCCAAAGGAGAGGGAAATGCCACTACGCAAAGGCCCTCCTAACAGAATCAGCACACCCTTCCTTAGCTGGAAATTATTTCCTTGGCTCAACAACTTACACCACAACCCAAACAACAGACTAATCAAAGTCATGTTATCCTCCCCACGAAACAGTGTCTGCTCATTTGCCTGGGCTTAACTGCTTTGGTCTTTTTGTGACTGTCTTGTTACTCTGCGTAAAACCATTATAAATAAATATGGTTACATTTTGCATCCTTTCCATTCCTTTATGTTGCTGTGTGTTAGTCTCAATACAGCTGCAGAAGAAATCATTTAAAAATACGGAACGTGTTTGGAAATTCTTTAAAGGAACCGATTGTAAACCTCGTTTGACATTTCAGTCTAATAATGTTTTCACAGATTAGTTATATAAACACTCTTGCATGTAGTACATAATATGTAGTACATATACAGAAATAACCTGCTTGTCTTCTGCTTAAATAGCTTTAACAATGTAAACAAGCAGGTCTGTGCAGCTGACATCATCTCGGGCTAGAGTGCCAGAGATAATAAATTTGTGAATAAGCTGCTGCTAATGTTTATACAATTCATACAACATACTGTCGCCTATATGTACATGTACAAAATAACATATGAAAATCTTTGCGGTAGAGTCAGTGAAGGTCACAGAATGACTTACCCACTACAACTGTAATGTTAATGTTGAGGTTATTGTAATTGACACATTTTTTTGTTTTATTTTGTTGTTTCTTTTCAAAGGTGCTAGTGTATTCTAGACACTGAAACATTTGCCTCTTGAACATTCAGAGGTGCACCAGCAGACACGAGCAAATAAGTTTTTCAAATGAAACCTCTAATTCTCTCAAGGACTCTTCATTTC
The DNA here is from genome assembly GCF_021018895.1 of Seriola aureovittata. NCBI lineage: Eukaryota > Metazoa > Chordata > Actinopteri > Carangiformes > Carangidae > Seriola > Seriola aureovittata. The sequence continues at coordinate 8,545,799 of NC_079365.1, read as the reverse complement.
CTGCAGCTTACATCATATATAGCCACATATCCCCCAACCCACTAGAGGTTTACCCAAGGACAATCGTTCACATGTCGACATCTGTCAAGACGGCTGAGAGCAGGGCAGACAGTCTGATCTCGGGGGCTTTTCATGCGTTTACACTGCCGCGGACCACACCATATCACACAAGCAAAGGTGTGCAGGAGTAATAATGAGGAGATGGTTTATGGACTTTCCCTGTGGACATCTTATGTTATTACACTGTCTAATGAGCAGTTATAGTTCCCTTGATCATGGCCCAGGGTTTCCTGTGCACTACCTGCCAAACATACAACAATCAATTAAAAAAGACCTTCCTCTCATGGGTTTCAATTACCATTGAGATGGATACTACAGAGTGGACTGGTAGGATTTGTGAAGATATATCAAAAATTACTGCGATAATTAGTGGTATCTATTCTAGGATTCCTTTTCGCTGCTTCATTTTGAGACATCAAGGTTTCCTGTAATGCTGTAACGCTTTACATATAAATTCAATACAATTCATCAATTCAGAACAAGAATAAATGAGTGGAGCGCTCACTCCCAAACAGCCTGGCGGTAACTCAGAGTATAAAAACACTGAAATTTAACTAATTAATGTATTTACCACAGGCTGCATCCTCTGTAGGATTCCTCGATTTTTACTGTGCACGTAGTTGTTTGGCCAATCAACAACAAAACCCACCAAAACTCCACCCAGTACCAGCTGTGTAAACATCTGTCACACCTACAGATGTGATCCCTTCTTTTTTCAACTGAAAGAAGAGCAACTCTACCGCTATGATGACTTACCTGCAGTCAAAGATGACCTTGTCTCCTTCCCAGGTCTTGTGTGATGTTCACGAGGGAGTCTGACACCAGAATCGAGACACCTCCAGGGTGTTGTAATTATGACACTTCCCTCGGTTTGGCAGCGACCTTGCTGCCAATTCTTCTAGGATGGGGACGCCACCCAGAAGATGAACGGTCAATGACGGCACAGAGCTCTCCTGCCAGACTTTGCTGTCCTCTCCATTCCCATCGAGTCTCAGCTCACCTTGTCCATCATTAAGAGGACAGGCACGTGACGGGACTGGGCAGTAACCACTTCCTTCAGTGTGACTTGTGTCCCCTGTCTTGTCTGTGAAGTCCTCTGTATGTGTGAGCGTACCAAGCTCAAGTAAGCTGTGTTTAGATTTCTATAATGACCTATTGTATAAAATTGAACAATTCTGTTATTTAAAACTGCCTTGCTACAGCTCAGTGCAGTTGTCAATAAAACATTTTTGCCAGCAAAATTGAACCACTACTGTTGCACAGACACACACACACACACACACACACACACACACACACACACACACACACACACACACACACACACACACACACACACACACACACAAACATACACATACACACACACACACACACACATACAAACATACACATACACACACATTGCATTTGCATTCAACAAACTTTGATTCCACACTTACTAAATAGTTTGCCAGTACAGACTAACATTAAATAAATTTGCCTGGCTTATTTGTTGGTAGGGATCAGACTCATGACAGTAGGCTCCATCCTGGTTTTGCACATCTGTAAAAACAGGCCCCATCCTTCACCACACTGAGCCCGAGTTTTTCTTCTGTCATCTCTCATTACAGAATTGCTGATTGTATCAACTCAGTAATAAGCTATTAGCTGATGATTGTGTTCTCAACGCTCCTTTCGTAACAATTAGTGTATTAATTATTGTAGATGTAATTATCAGCCTATTGTTCCTCTGTAATTAGGCTATCACTAATGAATTTTAAGAACCTCGCCCCATCCACAGCTAATTGATTCCTCCAACTCTTACTAACCTATTTAACTAAAAAATTTGCCATTACTGTGGCCGTAAACAGTCCCTGTGCCCCATCTGTCGTGCAGCTTCACAGCAACAACAGCCTTCATTTTGTTATGAGCTCAGCTCTCACATTCAGTGACCCAGAAATCTTGCCAGGCAGCTCAGCAGCCTGATAGGCAGCTTTGTTTAAGCCGGCCTTGCGGCTCACAATCATCACCATGGAGGTTAATGAAGGATGTTCACACTCACTGGAAACACACGTCAGCAGGAAAGTGTGGAACATCAGTCCCTTTGATATTATGAAGGGTTCCCTCAAGTTAATGTCACTGGTTGTCACTAATCTGCTGTCAGTGTGTGATTTCCCTTTGAGATTCTCATTTGGATTCTGTAACTCCACAAATGGAGGTGAGCTGTGATGCAGACTTTATAGTCTGCTACGTGTTCAACTGGCTGTGTGCATTTTTCTATGAGGACCCTTGCTTCAATGGAGCCTCTCTGGATGAGCATAGTTCTTGTTAATGAGTCTGGCTACCGCCAGTTAGGGAAATGAAGCAGATGCTTAATTTTCTCTCTCTCCTGTCCTCAGTGGATCGCCTGACTTTGGGATATTACACCCAAATTAGCACTGTGAAGTTAGTTTTTTTTTTCTCATTAGCACAGTGTCAAGTGTGAATCAAAGCCTCTACAAAATCCCCTCTCAGTCTTATCTAGAAACACCTGTCCACACACACACACACACACACACACACACACACACACACACACACACACACTCCTGGATCCTACCGTCATCTGACACAGGGTGTGATTTATTCTGCAGCCACTCAATGCACATTTTTACTGAGCTCTGTGTATACTGAGTTTGCAGCACAAGCAGCCCTATAGGGCCATGGCTCAGATATCCTTGTCATGTAACACCTAAAGACAGTCAAAGGTCAGCTAGTGGAGGAACAGAAGGGCCACAGATGGAGCTGCACCAACTGGCCCTGCTCTGCCCCAGTGCTGTCACATCACCGCGCACCGAGCCCCTAACATCCCACCACCTCACAATCTCACCCCCTGGGGAACCAGACCACCCTATTTGCACACACACACACACACACACACGCACAAGGACACACAGGGCCGTACATGCACTCCTGGCTACACGCGTGTAAAGGCACACATTGCCTCACACACACATGCCACAGTGGAGTAATGAGGGAGAACATGCATTTCAGTCAGATTCCAAGGTGTATAAGTAGATGTCTGCTGAGTGTGTCCACGGTGACCCCCAGCAGCATGGCGAGCAAGGAGGGAGAGCAGGTGGTCAGGGTTCTGGATAGCATGGCATAGCTCTCTCTCTCTCTCTCTCCCTCACTCTCTCTCCGTCTTTCTCCATCGTTCATATTGTCAAGCCCCTGGCTTCCTGCCAGTGTTAAATGCATAGTCCATTATTACACCATGACATTGTTATTACTACAATTTAAACCAGCAATTTAAAGACCTTTTGCATCACTGGCCGAGCACACTTGGGGAGAATGTACTGACATGTATAAGCTTAATGGAAACACCTGATAACGTGAGTGTAAATATCATATGTTAAGTGTTCATCATAACTTAATCATTACTTCACACCACTACTTACCTGACTTATCTCCCCTAAAGTAAAGTTATGATACTGATGATACAAATAATAAGTTAAAAAATTGGTCTGAAATGTCTTTTTCAAAGTGGAATCCAGACAATTTGGTGGAATATCAATTAATACATTAACTAACTCTGAGTTAATATTCATTAATTGATGATGTGAACTAATCACTTTCATGAAACACATATGTTATAGCTGCATCATTTAGAAAAGTTTCCTCACTAAATTGGAAGATTTCTGCAGTTAGCATAATTTCGGTGTTCGGGGTATAGGATGATTTGTCAGCTGTCAAAACTGTGGTCAGTCCAAAACATCTCTGAGGACATGGGTCTCTGTGCACGAGGTCCAGGATGTAAATGAATGATACATTACCGCTGGCTGACTAAATGACATGGAGCTTGTCCCACACTCTCTTTTTGAAGTGTAGTCTGGACTACATACGTCAAGTGCATTTATCATTAGCAGAGGGCTTAAGCTGTAAACAGGCCACATCATTACCAAGTCTAATTACATTTGGGTCCAAGGTCTCACTGCAGACAGACACAGGCGCACACACACAGGGGCACACTCACAAACACACACACACACACACACACACACACACACACACACACACACACTTGTCAAGTGCAGGAAACAGGGAGAGAGGAGGCTTGACTACACTAAAACAACGGTTAAAGGGGGTAAACTCTTCAGCTGGCTGTTGGAGAGAAATTGCACAGTGAAGCTGTTGCTGCAAATATTAACTTTTCTGGTGTACTGATCCTAATCTTATTGTAAGCAAGAACAAATATTATTTTCTGATATATTTTGGTGTCCACTATTGCAACCGGAAGTCAATATGCATATCAACAGATTGAGAGGACATGAGATTAGAGTGCAGTAGTACAAAGTCAGATAGTATAATTGCTGAACACTTCAGTGTGATGCTCTCACATCCCAGTGACAGCGTTGACTCTCCTGGCTGGAACTGCAGTTCGAGCTGGTGACACCAACAGAACCGGCAGGAGAGTTTGACAGGGCCGCGCAGTGCTACACCTCGGACTTCATCAGAGTGGAAGGTCTGGATAATGATCTGATGCACAATGATCAGCAGAGCAATGTCCTGATGAGCACTGACAGCCTGATGACAAGAGTGCTGCGATAGCAAAAAGCTGTGATGAGAGACTCTGTGGTAGAGAGGCAGGGGGAGAGTGAGGTCGACGCACAAAGAGAGTGATGAGAAGGAGAGAGAGGGAGGGAGAAGTGGGGAAAGGCCTGCAACAAGTAACCACAATAGGCCCCATAATAAAGTCTGACACGAAAACGTCTTAATGAGAAAAAGTGAGAGGGTGGAAGGGAAAGGGTGATTGGGAGAGATGTTCATGTGGTAAATATAAACGTCCGTTACAGCGGAAAACATAATCAATATGCCCTTTTAAAGAGCCAGCTAGCAAACAGTGAGACATTCTCTGGTGCTTGATAATGCCACCAAAATTATTTTCCCCCTCCATCTGCCTCATTTTTCTCAGCCCCTCTCCTCCTTTCCCCATCTCATACAGCCTTGCTCCGACAATATGTCATGCAATGGACATAATTGCAATAATGCAATTTGGTTTGGAGGCGGATTGAGAGAATAATTGGACTCAACCCCAACGAAGTGACAGGCTAATGATTTAGCATGGCCACTGGCTATTGTGAGAAGCGAGCGCTTTCAACGCTACTGAGCTAATTTCCTCTGATGATGGTCTTAGCGCGTTGTCTTTGTGTCGGCACAGAGGAGCGCATGGCCATGAGGCGGACAGCTATATGATGTAACCCACCCACCCAATGCCAAACAAACACATGTCTCTTGTCTGCGAGAAGCCACCCACTGTTCTCAGTTACTTCATGCACAAAACGGGCCTCATTTGAAGTAAAGATAAAGCAAATCCCGGAGCAAGACGAAGTCCAAAAAAGGCCTCATCTCCATTCACTTTCCCCAGACACACAAGCTCACTATGCAACTAAAGAGAGAAGCCAAGAGAAGAGAAGGGAAAGCATTAGCATAGCCATCATAGCTAATTGCAAAGTGTTACGGTTAGGCAAGACCAGGATTTGAAATTACTGCAGCAACTGCAGTTAGTAGGATATGAGGAAAAAAGTGACTGTGTATCACTTTGAAGTACAAATTATTCTGATGTCATACTGTACAATATCCAGGTGCCATGTTTGTGATGTATTCTGATAAATAAAAAAAAAAAACAGGCAATGTACAGTCAAGCACCTGATGGTGCAGCTGTGTGACTTTGTTCAAAGAGATATTTGCATTTTATATACAGCGAGTGTCCATCACTTGCACAACAATAACAAGGCAGCAGCACTTTTACCAGTGACCAATGTTGAGAACTGTAACATCTTGATACCCATTCTGTTTGATGGGAAGTACAGCTCGAGTGAAACAACCACAGATAAGCTGGTTTCTCAGTCTGCGGACATGATGTGAATATGAAGTGTGCAAAGTCAAAAGAGGCTGTGAAACAGTGTGTGCTTGTGTCTGTGTTTGTGTGCATCTACACATCCGTGCGGTGAATCCCTGTGTTTGTGTGTGTGTGTGTGTTGGCAGACTAAGAACAGGGCTTGAAACCAAGCTGGTGAATTTATTTATATCAGCTCGTTTTATGAGCCCTGCAGCTGGCGAGATGAAAGGGTTACCACAGTGTAGATAGTGTGTGTGTGAGTGTGTGTGTGTGTGTGTGTGTGTGTGAGTGTGTGTGTGTGTGAGAGAGAGAGAGAGAGAGAGAGAGAGAGAGAGAGAGAGAGAGAGAGAGAGAGAGAGAGAGCAGATTATTAATGACTTTCATCCAGGTAAAGTGGGGAAATATCACATACTTATATTAGTTGTTTTCTGACATTTTGTGCCAGAGGCAGACAGAGTGAAATGTTTTGCTATGACAGTGTTCCTCTCTCTACCCTTTTACTGAGACACTATTATTTGTTCTCCACCCTCTATCTCTCTATCCTTTTCCTGTTTGTCTATTTTGTTTCCCTCTTCCCTTTCTTGGGTTATTTGTCCTGCACCTCTCTTATTCTATCATTTCTTTTTATTATTTCTCTCTTGCTCTTTGCAGCCATCTGCTCTTTTGTTTCTCTCTGGCTATGTTGTCATGCGCTGGCATGACGGCTTACCAACCATTTCACACAGAAAAAAATCACAAAAGGAGAACATAGAGAGAAGCTGGAAAGGAACAGAGGCAGGCAGGAAAAGCTATACCTGGTGTGCAGGGCTGGGCAAGGCTAAGGCAAAAGCAAAGAGAAAAGCATTCATAAAGGTTAGCACCAGGAAAGCCCCCACCCCCCACCCCCCACCCCCCACCCCCCACCCCCCTGCACACTCCCTCTCAGCCAGAATCAATGCTCCAAAATCCCCCAAAGCCAGATCCTCTTACATCCTATCAATTATTCAACCTGCCTCTTTTGTACAACCACTCCTGTTTACAAGGACTGCCTGGCCAATTGTAAATGTTTGCGTGCCCGCTGAGCCCCCATCACCTTCCAGCCACACACGTTGATTACACAGTGATTTAGCTCTATTCTGCCCCCCACCACCACCACCACCCCCATACCATTCACATCTGTGCTGACAGGGCATCTGTCAGGCTGGCACAGAAGCAGCCGTAGAGGCGTATAGCCCTGAGCTCTGAGGGTGAACATGGTAGAGCGGGATGAGAGACGCCAGTCACCGTCTGTGGAGCTTGTCGTCTGGGCTGAGGTCTGGCTGAGGGCACAGCATCTGGCTGCCAGTCCCGGCAGATGTGCAACCACGGTCAGGGGGCTCTGAAAATATGCGTCTGAATATCAGCCTGCTCTTCAGCACCACCAGGGTAGCTAGTGGACTGAAGATACAAATTAGTGTCTGCGAGACAGCCCTTGCTATGACAGTTTTGTAATGACAATGGCAATAATTCATTTGTTAGCATAGCAAAAAACTACAGCTATCATGAAAACCTTTCAGCATGGTAGTGAGCATTTCGTATCCTACATAATCTTTTTCAACCTTATCCATGAGATCTACAAACACCCAAATTAAGTGAAACACATGATTTTTTTGTAATTTGCATCACTACAAATGTCAGCGTGATTTTGAATAAAATCTTATTACTTCTGGAACAGGAGCCAGAAGTTCTCGGCTCAAGGTGTCAAGGTCTGTTCCTGCCTCAAATAGTGTTTTCTGCTCTTTAGAAGTGTGTTTCCTGCAACACCTGCCTCCACAGTGAGGTTTAGGGCTTAGGTTAGCTTATGGTCCACTGGTTTAGCTGAGGCTAGGGACAGAAAATCACAGGAGCATGTTTCAGCTAAGATGAATGAACAAGAAACATCCTTCCAAATGCAAGTGGAACGGAGGCTAACTAGCAGATGGGGCAGGAGTTTGACTCAGTTTCATTACAAGCACCACAACATTGCAGAACTTGTGAGGTCGCAGTGTGTGGTGATTTTAAAGTTGTATAGCGTTGAGCCACAGAAGCAGCGGAACTAATGGTTTCTGTGTGTTTGATCCTCCCTTGTTCTGTCTCATCACTCTCTCCATACCTCACCTGCCAGGGAAATTTATGAGGATGCTGTTTCTCCACCCAACGTAGGAGACAGAGGACATTTCTCAGCAAAACAAACCATTAATTTGGTAAATAAGGAAGGAGTAGCACATTTGGATAATTAATTATGAATAATGCATCCATACTTAGCTGTTGTTGTCATTGTCGTAAACACTGAAATGCTTACTAGTAGGCTATTTCTCTGCTTAGCATAAATGGGGGCTGTTTGTCTGACAGCTGAATTCATATTTATGTGTCATCTTAATGTGGATTCTCCCAGTTGTTCTGTTCTCACATGTCAGGAAGCTCACTACACAGTTGACAGTAATACAGCATGACAGTAAAATAAATGCAATTTCTCCGAATTAGAAGCAGACTTTAAATAGCAGTTACCATACCATATTCGACAACTGAGTGCCACAGGTCACACACCACACTATGGTCTCTATAGTTATATGCTCAGCGGTGACAGCAAGCAGTGCCTTTCCCCTGCAAGCACTGCAACTCATCATATTGTCATGTGTATATCTGTGTAGTCTTATAGCCTCAGTTGGCAAAATTAAATCTGTCACATCTGCCGCACCAGTGCAATACACATCCCACATAATACAATGGAGATATTGTGCATTGAAATGTATATTGCTAGAGTCTGATAGCTGTTGTGTACACTATCAGTGTGACTGTGCATTCAGCTCCTGATATATATTTTTGCATGTCATAGCATAAAGGCAGACAAAATTACATTTACACACAGATATGAATTGCTTACATTGACTGTTTAGTTATCCATACCATTCTTGTGCAAAAAGGACTACAGCACACACACACACACAGACACACAAGTTTTATACCTTCCACACATGAAGGTCAGACATACAGAGTGCAGCCTGCTATATGTGCTCAATAATGGGACAATAGTGGCAGCCGGTTAATATGCATGTATGTAGCTCCTGTATTCTCCCAAATACACACACACACACACACATGCACACACAAACACGTGGCATGTGCACACTGCAGGGCTCCTCTTTATCAGTGCCGCTCACATTGGCGCCAACACATGCATTGCCAAGACTGCCAGGCTACGGCCATGCTAATGTAACCCGTTAGTCTAACAAAGGCTCAGGTCAATGGAGCCTCAAGTGGCTAATTGCTTCAGAGAGATAAGTGAGTTTGACGACGCAGCAAAGAACGGCTCAGCGAGAGGAAGCAGTGAGGGAGGAGATGTTAATGAATCCCCCGTTCACTCCACCGTCAATATCGGCCCGTCGCAGGCCTGCTACAAAATGAATATTAAAGACACTTTTGATTGTTCGCCGTTTTAATTTTTTTTTGCTTGGTTTCATTGAATATTAATGGGTTGTGTTGTGGTGTTTTTGTCACATATTCTATGCTGGGTAAGAGAGTGGAGCTAATGCAATTAATCCCCATACCATCACCTGACGGCTAACCAGCTGTGGTAGCCAATTAAACCACATGACCATGTTGCACTATTCAAATGTGTTGCACCAAAATACAGAATGAAGGGCATCGACTGCATTGTGTTGTCAAGTGAGCTGAATGTTGATAAAAGGCGTGAAAACAATTAAATTTGGGTTTGAATAATGTATTTTTGAGAGCTTTTGTGCACACATCCAAGCACATTTCAGTAATTGTGTGTCACAGTTATTGGGCTAAAAAGATGTGATCTCCTACAGGAAACATTTTGGCTTGAGTTGATTTGTTCCCTCTGAAGTGACAGTGACAAGAGCAGTGAATGTCATCCGCCGCTGATAACATTGATCACATCTTCTTCATCAGCTAATCTCCCTCTGACTTATATTAAATCAATGTCAGCTTGAGACAGTTGGAGCCCTTTTCCTCAACAATGGCAAAGCTCTCTTTTCCTAGAGCTGACTCAAGTTGTCACACATCTCTCTGCCTCTGACAGACTCACTTCATCTGAAGATTACCATTCTCACTGAACATGAATCCTGAACCCATATTTCCTGGATATGGCTGGAGGCTAATACAAATTGGACTTGACAAAAGATGATGCATAAGCCAAGACAATGGCGTTTCATCCCCTTATTTCTCCCTCTCTAGGTACTTATTGTGTGAATAGCCGACAAGTGTGATGATGGACTATTGGAGGCGTTTGGTTTGACGACGTAAGTGGCCTCGCGGGAGCCGCCCAGGCTTAGTGCATAAACAAAGACATACTTAAAATATTCTTCACACACTCCCCCTCTCTCAAACACCACAGCTATACCTCTTTATCTCTGTTTTTTTCTTTTAGGAATCTCATCGTTCTCTTGTTTTCCATTCTCAACTCAAACCGCCTATCTGCTCTCATTAGCATGTTATTCTGCAGTTATTTCCTCCACACCGTTTGTTTGCTTCTGCAGGTCCTGCCCTCTGGGTCCCACCAGTTGCTAGCCTGTGGAGATAAAAGCAACCAGTCTCCATGGGACATTTGGGAGGTTAGAACCCTACTGGCACACTACAGACACATGCAAACACAGTTAAAAATAAGATTATTTTTTACACTGAGTTTACTGTCTGTAATCATAATTCATACCCCAAATAGATTTCTTTCATTATTCCTGAAGTCGTGATGTTGAGAGACACAAAGAACAGACAATGTATAGACCAGTGGACAGGCGGTGATATCTATTAAATTTGTATGCTAGGTAACATCTCATTAAAGGTGAATATGCTAATACAAAATCCCTCCAAGATACCTTGGTGGCCTCTTAGCGAGTTCAGTCATCCTCCTTCTCATAAATTGGCAAAGGCAGAGGAGCGTGCGACTGCTCTGGTGCAGGGCTGGCCAGCCTGCACAGCAGTTGTGAATTTATGTACACTTTTCAAATTTTCTTGTTAAATAGCAGCGACCTGAGATGAGTTGTGTCTCTGTCCCTGGGAGGTCTAAGCGTGTCTGAAACTGAAGGTGGAGCTGCAGCGTGAAACCCCAGCCACCAGGGAGCAGCGCAGCGTTAATTGTCCTCAAATATTGATTCTGCTGCAGAAACGCAGGCAGAGGGAGCGAGGCCCAAGGATCATCTTAGGGGTGGGTGCACAGGACTGGAGACATCGCGCCTTACGTTGGCTGCAATTGAGGCTCGTCCCTTTGTCTCCTTTAAAAAGCGTGTTTATGTGACTGTAGGCGTATTTGCTTGTGTGCGAATGCAGCTGCAGAGTGTCATCGTATCCCCCACTCTAAATGGACCATTGTTGCTGAGACACTGCTCAAGGAAAGAGGGCATTGTGGTGTGACTGGCCTAACTGCAGTGCTGCACCGTAGGCCTAAAAATATTCCATGTCAGCGGTCCCGAGAGAAGCCCAGTGCTATCCAGGCCTCTCAGTAATGAGAGAGTAGAGCTGCCTGCCACTGGTAGCCCTGCTGTCCCCCAGCTCCCTCTGGCTCAGAGCTCAGCACTGGAGCTGGAGAGGCAGCAGCTCAGCTCCCACAGATTAATCATAGCTCACAAAGCAGCATGTCTGAAAGCAGAGGCTCTCATTCGCAGAGGAGTAGCCCCCAGCGGGCTAACCCCTGGGCACACTGACCCAACACATTCACATATCAGAGAGGCAGACAGTAACAGTTTGGGAAAGACTTGCATTTGGATGTGTGTCTGTGAGGGAAAAAATGGATTTGGAGAGCGTAAGAGGAACAGGCTGCACACTATAATAAGCAGCTGAGAAATAAAGATATACTGTTTGGGACAGAGTGTGTGAAAACTATTTTAACGATTCCATCCTTTACATGATATGCAATGTGACAGGAAAGAGAGGGAGGGGCACAAGAGAGGGACAGAGAGATTCAAAGAAAAGGGGAGTGTAAGAGGGAGAATGGACAGACATAATCGAGAGATTTAAGATGGTTGTTTAGGGCCGCTACGTTATTGTACTCAGTGCAGTAATGATCGGGCCCTGTAGGGAAAAAAAACCTGTTTCAAAGGGCTGGACTGCCATTATCTGTAGCAATTATTTCAGTATATCTCACCGAAAGCATTGATGTGGAGGGGGTTTCTGGAGGCAATCAATGGGCAATGTGCGTGCAAAAACACGCTGTATCTCCTAATAAAGGTAGTTAAAAAGGCCATTATTATTACAGTTATTTTATATTTGCAGTCCCTCTAAAGATTCAAAACCTGAACATTTAGAGAGAGAAAGAAGAAAACATTTCCACCAGAGTGAAATAACAACATAAAGACAACTCATCCTCCTTGTTTGAACATTTTATGGGCCTCCTTTTAACAGTTAACATAAGAGATGTCACAGACTGAATATAATAGATCAAAGATATATAACTTTGAAGGCTGAGCTTGGAAATGTTTCTTGGCAAAAATGAGACTGATGATTCACACCTTGCTAGTTCATATTGTACCAAGCTGCATGTAAGTGAGGCTCAATAGTCAGAGCCATTTTTAACCAATAACTACTCAGGAATAATGGGGCGTGATATATATATTTATCTACTTCAAGTGTCAGACATTTTACAAAATGCTCACCTTCGATTTCATGTGACATCCACAGCAAAAGATGGGAGATATCTAGAAAAACAAAACATTCCCAAACGGTTTCAACTAGTGCAAATATCTTACATGAATTTTTAATATGTTGTTATGATCCTACACTGCAATTCCTAATTAGAACTGCAAAATGACTCCCGCAAAACAGTCTTCATGGTAGTAACTTGACCCACAAGAGCAATTTGATGCTAATTTGCTATTTGCTAGTTATGAGCTGCTATCGCTTTAATTTCCGCCAAATCATCTCTGCTGTCTCCAGTATAAGCTCTACATATTGACAACACTTCTGGACTGTATCCAGCAGCACTCTAAGCACAGCTTTAGTTCACATCTCACACTCATCCACAAATGCTTTGTTGAAATATATACTTTGAAATGCTTAATCTGTGTCTAAAATTGACCTTTGTTGATCAATCCACACATTGTCCATCATTGGAAAATAACAGTCCATTTGTTTCCAGATGTACCCTGGGTGTCTATTACTGTAGTCCATTGTCCTTGACCAGCATACAGTATATGCTGTGTTTGTGGGTCCATGTAGCCAAGTGTACATAGTTTGTGATGAGTACGTTTTATCCCATTGTTTAGTGATGGAAAGCCTTACAGCATCCTTTCCTTGATATTTTTCCCCATCGTACAGTAAATATGTGTGAGTCATCCATCCTCTTCCTCGTGGCTCAGTGGCTCTCTTGCTATCGTGTGACCTAAAAAAGAAACAATAGCACAGATAAAAGAATAAAATTAGGAGTGGAGTGACTCTGTCCCACTCCAACACTCGATGAATGAAAGTTTCCATTTGAAAAAGCCCATCAGGGGTCAGAGGAGGATACTCCAAATCAAACCATTTCCCTGCTATTTCTGGCTCGATGTCTTTTTCATTGGATTGAAAATGTTTTGTTTTTCAGTCTAGCTGCCTGACTGATTGCCGGGAACAGCAGTGTCTCAACTGCTAAAGCTGGATTTCACATGTCTCGGAGCCGAAACGGTTTGTTTACACATGGGCAGTAAGTTGAAGGCGTATAATTGGAGCTGTAAAGAGCTTGTTTTTCATCAGCAAACCTCATCCAATGTGCAGTTAAAATAAACAGATAAGCTCATATATTTAAAAAACCCTATTCTCCAGTTCCACACCTGAAAAGTTTGCAAAATGTATGAAATGGGACATATGAAAACATGTATCCTATGGTGTAGTGTCTTTGCTGTTCCTTGTTAAAAAAGTCAGTCATGCAATCTATGCATCTTTCTACAACACACCTACGCTGTGTGGGAGTGAAAGAGAGCCGGACAGATACAAATCATTGTGGTGAATGAGACGCTGAGGCGGTGAAAGGAGGTCATGGGTAGAAAGAGAGATGCAGGACAAAGAAGAGAGACGCAGAGAAAGCGAGAGAACAGGGCCATGTGAGCAGTTGCCAGGGAATTGATGTCTCATTGCAACTATCTTCAGTGACATCTGCCACCAAGTCTCCAAGTAACTGCTCTCTGGTCCCAAAGCACCTTGCAAATGCACAATTAATGTCCACTGATGCAGTCAGCCATTGGTTCCCTGTCCCTCTCTCAGCTGATCGGCTAGTCAGACATGAAGGGGGGGGGCAAAATAGAGAGAAAGGGAGAAGAGAGGGAGAAGAAGAGAAACGGCAACATGCAACAGAATGAGGATAATTGCACCTATCAGTCCCAGAGTTGGTGTTAGGCCCAGGGTCATTAATTCCACTGCCTGTGACTGAGCCCAACGGTGCCGCTGTTTCTCAGTCTATCCCACTCACCAATTTAATTATGACTCTTAATTGTAAAGCCTCTGTGGAAGGCCCCAGCCATAATGCATTCTAATGAATGCGACAGATGTTGTGCTGTTATGCCATCTCTCGAGCAATTACTCTTATGGCGCCTGCACCGCTTCCCACACAACTGTTTCCCTTTTTATATTTCACCTGTAAATAAACTGCACCTGCTCCATCCCACCACATGCACCCTGGCACAGACATACACACACCCCAGTCGTCAGTCCCGCAAATTAACTTTCACACTTCAACAGTTTACAAAGGGCCATGAAGGACCCTCATTTAAATCAATTCATCTCATCTGAATAGCGTCAATTGACATGGTATCACACAGTGGTTGTGTGGAGTACAGAGTGTACAGGGGTGTTGTGTTTTCTCTATCACTTGTGTTTTTTTTTCACTCCTGCCTGAGGAGGTACAGTTACAGCAGATTAACAAGTATGGCTCACTGGGGGACAGACTTGTTCATTAGCTTTGTATTTTCTTTGTAATATTTATTGATATTTGTAATTAGTGCTTAAATTAGACTAGATTCATTTGTGGGCATCTTGAAGATCCAAACAAGCATTGTTTACAATAATATCTCTAATTTGCTTTGTAAGCACTTCTGAGTTCTTTCTTTTCTTATACAGTCATATGCAGCATTAAAAATAGTAATAAGAGTCATCTAGTTGAAAGTTTGTTTACCAGACACTAATTGAGACAAGTTGTTTCCCAGAAAAATACTTCAATTGAAGATCAAGGTCAATTCTAGCTACATCAAATGTTATTCTAGCTGGAAGATGCTCAGCAATACATTTATTTACTTTTTCTGGACATCGTGTCTTTCTCTGGGGATTTTTTTTATGTGAACGCTGATAAGGGTACATGCTTTGTTGTTACCTACAAATCAGAAGATATCAAAACCTCTGTAATAAACGAGCCTGGCTGGATATACATGTAGGTGACACTGCAAGCAGAGAAAACAGCAGAGGCACCACATGCATGTGTGAAGTGACATCCATAAAATGTACATTAGTGTCACTAATTACACTGACAGACCAATTTTGAGACAGCGATGCAAAGAGGTGGGTACTTACACATGTATAAGAACAGACAAACAAAGACAGGCATTCCTCTCACCTTGGTGGTTTTGACTTTGTTGCCAGTGCTGCAGGACCAGCCAGTCAGGTCAGGCAGCACCTTACACTCCTCCCCATCCATACACGGCTGCATGTGGCACCACCACTTCTGGGCTACAATGGAGGCTGAAGTAGCAAATGGAGATTCGGGGGAACAGAAAGACTTAGGTTACTGAAATGATGATATGATGAGGAGCACTGAATTAAAGACAAAAACCTTGAACAGGGGTATAACACACACACTTTTACTCAGTAACAAGAAACACGGTAACTCACTAGGTGTTATAATTTAATGTATACAACTGTCATAAACAATTATGTCAAAATAAAATAATGCTAATATCATTTTTATAGCGATAAGGTAACAAGCACTGTCCATGGTGCTGATCCTACTGCAGCAGGGACTGCAGTAGGATCAGCACCATGGACAGCCCTTACAATAAACACTGCAGTTCTGTTCAGTTCTACAGTATCTCAGAGCAGTCATGTGTTTTTTCATCTGTAATATGATTGCTGTGATTTTCACATGAGCTCAAATGCATAGCAGTTACCTTTTTTTCATTTTAATCAGATTAATGTAATCCCTCTAAATGTGATCTTAAACCCTGTGTGGAATGGGTAAGTCTGGCAACCGCAAGGGAAAAAAAATAGAAAAGTAGAAAGAACAGGGGAAATATGACACAAAACTTCACTGTCAAGCTTAGACATCGTTTAAGGACTAATAAAAGTCCTTAAACTATGCTGGATATAACCAATCAAATGTTGCAAGCCTGTAATGCGTGAATGTATGTGTATTTTTGCATTTGTTCAGATGCTCCCTATAGTTTAAATGAAATTACAAATGATTTGATTTCTCAATTTTCCCAATAATCAGCAAAACATAAGCTAGAACCAATGATGATTATTGCTATTAAATAATTCAAAGAGTAAGAACAGGATTATGATGAAGAAGAGCTATCAGTTAAAACAGTTTGTTTTCATGTATTTGAGAAAAGAAACACAAATGTTTAGGATCTTTTGTATGATTTTTGCAGCCCTGTTTTGAAACTCCTGTCTCTCTCGTTCTGTGCAATGTTGTGAAAAACAAAATATAAAAAGGCCCTTTTAGTGTTTGATTTTTTAAAAATCAATTGAACAAATTCCCTAATTGTATCTAAATTAAGAAAGAATTAAGTGATGGTTTGCTGCATATCCAGCAAGAAAATGGATAAGATCCAGCTCCAGAGCTCAGCCTGATCCACAGTGAATCTGGTATTAAACCTAAAGTTTTCTAATGTCTTAGCAGCTGACAATCAAATCTCCCAGATCATCTGACCCACTGTCTAGACTCCAAACTCATCATCCATCCATTCTGCTGTCTCAAGTGTAGAGATAGAAATGGATAAAAGAGGGCCTCCATTTCTCAAACTTCATTTAGTTGCAGAATTGACAGTGTTTAGAAAGGAATTTTGATCTCTGGTGACTATTGTTTCCAACAAAGGAAGGAGATGAGGTTGTATTGGCAGGAAAATGGGCTTTCAACTGCATAATGCAAAAGAACATGGACAAATCAAATCCTCTCAAGCATAATGCAAGGAGAAAACACGGTGACTGAGAGAAATAGAGGGAGGAAGACGAGGCTAAATAATAGGTGTTCACCGAGAAAACATCTTTGTAGTGAGGAAATGAGCAGCGAGGAGAACTAAGAGAAGCGGAGAGGGAAGGGTGGGAAGGAAGGAGGCCCTTTGAGGATCACTATCACTGAGTCCGACAAAGAAAGGAGCAGATTTAACAAAGAGAACAGAGAGAAGGAGAGTAACGAACTGAAGCAGAGTGGAAAATAGGAAGCGCAAATGCGACGACAGAGACAGGAAAACATATAGCAAGAAGAAGGAGGCCAACGTCAAATTGCCAAGTCACCACAAAAAAACTCTCACAGCTATCACAAGGCGTAGTGTTGAACACACTGTTATGATGCATGAGCTCAGTGGCAGTAAGCTGTTCTAAAAACCAATGGCTGTGTAATGCTCGTTAATGTGGCCATTATGGTGTCGACGACGGTGCTTTGCACTGCGAGAGTGTTATTCAGAGCTAATGGGCATGGCCTGTGAGTGCTATTATGGAGTTAGCGTTCCCTGCAGCTTATCATGCTATACTAGGAGGGCGGGGCGGGCGTGACACATAAGCGACTGCCTGTCAAGTTGGAAAATGAACACGGGCCATTTCGTGGTCTGTGATGTCATGGATAGTTCAGATGTTGAACAGCACTCAGAGACAGGTCTCGACAGGTCAATGATAAAAAGATTACAGAGGTGCTTACAGAGGTACTTAACTGTGTGTGCAGTAGTTAATACTGCGATCATCACCTCTGGGACCATATTTTTCCATGCCCTGGTGTACATGTGCAGAGCTCGGTGCTGTGGGTGCTGGCTGGGTTCACCCTGAAACTATGAGGCCTTCAAGGTCAGCTACTGTACAGACGGCCTATAAAAGTCTCTTCCTGCAAGACTAACTCTGAAAATGTGGCATCTGATTTCCACAATGGATGGACATCTTGAATTCTATTATAAAGGAAGAGTTTGATATTTTATTAAAAAAAAACATGCCAAGAATTAGACAAGAATATTAATAACACTCTCATTCATACTGCCAATGGGGGAAACAGCTAGCTTGGCTTTGTCCAAAGGATAACAAGATCCACCTACTAACACCACTAAAGCTGTCCTAATGAGCATAAACATTGTCATGCTAGCTTTTCCCTGTTTCCAGGTCTCATCCTAAGCTAAGCTAACCAGCTGGCTATAGCTTCATATTTACTATGCAGACATCAGAGTCTTCAACTCAGCAACAACTTGTCATGACTCGTATACACGAGTTGTTCATGAGTCACACAGTTAACTCTGCATGCAGTCAGTCACAACTTTTCTTGATCAGAGAATAATTTAATTAGTTCAGTTGCTTTTAAAATGAACAAACAAGCTAATTTGATGTTGACAACTTTACACTTTCCCCGCACTATCCTGTGGAATTTTCACTGCATATTCAACAAGTAATAGTAAAAATGAATCATTGCCATGATCAAAAATAGAAACAGGACACATAATCTCCAGGTAAAATGTGTGTAACGCAGTACCTCTCAGCCTACATACTCTAATTGCATCAGTCTCATTAAGAGTCTACATTTATATTCACAAAAGGTGCATATGCTAATTAAAAAAGGTTTACAGCTCAGGCACACATTTCATCACAGTTACTATCAGCTCATTACAATGGAATCTGCACTCAGAATGGCTCCCTTTTAAGTTCGCACTCAAACTTTCAGCACGGGATCAGCTGAGGGCAAACGTCTAGACAGTGCTTTGCTTAAGGTGCAGGTGATTAGGCAACACAAGGGACTGGGGCTATGTTATTCCCCAGGTTGTCGCCTCGTCTCTGGGGTTCTCTAAATAAGGTCTGTGGAGGTTTTACGCTATGAGGCTGCCGACAGCTCTGTCTCTCCTCCTACTGATCACATCACGTCATTCCAACACATGCCTGATTAATGTCACTCACTGGTACGCCATGGCTGTGGCTTTTCGTTTTTATTTGTATGTGTGAGCAAGCATGTAAGCTGCATGAGCATTCAACACAGCTGCTGTTGATCTCTTCCTTCACTGCCGCCCGCATTGTCATTGTAATGTTTGTGACATCAAGTGGACAAAGTTGAAACTGCAGGTCCCCTCATCCACATTTACTATGTGACTTTACATGAACACAACTATACAGCAATAGTTCAGACTCATGTGACCAGATATGAGCAGGTATGTGAATTATTAATAATTTTATGCATGCAGTGCCCTGTTATTTGCCAATTAACACTTTGAGAAGGCATGCCACCTCCAACTCTGCAGGTATTTAACAAGTGCCTCTTGACAAACAAGACCCCTAATGCAAAAAGATTGAAGCTGATATATAGCACTTCTTTGGCTAAAAGAAAATATCTCAAAAGTACACACAACAAACAAGTTTGCACCCATAGTGTTCCCCTGGGGAAACAAAAACAGGCTTAAATAAATCTGGTGTATCTCACACTACATTAATAGATATATTTCATCTGTGAATGTACATTATTTATCTTTCAAACACACTAAGGTGGGAGATGTGAAATCTCATCAGCCAACTAACTCAGTGACGTGGAAAATGTTTTTCATGTGATTAAATTGAAAAGTTACTCAGTTCAAAGTGATTTTCTTCACCTCTAACCCTTTCATCTGAAGTCTGTCAAGTCACATGATAAAGAATAATAGATCAGCCTTTGATATATATATATAATATATATATATATATATATATATATATATATATATTTATAAAACCTAATTCAATGTCTACGTATCCCATTGTATCATTCAAATGTTGCCTGTTTGATGTAAGGCAGGGCATACTAATACAATATGTGCACTCAGGCATGAGAGAGTGTTTGCCCATTAATACTTTACAAAGGCACTGCCTGAACTCACTCGGTGGAACAACACAAACCGCGAAGGGGAGTTTACTTTTACTTTGCATGCGCGTGTGTGTGTGTGTGTGTGTGTGTGTGTGTGTGTGTGCCAGTGTGTCTGTGCATTTGTATGTGTGCACGCGTAGATGCCTTTGTGTGTTTTGTGTGTGGACACGTATGCAGACGTCCCCACTGTGCAGTAAGTGTCATGCGTAAAAGCACAATCACAAGCAAGCCTGTGCCCTTGCTCCCAGATCATTACTATTTAAAGGGAAAATGATGTAGCTTCACACGAACACAAAAAAACGAACACACACACAAGAAGTTGGGGGTGGACCCAGAGGTATGAATACCCTCAGGCATTGTAACTGTTCCACTCAGTGATCCTGGAGTGCACAGGCAGATGGAGAAAAGCATCCATCTCTTTCTGCAATGATTTACTAACACACTGTATCTCTGTTGCACCGGCTCACACAGGTATGCATGACGAGAAAAAACAAGTGGAAAGTGTAGTGGAAAAACTGCCAGAAAAAGATTATACATGGTGAAGAGTTACACACACTCACACACAAACACACACACACACACACACACGCTCACACTCACAGGAACAGACTGACAAAATTACACAAAGCATGACATTATGAAGCAGATATTGGAGTAAACAACAGCAGGCTGATGTGTGCTGAAACACTAAACTTGATTTCTTAGCCCAGTAATGAAACAGAGTTTGTGTGTCACCATATCTCACACCAAACTGAATCCACTCAACCATTTTTATCAGGTCACGGTGCTCTCTGTCTTTCTCCACCACCAAACACACCTCAATGGCAGTGTCTGAGGAAACATATAAGGCCCCTTTTCACTGTAACACAGAGCATCCAGACAGAAAAACACACACACACACACACACACACACACACACACACACACACACACACACACACACACACACACACAATACACAAGTGGAAAGTTAACATGAACAATTGCAATTTGAGTATTTTTTTTTATGCACAACTTTCTACTATTACTCTGTACAACATTTATCTCAAGGTTGTAGGTACTAGTTACTGTCAGATAAAAGCGCAGAGGTTCATTTAATGTGACACATAGTTAAAGGTTAAATGACACAGCAGTATATAAAGTGGTTCCGTTTAGCTGCGCATGTATCAGCTGCAGAATTAAAATGCTCCATACACAGAAATGTGTTAATAATTCGACACTCTGAAAGGGGTCATTCCTCATAATGAGTACCTTTACATTTGGCAGTCTTGTACAATGTGATGCTAATACTTACACAGTTGTATTGAAAACAAGACTTTTGCTCGATACAGAATATTTTTAGCAGGAAGCAAATCCCCACACATTGTACAAGAGGAGCTTTTTTTTTTTTTTAGAACATGGTACAGATTTCCATTCACTCCCTGGAGGTGCAAACAAACCCAAACCATAGCCAACACTTTCCTAACTAAAGCTATGAGCTTAACTAAACTTGGCAGAACCCCAATTGAGACAAAAGCACTTTATTTATCCTGAATGCCACTGCAGTGAAACCAAACAGTGGAGACAACTTTTTTTTTCTTCACTTAGGCAGCCACTACGTTCCTCAAAATTTGTCCCTGAATGTGAAATCTATGAGACACAGACACACAAGTGAACCCAACGCATTCCTCCTGTAGAGTGACAGAAAAACAGATCATGTATTTATTGGCTATTGTCAATTCTACCTCTGAAAACTCACACAAATAGACACACAGATTTAGATATACTTTGGTACTTACTTAGTATTTATCACTTTAGTTCACACACAACACAACCACCACTAACCCTAATAGAAAATATAAACAAAAAGAAGTGATTTAATGATTAATGGGAAAAAAATATATATTGTAATGAATCGGGTTCACTTGAAAAAGTTTGTCTCACAGTAATGGGCTCCATGAGGCAGCTAGTGATGGGCCCTGCTACCATGTACTCCTCTTTCAGTCGGCATCAATAATGAAACCCCATTTACACTATGGCTTCTCTACAAAGACTGGCTACTGAGAGGGGTTTCTCTCGTTCCGTCAGTGCTCAAGCCTAAAAAGGTGAGAAGAGGAGCGTGAGTGGATGTGTGTGCACCGATGTGTATTTGTGTGAGTAAAACAGTGTTGGATGACGTGAGATATTTTGTAACTGTGAACTCAGAGGTCAAGCATGACTCATGAGATAAGTGTTGCTGAGCACTGGATTTGGAAGTGAGAGCTGGTGCTACTCAGAGGTGAGATCTGAATAGGAAATTAGAAAACCTTGTGACTGGTGTTGGTGTGATGGAGGATCTGAGCTGTGTGCGTGTGTGTGTGTGTGTGTGTGTGTGTGTGTGTGTGTGTGTGTGTGTGTGTGTGTGTGGCTGTGTGTTTCCAGGGGGAAAAAGAGAAGTGATTAAGACGATCAAAAAGAAGTGAATTCAGTTATGCAGTAATAACTGTCAGTCAATTAGTTTCTCATCATTCCTTCCTCTTAGCAAACTCTAGGCCCACTAAGTCTTTGAAGTGAACAAACAAAAGCAAGGCATCAGGGCACTGCCTATTCTGAGAGGTTAGCAAAGTTTCAAATGATTCCTTATTTATCCCAGCTTTCATTACAAAGCCAATCATCTTTGCTCTGGTTGCCTGATTTTATCATTATCAAGCAATTGTTCCCATCTAGGAACTGATCAAAGAGGTTAAATAACAAATCTACTTCTTTATTGGGTGAAAATAGTGTTGAAATGAACTAGTAGGTATGTTTTTGACGGAGTCATTTGAATGGGAAAAGCACCGTCTACTGGCCACAGGCAGGAATAGCAACACAATGGGTGAAGTAAGAAGTGACTCACACTGACATATGAACATGTGAGATTTGTTTCATTTTGAAAAATAACTTGAGGATGAAAAGAAGATGCAAGAAGAAGTTACAGTGAGGGTAAAACAAATATGAGTAATAGTATATCAACCATAATGCTGTGTTTGAGGTCCGGGAGACCCTGGGCCCTTGTTAAATGCACAAAAACATTTTATCAGCTAGATATTTCGTACCTTTTCATGTTCTTTGTAACTGTATTTGTGTAATGGGTGTCCAACAGGCTAGATGCACCTTTAATAAACTATTATTATTATTAATAGTAATTGTAGTAGTAGTATTATATTCTGACTGACAAAAGTCCACTACAGACCAGAGTCAGGATGAAAACATGGTTAAATAAATGGATTTTCATAGGCTCTATTTCTGAGGAGACTTTATACACAGCACTTTCCTTCTTATTATAATAATAATAATAATAATAATAATAATAATAATAATAATAATAATAATAATAATAATAATAATAATAATAATAATAATAATAATAAAGACATAAAATGAAGATAAAACATTGTTAAAAGCATTGATCTAAAATTAAAAACATAAAAACATAAATGTAAAAGGAGATGAAAAAAATAATTAATAAAATAATAAATCATTAATAGGCAGACATTTAAAAGAAATGTTGAGCAGTGCATAAATGTGGCGCAAATTGCAATTTTCAAACCTAGTTACAGGCTGAAGTGAAGAAATAAGTTTTGCGCGTTCTTTTAAAAATACTTGGTGTGCTGCCTCTCTGATATCTATAGGTAGAGTGTTGTACAGCTTTGGGCCGTAACTGACAAAGGCTGCATCACCAATTTTCCTACAGTTCTTGTTGGGAACCTTCAATAAAGCAGCAGTAGATGATCTCAGTGTTCTTGGAGGTACATAGTTCATCGGGGAGTTAGCAATCTATCTTGGTCCTTGCCCATTACGGTCTTTGTATATAAGGAGGAGGACCTTGAAATCAATTTCAAATGTAACAGGAAGCCAATGCAGGGCAGCTAAAACTGGACTAATGTGCTCTCTCCTCTTGGTTCTGGTTAATAGCCGAGCCGCAGAGGTTTGAATGAGCTGAAGTGTCTCAGTGGATTTTTTTTAAGAGCCCAGTAAAAAGTGCATTGCACTGATCAAGTCGGCTTGAAATTATGGCATGAATCAATCTTTCAGCATCTTTTTGGTTTATAAATGGCCGTACTTTAGGTATGTTTCCAAGGTGGATGTTTTTCTCAAATAACTTTATTATGATCTTTGTTATTGAGTGTTTTAAAAAAGTTTATTTATGAGAGGTTAAACAGGAAGTTAAAGCCTTTGGGTCCAACTGACCCTAAACACAAGCCATGAATAACTATTTGGCAAACAAGAGTAATATATATTTGTTATTTCAAAGCCCATATAACATATTAAACATGAACTATTCCATGGTCATCTCTACACTTTAGCACCTTCATCAAATGTGGAGGCCCATTTAGTGGAGAAGCGAAGGATTATTGTAGCACCTTTCAACATACAGTATTAGGGTTCGATATGCTCCCACAATTATTTTTTAGATGATGAAAAAAATTGGAAAAATCTTGTGATTGCTGTTATTATTCTTGTACATACAGCAGTGAGGTAAGTGAGACACCACACAATGAGGAAATAAAGCCATTGTCCACAAAAGACAGGGTTTACATAAATAATAAAATACACAAAATGTTAAAAAAAAGTGGTAGTAGTAGTTGTTTTTGTAGAGTTTCTTAATACTTACTATATTGTATGTCAGTCTAAGTAGCAAGCAAAAGGTGGATGAGGGTCTTTTTTGTAAGTTTTTTTTTCCCTCTTATCTCATTCATTTACTGCATTAGGATAATAATGTGCAACCACTTTATTCTCATAGGACATGAACCAAAAACAGCGATTCTGATCAAGTCCCATGTCTGAGAAAATACTCTGTGTGAGTGTATCAGTCGTTCAGGTCTGTGTGAGTGTGGAATCAGTTTCCACCCCCCAGCTGACCCTAACAGTTTGAATAACCTGTGTGCTTCGGAGATTCACTGGCACCACTCATGTATGAGACAACTATGTATTTTGCTCTGGTAGGGGGCTAATACAGCATGATTGGATCGGGTTGGCTGAAACACTGTGTGTGTGTTTGTGATCTCAGCGGAGCGTCTGTGGATGATAGGGGTCACTGACACTGCTTGTTTCTTGCTGGGCAGGAGCTCTCAGCGCAGACAAACGGGTGGAACAAAGGTCTATGAAAACGACCCGCAGCTTTCGTCTGTCTATCACCACAACACTCGCACTTATACAACACGCGTTAAAAGGCACAAACACATTCACACATGTCTACGTATGCCTGTTGTGGATGTGTGAGCAGAATTCTATGGAAATTAAATCATCTGCTCTATTTTTTCTATACCCAATACATATTACATTTATTTTTTAATTATTGACTCAACATCATGAACAACATATTGAATGGATTTGATGATTTTTCCCAAAACTCTCGTCTTGCGAATGCTTGGGTTATCACCCAAATGTTATGTCTCGACCTATAAAAGTTATCAGAAGAAGATACTTCGTCTATCACCATCTGTCATATACTCTAGTGGCCCGACCAGATATGAAACGGAATGCTGTCCCAAATAAAATCAGGTCTTTTAAACCGCAGTTTAAATTTCCAGTCTTGAGGCCGAGGCTGTCTCGGCCGACAGCTGTCGTATATTTGCTTCTCCTTTCATACAGCACGGGGGAATAAGGAAAGGCAAGGAGACACTGCTGGCTGGGCTTCCATTACCTGCATTAGCAGCTTTAACCTTTCATGTTACGTGATCTCCTTGAGACATGATGAACCACAGACTGCTGGACTAGCGAGAGATGTACAGCTTGACTAGATCCCAATTATACACAAAAACATATTATTTAACCGCCTTCCAAAGTGTTCCAGTGTATGAGTGGCATTTTGAAACACTGAAATACTTTAAGAATGAAGTGTGACTGATTGAGAGCCTGTCTCACCCCGAGTGAGACTGGGAGAAGACATTTTCTCACCCATGGTTTGTTTCTTTGTTTAGAGGGATAGAAAGGCCAGGTGCTATTTTTCCATCAGCTTTCCCTGCTTTCAGCCTCCATTAAAAGGCTTAGCTCTGTTTGTGCTACAAGTAGACCAGTGTCTCCCTGTTTGTCTGATTTTTAAAAAAATACACTTTTCACACAGAATCCAACCTGACAACCATTTCACATAAAGCACAACCTATTAATCTTTCCTGCAATGAACTCATTTATTTATGTTACTAATCGCTCAAAAATCAATCTGGAGTGCCTCAATCAGTCTAAAAACAAGTTGTGCAGCCAAGCACTGTCCAAGTGTACACAACCTCATCCTGAACTCTAGTCATGCTCCTAAGGTTTCCAAAAGATACAAACAGGTGCAGCAGAATTGACCCTGCTGCAGAGTTGTGGGGAAAAGTGAACAAAATAATGCACCAGACATCTCAAATATTTCTCTTTGATTTAGTGATGCAGTCATGAAAACACAACATGTTTCTTCCTGACTGTAGGTGTCATATAGCTTTCATGAAGAGTTGAATGGGTTCATACAGAATATACATTATGTTTTCATACAGTGTGGAATCTTTAGAGCTCCTTCAGGGTAAATTTGGTGGCCAATCAGCAGCTATACCAGCATGATTATCATTGTAGGGAAAAGTTCTCCTTCAAACTTCCGTCTGCTGGAGCATCTTTCCTTCACAGAAATACAAAGCATTATTTTTTTCTTAAAATTGAAGAAGCTGCTACCTTTCCTTTTAAGAAACGATGACTGATTGTGTGCTTAAATCTGGAGCTTTTGGAAATGAGGCTTGGAGCTGAACATGAAAAGAATATAGTGTCTGGATTATTGGGCTGCAAATACGACACTAGGATATATGAATATACACATTCACACACACATACACACACACACACACACACACACACAAACACACACACACACACACACACACACACACACACACACACACACACACACACACACACACACACACACACACACACACACACACACACACACACACAGAGACACACAAGTTTTTACCTTCCACACATGAAGGTCTGGCTCTGGTGGTACCAGCAACCTGCCCCGGGAAACAGGAACACTTGACGGTTTGAGAGCGTTCCTCAATCTTATTCTTATTACAGCAGCGATGGATGGCCACCACCTCACATGTCCCCTGCTTCACCTGGTACGAGACTACGAGAGAGAAAGAGAGAAAGGAGAGGAGACAGGGATTATTTATTAGAAATTCATAGACTGTAAAAGGTGGCTTATTGGTATTTTGATGGTTTGGTGTTGCAAAAAATGTAGTTTAAATACAAATAAATTTGTGCTGCAAAATAAAAAAAACAATCAAATACACACCACAGCCGCTTCTCTGAAAATTAAACAAATCTGCTGAATTATTTACTTTTGTATAAACTCCTCAATTTATTCTGGGCTCATAGTCTTTGATTCATAAATAAACACTCTTTAGTGATAGTTTGTTTTTATTCTCAGCCCAGCGCCCTCATTAACGTCGTCACAGAGGAAGCTCTGTTGTTGTCATTGTGTGCAGGAGAAAAAATGGGAGCAAGACATGTTGAAAAAATAATCATTTCTTTGGACTCTTTTCACATAAAATAAGCCACTTGATCTAAGCAAAGAACAGACATGCACATTTTATGAGGGAGTCCTGCGGTGGAGCAACCCACTAATAGAATACACTTGAATCATTATGGCTTCTGGCCAGAGCCCATCACTATTAAAAGTATGTGAACCCCTCAGCTAATGGCATTAACAAAAGCTAATTGGAGTCAGCATTTATCAAACCCAGAGTCCATTCAATGAAACAAGATTGAAGGTGTGGGTCAGAGCTAATCTGACTGATACAAAAACACTCAAACATTTTGAGATTGCTGTTCACAAGACGCGTCCGCTGATGTGAAACACACCTCACGAAAGAGAGATCTCACAAGTTGTTGATCTGCATAAAACTGATTGGGTTATAAAGTGGTTTCAAAGAGTTTAAATATTCATCAGTCCACAGTTGGACAAACTGTCTAAATCGATAATTTAGTTCTGTGGCTACTCGTCCTAGAAGTGGGCGCCCAGCTGAGATGACTCCAAAGGCACAACGCAGATGCTCAGTAATGTAACAGAGTGCCTCAGAGCAACAGCTAAAGGCTTCAAATAATCATTGCAGCTGGTTAACATCTCTGCTCATGAGTCTATACGCAGATCATGGTACATGGTTACATGAAGCCTGGTGTCTATTACATTACATTATGGAGGAAATCGCTTCTCTCCAACAAAATAAATAAATAAAACATTGCTGCGTTTGCCAAAGAGCAGCTTGACACTCCACAGTGCTAGTGGGAAAATGTTTTGTGGACTGATTAAACTGAGGTTGAATTGTTTAGAAAGAACATGCAGCACTATGTACTGTGTAAAAAGGGACACTGCATACCAACATGAAAACATCCTAAAGCTGAAGTAGGGAGGAGGGAGCATCATGATTTGGGGCTTTGCTGCCTCTGGGCCTGGACAGCTCAACATCATAGAGGAGAAAATGAATTTCCAAGTTTATCAAGGTCTCTTCCAGGATAATATCAGGGTGGCTGTTCACCTGCTCAACATCAGTAGAAGCTGGGTGATGCAGCAGGACAATGATCCTTAACATCAAAGTAAATCTACTCCAGAATGACTTCAGACAGAAAATCCACCTGTTGGAGTGACCCAGTCACAGTCCAGACCTTAATCCAACAGAGATGCTGTGGAATGACCTGAAGAGAGCCACTCACACCAGACAGCCTGAGAATATGTCTGAGCTGAAGAAGGTCTGTCGGAAGAATGGTCCAAACTTCCTCCTGAACGTTGTGCAGGTCTGATCAGCAGCTACTGGAAGAGCTGGTTTGAGGTTATTGATGCTGAATGAGGTTCAACCAGTTTTTAAATCCAGGGGTTCACTTACTTTTTCCACCAGCACTGTGAATTTTTGATGGCTGTGTTTAATAAAGACACAAAAGATAATAACTTTTTGTGTGATATTATCTTAGGGAAACTGTGTTTGTCTACATTTGTGACTTAGATGAATATCAGATCACATTTTATGACAGAATGCAGAAAAAACAGCGAATTCCAAAGGGTTCACATACTTTCTCTTGCCACTGTATACAGTTTTAGCATTTCTCATCATGTGTTTGCGGTGTCTGTGCATGTGTATGTACAATATGTTGGCTTCTGACTTTGTGTGTGTGTTTTTGAAAGTCATACTTTATGTTAGGATAATTGCTTTTCACCTGACATGACACCGTCAACACACGCACACACACACGCACACACACACACACACACACACACACACACACACACACACACACACACACACACAGCGTCTAATCTCCCTTGATTATCACCACAGTCCACACTTCCCTGGGGACCTGGGTCTGGTTAATTATAACATTCTCCTGACAGTAACGGGACAGAAGGACACGTTCAACTTCAAGTCAATTTTAACCCAAAGCTTTCTGCCCAGTGACAAAATGTGTCTTTATTTGTGTGTGTGATGATGTCAACCAGTTGTTATCCTCCTCTGGGAAATGTGTTGTGTTAAACAGATCAGCGAGTCCACAAGCTAAAAGATCAACATGGCTTCATACTGATAAAAAGAACTCACCGTATCATTCACATATGTAGCAGTTGACATTTTAAC
The DNA here is from genome assembly GCF_021018895.1 of Seriola aureovittata. NCBI lineage: Eukaryota > Metazoa > Chordata > Actinopteri > Carangiformes > Carangidae > Seriola > Seriola aureovittata. Next base: position 8,516,284 of record NC_079365.1, on the reverse strand, counting down.
ATCATGTGCATGAGGATGCTGCGAGGATTATGTGTGAATAGGCTTATATATGTTATGTTTAGAAATGTGTACTGCAAAGTGTCTATGCTAATGTTACACTCACTCAAGCGCATTAAACCCATGAATCCCTTAGGAGGACGGTCACCTAAAGGAAAACACGCCAACCACAAATGTTGGGTAAAATGTTTAGTAAATTTAATCTTTGCTTATGGCTTCTGAAAGGATTCTAGCTGCCTTATCTTCACTCTCAAAGCTTGTTGTGCACTCCTGAGAGTCTCTGGCACCGTTTCCCGAGCACAGCAAACCCTGCTGGCGACATTACTACCTATAAGCCTCTTTACAGCCCTGCAAAAACCTTGGTTATACTGTACCATAAGCCCAGATTTCATTTATGTACGTGACTTTACCCAGACTCCAAAACTTTTCACGCTCAGCTGAATGAGCTTTGCAGGCAGACACAAAAGTCTGCGCACACACACACGCACACACACACACACACACACACACACACGCAAACACACAAACACAGCACACATACACACTCTGCAGAGGGTTCCATTTCTGCAGGCCATGGCCCCTCTCATCCTTTCTGATTTAAAGTTTGTTTGTTCTCTTCTCTAGAGAGCCCCATCAATGATCCCTGGCTTTCTGAGGGCGCCCCTCCGCTATCATCCCTCCACTTTCATTTCCCTCACTCCTCTGTCTCAGGCTCTCCTGAGGCCGGAGCAGCTGCCAGATTACCCCACACACACACACACACACACACACACACACACACACACACACACACACACACACATATAGCCTTTATCTACTGAGAGAAATCTAGAATAGAATAAAATAGAGCAGAACTCTGTAGCTGTAGAAATATCAGTGAAGACGTAATCATAACTGTAATAATCACATTCTAAGCACTGATGGAAAAAAGTCAAATACGAATCAAATTGCCCTTGTTTTCTTCAGACTCATGCCCTCAGTATCATTACTGATAATTAATTCCACTGTGTAGAGTGGTGACAGGGTAAAACTGGTCAATCGGCCGGCCCCCATCGCAGAAACAGGCAGCTTGTAGGTGGGAGAGAGAGTCAGGGAGAGAGTCATACAGGAGGAGGAGAAGGGGTGTCACAGGCAGCGGAAAGAACAAAGAGCAGCTCGCCTCTCGCTGGCATAATGAGGTCAGAAGGTTCACAGGTCTCCACTCTTTATTGCCTACATGAGAGCTGGGCCAAGGCTGTTTGTGTTTTAAAACTGCAAAGCTTTTGAAGGTGTGTGTGTGAGCAGTGGAAGGTGTGTTGCTAGCGCAGCCTTCACCAGGGAGAAGCACAACAAACTGCATGGAGAAACAAAGAACAAAGATGATTTGTTGCCTCACAACTATCACTAACTGGAATAAAACGGTGCAAAAATGCGACAAAGAAGAAATGTGAAGGACTTCAGTTCAAAAGTTAGGAGTAAATTATATCCTGCGGAAAAATCCTGTTAAAGTTATATTATTTTCCAGTTTCCTGTGTGTGGTGGTAGCCGCCTTTCCAACTGTGAGTGCAGGCATGACCGCTGACCTCAAACTGAGTGTGCATGCTAAAGGAAAAGAGTTAATTTGCATTCTTTAGACCTGCACATAAAAGTGACTCTCCACTGACACACATCATATCCCAAAACCTTGTCTTCTTTAATATCAGTGGTTACAAAAAAACATCAAACATGTTATAATTTGAGAAAATGAAAGTCTGTTTAGGTTGTGTTGTTATCTCTCAGCTTTTGAATAAAGTTGATGGTGTCTTCAGTTCAGTGGTGAGGTGGAAAATGTCTATATGGTGTCACAGAAATGTGAGTAAAGAATAAAAATATAGTGTAAGCCGCAACAGAAGTCTTAGCTACACTAGTGTCCTATATCACTGGCCTCCTGACTTTTTTTTTTTTTTTGCCATGCAAATAAAGTTTTATCATGGTACACCAGTGGTCATTTGCTGGAAAAGGTCAAAATATTCAACTAATTTGTAAGTGTGGGCCTGTTTCTAGGCAGAAATATGCATCTTTGAAGGGTTATCAATGATTTATACCCTTGAGCATCCAAGGTATTAAATCAATAAACAGAGGTTAGAGAAGCATATGGAGTTTACAGCCAAAATCTATTTAATGTGGGAGAAATCGACTCAGAACCACCCACGCTTGCTGCCCAGAAACAAGAGCTGTAAAGCAATTTTGTGTCTTTATTGCGAATAGAATTGTCTACCATAACGATAGCATTATTAGTGTATAATTGACATATTTCAACATTGTTTCAGTTTTGAAATTGGTGCCAGTATCAGCTGTGTGTTTCTTACAGAACAAACTGTTCATAAACGTTTCATGGGTGATGCAACTGTACTGAACTACATAGGAATTTGTCGATATGAGAACCTTATGATTTTCTGTCACACAGTGTTACTGAGAAGTGATTTTTCAGAAAATGTAACTGGTTCCAGGAGCAAAAAGCATAAAATCAGGTCAATATCCACTCCAGCTGTGACTAAAACCAACTCTAAATCAAAACTGTACAAAATCAAGAGGTCTGAATTAAAATAACACAAAAACCAGGACAAGCGCCAGACATCAGAAAAAGGGGTGTGGAGAGCGGACTGAAGTACTGCAGCTTTACTATGAGCCCTCTCAGTTTTGTCTTCCCTCCACCAGCCGCTGCTCAGAGTGCAGCAGCCTATCACCTCATCTGCTTAAGATTCATGTGTTGAGCAGTCACCCTCCAGCTATATACACATAATAACAGTGTATCTAATGTCTCAATGTTGCCTTTAAACCATTCTGTTATGGCCGTCTCAGTGTAATAGAGCCCAGCACACGCTGAGATGAAAAGACTTCTCAAGCATGGCTAAATGCTTCTATTCCTGCGGCAGGCAAAAGGGAGGTAGGGTGGGTGGGTGGGTGGGGGGTGGTGGGGGGTGTCAACAGTAGCTGGGCAGCCAACAAACCAAGCTACCTTGAACTGATGGGTTAGCCGGGCGATTGATGTATTCTGACAGACACAGGCAAGCAGGAACACTGTGCAATTTATCAAAAGGCCGTGTCTTTCCCCTGTCAATATCTGACAGGCATGTCCACTTCTTTGAAAGGCCAGATATCTAGCAAATCTGACGGAGGCGGCAAAGTCAATGCAGAGGGGACATACTGTACGTCTCTGTAGGAACCAACTGGAAGGCTTCACGAGTACAAAGATCATGGATGATGATGTCAAACATATTCCCAAGTCCTCTCCAGTATAAAGCAACATATCCACACACTACACCTAGTTGCTGAATCTCCTAAATGTGTCTCTTTTTAAATTCTGGCCTCTTTAAGCTCTTAGATAACTAGCTGCCCTTCCTTCCCCTCCTCCACTCTCCTCAATGTCCTCCTTACCCTGGTCCAGCACAGCCCATCAATCCTCCTGACATTATCAGTGTTTAACAGGCCCACATCAGGCCTCACCCAGCTTTATGCTAATTATCATAACAGGTTGTTGGTACGGCTGAGTGCTCAGGTGCAACAAATCTATTCCCAATAAAACCTTTTCCCTGAGACCTTGCCAGAGCTGGTTTTTTTTTTGTTTTTTTTTTTTTAAAAGGAGGCATCTTCTAAGCAGCCACAGACTGTAGTAGGGTATGCTTGCTTAAACATGTGCAGGGACACACAAACAGTACATACACACACAGATGTAGTGTAAAATGTGTTTACAGCGAAGCTTGCTTATATTTTAAGCAGAAATAGCTGAGTATGCAGGTCCTCACATGAGCCAAGGTGAACACAGGCCGTCCCACAAACACTCCATGAATTCATGAAGAAATGCATCTTTCTGAATGTAAGATATCTTTTGTGATCAATGTTGAGGCAGGTGCGGTGCCCAGGTTCAGGTCCAACTCGTGACCGGCGTGACCAGCAGCGCGTTTGTGTGTTTGCATGTGTTTTCTTAAGTTGCAGTGCGTTGAGCTCTCAGGGCCACGGTATCAAAAAGTCAAAAATTCAAAAAAAGAAAAAAAGAAAAAGAAAAAGGGAAAATTAGAATTTCAGTGATTTCACTGTCAAAATACTTGAGAAGGCTTCTCAGAATCAGAGCTATAAGAACACAGTCAGTGGTTTTACCTGCAGGTAAGTATGATGTTTCAATAAAGAACAACACAATAAGTTAGAGTGCATAATTATTTGTGTTGCATTACCTTGACAGCTCCTGGACTGCAATTCATTGTGTGACCTGCTTGTGAATTGTTCCTTGTAATTGTTATGAAATCCAGCACAGGACTAAATGAATAGCAATAAAGACCTGACAGGTGTGTTAATGCGCGTGTTTTGCATTAGGTTTCATAATTTTCTTTGCACCATTGTTCTATTTGTGAGAGGGCCAACTGTGAAAATGGCAGTAAGAGTAATGAACAGATTAGCAGATCATCTCTGATGGCTGAATGTTTTAGCGTTAAGATGTGAACATATAGGTGCATTTTGTTTGTGCTCTTAGCTGCTGTTACATGGATGTTCAGGAGTGAGAGAGACGTGGACCTGCAGGGATCTGTCTTGGGCAAGACATTACTACAACCTGCAATGATTTGCTGATTTTATTTCTTTTCTAAAATAGCTATCTGTTATTTATTACTACTCTTAAAAGTGATGCAAGTCAATGTCAGGCAATACAGGCCATAAAAATTTAAAAGTATATACATATGGGTTTTTTTTAAGTTTAATTTTTTAATCATTTAGGATGTATCTAGTACTTGCCATCTGTAGGTCAGATAAAAAGCAACATAAATCGACATAAACTGGTTTTCAGACACTTTATGCAGCAGCTGCCAGGTGGTCATGTGCTGAGATTACAGAGACACTATGACTGTGAGTGAGGAGCACATTTGGTGGCTCATTCTACTCTTGCTCTATCTTTTATACCCATCAGAGTACTGCTGCAAAATAAAAAAGAAAGCAGATGCTACTTTTTTCCCACATTTATTTAAAGTGACAACTGTCAGTTATATCATGTGCACGTGGTTAGTTGACATTCATTCCACCTATCCCTATTAATGATTTGTTTTTGAGGTGAGTTTCTGTAAAGTGACAGATTGCCTTTGAGAATGACACTGAGTAAATGAGACTAAGAAAAAAAAACATATTTCTAGAGGAGCATTTTTTGACCTCTAGAGCCACCATGTGGCAGCAAATGGTACATCACCAGAAACATGGATCAAACAGATGCCTCACTGACCTGCCAACAAAACAGCACTTAAGCAGAAAACGTATCTCACAGTCATAACATGCAGCCAATTATTTTTCAGCCTCAAACTGCTGCGTATGTGTCTGCTGGTATTCACAGCCAACAAGTCTTAAACTTCCACTAATTAAAGTAAACCCCCTAATAAAAAGCACCAGTCGGTTCAGGAGAGAGTCATCTTGTTTCACAGCAGAAGTGAAGTAAGAAGGAGATGGGTACTCATGCTGACCTTCACAATACACAAGGCCTGCAATTAGTAGTGTCCCTGCCGTAAGCAGGCTGCCTCCTCTCCGTCAAAAAGGAAACTAATACCATCACTCACTTGCATAGACTGGGTGCTGGTAGCATTCCTGTGGCACGTAAAGGTCACCTTGCAAAACATGAGCTGTGAGAGCAAAGAAACCCAGAGATAATTAAGGAAATTGTCATAATTAAGTCCAAGGAAGAGGTGACTTGGGAGGTTGTCGCCAACAAATCGCGGCACAAGATCTTGTGTGACTCAGCACAACTGTCCCTGTAGCCAGCCCCAATGAATTATTAATAAGACTGTATTGGTCATCTTTTGGTTGGGGGGAGGCCTGTCTCTATGACTTATGGAAATTAAAGATAGAGAATATATTTAGCTTATGGGCCTGAATTAAGTCAGCGCTGGCATGGTTTTCTTTTTTTCTTCTTTTTTTATGGATTTACTTAGGAAATAGTGGTGCCTTGGTTAAGGGGTGAGGGGGTGGGGAGGTGGGGGTGGTTAGGCTGCAGGGCTTGCATATTAATGCAGGCATTGGCAATTATGAGCCTGAGGATTAGAAGTCATGAGCCTACATGGCCTACATGCACACATATATACTGTTTTAAAGAAAACCCAAACCACGAAGAGTCAGGCCGCTTGACAACAGCACCACCTCTGAACTGCTGAACGTCTGCAACCACTCTGAATAGATCAGATCACACCTACACTGATCTATTTGTGTCGACAGCTCCTGACAGCTTAAGTGCCATTTGTATCTGTTGGGTTTTCGATCACTCAAACAGGGGTATGTTTGCATCCAAACCCAAAACGAGGTCTTGTCTAGATTACATTCTGTCATACTGAGGGACAGAGCAAATTGTTCCCGCTCAGCCCCCTCCTCCAGGATGGGGATGGCTCCGTCAGTGACAGGCTCAGAGAACATGTGTTGTACCTCTGCAGTGACAGTGTAATTAACCTCTCATGGTGGTGGAAGGGGGGGTTCAGAGCAAGACCTGGTGTACCTGTCGGTCCCCGATGGTTACGGTTGCCAGCGGACACCGGGTCAACGCAGAGCATCACCAAGGCAACGAGGAAGGCAACCTGCAAAGGCCAAGCTGACCTCCCCCACAGTTTCATCCTAAGAGAGAGGGACAGGGAAGAGAGAGGGGCAAAGAGAGAGCAAAGGGGGGGGAAGAGGGCATGAGAAGAGGTCAGAACCGACAAACACACACACACACACACACACACACACACATACACAAAAAAAAGACAGGATACAGAATAGCACAGCAAACAAAAATATTGCTCTTCGAACAAGCAGAACAATATGAGAGGTGAGCCAGCAAAGGTCAGGAGAAACAATGACAAGCTGGGAAACAGAATAGAACTGAGGAAAAATGTCTTCCAACTCAGAAACACGTACAATAGGCAGAGTGGTTATCACCAGCTGTACCACTACGTTACCAGCATCCTTTCATGCCTATTAGTATTAAATTAGGATTAACTCTTCCAATTTTCCAACTTTTCTTCTGGCAGCAGACAATTACAAAAAAGTTCATTTTATGAGTCGTGACAGGTTACAATGAAAGAAACATGAGGCTCAGCCTAGAAATAATAATATGTGGTTATGGGCTGAAGCTAATCATCATTTTCATTATTGATCATCCTGCATAATTAATCGTTTTTGTCTATAAAACGTTAAAACATAGTGAAAAACATTGTGTGCTCCAAGGAGTTTTTTGTTTGTGTGTTTGTTTCTATCACTGTTGTTTTTCTTTTGTGTCTGTGTTTGCCTTTGCTTGTTTTATCTCTTGTCCCTTCCCTTTGTTGTTTATTTGTCGCTGTATAATAGTATTGAAGCATTATGTGCATTAGACGACCTGTAGTATGAATCATGCTCAAGCTTCACTATACAAGTATTTGAAACAAAAAATAGTGAAAACATCTATCACACTTCCCAGACCCAACAGTGAGGTCTTAGAATTGCTTGTGTTGTCCAACCAACGGTGTAAAACTAAAATATATTCTGTTAACAATCATTTATGGCAAAGAGAAGCAGCAAAGTCTCACATTTGAGCAGCTGAAATGAGTGAACGATTTTTTGCTGGAAAAATAACTCAAATGATCAATTATCAAAATAGTTGCTGATTAATTTTCTCTTGATCAATTAAGCATTTTAGCTCCACTGTTGTTTGGATGTTTTTTTTTTCATGAAAAAACTAGCTGATTAATCAATTAGTCAATCGACTGGAAAATTAGTGGACGAGAGCTGTGATAATGGATTAATCACTGAAGGTATTTTTCAAAAATAAAAAAGCAGGTTCCCAGTTCACAAAGGTGAATATTTTCAGATTTTCTCTTATATCCATATAACTTCAATCTCTTTGAGTTTAAACTGTTGATTGGACAAAACAAGTCATTGGAGGATGTCAAATTGAGCTCCAGGAACTTTTGATGGGATTTTTCATTGACAATTTATAGACTAAACAATAAATAATATAATAATTATCATGTTCATCTGTGCAGGACGTCATCTCACCTGTTGATCATCTCTGTCCTCTTTGATTTCTCCTCCACTGAGTAGCTCCTCAATGGACAGGGCGTACAGGCCATGGCTGCATTCACTCAACCTCAGCTGTCCGCAGCCTCCTTCCTCTTCCTCACCTCAAACTGAAGAAGCCACTGGAGAGAGGAGGTAGAGAGACATTGGGTCAGAGAGGTGAGTCTGCCCTGGGGTTCCTCAATGGCCTCCAATGGCTACTCACCCCCACACACACACACACACACACACACACACACGGATAGAGATGTGAAGGCCTAGATTCTGTCAGATCCATTGTTTACAATAGTTTCACCTACCCCCAGGCTGAATGTGATCCCCACTCTAGACATCACACATCCCCCCCCCCCCCCCCCCCACACACACACACACACACACACACACACACACACACACTTTCTCATATGCTATCGTGTACAAACACATACACTGATGGACACACTAAAACGGTGTACTTAGCACAGTAAAAACTTAAATTGATTCCAAAATGGGTGTACATAAGAAAAACCTGCAGAATAACCTCAGAGCTAAAACACTGACCGGCAGCAATCAAACATCAAACAAGCCCTACACACAAGCTGGTGCTTTACACACACACACACACACACACACACACACACACATACAGTATATTTGCACAGTGTTTGCAAGGTAAATTCAAACAGTGTCAGAGGACAGCAGGAGACACTCTCCCTAATTACCGCTGAGTGACAGCTTCTGAAGCGTGTGCACTGCTACACACTCGTACACACACACTGACTCGCACATTCACTGGGTAAATTACCATCCTGCTGTAAGAGTGTGTCAACACACCTCTCTTTACAAAGGGACTAACTCTGCAATCTAAATGAAAGACAACAGATTCACATTAATAACAAAATGTTCTCCCCTCCTCAAACCTTCATTATTCATCATGACTCATTGATATGCAGCTCAGTCTGCTGATTTGCTCAGAAACTTCCTAGGAAGGTGTCAGCTCCAACCAATTCTGCTGCCTCCTCTGAGCTATCGATGTAGTGTCACTGCCCCCTAGTGGAGAATGAACCAACAGCACAGGCCACAAATCAGTCAAAGACGGAGCAGATTCAGGCTTCTTTAGGAACAAGCACATTAGTTCTACATAAGTGAGAAACTAGGAAAGGCAACGGGAGTCAGAGAGAATGATTGGTTAAGCTAAAGACAAATTATCTTTCAACACAACATCAAGGAGTGGCACAGCTCAGGAAGACAGAGATGGGATGATGAGCAGGACAAAAGAGGTGGCGAGATGACGAGAGGGCAGAAAGTGAGAGAAAGGCAATGATACTAGGAGCAGTGGTGACATTGAGAAATAACAGTTTAAACATATACTGCATAATATATTATGTTAGCAGACGCACTGCATAAAGTAGGGGATGAATGTGTGAGTGCCTCTTAAATATGAGCCTCTGCAGAGGAAGTGGAATGCAAATGCAGAAACAATATCAGTGCCACCCTGTACAGTATTTATATATTTGTGTATTTTAGATTAGCATTTTGTGTGTTTATTTCTTTTGTGTGATTTGTGTCAGTGTCTTCGTGTGTTTTGCATTTGTGTGTTTCATTTCAGTACAGTATGTGAAAGTATGCAATGTGCTGTGTGTGGAGTGTGTGTGTGGAGTGATTAGGCATGCTGCATGGCAGCACAGTAGCCCATTTCTTATTCTCTTTTTAAAGGCTGGGCCATGGCACGCATTTTTATCAGCTTTGTTCTCTGATACACTCATTAAAAGAGCACAATAGTGCATGTGTGTGTGTTTGTGTGTGTGTATGTGTGGTCTCCAGATGCAGCTCAGTCTAGTCGGGACTTCAGGGACAGAACATGCCATCAGTCACAGCGGGGCTGTCACCTCTACTGGGTGTCACACATATACACAGATTGTGGCCTTACAACAGAGTAATAAATAAGAAAAAAAGAAACAAAACAATCTGTGCTAATGCTGATTAACACACAGTCTCATACATTTTCATATAAACCAAAAAGGCACGAGTGTCCCGGGGGGCGTTATGTTGAAGGAAGCAGAGGTGTGCGTGGGGATCAGCTGGTCATCACGGCTGTGAGAAGTTGTTGGATTTGGCAGCAGAAAGGACACACATACACACACTCACGTTAACAAACAGTGCGCAAACGTGCTCAAGATTATCTGAGAACATCAAGTCCCGCTCTTTCTAAAATTATCCCTCTTTCTGTATCACCCTCTCCACCTCCTCTTTCTCTCTCTGTCTCTGAGGGTTGAAGGGCTGATCTGTGTCATTTCTTGCAGTAATCACAGAGGAGTGACACGGGGGCTCATTGACATGCAATGAGACAAACCCACCTCGGCCACAAATACATCTGTGTGCCCTGCATCCAAACAGCACATCTTCCGCCAGCACGCACTGCACAAATCGGCAACATAGAAATGCACACGCGTCATCAGCAAAATGATACTTCTACATACAACCTGGGTGACCTTATCTGCCATATCAGGAAACATGCATGCATGCCGAACATCAAGAATAAAGCAGTGAGACACTCTTTGCATGATGTGGATGTCACTTACACGCTGCTGTTTCTCAGTCACAGAGATTATATCATTTGCAAGGATAGTACAGGAAGTTCCCGTTCAGTAGAACTGAGCTCCTGCGAAGAATCCAAACTGCATTATTACAGGATAATGTGAGTGTCACCTGTTCGGTACGTAACAGTCTTCAACCTTGGGCTTTTGTGAACATCTCTGGTTTGTCTTTCTTAAATGAATGCATTATCTCTCATTGGAGTGATTGCATCTCCCAGACTTGATCAGACTTGATGATAAGAACAGGAATTTTCAACTCGATAGTCTCGTCATCAAACTGTAGCCACCTCAGTATGAAGATGTTGGTCATTTGGTTGATCCATCCAAAAGATTTTTCAACAACTTTTGGCCCTATTTCATTCACAATCCTCACCAGGATGACACTGGTGACCCTTGACCTTTTCTCTAGCTCATACACAGGTCAATATTTCCCCTTTTCATATTTCTTCTTATAAGATTAAGATTAATAAGATTCATATTTTGCTCAGTGTCACGGTAATTTGACAACTCATGTCTTGAAATCTATGATGCATTAAATGACATTTCAGTGACTTTATTATAGTCGACCTACAGACCACAAGTGGCAATGTTGTGGTGAAGAAATAACAGCAGGATGAAATGAACATGAAAATGACTGAGCATATGTTGTGTCCACATTAGGATCAAATTTTCCCTTTGTGCTTCATTTAAGGCAAACTACATTTCTAGTTCCTTTTCAGATATTCAACACTGGTATTTTCTATCAGCTGGGACATGTGGTGAATGCCGATGATTCTTCATGACATAAAAACAGGAAGTAAAAGTCCAATTTAAAATTTGCTGTACATTTAATGTTTTCGTTCTTAGTGGTTCAGTCTGTGCCTTTTACATATTATTTATTCAGAGGTAGTGTCGTCTCCTGGAGTTTTCTCTACAATAAAATAGATTCACAGGATCACCTACCCTAAATGGCTGCCAGTAATAATTTTAGTCCGTGTTTAGAGCAAAGATTTCATCTCCCATGAGGCACATAATGCTGTTTTGGAGCCTTTGCTTTCCGTCTGAGAACAGTTTTTTTCATTTACATGAAGTATGAAATGAAATGAAGCTAAATAAATGTCTAGATCCCAGATAGAGGAGCAAAAAACAGTATTGCTTTTGTCACATGGGTTTTGGTTGAACTCCAGTGTGCATGTGTGGAAAATAGAAAGGCAGTGAGATTGAAGACCACAGAAGCATCACACCAGTATATCTGAGTATGGTGATTTTCTGTGCCCAGACACAGACAAAGCAGACAAAAAGCATATCAGTGTAAAACAAAGTGCATCTCCCTAAGGCGGAAAGATATCGAAAATGAAACGGCCGAAAGCACAAAGCCCGGTGGAATCTTATGTGAAGCGTTTCAGATTTCTGCCGATATGCACAGTATTAACATTCAGTTAGGGTGTGTAATGTTCTGCTTCTATATATTTGTCTGCCTCTGACTCTAAACCATTACAGCATGCTGCTCCTCGCCATTTCCTCTGGGTCGCCAGGCAGACAGAGCGGGTGTGTGCCCACACATAAGCGCACTCTCTCACAAACAGAGACACACACAAGCTTAAATTAACACACCAGTATGTATTCAGAAGCCAGAGCTCCATATATTTTCCTTTCCCCTCATGATCAGCCTGATATTTTCCTGGTTCCTGTTTGTTCTCACTTATTCCTGTCACTGTTGCTCTCTACAGCATCCATGCCTCTGCACATGTGTGTGCATTTGTCTTTCTTTCTCCCCTCGCCTCCCTTTATCAGTGTGCAGATGAGTACCTCTGCTTTCTCCACTCCCGCTGTTTTCTGTTTGCTAAAATAAAGTCGGTAACCCCCCGACTACAAGTTCTAATCATATCCCAACAATTTTCCTTCAACACGTCACCAGGCAAGTTTGTGGGCGTGTGAAGCTGTGTCAGAATGTGCATGGGATTTCCTTTGACTGTGGCATTACACAGAGGCAGTGAAGCAGGAACCTTGGACATAATGCATGTCAGTCAGACACAGTGATAGACACACACAATTCACACAGTTCCACATCATTGTGGAATCAGACTGTGTGTTAACTGTGAAATGTATGTACTCTGGTACACACTCTATATGTTGAAATTGTACATAAATTACTCTGTTCTAGTGTCACTTATGTACAAGCTAATGCCATTGTTTCTCATATGACATAATGTTAACACTTCTTACCACTCACTTACTAATACTTCTCAAACACAGTACATATGGTAGTTTTGTTTATAACATAAAGTACACGCCATGAATATGTTCTCTAAAACCACATGCACAAATATGTAGCTACAATTCTGTATGGATTCTGTATCACTGTGCCTATAGCTTTGTAAGGTACACAGCAATTGTACATTTATAATATTTTACAGTATATGATTATATATATACATATATATATATATATATATATATATATATATAATATATATATATGAGGCCATAAGTTCAGAAGCCATCTGAGGGACATATAAAAACATTGCAACTGCTCACTGCTATCCATCCGTTCTGTCACACCTCCCCCCACTATATTGTTTCCTCCAATAAACCAACAAGCAATTAAGTGGAGGATCCTCTGTTTGGTGAAATGTCCAGGTGGGTAGAAAGAGAGGAAAGAGAGTTGTGAGTGAAAGTCTGAATTCATGGCCATTACCTGGCTCTGGTATTGACTGCAGAGTTCAGAGAATGGCCTTGGCACTAAGGTACCATTACAGCTCAATTGATCGGCCTGCACTTAAGTCCAAATCCCACCTTGCTGCACAAGCCATCGTCTTAGGATCCAGTGACCACGAAATGTGTGTGTGTGTGTGTGTGTCTGTGTGTGTGTGCAAGAGGCTACAAAATTCATTTGTTTTTGTGTGTCTGGACTTTGCTGTTTTTCTTTGTCTATTCTATCATTCTTTCTCTACCATTCTCTACTCCCTCCCCTCCTCTTCTATCTATCTATCTGTCTGTATAGAACTGATGGGACTCCCAACGTGTGTTTCATCTGTCAAAGCAGGCGGCCAGTCACTTCTCCAGCTGCTTTACAATGGCAGACTCATGCTGTGTTCACAAAGATCACACTTCCTACAGTTTACACAGGATGAACAGGAGTATTTGTTTCATAGTGCGGTTTTGCTGAAAGTACCTGTCACATTAACACATTGCAAGACAGTCTCATTAAAGTCTTTTAACAACCACTCCTACTAAAGCGGGGGGGGGGGGGGGGGGGGGCAGATGTAGGCTGTTACTTGTTTTATGAAGGGGAAAAAAGCACAGACACCAACAGGATAATAAACATTAGATCACTAACACAACAAGTCTCTGACCACGGCCCATTCTCTGGTTTCCTCTTTACAAGTTTGTTGTTTAAAACCCAGACAGGCAGCATGGGCCGACATAGATCAGAGCAGCCCTCCTCAGAGCCACTGACAGAGAGAGGCACGGCCCGGGCTGTAAATCCGGCTCACTCTAATAAAGCAATAAAAGGCTATTAAAAGTCTGTGTCCCTCAGCACTAGAAGATGGATGGAAAGTTGGAAAGAAAAGGAGACACTTTTAGATGGCTATACACACCCACACGCATTTTTGGCAGGTTTTCTTCCCCTCTCTGCTCAAGACAAACTAGGTATCTGCAATATTGATGTCTTTCTCCTGTTGTTACTCCTCTTTTATTCTTGCTGGCTGCAGCTTGCTTTTGTGATGAAAAAAAAAGTAAACACTGTGATTTAGAATGGTGAATCACAATCTTTATATACTGTTCTGTTCACTCAGTACGCTTTCTGCTTCCACTACAGATCCGCCTCCCTCCGTGCAAGATGTACTGTGAGGTTTCCCACTACAGTGATTTCATACCAGCACTTGTGCATGCAAGCACATGCACACCCGTTTACACATTTTATTCACACTATCATGCACAACTAATAAAGTAAAAGTTGTTTTTTACATCCTGGCTTTACTATTTTACTAATACCAGACTTGGTAATAGGATTAGGAATTATTTATGAGAACAATAATGCAAAATTTAGCATTTTCACTATGTAACAGGATGAGCAATTTTCTGGTAATGGGAAACCAACTCTTTGGTCTATAAGGTGCTTCTTTTCTTTCTTTTTTTCTTTCTTTATCTTCCCCTTTTTTCAAAAGCTTGCATACTGTCCCCAAGTTTTTCTTCCCTACTGTATAAGTGAAGGACCAAAACAAGGACAGGTGTAGAGGAGAAAACCGGTGAACCTGAGCAGCGTGGAAGGGAGGCAGCACAACTTAACCTACTAATAAAACATAGTGTCTACAAACCCAATCACTGATCTTTGCTCCTCTCTGTACAAAGAGTAAGAAACAGAAACAGACAGGAACAAAGTCTGCACGTGGGTATGTGTGTGTGTGTGTGTGTGTGTGTGCGTGTGTGTGTGTGTGCGTGTGTGTGTGTGTGGGTATGTGTGTGTGTGTGTGTATGTGTGTGTGTGTGTGTGTGTGTGTGTGTGTGTGTGTGTTATGTGTGTGTGTGTGTGTGTCTGTATTGCCCACCCTGACTGGACCCTTCGTCTGTGGCGCTGTGTATCGAATGACAGCCCGCAGCCAAACAAAAACAGGCCGAGGCCCTGACAAGTGAGACTCCCGAGAGCAGCAGCAATTCATTGTGCTTTGTGGCCGAATTATGATTAATGGAAAATAAACAACCTTGATGTGGAGCCTGCTTTGATTTTCTATGAGCTTCGACCTCTGTATAGTTGTAGCTGCTCCTTAGGCCCAGAGAAAAGCACGGGACAAACGCTCACTGAACTCCAACTCTGGGCCTCATGAGGCTTTCGCACAACAGCTTTAAATCAATGGACACACAGATAAAGAAGCTCACTCACTGCTGCTTTCACAGCCTCTCCTTCTCTCTGGCACCACACACACACACACACACACACACACACACACACACTGGGTTTGCTATCTTTACACATCCATATACACACAGAAACTCATATGCAGACAAACCGACATCTTGATTATATCAGTCGCCTCTACTGCTAATGACCAGCTTGCGCGTAATTATATTAATTATCATACGTGCCACGCCTGTCAATTGGCCAGCCAAAGGAAAGGCAGAGCTTGATACAAGTAGGAGAGAAAAAGGCGGAAAAGGAAGGGAGAGGAGGAAACCTACAGAAGAAGGAGTTGGAGAGAATGGTCAGAGTGGGGAATAGCAGAGAAGGAGAGAGAGAAGGGGAAAGAGAGGTCGGGAAAATAGAGTGTGAGAGAGAAAGAGAGAGGCAAAGAGAGAGAGAGCAGAGAGAGAGAGAGAGAGAGGAATCCTGATCAATTGTTCATTTTACAAAGTCACTGAGACGTGTCAGCGGTGTCAATAAGTGAATTAATTTGTCTGTGGGTCTCCAGAGCATGACACCATATCACTCCGCTCCCCTGAGACAAGCAGGGCCTCTTACCCCTCTCACACACAAACAGGCGCACACGCTCACACACTCCTACAAAGCAATTCCACACGAGGATCACGCACGGATTTCAAGAACGATTATGCTGACACAAAAACATTTTCATACAAATGTACCCGTGCTTGTAAATGCAGATACTAACAACACACACACACACACACACACACACACACACACACACACACACACACACACTCTTGTTTTTATGATTTGGCGCTTTACATTGACTTACTACTACTTATTCCCTGTAGACTTGCCCTAACCTTAGCCATAATCACTATGTGCCTAACCTTGAGCTTGAATGAAGCCACAGTGTGATTAATATAAAAACATGTAATTCACTTCCAGTTTCCTCCATTTCAATGCAAACACAGGATAGTGCTTTGGCAATAATTGTCAGTTGTTTCATCCTGGATAACATATGCGTAAATATGTTCAATCCAGTAAATGTGAAGTGACACACACACACATGCACACACACACACACACACACACACACACACACACACACACACAAACACACACACACACAGACACACGTAAACACACTCACAATAAAGATTCATCCTCAACCGAGCAGCCGTCCCAAAGGGAGGCTATTGTCCACTGGTGACTGACATCAGTCAGCCACCAAGAGGGACCCTCGACCGCTGGCTGCCTGCTGTTTTCATTACAAAGCCATCACCTCCAGCACGCACACACATAAACTGTGCACACAAACAGGGACATACACATTTACACACACTCATTCACTCATCTGACAGATTTCCCCTCAGTCCTGACTATCCATACTCCCCTCTTTTGAAGCCTCTCTCTCACACATCCGTTCAATCCAGCTCTCCGTCCAGCTAATACCCACACGGGGCCCTGGTTTCCCTTCTTGCCCCTCTGTGTTGTTCTATCTCTTCCTCTCCTCCCCCATCTGTCCACCGTTTCCCCCCTTTCGTGCTCTGCATCCCACAGGGTTAAACCCTCTCCCTCCCCTCATGAGGCGCAGTGTTGTTTGAGGACTGCTGTGATGACCGCCCCAGGCTCCGCCACCACCGCAGCGCTTCCCCGCCGCAGCTTCGCAGCGGACCCACGCTGCAGAGCATGTTGGGAGCTTTTCATAATCCCACAAACACACTAACACTCCCACACACTCGCATTGTCGCTCACGGTTACCAGCACATCTGCCAGCTGCCAGAGGGGCATGCTGTCTGTCGCAGAGACGCACACAGATGGACACACATACACACACACACACACACACACACACACACACACACACACACACATAAATACATACACACACGAGTGGAAGCAGCAGATTGCATCCAAGGTGATAGATGGAGCACTGTGGGAAGGAACTGTGCCTGTTCAATTACAATCATTACTATCACTTAGGGAGATTTGTCATGGTCAAAGTGAGTCAGAGCTGTGGAGAAAATCACCTTGAGGCCTGTGAAGTGGTGTTATTTTCAGTTTTCATAAAAGGGTGACAGCATCCTCAAAACACTCTCCATATTGAAAGTGACTAATATAAGACATAAATTAATTACTACAGAATTAAAAAACAGATGTTTGAAAAATAATCCCTCAGCGGTACATGACTGACTCTTTAAAGGCACTTGACTCATAAAGAACAATGATCCACTAACCCTCAATCTGTCAACTGCTCTCAAATCATGAGAGCGGTCTTCTCTAGGCTGGACAGGAGGAGGCCATGTGGCAGTGTGAGCTGTCAGTCAAAGCAGGACCTGTTAGATGAAATTAGAGAGTCTGGGTGGTCCGATGGCGCCACACAGGAGACCGAGGCCTCGCTGTCACTGATTGACTGACTGACTGACTGACGGACAGGACGGGGGAACGGAGGACTAAGAAGACACACAGTTGTGGAGATCCAACATGAGACGTCCACCTCCGCCTGGACCAGCTCTTACTAAACGATTAATGTGTGAAAGTAAAGGCCAATGTGAGAACCTCTGCTTATGGGACAAGACTTGGAGGATTGGATCGACTTTTACTGATATGTAAAGTGATGTGGGTAAACTGGGACCTTCACCGTACTCATATGCTTGATCCCAGTTTGTGCCGGTAGTGATAGCAAAGACGGGATCATGATCATGTCATGTCAATTGTCTTCAGATAGATAGGTACTATAGCCTACGTCTGTGGCATTATAAAAACCAAAAAGACAGGTAGACAGAGTTTAAGTAGATCCATTGATATATAAAGAATTATAGAAAAATATTTAAAACGGGAATAAGAGTATGAAATACTCAAATACAATCCTTGTAGTAACTGAGCACCAATTTCATTCATGGAGGGTCAAATTCAGTGGATCTAGTCTGAGCCACCACACACTGTTAACAAAGTATCACATGTTACACTGTAGCCTGTCAGCATCATCTGAACTTTACCCTTTCTTCCCCGGGGTCATGACCTCTGTCCAATTGCGGTTTTGTGGTTTAGACAAGAAACAGATACACACCATGCACACACTCATTGATCAAATATCTCCGCTTCCTCCATTAGAGTCATGGATCTCCTGTTGGAGAAGAGACATCAGTCCCTGAGTGGATTTTTCCCTGAGCCCGTTTTCATGAGGATGAGTGAAGGCGCTGCTGTCACCTGCTTCTGCGTGACACCTTATTCGTGCTCCCTGACTCAATACACCCAGAAACTGCCCAAGATGAAAAGTTGTCCAGCACACTGTCATTTACAAATGGGAGGCCTTTCTCCATCTTTCTGCCCATGGCATGAAAGAATGCCTCTCCTCTTTTTCTCTTTTCTCCTCTCCTCCTCCTTCTCCTCTCAGTTGGGAAGTAGCCATTCATCACAGTCAATCTGTTAATGCCAGCGTGTTTGTGTGTATGTGTGTGTGTATATGTGCGTGTGTGTGTGTGTGTGTGTAGAGGTGATCTCCAATCTGTCGCGCTGCCGTCACCTCACCAGTCCTACATGGTTGATCCCTGCTTATTCATTTAGCGTATCACCGAGGACGCCTTTCACACGTGCAGTATTTTCTTTCCTTCACACACATGAGTAAGTGCACATACACGAGATTCAATTGTGCAAAGTCTCTCCTATTACTTCAACACAGAGACACATACAGGTCATTTCACTTATAGACTGTCTATTTCTCCTTCACACACTCGCACACATGCACACAAACGCAATCTCCTTCCCTTGCCTCATCTCTCACAAATATTTTTCCGTCTCTCCAGCTCATTTCTCGCACCTCTCTTTTCTCCTCGATGCCTTCCGTCGCCTCTCTGCTTGGACGTGTCCTCATGCACAATCACAAATGCACACAATCCATTCCCCCTCATTCCCAGCCAGTCATCCTGAACACCTCTCTGTGGGATAAGTAGATAGGAGGCTGTTGAAACATGTAGAGCCGAATGGCCCTCTGAGGAAACCGTCCGTCCCACAACTGGGAGCTGCTATAGGAGGACAGGGGGGCGAAGAGGAAGGGTCCAGATGAGAGAGAGAGCCTTGAGTGAGGAGTAATTGCCAAGTGTGTGAATTTTTGTGTATGTGTGTGTGTGTGTGTGGCTCTGTGCAGTGGGAGGAAGGGAGGGTGGGTGTGAGGCGATGGAAAAGGGTGACAAAGACAGAGGAGAAGCCATCCGCTGCGGACAGGAAAAGCAACACAGCCAGGCGTCACAGTGCCTGCCTCATACAGGTATGTGTGTGTGTGTGTGTGTGTGTGTGTGTGTGTGTGCGTGTGTGTCACAGAATGTGCGTGTGTGTGTGTGTGTGTGTGTGTGTGTGTGTGTGTGTGTGTGTGTGTAGAGGAAGGCTGGGTGACAGGGGGTCAGGTTGGAGAGAGTAATCTCCCCAGGATTAAGAGTGCTGCTCCTGTGTTAATGTGACTGTCAATGAGAATTAAGTCCCTGGACCAATCCTCTCCACCAGGCTCTCCTCTCCCCTTCTCTCCACTCCTGTCGGCCCTGTCACACTAATGACACCACTTTCTGTGGAGTGCCAGTGCCGCGCTGAAAACAATGGGGGAATAATTACACTCTCTCAATACAGTACAAATTGCATAGTCGAGCAGCGGGACAGAGAGAGATATAAGCAAAGAGGGAGAGGGAGGGAAAGAGGGGATGGGAGAGGGAGGGGTGGAGACAAGGATGACTAACAATTACAACACGATAGGGGTTGGGTCTCATTACTGCGCCCATTAACATGCATCAAGTAATTTTCCCTTCTAAGTTTGTGTGTGCTCATGAGAGAGGGCGAGAGAGAGAGCGAGAGCGAGAGCGAGAGAGAGAGAGAGAGAGAGAGAGAGAGAGAGAGAGAGAGAGAGAGAGAGAGAGAAACCGGGGGTGTCTGTGCGTGCTGAGTGAGTGCGTGTGCGCCCAATAGAGTGTGCCCACTAGGTTCTGCAACACACCTCCCTTCCCCCGTGCGCAATCTGCTCGGAGAACCCGGCGGCACCTCATTTCTCTCACATATGTCTGAGCTCCGCGCGCTATCCTCTCTATACACGGCCAATCAAGATCCATGCAAAGCCATTAGAAAAGAGCCCGGTCAGCGGATCATCCTCGCAGATCACTCAATAGGTGCTAAGCAGCGCCGGGCTCCGACCGATCGTTTATTTAACCTCACAGCGATTGAAACACTGCATCCATCTCACCTCAATCTTCCCTGCCCTCACCGACAGCACGCGCTACACACGGTCAGCGGAATTGACGCGTGAATCGGCTCATCATGTGTTCCATTTTTACGCATGGCAATCACGCGCCGAAAAGGAGCGGAGTCACTTGGAGATCGGGGAGGTTTTCCTTTGGGAATCCTGCTGTTCTTTTAGGAAAGCGTCCCTCAGCAAAAAAAGAAGAAAAAAAATGTGCGCCCTGAGCCAAGAACATTAAAGTTGCTTTCAGCTCGCCAGTCATTTAGGGAGTCAGTCAGCCAGTCACCACCCCTTCTCTCCCTGCTAACCATGGAGAAATGTTCCACAGCTCAACAGAAAAAGTCCCCCTCTGACCTCATCCTCTCATCAGCAGCCTATTGACTGTGCGCCACAGAAAGACACAGGGAATTAAAATGGGAATCTATACTGATTGAATTTGAATTAAAAAAAACACCTTACCCAAATCTATAAACTCGATGACATGATCACTGCGAATTGTAAAGGATCCAGGTGAGATAACAGAGCGCTTTGACACTTCCTGCTTCAACTCCACTGATTTTGGCAATCCTTTTGAGCCTCCTGTCCAGACCCCGGTGCCCGCGCACAAACACACCAAAGCAGGGGTGAGGATGGCTACTGCCACACCGGAGAACCAGCCCCACGGAGCCGGCCGAGAAAACACAGCTCGCGCAGTAGTGATGTGGTCCAATCTGCCATGATCTCACCGCGTCCCATCTCAAAACCAGACTGAAGAGAAAGTCATCAAAAGTGCGTAATCCCCCCAAAGAGACGCCGGGCTGATGTTTTTGGCTCCACACTCTACACACACACACGCACACGCACACACAAACACACACAAGTTCATCAACCTGCGCGCGACTGTCACAGGGAGGCGTTATAGTCGCCGGAGAGATGCTGATGAGAGTGATGGTATAGTGATGTAGGAGTGATAGTTGCGCTCCCGTCGCTCCTCCCGAGCGGGGATCGATTGGACACGAGAAATGCGATGCGAGCCTGTCTTCCCCATTCAGAACACGTGCAACAGCGCCCGCCCAGTTCACCAGCGCCCAAGTACACCCCCTCTTTCTCACTGATGTCATGTAGTCTACAAGTAGCCTGGACTGTTGGGGTGGCGGGGACGACGGGGGGACAATTAGCTATATGTTCGAGGAGAAACTGTATACATGGCTGCCATACATCTTAACATGTCGTTCAGTCTCGTTTATTCGTCAAATACTTCACTTATCTACTTTTAATGGTTTATTTGAATGAACTGGACAGAGTCACAGATCACAACACTTTTGAAAGAGGAATGGATCTAGACCCAATCCTATGTTAACACTAAGGTATATGAGTACAAGGTCTCTGAGAGTATTAGTGAGTTTTGTTCAAACTGGTAGAAGTTTGCCTGACAATACCTACTGACATACCTTAGACTTAGCCCAAATTCATCATCGGTCTTCGGTCTTGACTGACAGGTGCCACGCTGAGCATGAGTCCACGATAAGCCCCCACCCCACCCCCCTTTCCTTCGTCACATAATAGTCCACCTTGCTTCCACACGTCGATCATGTTACAGATGGTGTCTGGATATCAATACTTGGTCCTGTGCTCGTCTATATGCGCTGATGGTGTAACCCCCCACCTACCCACCCCCCACCGAGATGTTAAACAGAATTTAATCACCGCCGCCTCTCCGTTACGCACCAGGAGACAGCCTATCAATTATTTCATCCCCGGACTATTCGGGTGTGTTGATGGCGATTGATTGCTTTGCGCTGTATTTGCAGTCGTTAAGACTTAGAGGAGGTCGATGTCTGCTAACGACCCAAGGTGAGGAGTATCCGATACATTTAGATGTCTTCCTTGCCTTGTTGCCAGCATTACTGGGCCACACGGTGGGCCCTGTGTCAGTGGAGGGGTTTTTGTTGGCAGTTTTTTAAAGATACATAGAACCAAAGTAAAAAAAAGAAAGAAAGAGGGAAAGAAAGAAAAAGGAGCCATGTACCATGAACTGTAATGAGTTTCAGGACAGCAACACAGAGCAATCTCAGGCATCCTTGTCTGGCACTGTCCTCACCCGCGTTTTTGCTACCTGTGCGCAGTGAGAAAGTGTTGTTCTATTTTCAACCGATTAATCTAGGCTTGAATCTATTACAAATCGATCTGTCTGGGTTTGAACTGAGAGCAGATTAGACAGTGGTGTAGGTTTGCCAGGACTGAGGCACACGCAGCCCTTTAGTTGCAGGATTCAGATAAAA
This sequence comes from Seriola aureovittata, assembly GCF_021018895.1. Classification (NCBI taxonomy): domain Eukaryota; kingdom Metazoa; phylum Chordata; class Actinopteri; order Carangiformes; family Carangidae; genus Seriola; species Seriola aureovittata. The sequence continues at coordinate 8,493,367 of NC_079365.1, read as the reverse complement.
AACATTAAACTGAAGTTTAAAAAAAAAAAAAAAAACTAGTTTCAGCACCTTAAACAGAGCCAGACGCGCTGCATATAAATTCAGCACGTTGGACAGCTCCAGACTGTCCTGTCAATGGGCTTTTCTATGCGCTTGCTTTGCTGTCAAGTAGTTAATCCAGTTTGCAGACAAAATAGACAAAAGTAGCTTGACTGTGTAAAGTGTAAGTGAAGAAAAAAAACTCCCGAAAGTTGATAAAACATAATATATCCTGTCTGCACCGGCAAGAACCGAACCTGTGTGTCGCAATGGGGATCGGAGGCCTTTTATCTTAAAGTGAGGCAGCTAATGGATGCAACAGCCCGTAGCACTTATCTCATCTATCCCTCCTCAGAGGGGTCAGATAGTATCAGGGGAAAACGCATCATGTGACCTAAACACTTTACTGGACTTTAGAGTGTGAGGTTGAACGGTGTGAAATTTAATTTACTCCCCTTCTACTTCCAATTACGTTTCTAGTTGTTGTTACAGAGCCAGCGGGTTTCTTAACATGTTTCAAGGTATTTATCAGTTTCAGTTTCCCGTTTTTAAGCAGAGCTGGCATGTTAAAGGTTTGCAGAATCGTCCTTGTATATTGCGGTGTTGTGGTAAAGGTAAGAGCATAGGCAGAAGGCGTCTTCACGTGTCATGTATCAGAGATGAGGGGTTACAGGATCTCCTGTGGGGTTATTCCCCCAGGGGAGATAATATCTGCTCATAACTTGAGTAATATGTCTTCCTCCTAAATCGATAGTCCTGCAGGAATCCATCTGAGGTGGGGGGTGTCAAAACAAAGCAGCTGGTGGGGTAACTCGCGCTTGAAAACTAAAATCGTAAAGACCGCAATGTATGAACTTCCCTCTAATTTTGAAGTGTGAATCACGACTTTACTCGCAGCTTCCAACCCAGTGACTAAACCTCCACCTTTGCTTGCGATCAGATCACTTGCCCGTTTTCTAAATGAGTTTCAGGCCTGTACTGAAGGCGACAGAAATAAGTCATTCAACATTTCTAAAAGAAAACACATCATTACTTACGGCTGGACGAAAGGAGGCCACACAAGCGGGGCGGTTGAAGAGCTGTGAGTGGTGAATTTCCAGAGGACCTCAGACCGAGGCCGGAGGCAGGAAGCGTGGTGCCTGTTTGTTAATGATAGGTGAGAGAAACTGTGTCTGCTGCGCCACCTCTAATTACGCGAGCGCACACAAGCTGCGCTCACACGGCCGATGAAGCATAAAGTTCTACTGTGCGCACAACGAGCCCGCACACACACACACAGGAGAAAGTTTGACTTTGTTAACTGTATTTCCTCAGGCTTCCCACTTAACATCGAAAGGCGATTTGGGTGGTCGGGTGTGCTCCTCATTTTCTGACGTCTTTTCTTCCAATCAGATGCTCCATATTGGATACACCCAGCAGCCAGGCTTTGCGCTACAAAACAGGATTTGGTCATCGATTTGGAACCGCAATGAAGGTTAATGAGAACAGACATCTTGGTTCCTCTGCTTTTGATCCCCCTCTGCTTAGAGATTCTTCATTTCTTTACGAGGTCACTGCCAGTAACCCGAGCAGGGCCATAAATAGTGTCCATGCCAGACAGGCCCGGTGTCTGTCAATACTCCGAAAGTTCAGACACAACATCCGCAAAGAGCGTGCAGGAGCGCGACTGCTGACATCAAACTTGTGATATTGGAGCAAACACACTTTAACAAACATTGTCTTCTTGTGACCCAGTGGATATATTTGAGCATAAATTATTCTCACTCTATACACTGTTGAAACAAGTCTGTCAGGGACGATCACACAGCGTAGGGTGAATTTCTGGCCTCATGTGTGGTGTTGTACTGCCCCCATGTGGTTATAGTGGGTCACTGGTCGCTCGTGTAGTTTTTGAGGCCACCTAGATTTATTATGGTGACAGTAAAAACTGAACCAGTGCCCTTTTGCGAAGAGCCCTTTTCCTCCTTAGACCTGAACTCACTAAAATAATGAAACCCGCAGCAAAGAGCTGTCTGGCATCAGCAAGAACTGGCAAGAGCGAGGTTTCAGTTTATACCCTACAAGGTCAGACTTCAAAAGATGATTGATTAAATTAAGATGAATTAAATCTGTAATGCCTAATATGGCCGACATAGACAGGAAGACATGCTTCAGCATTTTTTTTAGAATTATTTATTTCAAAATATTACCACAGCTTTAGAATATGAACTTGCCTACAAGACTAGCAAAGCCCTGACCGAGGCGGTAAATAAAACATAAAGCTCATGGAGAGGCCAAGAAACACGGAAATGATCCTCTGATCTCTCAAAATACTCTTGTGCATTGCATCAGATTGCAATCAAATTGTGCTCATTCTCTTTCAGACTAATTCACTGTAAAATATCAAACTAACAGCATACAAAAGGCTTTAGGAAAGGTAACAACTGGCGGAAGCACCCTCATCATTTGACCATACTGATCATGCATTTCCTTTGATAAAGTGCAAAGGAGATTACAGTAAAAGAGACATCAGTATCAAAAGGATATTCCATCAAACCAACAAGACACATGTTTAAATAATGACTGTGACAAATGTAAAAGAAAACCATGTAAACTTCAAATAAAGACGCCATAGTAAAAGGCAGATTTAAAAAGCCTATTGGATAGTTTTGACATTCAGATGACAACAAAATGTCATTATGTTTTGAGAACGAATGGAGTGTTGAAACTTAACAAATAAGTTTCACAATACTTAATAATAAAGTGTTTTAAAATATTAATGTACTTGCATATTCACTTAACACAAATACTGATTCAAAAAAGCCTCTTGGCAATAGGAGTGTCTCACTTACCTTCTGTCTCTTGTTTTAAGTGTTTTTACTGTTGGTGAGCATAACTTTAAACCACATCATTTCAATATGTCAAACTAACTGCAAAAGTAAGTAAGTAAGTTTGCAACTACAGTATGTGCGCAAATCCAGCATGTCAATACTGCGCATCGTATTAGAGTGGTGGATGCTGGATGTGCTCACAAACTCTGGTGTGATTGTCAACAGCTCTGAAGACGCTCACATCAAGTTGACACTGATCAAATGTGACAAGATGTCGCATGTGAAGGGACGCTGTAACAGCTGCTCATTAGCTAACTTTGTTGGTGTGGAATGAAGTAGATGCAGTGGAGGTAATGAAGAAACATAGGACACGTCTTATCGCTCTCCAGATGCTTCGACTGCACATGCCTCGTCCTTTAACTGATTTGACACTAATAGAGCTGATGGAAGCTATTCAAACCCGAGTTGTCCACCATACTGCTTTCACTTATCCAGACTTATCAAAGCAGCGGACAGGAGGTGACAATTACTCTGTCAGACCACTGGTGAATGAGGTAACGTAAAAAAAAAAATGTTTTTAAATCACCAAACGTACACTGCCGGCATATATTGATCATAGCAAAAGGCAGCCTTGTGTTAAGAGTTCTTCAGCAGCCAGATGTTCGTGTCCCCCTCTCCGCTCACAGAGACTTTAGAGTTCATCATGAAGGGCTCGGCGCAGCCATTTGCGATGGTGTGTGACGTAATCGGCTACCTCCAGCACAAGCCGCATGAACTCCCCCACATCAAAAGAGTAGTTGGTAAACTTCGGATGGTCGCCGAGGGTGGGATGGTGACCCTGCCAGAAGTGTTAGAGGAGAGTGTACACAGTTAATGGACATATAAAAGCATGAGGAAACAACACAACAAGAGAGCATATGTGTATGTTTGTATTGTCAGGCTGTACTCTCAAGTGACAGACAGACAACGTAAGTGAGAAGTGAAGTCTATACATTTGTTCTGCTGTGCCTATAACTGCACATAATTTGTGCATGGGAGTGCGTTGAGCATGTGTATATGTGAGATGGGTGAGATGAATTGAGGAAGCTCATGCTGAGGTGCTCAGGAGCTGATGGTTGGTACGGGAGTTTCCCCTACCTTGTCCTGTGGGAGCACTTTGTCCATTTTCTGCCAAGTCACGTATCGAATGCCCCGCAGCCGAGCCAAATCTCGATAGCAGCTCTCATCCTGACAATTATATCTGGGAGGGACAGATGCAGACACTTTATCTCTTGCTCTCCTCGGTCTGCCTCACTTTCACTCTTTCTTGCTCCATCTTTCTCTCTCTCTCTCTCTCTGTATGCCCACTGTGGTTCTCGCTATATCACTCACCAAAATGTACACAATGCCCTCCCAAACATGCCCGTGCAGACACACACGCACGCACGCACGCACGCGCGCACACACACACACACACACACACACACACATACACACACACACACAGACACACACACTCTCCAATTGGTTGCTCTACCCAGGGTAGCCAGGTGTGATGAATGCCTGGTTAATTAGGCAGTATTTCACAGTCATACACCGAGTGGCTGAGGGTTACTTTGGGCAGAGCATGCTGCCAAACCCATCGCTCTCCTTGTTCACATATGTCTTTTTTCTCTTTCACTCAATCACACATACGCGCACATGTGCGCGCACACACACGCACGCTCGCACGCACGCACGCACGCACGCACGCACACACACTCACACACACACACACACACACACACACACACACACAGGGAGACAGGTAGACAAAAAGTGTCACTCACAGCTCAAAGATGACAGCCCAGTCAGGGAGGAAGAGGAGGTGTGTGAGACCTGCCCCGTGCATCCCTATAAAGATGTCAGAGTTGTGGGTGATCCTCAACTGCTCCAGGAAGGGAACATCCCTAAAAGACAGGCATCAATCACCTTCATTGTGTGAACACTGTCATATTACACAATTTAAAAAGCTAAACACTTTATTTATTATTATTATACAGCACTGTTACATCCCCAGTGCTAAGCAGCACTGGATAGCTCCTGTAGTAATGTGGTGAGCACTCTATAACTCACTTGTATTTGTAGTCCACCACATTGACCTCCAGTAAAGGCACAGTCTTGAGGGCATTTACCAGCTGTAACAACAACAGAGGGACGTGTTGTCTGATCAATGAGAGAGGAGACAAATATGGGCAGTGACCATATAAATCACAAGCCTTTTTTACTCTCACTGTTTATAGCAAATAAGATTTTAAATAGGCACTTAACAGAGGCGGACAGTAAATCAATGGTGGAAAGGAGGGGTTGAGGGAATGGGAGAGTTGTATAAAGTGAACAAAGAGAAAGAGACAAAAAGAGGGAAAGAGAAAAAACAGAAGAAAGGAAAAGGAGGACAGGTGGAAGAAAAGATGGAGGGAGAAGAACAAGTGCAAGGAAGAAAGAGACAGAGAGAGAGAGAGAGGGAGAGAGGGAAGGTGAAGCTGGACTCACCTCCACTTGGTTTAATATCCTTCTGTATTCTGTGCTGCGTGCCAGCAGGGTGACACGAACACGCCCATCCTGAAAACAGCAATGCACCCAATAATCAATCAGCCAAGGACAGAAAAGACAGGCGTCTGGGAAAACATGATGTTCATTCAGAATAATTTAAAGGCTTGTTCTTCAATACAGCAGAGAGGACCAGATGAAAATTAGCTGAAAACACATTAAAAAATCATTTTTTAAGTGGAATAAAAAGGTTTTCTTTTATGATATGCTCTTCTCAGTTTATACAGACAGTACAGAGAAGCTTTCTTTTTCTGTATTCTTCTACTGCCACCTTGTGTTCTGAAAGAGTGTTTAGACTTTTTTGAGGTATTAACATTTGTAACATATGGGAATACCTAATAAGGAGCATAACCTGACTATCATCAAATCAAAGTAATGACAATTACAGAAAGTTACAACCTGTGAAATCTCCTGTACACAATGAATCAACCTCAACTATAACACCTTACTACAAGCAGCGAGCATATAAGTGTTCAGATCCGATCTAATTTCTCTTCTTCTACTTAAAAATGATTTTTAAGGAGTACTGAAAAAGATGATATTCTGAGCAAGCTAGACCAGAGCAAATTATGGCAAGGGGGAGGTAGGAGGAAAGGGGCAGTAAAGGCGGATGAATAGAACACAATAGACGAGAGCAGCAGTGTGAGTCTCTGGCTGTGCCATTAATCTAGGGATGAAAGGAGGAGCTGGGGAGAGGGTCAGGGCCGAGAAGACCTCTCATTCAGTGGCTGGTCTGCTATCACCAACAGCCCCATGTCTCGCTGAAAAGCCTCTTAGCATATTTCCAGTGAAGGCCATGAATACACAATGAGCTGCTCCACAGGACGGAGGGAAGTTATTGGGCTTTGCTGGTCATAAAGATACAGTCAAGTACTTCAAACCTGGGATCATAAAACTCCTGTGAGGACTGTTGGAGAGTTATAGATGTGAGAGATTGGTAAGGAGCTGAGTATATGGCTGTGAGAGTCTCAGTATGCGTGCATGTACAGGCCTTATACATGTACTCTTACAGAAACTAGCAGGCTCTTTCCCTGAGTTTAACGTAGTGAGGAGACCAGATCAGTAAAGGGAATAAGCAAGTTTCCAAACTCCACATCCAAAATACAAGCTTAGAAAACCATAGTTCTTGTTTTCTATTTTCTTCTAATACATTATGAACTTAGTCCTTAAAACTCAGTTATGGCATAGAGGCCAGAGCATTACAATATTGTCATATGTTATTAGTGTATGAGACTATGATGCAAAACAATACATCTAAAAGCCTTTTCTGATCACAGGTCTAAAATTTGGCTTACCCTGGGCCTGTCCCATACACTGTGAACTGATATTCACTGTTTGCATGTTGGTGAACACAAATTTCCAAATTGTTAATGCGCTATATAAGTCTTTAACAACTCAAGATGGCTATAGTTTGCACTTGACTGAAACCTCAAAAGAAAGGATGATTTGGTATTTGCTAATGCTAACTGCAGCATGGTTTCATTACATTGCTCTCAAACAATGTAGTTTGAACTCTCTGGCCTCTAATTTCCAGCATTCTTAGCTTCCAGTTTGTGCTGAGGTAAAGAGTAGTGGCAATATTAACAGAATAAATAGGTTAAAGATAACAATAAGATCAAATGAGCACAAATCAAACATTTATAAGGAAGATTAAGACTTGTCAATATGTCCATTTGTAGAAATGACACTGGCTGATCATCTGTTACACACACAACTCATGGTAAACGACAGATGCATACCAAAATCTTTCATATTGCAGAACAGTGGGCCAACATTTATATATGTATTAAATATAAGTTTGCAGGAGGAGAATTAATATGACATTTGCTGATAAGGAACCAGAATGCTAGCAAACAATACATAAAAATATTTCCCTATCAGGTATTGAACCAAGGCCACAGTGATGAAAACGTCTAACCACAACCACTAGAGCACCGGGGAGCTGTGCACCCACCTAAAGCTTGTACAGCAACAGAATATCCATGTTTGATAGGCTGCATTGAATTTACATATTCAGTATTCATTATTCTTGGTCAAATGGAGTAGTTTTCTCTTTTTTACACAATATGCAGTTGCTATATGTGGCACACTGGGTTATCGTACTCTACATGTGAGCATGTTTAGAGCAGTTTCTCACAGAACCTAGTTGCCTTCACTTGAGGTCAAAGCAGAATTAGTCATTCTTACCACAGAAATACGGTATACACATACATTCAGTGAATAAGTCTCTGAAGCATAAATAAGGAACTTTAATATATAAATGGGAACTTGACAAGGATCAAAATGATTGGCAAAGGCACTTCCATGGTTGTCTACATCTGACCAATTAAAACAGTAGACTTTAGCTTAACTCTAACTATCTTAAATATCTAAAGAATAGATGCTCAGTCAACAACAATTTAATAATTACATTAAGCTTTGCAAAAGATTCAAACATGATGAACAAAGTAGGAGCACCATCATGGACTATCAATTAAGTCACCAATCACAAATCCTGCAGTTTGAGTATGGATGGGACATCTGTTGCATGTAATTTTCTATCATCTCTGTAATAAAGGCATAAAATTACCAAATGTAGTAAATAGAAAATTGTGACTATGACAGCTGTCCTTTTTCTTACACCTCATTTTTTTCTCTCTTTCATATCTTAGTTGTCAGAGGGTATTAAATTACAATGTGTTAAGATTTAGGGTCACAGAAGGAGAAATAATGGGACATTCCCTAAGAATCAGAGAGCAAGAAGTGCAAGAAAGAGTGACATAAAATTAAAGTATATTGAACAGGGATAGAAAGCAAAAACAAGAGTGGAAATGATCAAACACTACTTCTTCACACAACAACAGCATTAATTGATGTCGTAACTACAACACATACAGAAATAACACATGGTCTTCCCTGACCGGGAAACGAATGTAGGGCGCTATGGTGAGAGCACTGAATTCTAACCGCTAGTGGTGAATGCATTGCTAGTGGGGCTAGGGCAGAGCCAGTATTGGATGACGTTTTATAAGGGATGCTATATTACTTGAATATATTCAAGTTAATCAGCCATAAAGCACATAGAACTATGTTAATTGCTGACCATTTTCCAATGCAGTGATTTGAAGTAGAGATTCCTTATGTATCACAGAGAACAACACTCACTGCCCCTGATTTGTTATCTGTAAGTTCTGTTATAACTGTGCCAGTGGCTACCTTCACTTATTCTATTTTGGTACTTATGTTAAAGGATACTAAATAAGTAAACATGCTAGCAATCTATGATAGTGTAGTGCTCAGGTTTGGTGTATTCATTTTGATCATTCTCAGTTTGTTTAATTGTTCAGGGTATTGTGACAAAGCGCCTTATTCTGTGTTCAGCTTTTTCCTGATCAGAATTCATCACATATACGATGGAGAAATATGATGTTTTGTGTGAACAGGATTACTCATGACCTGTATTTTTCAGTAAGTAAAGACTCTCTCCAGGGAGCTGATATCTAGCAAGATGTAGTTGGATGAACTTCTATGGGAGTCCTTATATACTTTAGTAGGTTTAAGTTAATTAGCCAAAAAGGACATACAGTTGTGTTACTGTTGACCATCCCAATGTAGCGATTTGAACTTGAAAAGAACTGAAACTATAGAGAATAAGCATTCATTTTTTTGTTCACACGAATATGGTTACAGACAAAACCTCCTACAAAGACTGACTCAATAGATATTCTGACAAATGTTAAAAATATGAATATAATGATGTTTTGCGCCAGGTTGGGACTCAAACCAAAGCCGTGGAGGTGATAGCGCTGAATCCTAACCGGTAATCAAACAAAACTTCTCATTGGAAATATGGCCAGGATCAGCTTTTTGGTCATGCTAGGGACATTTTTTGAGTTTTGTCTTTTGTTTGAATGAAGACACACTCAATTTCAACATATTTTGGCACCTACCTTAAATGACCTGTACTATTCAGGGAGCTGATATCTAGCAAGATGAGTGTACATCTGTACTTGGATGAACTCCTATGGGAGTCCTTATATACACTTTGATAGGTTTAAGTTAATTAGCCAAAAAGGACATACAGTTATGTTACTGTTGACCATCTCAATGTAGTGATTTGAACTTGAAAAGAACTGAAACTATAGAGAAAAAGCATTAATTTTGTGTTCATACAACAATGGTTACAGACAAAACCTCCTACAAAGACTGACTCAATAGATATTCTGACAAATGTTAAAAGTATGGACACAATGAAATTTTCCTCCAGATTGGGAATCGAACTTAAGCCACGGTGGTGATACCGCCAAATCCTAACCAATAATCAAACAAAACTTCTCATTGTAAATATGGCCATGATCAGATTTTGGGTCATGCTAGGGAGATTTTTTGAGTTTTGTCTTTTCTTTGAATCAAGACACACTCAATTTCAGCATATTTTGGCACCTACCTTCATGATATTCGCTTTTATAAATGACCTGTACTATTCAGTAACTAAAGAGTCCTTCCCTGACCGGGAATCGAACCCGGGGCGCGGCGGTGAGAGCGCCGAATCCTAGCCACTAGACCATCAGGGAGCTGATATTGAGCAAGACGAGTGTAGAGGTGTATTTGGATGAACTCCTATGGGAGTCCTTATATTCTTTGATAGGTTTAAGTTAATTAGCCAAAAAGGACATACAGTTATGTTACTGCTGACAATTCCAATACAGTGATTGAACTTACATAGAAATGTAACTATAGAGAAAAAGCATTCATTTTGTGTTCATACAAAAATGGTTGCAGATTGATCCTCCTACAAAGACTGACTCAATAGATATTCTGACAAATGTTAACAGTATGGACACAATGAAATTTTCCACCAGATTGGGAATTGAACTTAAGCCACGGTGGTGATACCGTCAAATCCTAACCAATAATCAAACAAAACCTCTCATTGTAAATATGGCCAGGATCAGATTTTGGGTATTGCCAGGGAGATTTTTTGAGTTTTGTCTTTTCTTTGAATCAAGACACACTCAATTTCAGCATATTTTGGCACCTACCTTCATGATATTCGCTTTTATAAATGACAGTAACTAAAGAGTCCTTCCCTGACCGGGAATCGAACTCGGGCCGCGGCGGTGAGAGCGCCGAATACTAGCCACTAGACCATCAGGGAGCTGATATCTAGCAAGATGAGTGTACAGCTGTACTTGGATGAACTCCTATGGGAGTCCTTATATACACTTTGATAGGTTTAAGTTAATTAGCCAAAAAGGACATACAGTTATGTTACTGTTGACCATCTCAATGTTGTGATTTGAACTTGAAAAGAACTGAAACTACAGAGAAAAAGCATTCATTTTGTGTTCATACGAAAATGGTTACAGACAAAACCTCCTACAAAGACTGACTCAATAGATATTCTGACGAATGTTAAAAGTATGGACACAATGAAATTTTCCACCAGATTAGGAATCGAACCTAAGCCAAATCCTAACCAATAATCAAAAACAAAACTTCTCATTGTAAATATGGCCGGGATCAGATTTTGGGTATTGCCAGGGAGATTTTTTGAGTTTTGTCTTTTCTTTGAATCAAGACACAATCAATTTCAGCTTATTTTGGCACCTACCTTCATGATATTCGCTTTTATAAATGACCTGTACTATTCAGTAACTAAAGAGTGCTTCCCTAACCGGGAATCGAACCCGGGCCGCGGCAGTGAGAGTGCCGAATCCTAGCCACTAGACCATCAGGAAGCTGATATTGAGCAAGACGAGTGTAGAGCTGTATTTGGATGAACGCCTATGGGAGTCCTTATATTCTTTGATAGGTTTAAGTTAATTAGCCAAAAAGGACATACAGTTGTGTTACTGCTGACAATTCCAATACAGTGATTTGAACTTACATAGAAATGTAACTATAGAGAAAAAGCATTCATTTTGTGTTCATACAAAAATGGTTACAGACAAAACCTCCTACAAAGACTGACTCAATAGATATTCTGACGAATGTTAAAAGTATGGACACAATGAAATTTTCCACCAGATTGGGAATCGAACTTAAGCCACGGTGGTGATACCGCCAAATCCTAACCAATAATCAAACAAAACTTCTCATTGTAAATATGGCCAGGGTCAGATTTTGGGTAACGCTAGGGAGATTTTTTGAGTTTTGTCTTTTCTTTGAATCAAGACACACTCAATTTCAGCATATTTTGGCACCTACCTTCACGATATTCGCTTTTATAAATGACATGTACTATTCAGTAACTAAAGAGTCCTTCCCTGACCGGGAATCGAACCCGGGCCGCGGCGGTGAGAGCGCCGAATCCTAGCCACTAGACCATCACGGAGCTGATATCTAGCAAGATGAGTGTAAAACTGTACTTGGATGAACTCCTATGGGAGTCCTTATATACACTTTGATAGGTTTAAGTTAATTAGCCAAAAAGGACATACAGTTATGTTACTGTTGACCATCTCAATGTTGTGATTTGAACTTGAAAAGAACTGAAACTATAGGCCTGTGCATATTCTCATTTGTCCAGGTCATAGTATCCTAAAGGAGTTTTAAATCGAAAAACAACTGGACTTGATTATTTGTCTGGGAAGACGTTTCACCTCTCATCCAAGAGGCTTCATCAGTTCATGTACGCATCTGACCAAGCTGGGACTGGTCCTACTTTCTGGTGTGGAGACCCAGGTATTTAACCTCTTGTGGGCGTTCACAAGGTTGATGATGTCACTGGTTCCCTTTTGTGCTCCAAGTGTCAACGACAGTCGTTTGCATGACTGTCGTTGGTGGAAAGTTGGTTTCGACTTCGTTAGTGCTCTATTGTGTTATAACGATGGTCGTTGGAGTCACTTGCCACTTTTGAACAGTTGTTATTCTTAGAGGCTAGATTGTTAAATCTCTTGGGAAGGGATGAAAGGGCAGCATTGTAAATTGGAGATAGGTGGTGTCTGAGACCTCCTCCCCTGTTGAGGGATGATTTCTCTACTTTTACATAGATGGCCACTTTTACGCCTCTTTCAAACCAACTGTCCTCTCTGTCTAGGATGTGGACATTGCTGTCCTCAAAGGAGTGGGCTTTCTCCTTGAGATGTAAATGGACAGCAGAGTCCAAACCTGAGGAGTTAGCTCTCCTGTGTTGGGCCATGCGTTTATGCAGTGGTTGTTTCGTTTCTCCAATGTAGAGGTCATTGCATTCCTCGTTACACCGGACTGCATACACCAGATTGCTTTTGCGGGTGTGTGGTGTTCTGTCCTTGGGATGTACCAGCCTCTGTCTGAGTGTGTTGCTGGGTTTGAAATACACAGGGATACGGTGTTTGTTGAAGATCCTCCTGAGTTTTTCTGATACTCCAGACACATATGGAATGACTATGTTGTTTCTCTTGTTTAGTTTTTCTTTCTCAACCACTTTGCTGGTTTTCTTTCTGGAAGTAGCTGTAGTTTTCACAAAGGTCCAGCTAGGGTAACCACAAGTTGTGAGGGCAACCCTCAGGTGCTTGTGTTCTGCCCCTTGGGCCTGTGAGCTGGTGGGCACGTTATCAGCTCTATGTTGCAGGGTTCTGATAACACCAAGCTTGTGTTCCAGAGGGTGGTGTGCGTCGAAAAGTAGATATTGGTCCGTATGCGTGGGTTTTCTGTATACCCCAATGTGGAGGCTCCTGTCCTTTTCCATGTGGACGTCACAATCTAAGAAAGGCAAATTATTGTTCTTGGCATCCTCTCTGGTGAACTTGATGTTTTTGTCCACTGAGTTAATGTGTTTGGTAAAAGCTTGCACCTCTTTGGTTTTGATTTTAACCCATGTGTCATCCACATACCTGAACCAGTGGCTCGGTGTTGTTCCTTCAAAGGAGTTCAAAGCCTTGTTTTCTACCTCCTCCATGTATAGATTTGCCACAATAGGGGATACTGGTGAGCCCATGGCGCAGCCATGTTTTTGTCTGTAAAATTTGCCATTAAACTGGAAGTATGTGGTGTTCAGGCACAAATCCAGAAGCCGGCAGATGTGTTCAGGTTTGAGATTTTTTCGGTTTTGCAGGGAATTGTCTTGTGTGAGTCGTTGTCTTACCGTAGCCGAAGCCTCCATAGTTGGAATACAGGTGAAAAGAGAAGTCACATCGTAGGATACCATGGTTTCATCTGGTTCCATTTTTATGTTTCGGACTTTACCCACAAAATCGGTGGAGTTTTGGATGTGGTGTGGGGTGTTTCCCACCAACGGCGCCAAGATATGGGCTATGTGTTTGGCTATGTTGTACGTGACCGAGTTTATGCTGCTGACAATGGGCCTGAGTGGGGCCCCTTCTTTATGGATTTTTGGGAGTCCATATAGGCAGGGGGTTGAGTCCTGGGGATAAAGCCGGTAATATTGTGTTTTATTAATGACACCTTCTTTTTGTAGTTGCTGTAGACATTCTATCACCTTCTTTTTATAGCCACTGGTCGGGTCTTGTTTCAGAGTTTCATAAGTGTTGGAGTAGTTGAGTAGTGCCGTGATCTTAGCCTGGTAATCAGTTGTATTGAGTATAACTGTGCATCTACCCTTGTCTGCTGGGAGGATTGTGATGTTTTGGTCTTTGCTCAATGTCGTCACTGCTTTCCTCTCCTCAAGGGTGAGGTTAGAGGGGGGGACTTTGTAGGAGGTTTTGTCTGTAACCATTTTTGTATGAACACAAAATGAATGCTTTTTCTCTATAGTTTCAGTTCTTTTCAAGTTCAAATCACAACATTGAGATGGTCAACAGTAACATAACTGTATGTCCTTTTAGGCTAATTAACTTAAACTTATCAAAGTGTATTCATGTAGTCATTTATAAAAGCGAATATCATGAAGGTAGGTGCCAAAATATGCTGAAATTGAGTGTGTCTTGATTCAAAGAAAAGTCAAAACTCAAAAAATCTCCCTATCATGACCCAAAATCTGATCCTTGCCATATTTACAATGAGAAGTTTTGTTTGATTATTGGTTAGGATTTGGCGGTATCACCACCGTGGCTTAGGTTCAATTCCCAATCTGGAGGAAAATTTCATTGCGTCCATACTTTTAACATTCGTCAGAATATTTATTGAGTCAGTCTTTGTAGGAGGTTTTGTCTGTAACCATTTTCGTATGAACACAAAATGAATGCTTTTTCTCTATAGTTTCAGTTCTTTTCAAGTTCAAATCACTACATTGAGATGGTCAACAGTAACATAACTGTATGTCCTTTTAGGCTAATTAACTTAAACCTATCAAAGTGTATATAAGGACTCCCATAGTAGTTCATCCATGTACAGCTGTACACTCATCTTGCTAGATATCAGCTCCCTGATGGTCTAGTGGCTAGGATTCGGCGCTCTCACCGCCGCGGCCCGGGTTCGATTCCCGGTCAGGGAAGGACTCTTTAGTTACGGAATAGTACAGGTCATTTATAAAAGCGAATATCATGAAGGTAGGTGCCAAAATATGCTGAAATTGAGTGTGTCTTGATTCAAAGAAAAGACAAAACTCAAAAAATCTCCCTAGCATGACCCAAAATCTGATCCTGGCTATATTTACAATGAGAAGTTTTGTTTGATTATTGGTTAGGATTTGGTGGTATCACCACCGTGGCTTAAGTTCGATTCCCAATCTGGTGGAAAATTTCATTGTGTCCATACTTTTAACATTCGTCAGAATATCTATTGAGTCAGTCTTTGTAGGAGGTTTTCTCTGTAACCATTTTTGTATGAACACAAAATGAAGGCTTTTTCTCTATAGTTTCAGTTCTTTTCAAGTTCAAATCACAACATTGAGATGGTCAACAGTAACATAACTGTATGTCCTTTTTGGCTAATTAACTTAAACCTACTAAACTATATATGCACTCCCATAGAAGTTCATCCAAGTACAGCTGTACACTCATCTTGCAAGATATCAGCTCCCTGATGGTCTAGTGGCTAGGATTCGGCGCTCTCACCGCCGCGGCCCGGGTTCGATTCCCGGTCAGGGAAGGACTCTTTAGTTACTGAATAGTACAGGTCATTTATAAAAGCGAATATCATGAAGGTAGGTGCCAAAATATGCTGAAATTGAGTGTGTCTTGATTCAAAGAAAAGACAAAACTCAAAAAATCTCCCTAGCATGACCCAAAATCTGATCCTGGCTATATTTACAATGAGAAGTTTTGTTTGATTATTGGTTAGAATTTGGCGGTATCACCACCGTGGCTTAAATTCGATTCCCAATCTGGTGGAAAATTTCATTGTGTCCATACTTTTAACATTCGTCAGAATATCTATTGAGTCAGTCTTTGTAGGCGGTTTTCTCTGTAACCATTTTTGTATGAACACAAAATGAATGCTTTTTCTCTATAGTTTCAGTTCTTTTCAAGTTCAAATCACAACATTGAGATGGTCAACAGTAACACAACTGTATGTCCTTTTTGGCTAATTAACTTAAACCTACTAAAGTATATATGGACTCCCATAGGAGTTCATCCAAGTACAGCTGTACACTCATCTTGCTAGATATCAGCTCCCTGATGGTCTAATGGCTAGGATTCGGCGCTCTCACCGCCGCGGCCCGGGTTCGATTCCCGGTCAGGGAAGCACTCTTTAGTTACTGAATAGTACAGGTCATTTATAAAAGCGAATATCATGAAGGTAGGTGCCAAAATATGCTGAAATTGAGTGTGTCTTGATTCAAAGAAAAGACAAAACTCAAAAAATCTCCCTAGCATGACCCAAAATCTGATCCTGGCTATATTTACAATGAGAAGTTTTGTTTGATTATTGGTTGGATTTGGTGGTATCACCACCGTGGCTTAAGTTCGATTCCCAATCTGGTGGAAAATTTCATTGTGTCCATACTTTTAACATTCGTCAGAATATCTATTGAGTCAGTCTTTGTAGGAGGTTTTCTCTGTAACCATTTTTGTATGAACACAAAATGAAGGCTTTTTCTCTATAGTTTCAGTTCTTTTCAAGTTCAAATCACAACATTGAGATGGTCAACAGTAACATAACTGTATGTCCTTTTTGGCTAATTAACTTAAACCTACTAAACTATATATGCACTCCCATAGAAGTTCATCCAAGTACAGCTGTACACTCATCTTGCTAGCTATCAGCTCCCTGATGGTCTAGTGGCTAGGATTCGGCGCTCTCACCGCCGCGGCCCGGGTTCGATTCCCGGTCAGGGAAGGACTCTTTAGTTACTGAATAGTACAGGTCATTTATAAAAGCGAATATCATGAAGGTAGGTGCCAAAATATGCTGAAATTGAGTGTGTCTTGATTCAAAGAAAAGACAAAACTCAAAAAATCGCTCTATCATGACCCAAAATCTGATCCTGGCCATATTTACAATGAGAAGTTTTGTTTGATTATTGGTTAGGATTTGGTGGTATCACCACCGTGGCTTAAGTTCGATTCCCAATCTGGTGGAAAATTTCATTGTGTCCATACTTTTAACATTCGTCAGAATATCTATTGAGTCAGTCTTTGTAGGAGGTTTCGTCTGTAACCATTTTTGTATGAACACAAAATGAATGCTTTTTCTCTATAGTTTCAGTTCTTTTCAAGTTCAAATCGCTACATTGAGATGGTCAACAGTAACATAACTGTAAGTCCTTTTAGGCTAATTAACTTAAACTTATCAAAGTGTATATAAGGACTCCCATAGGAGTTCATCCAAGTACAGCTGTACACTCATCTTGCAAGATATCAGCTCCCTGATGGTCTAGTGGCTAGGATTCGGCGCTCTCACCGCCGCGGCCCGGGTTCGATTCCCGGTCAGGGAAGCACTCTTTAGTTACTGAATAGTACAGGTCATTTATAAAAGCGAATATCATGAAGGTAGGTGCCAAAATATGCTGAAATTGAGTGTGTCTTGATTCAAAGAAAAGACAAAACTCAAAAAATCTCCCTAGCATGACCCAAAATCTGATCCTGGCCATATTTACAATGAGAAGTTTTGTTTGATTATTGGTTAGGATTTGGTGGTATCACCACCGTGGCTTAAGTTCTATTCCCAATCTGGTGGAAAATTTCATTGTGTCCATACTTTTAACATTCGTCAGAATATCTATTGAGTCAGTCTTTGTAGGAGGTTTTGTCTGTAACCATTTTTGTATGAACACAAAATGAAGGCTTTTTCTCTATAGTTTCAGTTCTTTTCAAGTTCAAATCACAACATTGAGATGGTCAACAGTAACATAACTGTATGTCCTTTTTGGCTAATTAACTTAAACCTACTAAAGTATATATGCACTCCCATAGAAGTTCATCCAAGTACAGCTGTACACTCATCTTGCAAGATATCAGCTCCCTGATGGTCTAGTGGCTAGGATTCGGCGCTCTCACCGCCGCGGCCCGGGTTCGATTCCCGGTCAGGGAAGGACTATTTAGTTACTGAATAGTACAGGTCATTTATAAAAGCGAATATCATGAAGGTAGGTGCCAAAATATGCTGAAATTGAGTGTGTCTTGATTCAAAGAAAAGACAAAACTCAAAAAATCTCCCTGGCAATACCCAAAATCTGATCATGGCCATATTTACAATGAGAAGTTTTGTTTGATTATTGGTTAGGATTTGGCGGTATCACCACCGTGGCTTAGGTTCAATTCCCAATCTGGAGGAAAATTTCATTGCGTCCATACTTTTAACATTCGTCAGAATATTTATTGAGTCAGTCTTTGTAGGAGGTTTTGTCTGTAACCATTTTCGTATGAACACAAAATGAATGCTTTTTCTCTATAGTTTCAGTTCTTTTCAAGTTCAAATCGCTACATTGGGATGGTCAACAGTAACACAACTGTATGTCCTTTTTGGCTAATTAACTTAAACCTACTAAAGTATATATGGACTCCCATAGAAGTTCATCCAACTACAGGTCTACACTCATCTTGCTAGATATCAGCTCCCTGATGGTCTAGTGGCTAGGATTCGGCGCTCTCACCGCCGCGGCCCGGGTTCGATTCCCGGTCAGGGAAGGACTCTTTAGTTACTGAATAGTACAGGTCATTTATAAAAGCGAATATCATGAAGGTAGGTGCCAAAATATGCTGAAATTGAGTGTGTCTTGATTCAAAGAAAAGACAAAACTCAAAAAATCTCTCTATCATGACCCAAAATCTGATCCTGGCCATATTTACAATGAGAAGTTTTGTTTGATTATTGGTTAGGATTTGGTGGTATCACCACCGTGGCTTAAGTTCGATTCCCAATCTGGTGGAAAATTTCATTGTGTCCATACTTTTAACATTCGTCAGAATATCTATTGAGTCAGTCTTTGTAGGAGGTTTTGTCTGTAACCATTTTTGTATGAACACAAAATGAATGCTTTTTCTCTATAGTTTCAGTTCTTTTCAAGTTCAAATCGCTACATTGAGATGGTCAACAGTAACATAACTGTAAGTCCTTTTAGGCTAATTAACTTAAACTTATCAAAGTGTATATAAGGACTCCCATAGGAGTTCATCCAACTACAGGTCTACACTCATCTTGCTAGATATCAGCTCCCTGATGGTCTAGTGGCTAGGATTCGGCGCTCTCACCGCCGCGGCCCGGGTTCGATTCCCGGTCAGGGAAGGACTCTTTAGTTACTGAATAGTACAGGTCATTTATAAAAGCGAATATCATGAAGGTAGGTGCCAAAATATGCTGAAATTGAGTGTGTCTTGATTCAAAGAAAAGACAAAACTCAAAAAATCTCCCTGGCATGACCCAAAATCTGATCCTGGCCATATTTACAATGAGAAGTTTTGTTTGATTATTGGTTAGGATTTGGCGGTATCACCACCGTGGCTTAGGTTCAATTCCCAATCTGGAGGAAAATTTCATTGCGTCCATACTTTTAACATTCGTCAGAATATTTATTGAGTCAGTCTTTGTAGGAGGTTTTCTCTGTAACCATTTTTGTATGAACACAAAATGAAGGCTTTTTCTCTATAGTTTCAGTTCTTTTCAAGTTCAAATCACAACATTGAGATGGTCAACAGTAACACAACTGTATGTCCTTTTTGGCTAATTAACTTAAACCTACTAAAGTATATATGGACTCCCATAGGAGTTCATCCAAGTACAGCTGTACACTCATCTTGCTAGATATCAGCTCCCTGATGGTCTAGTGGCTAGGATTCGGCGCTCTCACCGCCGCGGCCCGGGTTCGATTCCCGGTCAGGGAAGCACTCTTTAGTTACTGAATAGTACAGGTCATTTATAAAAGCGAATATCATGAAGGTAGGTGCCAAAATATGCTGAAATTGAGTGTGTCTTGATTCAAAGAAAAGACAAAACTCAAAAAATCTCCCTAGCATGACCCAAAATCTGATCCTGGCTATATTTACAATGAGAAGTTTTGTTTGATTATTGGTTGGATTTGGTGGTATCACCACCGTGGCTTAAGTTCGATTCCCAATCTGGTGGAAAATTTCATTGTGTCCATACTTTTAACATTCGTCAGAATATCTATTGAGTCAGTCTTTGTAGGAGGTTTTCTCTGTAACCATTTTTGTATGAACACAAAATGAAGGCTTTTTCTCTATAGTTTCAGTTCTTTTCAAGTTCAAATCACAACATTGAGATGGTCAACAGTAACATAACTGTATGTCCTTTTTGGCTAATTAACTTAAACCTACTAAACTATATATGCACTCCCATAGAAGTTCATCCAAGTACAGCTGTACACTCATCTTGCTAGCTATCAGCTCCCTGATGGTCTAGTGGCTAGGATTCGGCGCTCTCACCGCCGCGGCCCGGGTTCGATTCCCGGTCAGGGAAGGACTCTTTAGTTACTGAATAGTACAGGTCATTTATAAAAGCGAATATCATGAAGGTAGGTGCCAAAATATGCTGAAATTGAGTGTGTCTTGATTCAAAGAAAAGACAAAACTCAAAAAATCGCTCTATCATGACCCAAAATCTGATCCTGGCCATATTTACAATGAGAAGTTTTGTTTGATTATTGGTTAGGATTTGGTGGTATCACCACCGTGGCTTAAGTTCGATTCCCAATCTGGTGGAAAATTTCATTGTGTCCATACTTTTAACATTCGTCAGAATATCTATTGAGTCAGTCTTTGTAGGAGGTTTCGTCTGTAACCATTTTTGTATGAACACAAAATGAATGCTTTTTCTCTATAGTTTCAGTTCTTTTCAAGTTCAAATCGCTACATTGAGATGGTCAACAGTAACATAACTGTAAGTCCTTTTAGGCTAATTAACTTAAACTTATCAAAGTGTATATAAGGACTCCCATAGGAGTTCATCCAAGTACAGCTGTACACTCATCTTGCAAGATATCAGCTCCCTGATGGTCTAGTGGCTAGGATTCGGCGCTCTCACACCGCCGCGGCCGGGTTCGATTCCCGGTCAGGGAAGGACTATTTAGTTACTGAATAGTACAGGTCATTTATAAAAGCGAATATCATGAAGGTAGGTGCCAAAATATGCTGAAATTGAGTGTGTCTTGATTCAAAGAAAAGACAAAACTCAAAAAATCTCCCTATCATGACCCAAAATCTGATCCTTGCCATATTTACAATGAGAAGTTTTGTTTGATTATTGGTTAGGATTTGGCGGTATCACCACCGTGGCTTAGGTTCAATTCCCAATCTGGAGGAAAATTTCATTGCGTCCATACTTTTAACATTCGTCAGAATATTTATTGAGTCAGTCTTTGTAGGAGGTTTTGTCTGTAACCATTTTCGTATGAACACAAAATGAATGCTTTTTCTCTATAGTTTCAGTTCTTTTCAAGTTCAAATCACTACATTGAGATGGTCAACAGTAACATAACTGTATGTCCTTTTAGGCTAATTAACTTAAACTTATCAAAGTGTATATAAGGACTCCCATAGGAGTTCATCCAAGTACAGCTGTACACTCATCTTGCAAGATATCAGCTCCCTGATGGTCTAGTGGCTAGGATTCGGCGCTCTCACCGCCGCGGCCCGGGTTCGATTCCCGGTCAGGGAAGCACTCTTTAGTTACTGAATAGTACAGGTCATTTATAAAAGCGAATATCATGAAGGTAGGTGCCAAAATATGCTGAAATTGAGTGTGTCTTGATTCAAAGAAAAGACAAAACTCAAAAAATCTCCCTAGCATGACCCAAAATCTGATCCTGGCTATATTTACAATGAGAAGTTTTGTTTGATTATTGGTTAGGATTTGGTGGTATCACCACCGTGGCTTAAGTTCGATTCCCAATCTGGTGGAAAATTTCATTGTGTCCATACTTTTAACATTCGTCAGAATATTTATTGAGTCAGTCTTTGTAGGAGGTTTTGTCTGTAACCATTTTCGTATGAACACAAAATGAATGCTTTTTCTCTATAGTTTCAGTTCTTTTCAAGTTCAAATCGCTACATTGGGATGGTCAACAGTAACACAACTGTATGTCCTTTTTGGCTAATTAACTTAAACCTACTAAAGTATATATGGACTCCCATAGAAGTTCATCCAACTACAGGTCTACACTCATCTTGCTAGATATCAGCTCCCTGATGGTCTAGTGGCTAGGATTCGGCGCTCTCACCGCCGCGGCCCGGGTTCGATTCCGGTCAGGGAAGCACTCTTTAGTTACTGAATAGTACAGGTCATTTATAAAAGCGAATATCATGAAGGTAGGTGCCAAAATATGCTGAAATTGAGTGTGTCTTGATTCAAAGAAAAGACAAAACTCAAAAAATCTCCCTGGCATGACCCAAAATCTGATCCTGGCCATATTTACAATGAGAAGTTTTGTTTGATTATTGGTTAGGATTTGGCGGTATCACCACCGTGGCTTAGGTTCAATTCCCAATCTGGAGGAAAATTTCATTGTGTCCATACTTTTAACATTCGTCAGAATATTTATTGAGTCAGTCTTTGTAGGAGGTTTTGTCTGTAACCATTTTCGTATGAACACAAAATGAATGCTTTTTCTCTATAGTTTCAGTTCTTTTCAAGTTCAAATCGCTACATTGGGATGGTCAACAGTAACACAACTGTATGTCCTTTTTGGCTAATTA
Organism: Seriola aureovittata; assembly: GCF_021018895.1. Lineage (NCBI taxonomy): Eukaryota > Metazoa > Chordata > Actinopteri > Carangiformes > Carangidae > Seriola > Seriola aureovittata. Next base: position 8,471,016 of record NC_079365.1, on the reverse strand, counting down.
ACTTAAACCTACTAAAGTATATATGGACTCCCATAGAAGTTCATCCAACTACAGGTCTACACTCATCTTGCTAGATATCAGCTCCCTGATGGTCTAGTGGCTAGGATTCGGCGCTCTCACCGCCGCGGCCCGGGTTCGATTCCCGGTCAGGGAAGGACTCTTTAGTTACTGAATAGTACAGGTCATTTATAAAAGCGAATATCATGAAGGTAGGTGCCAAAATATGCTGAAATTGAGTGTGTCTTGATTCAAAGAAAAGACAAAACTCAAAAAATCTCTCTATCATGACCCAAAATCTGATCCTGGCCATATTTACAATGAGAAGTTTTGTTTGATTATTGGTTAGGATTTGGTGGTATCACCACCGTGGCTTAAGTTCGATTCCCAATCTGGTGGAAAATTTCATTGTGTCCATACTTTTAACATTCGTCAGAATATCTATTGAGTCAGTCTTTGTAGGAGGTTTTGTCTGTAACCATTTTTGTATGAACACAAAATGAATGCTTTTTCTCTATAGTTTCAGTTCTTTTCAAGTTCAAATCGCTACATTGAGATGGTCAACAGTAACATAACTGTAAGTCCTTTTAGGCTAATTAACTTAAACTTATCAAAGTGTATATAAGGACTCCCATAGGAGTTCATCCAACTACAGCTGTACACTCATCTTGCTAGATATCAGCTCCCTGATGGTCTAGTGGCTAGGATTCGGCGCTCTCACCGCCGCGGCCCGGGTTCGATTCCCGGTCAGGGAAGGACTCTTTAGTTACTGAATAGTACAGGTCATTTATAAAAGCGAATATCATGAAGGTAGGTGCCAAAATATGCTGAAATTGAGTGTGTCTTGATTCAAAGAAAAGACAAAACTCAAAAAATCTCCCTGGCAATACCCAAAATCTGATCCTGGCCATATTTACAATGAGAAGTTTTGTTTGATTATTGGTTAGGATTTGGCGGTATCACCACCGTGGCTTAGGTTCAATTCCCAATCTGGAGGAAAATTTCATTGCGTCCATACTTTTAACATTCGTCAGAATATTTATTGAGTCAGTCTTTGTAGGAGGTTTTCTCTGTAACCATTTTTGTATGAACACAAAATGAATGCTTTTTCTCTATAGTTTCAGTTCTTTTCAAGTTCAAATCACAACATTGAGATGGTCAACAGTAACATAACTGTATGTCCTTTTTGGCTAATTAACTTAAACCTACTAAAGTATATATGCACTCCCATAGAAGTTCATCCAAGTACAGCTGTACACTCATCTTGCAAGATATCAGCTCCCTGATGGTCTAGTGGCTAGGATTCGGCGCTCTCACCGCCGCGGCCCGGGTTCGATTCCCGGTCAGGGAAGCACTCTTTAGTTACTGAATAGTACAGGTCATTTATAAAAGCGAATATCATGAAGGTAGGTGCCAAAATATGCTGAAATTGAGTGTGTCTTGATTCAAAGAAAAGACAAAACTCAAAAAATCTCCCTAGCATGACCCAAAATCTGATCCTGGCTATATTTACAATGAGAAGTTTTGTTTGATTATTGGTTAGGATTTGGTGGTATCACCACCGTGGCTTAAGTTCGATTCCCAATCTGGTGGAAAATTTCATTGTGTCCATACTTTTAACATTCGTCACAATATCTATTGAGTCAGTCTTTGTAGGAGGTTTCGTCTGTAACCATTTTTGTATGAACACAAAATGAATGCTTTTTCTCTATAGTTTCAGTTCTTTTCAAGTTCAAATCGCTACATTGAGATGGTCAACAGTAACATAACTGTAAGTCCTTTTAGGCTAATTAACTTAAACTTATCAAAGTGTATATAAGGACTCCCATAGGAGTTCATCCAAGTACAGCTGTACACTCATCTTGCTAGATATCAGCTCCCTGATGGTCTAGTGGCTAGGATTCGGCGCTCTCACCGCCGCGGCCCGGGTTCGATTCCCGGTCAGGGAAGCACTCTTTAGTTACTGAATAGTACAGGTCATTTATAAAAGCGAATATCATGAAGGTAGGTGCCAAAATATGCTGAAATTGAGTGTGTCTTGATTCAAAGAAAAGACAAAACTCAAAAAATCTCCCTAGCATGACCCAAAATCTGATCCTGGCCATATTTACAATGAGAAGTTTTGTTTGATTATTGGTTAGGATTTGGTGGTATCACCACCGTGGCTTAAGTTCGATTCCCAATCTGGTGGAAAATTTCATTGTGTCCATACTTTTAACATTCGTCACAATATCTATTGAGTCAGTCTTTGTAGGAGGTTTTGTCTGTAACCATTTTTGTATGAACACAAAATGAATGCTTTTTCTCTATAGTTTCAGTTCTTTTCAAGTTCAAATCACAACATTGAGATGGTCAACAGTAACATAACTGTATGTCCTTTTTGGCTAATTAACTTAAACCTACTAAAGTATATATGCACTCCCATAGAAGTTCATCCAAGTACAGCTGTACACTCATCTTGCAAGATATCAGCTCCCTGATGGTCTAGTGGCTAGGATTCGGCGCTCTCACCGCCGCGGCCCGGGTTCGATTCCCGGTCAGGGAAGCACTCTTTAGTTACTGAATAGTACAGGTCATTTATAAAAGCGAATATCATGAAGGTAGGTGCCAAAATATGCTGAAATTGAGTGTGTCTTGATTCAAAGAAAAGACAAAACTCAAAAAATCTCCCTAGCATGACCCAAAATCTGATCCTGGCTATATTTACAATGAGAAGTTTTGTTTGATTATTGGTTAGGATTTGGTGGTATCACCACCGTGGCTTAAGTTCGATTCCCAATCTGGTGGAAAATTTCATTGTGTCCATACTTTTAACATTCGTCAGAATATCTATTGAGTCAGTCTTTGTAGGAGGTTTTCTCTGTAACCATTTTCGTATGAACACAAAATGAATGCTTTTTCTCTATAGTTTCAGTTCTTTTCAAGTTCAAATCACTACATTGAGATGGTCAACAGTAACATAACTGTATGTCCTTTTTGGCTAATTAACTTAAACCTACTAAAGTATATATGCACTCCCATAGAAGTTCATCCAAGTACAGCTGTACACTCATCTTGCAAGATATCAGCTCCCTGATGGTCTAGTGGCTAGGATTCGGCGCTCTCACCGCCGCGGCCCGGGTTCGATTCCCGGTCAGGGAAGGACTATTTAGTTACTGAATAGTACAGGTCATTTATAAAAGCGAATATCATGAAGGTAGGTGCCAAAATATGCTGAAATTGAGTGTGTCTTGATTCAAAGAAAAGACAAAACTCAAAAAATCTCCCTGGCATGACCCAAAATCTGATCCTGGCTATATTTACAATGAGAAGTTTTGTTTGATTATTGGTTAGGATTTGGCGGTATCACCACCGTGGCTTAGGTTCAATTCCCAATCTGGTGGAAAATTTCATTGTGTCCATACTTTTAACATTCGTCAGAATATTATTGAGTCAGTCTTTGTAGGAGGTTTTCTCTGTAACCATTTTCGTATGAACACAAAATGAATGCTTTTTCTCTATAGTTTCAGTTCTTTTCAAGTTCAAATCACAACATTGAGATGGTCAACAGTAACACAACTGTATGTCCTTTTTGGCTAATTAACTTAAACCTACTAAAGTATATATGCACTCCCATAGAAGTTCATCCAAGTACAGCTGTACACTCATCTTGCAAGATATCAGCTCCCTGATGGTCTAGTGGCTAGGATTCGGCGCTCTCACCGCCGCGGCCCGGGTTCGATTCCCGGTCAGGGAAGCACTCTTTAGTTACTGAATAGTACAGGTCATTTATAAAAGCGAATATCATGAAGGTAGGTGCCAAAATATGCTGAAATTGAGTGTGTCTTGATTCAAAGAAAAGACAAAACTCAAAAAATCTCCCTAGCATGACCCAAAATCTGATCCTGGCTATATTTACAATGAGAAGTTTTGTTTGATTATTGGTTAGGATTTGGTGGTATCACCACCGTGGCTTAAGTTCGATTCCCAATCTGGTGGAAAATTTCATTGTGTCCATACTTTTAACATTCGTCACAATATCTATTGAGTCAGTCTTTGTAGGAGGTTTCGTCTGTAACCATTTTTGTATGAACACAAAATGAATGCTTTTTCTCTATAGTTTCAGTTCTTTTCAAGTTCAAATCGCTACATTGAGATGGTCAACAGTAACATAACTGTAAGTCCTTTTAGGCTAATTAACTTAAACTTATCAAAGTGTATATAAGGACTCCCATAGGAGTTCATCCAAGTACAGCTGTACACTCATCTTGCTAGCTATCAGCTCCCTGATGGTCTAGTGGCTAGGATTCGGCGCTCTCACCGCCGCGGCCCGGGTTCGATTCCCGGTCAGGGAAGCACTCTTTAGTTACTGAATAGTACAGGTCATTTATAAAAGCGAATATCATGAAGGTAGGTGCCAAAATATGCTGAAATTGAGTGTGTCTTGATTCAAAGAAAAGACAAAACTCAAAAAATCTCTCTATCATGACCCAAAATCTGATCCTGGCCATATTTACAATGAGAAGTTTTGTTTGATTATTGGTTAGGATTTGGTGGTATCACCACCGTGGCTTAAGTTCGATTCCCAATCTGGTGGAAAATTTCATTGTGTCCATACTTTTAACATTCGTCACAATATCTATTGAGTCAGTCTTTGTAGGAGGTTTTGTCTGTAACCATTTTTGTATGAACACAAAATGAATGCTTTTTCTCTATAGTTTCAGTTCTTTTCAAGTTCAAATCACAACATTGAGATGGTCAACAGTAACATAACTGTATGTCCTTTTTGGCTAATTAACTTAAACCTACTAAAGTATATATGCACTCCCATAGAAGTTCATCCAAGTACAGCTGTACACTCATCTTGCAAGATATCAGCTCCCTGATGGTCTAGTGGCTAGGATTCGGCGCTCTCACCGCCGCGGCCCGGGTTCGATTCCCGGTCAGGGAAGCACTCTTTAGTTACTGAATAGTACAGGTCATTTATAAAAGCGAATATCATGAAGGTAGGTGCCAAAATATGCTGAAATTGAGTGTGTCTTGATTCAAAGAAAAGACAAAACTCAAAAAATCTCCCTAGCATGACCCAAAATCTGATCCTGGCTATATTTACAATGAGAAGTTTTGTTTGATTATTGGTTAGGATTTGGCGGTATCACCACCGTGGCTTAGGTTCAATTCCCAATCTGGTGGAAAATTTCATTGTGTCCATACTTTTAACATTCGTCAGAATATTTATTGAGTCAGTCTTTGTAGGAGGTTTTGTCTGTAACCATTTTCGTATGAACACAAAATGAATGCTTTTTCTCTATAGTTTCAGTTCTTTTCAAGTTCAAATCACAACATTGAGATGGTCAACAGTAACATAACTGTATGTCCTTTTTGGCTAATTAACTTAAACCTACTAAAGTATATATGGACTCCCATAGGAGTTCATCATAGTACAGCTGTACACTCATCTTGCAAGATATCAGCTCCCTGATGGTCTAGTGGCTAGGATTCGGCGCTCTCACCGCCGCGGCCCGGGTTCGATTCCCGGTCAGGGAAGCACTCTTTAGTTACTGAATAGTACAGGTCATTTATAAAAGCGAATATCATGAAGGTAGGTGCCAAAATATGCTGAAATTGAGTGTGTCTTGATTCAAAGAAAAGACAAAACTCAAAAAATCTCCCTAGCATGACCCAAAATCTGATCCTGGCTATATTTACAATGAGAAGTTTTGTTTGATTATTGGTTAGGATTTGGTGGTATCACCACCGTGGCTTAAGTTCGATTCCCAATCTGGTGGAAAATTTCATTGTGTCCATACTTTTAACATTCGTCAGAATATTTATTGAGTCAGTCTTTGTAGGAGGTTTTGTCTGTAACCATTTTCGTATGAACACAAAATGAATGCTTTTTCTCTATAGTTTCAGTTCTTTTCAAGTTCAAATCGCTACATTGAGATGGTCAACAGTAACACAACTGTATGTCCTTTTTGGCTAATTAACTTAAACCTACTAAAGTATATATGGACTCCCATAGAAGTTCATCCAACTACAGGTCTACACTCATCTTGCTAGATATCAGCTCCCTGATGGTCTAGTGGCTAGGATTCGGCGCTCTCACCGCCGCGGCCCGGGTTCGATTCCCGGTCAGGGAAGGACTCTTTAGTTACTGAATAGTACAGGTCATTTATAAAAGCGAATATCATGAAGGTAGGTGCCAAAATATGCTGAAATTGAGTGTGTCTTGATTCAAAGAAAAGACAAAACTCAAAAAATCTCCCTGGCATGACCCAAAATCTGATCCTGGCCATATTTACAATGAGAAGTTTTGTTTGATTATTGGTTAGGATTTGGCGGTATCACCACCGTGGCTTAGGTTCAATTCCCAATCTGGAGGAAAATTTCATTGCGTCCATACTTTTAACATTCGTCAGAATATTTATTGAGTCAGTCTTTGTAGGCGGTTTTGTCTGTAACCATTTTCGTATGAACACAAAATGAATGCTTTTTCTCTATAGTTTCAGTTCTTTTCAAGTTCAAATCGCTACATTGGGATGGTCAACAGTAACACAACTGTATGTCCTTTTTGGCTAATTAACTTAAACCTACTAAAGTATATATGGACTCCCATAGAAGTTCATCCAACTACAGGTCTACACTCATCTTGCTAGATATCAGCTCCCTGATGGTCTAGTGGCTAGGATTCGGCGCTCTCACCGCCGCGGCCCGGGTTCGATTCCGGTCAGGGAAGGACTCTTTAGTTACTGAATAGTACAGGTCATTTATAAAAGCGAATATCATGAAGGTAGGTGCCAAAATATGCTGAAATTGAGTGTGTCTTGATTCAAAGAAAAGACAAAACTCAAAAAATCTCCCTATCATGACCCAAAAACTGATCCTGGCCATATTTACAATGAGAAGTTTTGTTTGATTATTGGTTAGGATTTGGCGGTATCACCACCGTGGCTTAAGTTCGATTCCCAATCTGGTGGAAAATTTCATTGTGTCCATACTTTTAACATTCGTCACAATATCTATTGAGTCAGTCTTTGTAGGAGGTTTCGTCTGTAACCATTTTTGTATGAACACAAAATGAATGATTTTTCTCTATAGTTTCAGTTCTTTTCAAGTTCAAATCGCTACATTGAGATGGTCAACAGTAACATAACTGTATGTCCTTTTTGGCTAATTAACTTAAACCTATCAAAGTGTATATAAGGACTCCCATAGGAGTTCATCCAAGTACAGCTGTACACTCATCTTGCTAGATATCAGCTCCCTGATGGTCTAGTGGCTAGGATTCGGCGCTCTCACCGCCGCGGCCCGGGTTCGATTCCCGGTCAGGGAAGGACTCTTTAGTTACTGAATAGTACAGGTCATTTATAAAAGCGAATATCATGAAGGTAGGTGCCAAAATATGCTGAAATTGAGTGTGTCTTGATTCAAAGAAAAGACAAAACTCAAAAAATCTCCCTGGCATGACCCAAAATCTGATCCTGGCCATATTTACAATGAGAAGTTTTGTTTGATTATTGGTTAGGATTTGGCGGTATCACCACCGTGGCTTAGGTTCAATTCCCAATCTGGAGGAAAATTTCATTGCGTCCATACTTTTAACATTCGTCAGAATATTTATTGAGTCAGTCTTTGTAGGAGGTTTCGTCTGTAACCATTTTTGTATGAACACAAAATGAATGCTTTTTCTCTATAGTTTCAGTTCTTTTCAAGTTCAAATCGCTACATTGGGATGGTCAACAGTAACACAACTGTATGTCCTTTTTGGCTAATTAACTTAAACCTACTAAAGTATATATGGACTCCCATAGAAGTTCATCCAACTACAGGTCTACACTCATCTTGCTAGATATCAGCTCCCTGATGGTCTAGTGGCTAGGATTCGGCGCTCTCACCGCCGCGGCCCGGGTTCGATTCCCGGTCAGGGAAGGACTCTTTAGTTACTGAATAGTACAGGTCATTTATAAAAGCGAATATCATGAAGGTAGGTGCCAAAATATGCTGAAATTGAGTGTGTCTTGATTCAAAGAAAAGACAAAACTCAAAAAATCTCCCTATCATGACCCAAAATCTGATCCTGGCCATATTTACAATGAGAAGTTTTGTTTGATTATTGGTTAGGATTTGGTGGTATCACCACCGTGGCTTAAGTTCGATTCCCAATCTGGTGGAAAATTTCATTGTGTCCATACTTTTAACATTCGTCAGAATATCTATTGAGTCAGTCTTTGTAGGAGGTTTTGTCTGTAACCATTTTTGTATGAACACAAAATGAATGCTTTTTCTCTATAGTTTCAGTTCTTTTCAAGTTCAAATCGCTACATTGAGATGGTCAACAGTAACATAACTGTAAGTCCTTTTAGGCTAATTAACTTAAACTTATCAAAGTGTATATAAGGACTCCCATAGGAGTTCATCCAAGTACAGCTGTACACTCATCTTGCTAGATATCAGCTCCCTGATGGTCTAGTGGCTAGGATTCGGCGCTCTCACCGCCGCGGCCCGGGTTCGATTCCCGGTCAGGGAAGGACTCTTTAGTTACTGAATAGTACAGGTCATTTATAAAAGCGAATATCATGAAGGTAGGTGCCAAAATATGCTGAAATTGAGTGTGTCTTGATTCAAAGAAAAGACAAAACTCAAAAAATCTCCCTATCATGACCCAAAAACTGATCCTGGCTATATTTACAATGAGAAGTTTTGTTTGATTATTGGTTAGGATTTGGCGGTATCACCACCGTGGCTTAAGTTCGATTCCCAATCTGGTGGAAAATTTCATTGTGTCCATACTTTTAACATTCGTCAGAATATCTATTGAGTCAGTCTTTGTAGGAGGTTTTGTCTGTAACCATTTTTGTATGAACACAAAATGAATGCTTTTTCTCTATAGTTTCAGTTCTTTTCAAGTTCAAATCACTACATTGAGATGGTCAACAGTAACATAACTGTAAGTCCTTTTAGGCTAATTAACTTAAACTTATCAAAGTGTATATAAGGACTCCCATAGAAGTTCATCCAAGTACAGCTGTACACTCATCTTGCTAGATATCAGCTCCCTGATGGTCTAGTGGCTAGGATTCGGCGCTCTCACCGCCGCGGCCCGGGTTCGATTCCGGTCAGGGAAGGACTCTTTAGTTACTGAATAGTACAGGTCATTTATAAAAGCGAATATCATGAAGGTAGGTGCCAAAATATGCTGAAATTGAGTGTGTCTTGATTCAAAGAAAAGACAAAACTCAAAAAATCTCCCTATCATGACCCAAAAACTGATCCTGGCCATATTTACAATGAGAAGTTTTGTTTGATTATTGGTTAGGATTTGGTGGTATCACCACCGTGGCTTAAGTTCGATTCCCAATCTGGTGGAAAATTTCATTGTGTCCATACTTTTAACATTCGTCACAATATCTATTGAGTCAGTCTTTGTAGGAGGTTTCGTCTGTAACCATTTTTGTATGAACACAAAATGAATGATTTTTCTCTATAGTTTCAGTTCTTTTCAAGTTCAAATCGCTACATTGAGATGGTCAACAGTAACATAACTGTGTGTCCTTTTTGGCTAATTAACTTAAACCTATCAAAGTGTATATAAGGACTCCCATAGGAGTTCATCCAAGTACAGCTGTACACTCATCTTGCTAGATATCAGCTCCCTGATGGTCTAGTGGCTAGGATTCGGCGCTCTCACCGCCGCGGCCCGGGTTCGATTCCCGGTCAGGGAAGGACTCTTTAGTTACTGAATAGTACAGGTCATTTATAAAAGCGAATATCATGAAGGTAGGTGCCAAAATATGCTGAAATTGAGTGTGTCTTGATTCAAAGAAAAGACAAAACTCAAAAAATCTCCCTGGCAATACCCAAAATCTGATCCTGGCCATATTTACAATGAGAAGTTTTGTTTGATTATTGGTTAGGATTTGGCGGTATCACCACCGTGGCTTAGGTTCAATTCCCAATCTGGAGGAAAATTTCATTGCGTCCATACTTTTAACATTCGTCAGAATATCTATTGAGTCAGTCTTTGTAGGAGGTTTTGTCTGTAACCATTTTTGTATGAACACAAAATGAATGCTTTTTCTCTATAGTTTCAGTTCTTTTCAAGTTCAAATCACTACATTGAGATGGTCAACAGTAACATAACTGTATGTCCTTTTTGGCTAATTAACTTAAACCTACTAAAGTATATAAGGACTCCCATAGAAGTTCATCCAAGTACAACTCTATAATCGTCTTTATGGATATCAGCTGCCTGATGGTCTAGTGGCTAGGATTTGGCGCTCTCACCGCCACAACACAAAATGAATGCTTTTTCTCTATAGTTTCAGTTCCTAAAGGAGTTTTAAATCGAAAAAAAAAACAAAAAAAAAACTGGACTTGATTATTTGTCTGGGAAGACGTTTCACCTCTCATCCAAGAGGCTTCATCAGTTCATGTACGCATCTCACCAGGCTGGGACTGGTCCTACTTTCTGGTGTGGAGACCCAGGTATTTAACCTCTTGTGGGCGTTCACAAGGCTGATGATGTCACTGGTTCCGTTTTGTGCTCCAAGTGTCAATGACAGTCGACAGTCAGAGGTGCAAGCTTTTACTGAACACATTAACTCAGTGGACAAAAACATCAAGTTCACCAGAGAGGATGCCAAGGACAATAGTTTGCCTTTCTTAGATTGTGACGTCCACATGGAAAAGGACAGGAGCCTCCACATTGGGGTATACAGAAAACCCACGCATACGGACCAATATCTACTTTTCGACTCACACCACCTGGAACACAAGCTTGGTGTTATCAGAACCCTGCAACATAGAGCTGATAACGTGCCTACCAGCTCACAGGCCCAAGGGGCAGAACACAAGCACCTGAAGGTTGCCCTCACAACTTGTGGTTACCCTAGCTGGACCTTTGTGAAAACTGCAGCTACTTCCAGAAAGAAAACCAGCAAAGTGGTTGAGAAAGAAAAACTAAACAAGAGAAACAACATAGTCATTCCATATGTGTCTGGAGTATCAGAAAAACTCAGGAGGATCTTCAACAAACACCGTATCCCTGTGTATTTCAAACCCAGCAACACACTCAGACAGAGGCTGGTACATCCCAAGGACAGAACACCACACACCAAGCAATCTGGTGTATGCAGTCCGGTGTAACGAGGAATGCAATGACCTCTACATTGGAGAAACGAAACAACCACTGCATAAACGCATGGCCCAACACAGGAGAGCTAACTCCTCAGGTTTGGACTCTGCTGTCCATTTACATCTCAAGGAGAAAGCCCACTCCTTTGAGGACAGCAATGTCCACATCCTAGACAGAGAGGACAGTTGGTTTGAAAGAGGAGTAAAAGAGGCCATCTATGTAAAAGTAGAGAAACGATCCCTCAACAGGGGAGGAGGTCTCAGACACCACCTATCTCCAATTTACAATGCTGCCCTTTCATCCCTTCCCAGGAGATTCAACAATCTAGCCTCTAAGAATAACAACTGTTCACAAGTGGCAAGTGACTCCAACGACCATCGTTATAACACAATAGAGCACTAACGAAGTCGAAACCAACTTTCCACCAACGACAGTCATGCAAACGACTGTCGTTGACACTTGGAGCACAAAAGGGAACCAGTGACATCATCAACCTTGTGAACGCCCACAAGAGGTTAAATACCTGGGTCTCCACACCAGAAAGTAGGACCAGTCCCAGCTTGGTCAGATGCGTACATGAACTGATGAAGCCTCTTGGATGAGAGGTGAAACGTCTTCCCAGACAAATAATCAAGTCCAGTTGTTTTTTCGATTTAAAACTCCTTTAGGATACTATGACCTGGACAAAGGAGAATATGCACAAGCCCCTCCTACAAAGACTGACTCAATAGATATTCTGACGAATGTTAAAAGTATGGACACAATGAAATTTTCCACCAGATTGGGAATCGAACTCAAGGCACGGTGGTGATACCTCCAAATCCTAACCAATAATCAAACAAAACTACTCATTGTAAATATGGCCAGGATTAGATTTTGGGTCATGCTAGGGAGATTTTTTGAGTTTTGTCTTTTCTTTGAATCAAGACACACTCAATTTCAGCATATTTTGGCACCTACCTTCATGATATTCGCTTTTATAAATGACCTGTACTATTCAGTAACTAAAGAATCCTTCCCTGACCGGGAATCGAATCCAGGCCGCGGCAGTGAGAGCGCCGAATCCTAGCCACTAGACCATCAGGGAGCTGATATCTAGCAAGATGAGTGTACAGCTGTACTTGGATGAACTCCTATGGGAGTCCTTATATACACTTTGATAGGTTTAAGTTAATTAGCCAAAAAGGACATACAGTTATGTTACTGTTGACCATGTCAATGTAGTGATTTGAACTTGAAAACAACTGAAACTATAGAGAAAAATCATTCATTTTGTGTTCATACGAAAATGGTTACAGACAAAACCTCCTACAAAGACTGACTCAATAGATATTTTGACGAATGTTAAAGGTATGGACACAATGAAATTTTCCTCCAGATTGGGAATCGAACCTAAGCCACGGTGGTGATACTGCCAAATCCTAACCAATAATCAAACAAAACTTCTCATTGTAAATATGGCCAGGATCAGATTTTGGGTATTGCCAGGGAGATTTTTTGAGTTTTGTATTTTCTTTGAATCAAGACACACTCAATTTCAGCATATTTTGGCACCTACCTTCATGATATTCGCTTTTATAAATGACCTGTATTATTCAGTAACTAAAGAGTCCTTCACTAAACGGGAATCGAACCCGGGTCACGGCGGTGAGAGCGCCGAATCCTAGCCACTAGACCATTAGGGAGCTGATACCTGGTAAGATCAGTGTAGACCTGTACTTGGATGAACTATGAGCTATGGGAATCCTTATATACACTTTGATAGGTTTAAGTTAATTAACAAAAAAGGACATACAGTTATGTTACTGCTGACCATTCCAATACAGTGATTTGACAGTATGCAACAATTAGAATTAATACAGCCTCTTTCAAGAGGTCCCGACATTCATACACATTCATTCATTAGTGTTTCATAAAAGACATTCTTCCCACCTTTGGCCCGTCTTGCAGGATGTTCAGACGATGAAGGACATGCTGGGAGAATGCCCTAAACATTCCTTCACTGTAGCAGTCTGAGATCTGCCATCAGCACACAACAGAAAGTTTCCATTTTAGTCACATATGCAATTTATTTTTCATCCATTCAATTCAAAATATTGTATTAAAATTATTATTTTGTTATAGGTTGTATATCATCATGCTAAAATATTAACAATATTTTTCATTATTATGAAAATTTACTGAGTTAAACATGAATTGAAGGTAAATTGAATCTGGCCACATTTGTGTGCTACCACATTGGACTGGGAGTCTAAGTCTGACAATTGTAAACATATTTCCCAATCTCAAATAAATATCATATCATATGAGCCTACGCATTACTTAAGTCTGAGAATTTCCCACATGCACTTCTGCAGTGCAGCTCTAAATGTGAGCACATGAATATAAACATGGCATGTGCTGCAGGGGCAATCAAATGCATCAGCTTGAGGCTGACCTATCAATATTTCACACCTCAAGGCAGCAACCACAGGACAGCACATATTTACATGGTATCATCTTAATAGTAATCTCCTTAGAATTATCATTTAAATAAGCACTTGCTGAGCTTTTGAAAAATCACATACATTTTTGATCTGAACTGCATGTTTATGACTAAACAATCACTGTGCATGAATCTATCAAAAAATGTGAGATAAAATGGAGACACAAACAAGGCAGCATTGAAAGTGTTGGACACTACAATTTGTTCAAAGCAAAAACCTTTGTAAAGTACATCCTGTTTGTGGCTACACACATAGATATGTGAGGGGTAACTTACGAGAGGTGTGTTGTAAAAGAGGCCATATCTCATTCTTGGAAGGAGGGAGAAGAAGGCATCTTTGAAACAAACCTAGGAACAAGTATGAATAGAGCAATGAAGGAAGTATACAGCATGGCACAGAAATCTGTTTGCTTGTATGTCATGGTGTAAGACACACACGATGGAATATTGTTGGAAGAATTGCTAATTTCCCATCTGTTCAGTCATACTAACTTCAGCTTTTTATATTTATATTTCAACTAGACCATTGTTGCTGCTTGTGGAAACACCAAACAATATATTTCCTGTGTGCCAGAGGATTCTTCCAGGAAGAAAACAAACCAGTACCAGAGAGCTATAACAGCACTCTTAATTACCTTAATGGATTACTACTGCAAACAACTACTTTTGTTTGGTATTTCTAAACAACCGAAATTAAGTAAGTGATGATTTCAACTCCTCTACAAAGAACAGGCATACAAGGACCACTCAGAGGTGACATTATACCTACTCTTTTCGAGTCATAGGTCTTCAGGTGGATGATGTCATACTCTGAGAAGGCCTTCCAAGTTTCACTGAACAGATCGCCATAACCATAAAAACTCTGGTGAAAAGACATACAAAGAAGGGAACAAATGTTGATTAATGTTACAATTGAAACCTGAACCTTTGAAAGGTTTTCAAACTCTGCCGGTTGTATTTTTCTGAAGTTTTGGTTTTATACAAAGTCTTTTAGCACACTATTATCTGACAGCCTGACCCTGTTTGGTTTGAAGTGCGCAGTTTGCGATGAAAGGTCACTGCTTTCCTCCTCCCTGTCAGTTTTGTCTCCCTCCCTCTTCTTTTTTCTCTCTTTCCTTTTTCCTCTTTACCTCTATGCACAGAGAGGGAACAATGGGCCGGATAGGGCTGCCAGTAAATCATTCCGTTTTTCAACTGGTGTTTCCCATTGATGTCTTCATGAGGCACTCATACTGCTGACTTGTTAAACAAAATCTTGTGTTGTGATCCAAGAACAGATTTGAAACACCTATAATCTAAGCCCAGCCTAAGGATTTGTTCATAAATGGAACTATTTATTTCTTATGTAGCTATAAGATATAAGCAGTCACCAATCCATTTGAGACAGGCCACATGGGAATACCCTGCTTTATGTGTTATTTTGGCAGATAAGTTAAGGTGTAACATGAACATCTGAAACATTTGTCTTCTTTTGCCTCAGTCTGAAAGGGTGACATAAAATGCAGTAAACAAGTACGTCATGCATGAATTGCTGTAATTTCCAGTTTTAATAGCAGGCATATTCCTCTCAATTAGATCAGCTACGTTCAGCTAATAACAACCCACCGTGTCCCACATGACAATGTTGATATCTGTGCTGAAGGAGTTGTTAATGTGCTGGGAGATGTAGAGGTTGACAAAGTCACAGAAATGGTGGTACATGTTGACCCCTATTAGAAAAACACAGTTATTATGTTGTCATTGTCACAAATGAAAACAGAAAATGAGTGATCTGTGAATATCAGTCTGTTTTAGACCTTTTTATTCTCTAAAAAGAATAATAAGCTAGAGACAAGTTTTCAATACATTATTTTTAGAAGCCAGTTTTGGCAGAATCATTGTTAAGTGTGAATCAACTGGAAGGTTGATTCCAGGAAAATCTTAATACAGTGTTTAGCCTCAAACAAGTTAAATGTGTACACATGTACAGAACACATGCGTATCATTTTCTATGAAGGCACAATGACAGTTTAGGTTTTAGCTACTTATTTAGATTTTTTAAACTGAGTCACGTAAATCGTTGTTACTTACCAGCATCCAGTTTCATAAAAATGGTGGGTTTTTCGATGATGATTTCACAGTGTCCATCCTCTATGGGATGAAAGTCCAGCTCTGTGTATGTCTGCAGCTCAGCATACCTACAAAAACAGCACATCACATCAATGTCGTAATATAAATAGAAATGTACAGGTAGCACACCATGGAAATAACAAGCATTACAAAAAAAAGTGATTTGACTTCGAAGAGCATTGGGCTTGGTGAGTGCCCATTTTCCTTTTGGTTCAATGCTATATAGGGTTAGGGTGCTATAGACAGGTCACAGACAGGATTGTTTGAGTAGTTTAGAGTGGTGAGGCAAATCCAGAAGATTAGGAAAGGTCCAGCTGTCAAGTGTATAAGGCTGTGTCAAGACACACAACAGCTTTTTGATACAAGGCTAATGTTGGTCTGAACAGTTTACAGAGTATGGAGGTTGAATAATTACAAATGCAATAATTTACTGTCATTATTAATGTCATGCTATTACAATTAATAATATAACATGTCTTAAAATGACAATAAGACATAATACAACAAATTTCTATATTAGATGCATATAATGGGCACTACTTTACACAGACAGTCAAATTTGCTGACTCGGTATATGACTATTGTAGTAACTGCATATAATTCTTTCTACTAATAATGTAAAATGTGAAGCGAGCCAGCCAGGAGTCGAACCTAGAATCTTCTGATCCGTAGTCAGACGCGTTATCCATTGCGCCACTGGCCCACTGCCACAGCACATGGTTTTAACAAAACACAAGCACAAACTCCACCCCCCCTCCCCACATTTCTGACTGGTCCCGTCTCACCCTCCCCTTTGGGCACTGCATTGTGTTTTCCACTGCTTTAAGATACATGATCAGTGAGGAGGACTACTACTCCTGGTGACAGCCTGTTGTTCTTAGCTCTTATAGCTCGCTCTACATGTTTTTGTGTCTGGAACAGTTGGTCTGACTCAAAGTAAACTTGATGCATGCTGTAAATGCAAGAAAGCCACTAATGCCTAGATTAAAACCTACAAATGCCTGTTCTTTACCAGGGTGGAAAACAATATCAGCAGTACACAGGGGGCCTGCACAGTAAAGTCATACTGAAATTATGTCTTTTCTATCTATTTGCAGTCATGTTTCAGCACTTGCCATTCTCAGTTGAATTCACAAAATCAAGGAAGATAGAGGGGTGTACATGCAGATCATACAGTCCGGACCATTAACAATCAATTTACAAATCAACCTTATATGGACGCATAAACCATGTACATGTAACCTATAGATGGTTGTGATACAATGGAAAAACCGTCACTTATCATTAACTCCCTGGTGGTCTAGTGGCTAGGATTGGCTAATTAACTTAAACCTATCAAAGTGTATATAAGGACTCCCATAGGAATTCATCCAAATACAGCTGTACACTCATCTTGATATGCATCAGCTCCCTGATGGTCTAGTGGCTAGGATTCGGCGCTCTCACCGCCGCGGCCCGGGTTCGATTCCCGGTCAGGGAACATCCCTTTACTTACTGAATAATATAAGCCGTGAATAAAAGCTTATTACTTGCAGGTAGGTGCCAAAATATGCTGTAAGTGAGTTTTAATTTAAACAAAAGGCTAAATCCAAATAAAAGGTCACTAGCCTTACCAAAAAAATCTGTCCTGACCATATCTGCAATGACAAGTAAGGAATTTGTGAGAATGTTGGGTAGGATTTGGCACTCCCAGCACCGTGGCCTGGTTCGATTCCCGGTCAATGAATATCTGCTTACTTACTGAATAATACAGGCCATGAGTAAAAGCCTGTAATATATAACAAAATCGGTTCAAAAATATTTATTATCAACTCCCTGGTGGTCTAGTGGTTAGGATTTGGCGCTCTCACCGCTGCGGCCGGGGTTCGATTCCCTGTCAGGGAATCACTTTTTGGACTCTTTTAGTAACCATAAACCCATGTTTTCTCAAATTCCCAGGAGATCATGCCATAGTCTTTGGCTAAAGCTCGCAAACTGAGTGTGTGAATGTGTGTGTCCTGCCTCACCAAGACTGCAAGGGGCTCTTGTGCTCTCCCTCGGCAGCAAGCGCTCGTTTGTTCAGTCTGCAATGACCACCAATCTCACCCTTCTGAATGAAGTCCTCCATGTATCTGCAGAATAAAAATGGGTAGGTTCCAAGGCACTTTCTCATCAGAATCAGGGTCATGCTTTTTTGAAGGATATTTGAATTGTATTGTAATTTGAATTGTACTGACCTCTCATGACTTCTGCGTGTCTTCCGCAAGTCCAGATAAAGGTTAGTTGCCTTACAGAATCTAGTGTGGCTACTGCATTTTAATGATGAGTCCCCCTGAAAAATATAAAAAATTTGAACTACTCAGTATTCAAGTACTATTAATAAACTAATAAACTAAAAAAACGGATCTTGGAGTTTGTGAGAGTGGTGTCTATATTATATGCTCTGTATACTACTGCTTTTGAACTGAAAATCATGTCCTAAGAAAATCAAGCCTATTGTCTCCTTAACATTGTGTCTCTTTCTACCTGTTGTTTCTTCCTGTTGACTCAGTAGGCCGTGGGAACTAAGGAAATGAGCAGACTTACTGGCTTGCTGGCCTTGCAGAGTGTTTTGAGCTCAGAGAGACGCTCTTTGACATAGCCAAAATCAGCCTGCTTCCAGAAAAGCTCCTGGGCTGCCTCCAGTGAACGAGTCCTAACAGATCAGAGATTTACTGTAGGCAAATCAGCAAAGCCAAAACCAGAATGGCTCATCAATGATGCATGCTGTAAATGAGCACACTTTTATTCTGGAAAGACAGTTGGAGACAGTGGTACAGTAAATTCAATACCCATGCATAAAAGAGCACTTTTATTTGTGATACTTAAGATTGCTGAGCATCTGACACATCACAGATGGCTGCAGTAAGAATGTGGGAAGTAAATTATGTAAACTGTATTGCATTATACCACTTAGGACAAAAGAGTGAGAACATGAAGTGTGTTAGAATGTGATGTGAGGAGCAGTACCATCCAGAGTCAGCTTTGGTACACACTGGATAGCTAAAGCGCTTCCCTGGATCACAGTTCTTCTCGTAACCCCAACAGGCAAACAAATCCAGTGCATCCTGTTGTAAAAACAAGTGTGAAAATGTGTGTGTGTGTGGTGTGAGAGGGAGAGAGAGTGAGAGAGAGAACAAGCGAGACAAGAAGCTTTATATAGTGGTGTGACACAATCATAATCTAAATCTTATGGCACTTGACAGTAAAGTTTTTGGAGCTTTCCTTCACAACACAGCAAAACTCAAAGAAACTACTGTAACTAACATGCTGCCATTCTGCACTGAAAAAACATCTGAACAGTGAAAAGTTGACAGAGTGCATATCTTACTTTAAAAGGGCAGAGTGGGTCCAGACTACATTGCTTGGCGACCCTCTTGTTGCTGTAGAGGAAGTAGGGTATGTGCTCCGGCGGCAGGGAGATCCTGCTGAAGTTGAGGAGCGGTGCTGGTGGTTTGTGGTTGGTGTTTGCAGCCTTCTCAGTGGTGACCACAGTGGAAGAAAAAACTATGCCCAGTGCTACCAAGAGCAGCATAGTCAGAATTACATAGACATGTGAGATAGCTGCCTCTCTTCACAGCCCTCTGTGAGAAGGGGTGAGACAGAGATTCAGACTCAGACTAGCACTCTGTAATCTTGGTTAAAAGTCTAACACCACAGTATACAAGCATGTGGGCACAAGCAAGTGTGTGGGAGCATAGTTCCAAGCGGATCTGAGCTCCACATAAGGAGAGGTCCTGTTGCAGGAAGTATTACTGACCTTTTTCCGACTGTTGTCTGAGTAATCACAAATGAGATTGGAGGGGCACATGAAAAGTCCTGGGCTCTTAATAATGTGACCAACACAGCTCCAGGTGGCTAACTCGTTAAAGTCTCAAGCATGAATGTGCTTACAAAGCCTTTAGCCAAAGGCATTTTTCACTCACAAAAATCGACGACTGATGAACAGTGTGACTTTTGCTGATGCTCTAACCACAATGTGCTGTTTAACAATGGCTCCTGAACAGTTTCACATCTGAAGGATCAGAGATTGATGTTTCTGGATTTACCAAAATAAGTAAACTCTATTCTCTCTATAAAGTCTATTTTGCAGATTTTGGTGACAAAAGCTGGTAAATGTATGGCCAGTCACTAATTACGCATTCTCACGGAATTAACTTAGAGGGAGTAAAGTATCAGTGAAATTAGTCTAACAGTCGGCTGTGGACGTAAAAACTACCGTGCTGCATTAAACTGTCAAATCTCACGAATGTCTCAGAGAGTAAAGCTGTGAATTCACGGCGCTGGCGATGTTCACAAAACTTTATGATGGCATTTTTTGGAACAGGTTTAATTTAAGTGTTAATATAAGGCAGATGGTTGTTTCTGATTTTTTAAAAGCTGTAGAAAATGTGTCCCCTGATTTTATATCCATGTCTTTTGTCGCTAATGAGATCTCAAAGAAGCAAACTTCATTTTAGCCAGCTAATTAGCTTAACTGTGTTATGAGACTATCAAACTTTTAGCTAGCTTAACATTAGTTAGTTTAAGATAACGTTAACGTTGCAACCGACCAGAAACTCAGTGACTGCACAGGCACGTTAGATAAATGTTAAGACTGAGGAGCTGCAAAAGTAATGACGCATTACTTACTATTTTTTAACGGTATAAAGTATATGAAAATCAAATTATTGGAGGCTAATGTGTGAAATATTTACGTATTGGCTAACATGTAGCGTTAGTTCTTGACAAAGCCAAGACCCCTTAACAGTAATTTATGCAGTGCCGATATGGAGCAAAAGAACCGGACAGGAAACAATATTCAACACTTTTGTGGTACAAAAATTTGCACTGGCAATAGTCGTCTATTTAAGATTCGTATGAGTTTGTGTGAGAGACGGGTTACCTGTACGCACAGCCTGCTACTCTCCAAACTGAAGCGATGATGTTACCGGTGGTCGCCATAACACCGGAAACCTTATACCGGCATGTCGTGTGCATTAACAGGCACAGGGTGGCGCTGTGTACCACACTCCAGCCTAAATACTGTCAACTAAAGGGTAACATCAAAACAAGAAACAGTATCTATTAATTAGATAATAGGCTGGAGTCAGAAAATAGAAGACAAACTTACCATTAAATGGTAAAATCCAGTATCAAAAAGTTTTACATTTTTACAGATCTAAATCTGATTAAATGTCTCTCCTAAAAAGAAGCACACCTGTTCTTCACAATTTTGGAAGGCAATAGGTTATGTAGTGTATGTTTCACAAACAGTATAAAATGTCAGTTTTAATAAAATGTATGTCTGTCTGACTGTGGGTCAAATATAAGATAAAGATTGGACAACTGTATGGAATTGTTCAGAACATGGAAATTTATTTGAGAAAGTATGTGTATGTAGCATTGAGATAATGTAGTATTTTGTGTGAATGCCATGAAGACGCTGACATTCAATATGGGATTCCAAACAATTTAAAGTACGAATGACAGTAGTTTCACCACCCAAATAAATGTTTATTCATTTACATATTTATATAATTTAAAATCCCATTTTTGGGATTCCAATCACAGACTACTCTCAGGTCTACACCAAATTGTGTGATTTATAAGGAGTTAAGAATACATACATTTCTCTGTACAATTTTTTATATATTTCTTAAACCATTCTGAATATGCCTCAAGAAATAAACAAGGATGACTTTGTATAGTGCAAAAACCTTCAACCTACAGTTATAAACTGTCTATACAATACTATGTCAAAGGTTCAATCATGAGAAATTTTGTCTAAAGCAAAGTTTGTACTAACGCCCAAAGATTTCAAATGGACACCTGAATCACAAACTGTGGCTATCCTTCATACTGATTCTGTAATAATGCAGTGTATGTTATGTGTAATCCCACCACCCCACTTAAATAGAGTATATTATAATTCATTAAAATAAAATAATAGATAAAGATAAATGAATTTTATTTTGACAAAGTGATTAAACTTAAATCTTATGTCCTATCTTTTCTGTGAATGTGTTTCTGGCTAAGATGGCCAAATGATTTGCTTGTGAGTGTCCCAGATGTAACAGTGCAGTAAAAACGGTTTATTTCTGGTTCTGCAGCAGTTCATCAATCTGGGTTTTGTACATGTTCTTCACATCTTCAAGGTCCAATCTCAGCTCCTCCGCCTCTTCAGCCTTTTCTCCATACATCTGCAGGATGGTGTTGTGCCTTTGCTCCAGATCCTGATATGCACAATCACACAAGTAAGAAGAAGAAACCTCTGCTGACACAGTGCTTCTGAAGAGTTTAATAGTTAGAATAAAACATCTTCTCTGATCTCTGAGACTACACCCAAGATTTATAGCTCTCACCTTGAGCTGAATTTTCAACTTGGGGATCTCCTTCACCTTCTCCTCCATCTCGTCATTTTGATTAGTCAGTCGGACCAGCTCCTCCGCCATCACAGAGCGACTCCTCTCCAGACTAGAGATTTCAAGCTGCAACAGCAGAAGGAAAGAAAAAGGGTTTTGAAAACCACCGGTACATACCATTACTGGCTTTGAGTACAGGAGTTGACAATTTTTTTTTCTATCATGTTTTGGAGTTGACACTTTTTTCACTTTTAAATTCTTTTTTTTTTTTTTTTTTAAATTGTGAGAAAATCCGCAGGCAGGTGTGGCTGACATGCAGCAGAACCATCAAACTTGTGAATACAGTTTTCAGTAGTTTTGTGCAACATTGTTCTGAATTGCTACCTGCAGCTGAGCTATCTCTCCTTCTCTTAGTTTGAGCTGAGACTGGAGGTTCTCTATGATGCTCGACCCCCCAGACAGCCTGGCAGCCTCGTACAGGTTGGTCCCACTCATCGACACAGACATGGTCATGGTGCCCAGTGAGTGGTCTAAAGAGTCATCCTGGGGAAGAATAAAACCAAATAACCTACACAAATCCAAGTGTGTACAAACTCAACTTCATTTCTCGAGTTTAACATTTCCAGAGTGTGTACCTGGGAAAGAATAGGGGTGTGCAGACCAGCATTGTCCACACCACTGATGGAGCTGGAGCGGGACAGGGAGGGTGTGGAAGACGCTGCGGGCTCTCCTACAGAGTGGGTCATAGCCTTCCGCTCCTGATAGGGAATCATTTCACAACTATTAGAAAAAAAAATTAAAACATCTTCCCTGTTTAAATTGAGAACTGCTGACTAAATGAAATAGACTAAAGATAATAGTTGATGAAAATAATTTCTAAAGTCCTCCTAAACCTTTTCCTTGAGTGCCTCTTGTGCCAAGTAGCTTTTCTTCTTCTCTTGCTCCACCTTCATCTTCTCCATTTCTAGCTGATTGGTCAACAGCAGCTGGTAGAAAAAACAAAAATGTGCACATAAAGAAGATGTTTCATAGAGGATAACAACAACAGTAGGAGAGAGCATTATGATACCTTTTCCTTCTTGGCCTCGTCCAGCATTCGACTGTGTTCTCCTCGCAGATTTTCCAATTCAACATGCTCCCTACATTGAGATAAAAAGCAAGACATCACTGCAAACAATCAACAGCATTAAAGATTCAAAACTAACATAATACCTCTCTGACAGGCTTAATCAAATAAAAGCATAACAGTGTAAAACATAGAGACAATTCTCTATTTTTTTCCTCTGTGTCACATGATGTCTGCAAAGTGCACTATATGCAGACACCTATCATAATGAGATAAAAGTGTTCCGAGCCAGCCAGGAGTCGAACCTAGAATCTTCTGATCCGTAGTCAGACGCGTTATCCATTGCGCCACTGGCCCCATGACAACAGGTCACTTTCTCACAAAAGATACTGCTGTCACATACAGCCATGTGCACAAGCATGAGTAGTTCCCCTTGGAGGGGGGAGGGTGGCTCCGCCAACCTCTGCTTCATACTCTGACTCACAAATGGCTTTGTTGTTAAACAAAAACACTCTCGTGGAGGCATTAGCATTACAAGGGGAGATGTAGTGAGTAGATGTTTCAGACAACTTCCACAGTCTGAAAAACATTGCCAGTGTTTTCTTCACGTGTCTAAAAACCCCCAGCCATAGCTGTTTGGTACAGGTCTAATGCAGTATTCTTTTGGGCCACAAGTCTTCTCTCACCCTTTCTCTTAACAAAGTAGTGGGACAACAATTGTGACTTTTAAATCCAGGATCACACATAATCAACAGACTGTGGTTTTGTGATCAAGATATGTTACCTTTTTACCACTTAAATTGAATCACTTCATCCTTGAGTCCAAGTAAATGTTTGTGCCAAATTTGAAGAAATTCCCTCAAGGCTTTACTGAGACGAGGCAGACAACGCAGAAACTGCAGGTGGTGGCATTAAAATTACACCAACTGCAGACAAGAACACCACTGTTTTAGAGAAAAACTTGAGAAGACATCAATTCTTCTATTTTCATCATACAGCACTTACTCATACAGCATCCATCTCATCTACAATGCACTCTCAGTGGTATTGTGGGAAGGATTCAGCACTCTCACCACTGCAGTCTGAGTTCAATTCCCAGTCAGGGAAATGTGCTACTTGAAGCTTCTCTGATGCAGCTTGGGAAAACCTGCATTTTTAACCATCCGATGATGCTCTCATTCATCCATACATTGTACAAAATGACTGCAAAGCAAAAAAGCTCCGGACAGCAAAGTTAAATGAATCTCTTGGCTTAAGCTGCTAAACAAGCAACACAACCCATCTATCCCACATTCCACGGTTATACACATAAATACATAGAGAACAGAGAGTATATGTATTGGTGACTGGTTGATGGACGGATATACACCATCACTAAACTCTGTAGGCCTGAGTTTTAAGTTATAATTCATTACCTGCTGCTCTCATCCTCCAGTTTCTCTCTCTTGTTCTTCTCAGCCTCCAGTTGTGCCAGGTGGCGGGCTTTCTCCTGGCGGAGCAAGGAATTCTGGGACTCCAGGGAAGCCAGCTGGGACTTGATGGACAACAGTTCCTCCGTTGCTGAACGCTCCTTCTCCACAGCAACAGCCAGCTGTGCCTGGGCATCAGCTGTTGAAAAGTAAAGGGGATTGAAGGGAGAATAAAAAGAGGTTAAGATTTTTACCTGCTTTGTACGGTACTGTCATGGCGATTGTTTTACACATACAGTTAAACTCCTGCCTCTTACCGAGCCTATCAGAGATGTTCTTCTCCAGTTTTTCCCAGGATGCTGTTTGTCCGCCCAATGAGGCCTGTAAGTTCTCAATCTGTCGCAGAAGGGGCCGTGTTGCCGAGGTAACACTCTGACTGAGCTCTTGGTTCCTCGTCTCTGCCTCCTGGAGCCTCTGTAGAAAATAAAAAATATGGCGTACATCAAACAATTCCTGCCCTGTCGCAATTAGCTTGGCTGGACACAATAGATCAAGCATATGAAGTTACCTGCTGAAGCTCACTGATCTCCTCCCTCAAATAATCTTCTTTCCTTGCCTGCTGTTGCTCAGCCCTCTGCAGAGCCAGTCTCAGGTCAGCCACCTGTGGACAACATTAGAAAGAGTTGATGAGGTAATGTACAGTTAAACTTGGCAGTGAGGAGGTACTTAGCAAGTGCACAAAATTGAGAAATGGCAGAACAATTAATGCAGGCAGTACCAGCTTTGTTTCATTTATGTGTAAATGAAATAATTTATTAATATAAAATATTATTGAAAATTAGTGTGCAAAAAATAAAAAGAAACGTATGCATATGCTGTAAGAAATTCAACTAAGGATCCCTGAGGATGCAGTACCTTCAGCCCCACAGCAAGAAATCAGTTACAAATCATAGCTGCAGTAGTGACTCACATTGGGGATTGAGGTTTACTGACTCTAAACCAAAGCCTGCTGTACATGTTGCATGAACTTGTTCAGTATACAGTTTGCTGTGTCCCTCACGCAGCACTAATCCAGCAAACAAACTGTTCCATGGTGTGTTTCTACATCTTGAGCATGTCTTACCTGGTTGGCCAGGACCTCCTGTTGCATCCTGGCCTCCTCCTGGGCTTTCTCCAGAGCCAGACTCAGCTGCTCCTTGGCCTGCGTTTCCCTGCTCAGAGCTGCTTCTTCAGCCACGCTGGCTCTGCTGGCATTCGCCTTGTGGAGTTCTGCCAGCTCCCTGGCAACAGTTGTTGAAGAAGACCATTAACATCATGACCCTATTACAGTGTAGTCAGCGAGTACATGAACAGTGAAGCATTCTTTACTGCTTTGGCTCTGTACTCCAGCACACTGGATTTGAAATGAAACAATGACTACGGGGTATTTATATAAAATATTATTTAAGAACATGTTAATTTTTCCAACTACTTTCTGTTCCCTTATAACTGGGGAACTATGTACAACAATGTTAACAATTCCCACACTTCCTACACTACACCCAATGAACCCTCAAAATAAAGGTGGAAGCTAACAATTTATCTTCAGTTTCATTGTTTCCTTTCAAATTCAATAAACTGGAGTGCCACACAATGAATGTGTCACTTTCCAAACACTGTGCTGTATGTATACTCAACCATAGAAGAATATAATAGCCAGCTGGATGGAATATATTTACAGTAAGAGCTGTAGTTCTCAGTATTCAGTATTAACAGCAGGGTGTGGCAGTATTTACTTGTAAGAGTTGTCCAGAGCGGCCTGTAGGCTTCTGTTTTTCTCCTGCAGCTCCTCAGAGTCTGACTGCAGCCTGCTCAGCTCTTTCTCCTGCCGCTCCACCACAGCGTTCAGCTTCTTGATGTTTTCCCTGTGCTGTTTCTCCACCTCCTCCTTCCCATCCAGAACCTAAACATATAAAAAATGGGCAGAATGGTTGCCATAATTATACTAATTGCATTCAATTACAATAATATTTTATCTAATCATGACAGTAATTGAGTCCAACTCTTTGAGGAAAAACAAGTCATGTTTTACACTGGTTCATATGATGAACGACAAAGAGAACACGGTAACAAACAGAGGTAAACAAATAATAAATATGTAGATATACAACATTTAAAGGCCATATATTCTTCAGCTTTCCTGTACTATATACAGGACATCGCAAGGGAACAAGGTGTTTCATCATGTCTTTACTAACAAGTTGAGTATTATCAAGAGATGTTGTTGTTTTTTGACACAGCTTGTGATACACTAAAAACTTTAACTAAATATGACATGATCCAGCACACTACAGCCATCATTATGTTAAACCTGCAAGTCTGCCATAATTCTTCAAATGACCATCAGGACTGAATTCTGACCTGCTGCAGGTGCCTGAGCTCTTCCTCCTGCTCCTTGATTTTCTTCTGCTGCTTGATTATTTTTGTGTCGCTTTCCTTCTCCTTCACACGCAGCTTCTTGATGATGTTGCTGTGCTGCAGCTGCTGCTTGGACAACTTTTCACCTTAAAGTGCGATAAATAAACACCTACTTAGGTAAAGTTATAAACAGATGCTGAGACAAAACCCACCACGTCTGAGCAGTATTTCAGTGGTATAAAGGCTCCAGATATTATTTTAAACATCCACACTCTTCTACATCAAGACTGATGTACGCAGGATGTTTGAGCCCAAGTAAATCATTTGCCATATCTTTGAAATTATGGTTTCCATCCATTAACTCCATTAATCAAACATTTCCAGACAAATCTTCTAGTGCTTAGGGCTGTCCCACCATAAAATACACATCTGTGAAGGATCTCTCTTTTTACACATTTTCAATCACTTTAGAAAACTGCAACCTTTTTGTGAAACAAAGCTATAAAATGCAAATTGTCCCGCATTTACCAAATAAAAAATAATAACCGAAGTATGCTAGGACACAGTTAATGTGGGCAAGCTCACCTTTTGACAGGTTTATATCCAGGTGGTAAATGCATTTATATTTTTTTGGCAAGCACACTCTTCATTCAACACCTCTTGTGCTACTTGAGCAACTTTTTGTGAAATTGGAGACAGTATAAGCAGCTGCAGTATAATTCAAGTTCGAGTCAACACCTGCCTCTATGTTCACATAGAGTGTGCAGCCTTTTTAGACTGAACAGGTGGCGAGTGGGTTGGTGAGTAATAGTTTGCGCTGTGAATGTATCTTACCCTCTTCCAGTAGACCCCTGATCTGCTCCTCTTTCTCTTTGATGATCTCCATTGTGTCACTGGAGTTCAGCCTTGTAGAGAGCTCTTCTCGCAAGCCCTTTATCTCCTGTAGCACAGAAAAATATCTTTGACACAGAAACTTTGGACATGTTTGATTTTGGATTTGAACATCATAATATATGGATTTGGGTTCTAATCTAAAACTGCTTTTGTAGCTCTTGGTTTATCAACTTGTTTAATGGGAGATGGAGAAAGTAGAGCCACTGATCACTAATTTGAGAGTTACCTTCTTCGCTATATCTCTCTCTTTGCAGGCCAACTGAGCCTTTCTCTCTGCATCTGCTATGCGCTGGGTGAACTCATCCTTCAGGGACTGAACAGTGGAGCTCTCCTCCTTGAGGCTTATCACTTCACTGGAGGATGAACAGACTAATTAGTGAAAGAGCTCATAGTCAAAATATATACAGCCTCTAGGCCAAGACGATCTGCACAAGTAGATTATTTTAAGCATTCAACAAGCAGAGCTACTTCAAGAAAACACCACAACATTTTGCCAGTATATCTATATTGTAGTTTTAATAATTACATAAGTACATAAAAGGTATTTAATGTGACCATTTAAAGCTTTATAGTAGCTTAGCTGTTTGTTTTTCACATAAAACAACAATAATCATTTTGTAAATGTTTAATCCACAGTGATCTTATGTTGGCAAAGCCTCGCCTGAAGTAAATATCAGCAAGAACATTGGTCAAAACGACTTCCTTATCAAGATCAGCTGCGTGTGGCATATACTCACTCTTTGAGATTGTCACACTCCTCCTCCAGCCCGGCCTTGTCTTTGCTGACTGCTAGCAGCTGAGACTCTCTCTTCTCCAGGCGGCCTGACAGCTCATCAATCACCTGCAACATGTCCACAACATTCCTCATGTTTACAACAGCAGTTGCACAGAAAAGCCTGAAAATATCAAATTTACTCATGAGAAAAGCAGTGAAGCAGTGTTTAAATACACTGTGTGATTTTTACAATTGCCTTGTTCACATAGCCAAACAAATTCTGGGACTTTGCGGGGAATATTTGAGCAAACATAAGTTCTGAATACACTATTTACTAGCAGATATTTTGAAATACATGCCTGTTGAATGGTCTTGGACAACATGGGAAAATTCAGATTAAAGACAATCTCCCTCTGTACAAGGCAAAATCGTGAGTTGAGTTTGAAAGTATTAGTTGTTACATTTTAAATGTTTCTTTGTGATTACTACAGAGTTACAAATTATTAAGTTAATTATCAGGTAATTACTCTTGATCAGATAAACAGCTTTTCTTCAATCCCTCATATTTATTTACCAAGTGCTGCAAAGCTATGTTCTGGAGGTAGGATGTTTTGGAGTTGAACAAAAAGCCTAGTGTAGTCACTGTGATCCACACGGATACATAGAATTTGTAAACTTAAATTTTGCAGAATTTGACATCCCTATGACCAACTACTGCCCGTACTGAAAACACATAAAAGGCATACAATATTTGCATAAAACAAATCTTTACAACTGATTAAACCAGATACATAGGAATTCAATGCAAGTTGTTACCTTTTGAAGCTCCAGTATCTGAACTGTTGAGACACTTTTCATTTCTTCTGTGATTGGAGGAGTGATCTGTTCTTCAGTGTTGGTGGAGGGATCAGATAATGTGACATTAGCCTCAGATTCCTGTTCCTGCTCTATCAACTCTTCAGGTTGCTCACTATTCACAGGTGTCGCACTCCGCCCACTCTCCTCCATCTCATCCAGTGACTGCTCCCTCATTGTTTCAGTGAATGCCTCTTCTTCCTCCTCTCCCTCCTCTCCTACCTTCTCCACCACACCGTCTTCCTGCTTCTGACATACAGCTGACGACACCGTTAGAGGAGCCGGACCTGCAGTGACAGACGCTAGTGTCCGACTGCCAGGGATCTCATCATCTGAGTTAACCTCACTGACACTCCGGCTATCCAGTGATTGCACACTGAATGAATCAATGCGTTCAAATGCATCTGAGGAGGAACCGCAGCTCTCCGTGAGTTTGGGGTAGTCCTCCAGGCGGGGGAAATCTCCACAGGTGGAGGCAGTGAGAAGCTGGAAAGAGCCCTGCATTAAGTGAAGGCCAGCCTTACCCTCACCTGTTTCTTGTCTGGAGCTGGCTGAGCTCTCACTCAATACACTCTCATGGTCGAGCACTTCAATGTCACTGGTGGTAGAGGTTCCTGAGGAGAAGGCGCTTACTGGAGGGGAGGGGGTATCATTTTGACGGTCCTCCACCTTTGAGTCTTTATGTTCTAGGAGTACTTCTTTAGAGGATGGGGAGGGTGCAGAATCAGAAGGGGTAGAGCTCTTCGGTTCAGATGTGACAGCAGAAGGTTCAGAGGAGTCAGTGGTATCCTGCTCAACCTGGTGTTCTGATGATGTCTGTGATTGCTCTGTTTTTGATTCTGAATTAACTGTTGAGCCAACATTTTTTTTTACGCTACTCAATTTGCTGTCAGGGTTACAATTCAGATCGTTGGAAGAAGAAACAGGAGACACAGGATGCAAGAGGATAGTGTCTTGATAAGGTGCTGCTGGTGAAGGCTCAGACTCCACTGGCTGGCTCTCAGCAACTGTTTGATTCTTATGAATGTTATCAGCAGGTGCTGACTTTTGAGTCTCCACGTCTTTTAGGATCACAGCCTCTTTGTTTTTCTTCTCCTTCTCCTGACGCCGCCTTTGGGACTTAGCAGGGGGTACAGACACTACCTGGCTTTGGGTGACACCTTGTACATCTACAGGTGACAGAAAGGCACTAAAAAAGTTTTCTGATTCATCCACAACAGTGCGGGTGACAGGAGTAGTGATGGCCTCTGAGGAGGGAGGAGGAGTGGTGGTCTTTTCCTCGGGGGGTGCTTCCCACTGCGTCATCCCCCATCCTCCACTTAATGACAGCTTCCCAGGTAATGTAACATCTGACAACAACAGACAATATTTTTAATCTATGAAGTGGTTGTAGCAGTGATCCAAAATAAGATTATGACAACAGTGTACCACCCCATTACTTACCATCGTAGGGCATCACAGTTGTGTCACCCCATTGGTCCTCCTCTTTGATGTCCAGAACACGGTCGATTGACTTCTGAGCTGTCGTTAACGCTTGTTTAGCGAAGCTGGACAGGTGAGATGCGTTGAACCAACTCATTTTGACTAATAATTTAGCTAGCAACCACCAAATTCAGAAATCGTTACACGGTTCTTGCAAGGAAACTGGCGTTGTCACACAAAGCCCAGTCACTTTATCTGTCCTCTGACATTTTTCGTTGTCAGCTTTAACCTGGTGTGAACAATATTTAGCTATTTCAAGTTTTGTTCTGTCCAGAAAAGCTGTGTTGACAGCTAGCGATCACCTACCTAGCTAGCAAAGCTGTAAGTTAGCCAACGCATAACGCTGGTGTACAGAGACAGCACCAATCCAGATACAGTTACAGTTCGCAAAACCATTTGGCACGTAAAAATCATATAATCTACGCCAGTCACTCATGTAGAAACAGAGACATCTCTTATTCTGCATCAAAAACGCTGCCAGTACTACCAAGGAAAATCCATTCCAAGCCTTTTTCGGCTCACTTGCTCGGCCGTCATCGTTTGTTTTGGTCGCGCTCAACTTGTAGCCCAGCTAGCATTAGCCTGCTCGCCACTTCCTTTCCACGTAGCACCATGACGTCATGATCCGGTATGACTGAGCCTGGAATGCTGGGGAAGTCTGGTCAGCAGAGGGAGATCCTCCAGAACCCCATACGCCTACGTTTTTAAGAGTTTAATTAAATAATAATAATAATAATAATGATAATAATAATAATATAAAACTATTCTTCACAACTGCAGTGCGTACATAGTATTAGTTCAATATGTTATGCTTGAGGCTTTGCTTTTGTAAGTCAGCCCACACCTTGCAAATTAAATGCTCAGTCTGTGTTGATACATGTAACGGTTTCTAAGTGTATCTCATATAGAAAGGCCTCTCAGTCCATTTATACTGAATATTATTTCACTCTCACAATCACATGGCAGATAAAGAGAACAGAAACAGTGCTATGTAAGAAAAAAAACATTTTATTCCAGTTCACACATCATTATCAGTGTCTCTTCATTGTCACTTCAGTGGTTACTGCAACTAAAAAATGTGTTGGAATAAATAAATATTGAAAATATTGAAAACCAGAACAGAAGTACAGAATAATATTTTCCAAAGTAACCACTGGTTGTCTCTTTGTTTGCACAGAGCACACTTTAAGTTGTAGTGCAGATAGCACATTAATGCAGAAATCCCTAACACCTGCAGATGCTGTACCACCAAAACATGACAAGGTGTGAACTATGATTTGGCTTTTCAGTGCAAAACATTAACTTTAGTCAATAAGTACATTAAAACAATAAAATTAGCTAATGTATTATCATTTATACTGTGACTGAATACACTGTAAACTGCTCCAGTTTTTAGGCCATTTTCAACATTCTGCATCCAGTCATAGTTGGCCAAGAAACACAAATGACATCAGCTGGTCGTGGGAGTGCTTGAGTTCTTCCTATGAGGTAAAGCAAAGTCTGAACAACATGGTCTGTGGTGTGGTGACATCAGCTACAGCCAGCTCTTGTCCATCAGTCAGCCCTAGCTCTGGAAAAAAAATCTTCATTACATAACGGAGTCAGAATATTCACAATGCATTCATTCATACATTCATTGTATTCTGACAACTTCAAAGTCTATGCTGTGCCATTTCTAGGAAACATATTCAGTATAAATAAAGTATCTCACCTTTCAGAGTTTTGGAGAGATTTGGTCGAGTCCTCTGTTCAATAGAAGCGACAGACTGTAAAACAAAATACCAAATGAACTTAAGCTCAAACTAAAACTTGTAAGATTGTCTAATTTCGTCAGGACACACTAATATTGTTCAATATTAATCGCTTAACCGTTAACCTACAATAAGAATGTTGACCTATCAGTCAAACAGTTAAAATATCCTGGGACATAGGTACCATCTGAGTGGGTATTCACTGCTGGCGGTCTTGCAGTTAACAGACTGTGCACCAGACTAACTCCACAGCATGTTGACATGTTGCTATTGCTGAATAAAAAGTTATTTAATATTTTCCTACACTGGAGAAGCTATTATGCTGGTTATACAGTGCATTCGGTGACGGAGGATTCAACATGTTTTTTGTTTACAAACACTCGTTTATTCTAAATAATCACTTTTAATCTTGTCAGTTAACAGTTAATGATCGGTTAATGAGCGTCAGCTATCTGTCAGGAAAAATAAATAAATTCAAAACGAGCATCCCTTGGACACACCTCACATTACCACGAAAACCTCAGATTTACACTTCAATGAGACTGAACTGAAAACACAAAACAGTGTGAAACCAGAGATTTATTACCTGTAAATATAATGTTTTGTTCTTTCCTTCCACTGTTGCTGTTATAGCAGGTGATTTCATTTGTCTGAAAAAAAAATTATAATTGGTTGTGGAAGGCAATGTATAATACATACCTACAAATCAAACAGCAAGATAACACAGTATGGCCGTAAGCAGAACTTGAGTAGGTTAGTTATACTGTAGTAATTGGTAATAAATTCTAATGAGGTAGGCAAACTTACAGGGAAGCCCTCTCAGTCAGGTAGTCAAGCACTTCCTGGAGTTTGGAAGATGGAGCAAAGTGCAAGTCCAGAGGTACTTGGCTGCAGGCTGAACAGTTTTCCTGCAACAAGAGTGAACATAAACATACTTTATCTAAATGGTGACTTGATCACTGCAGCAAACATGAACTGCCAAATGCATTTCAGGGGCAAACCTTCCGTTCTGCCTCAAAAGTGTACGTGTACAGGCCGTCAACATCATTGAAGACCATGTAGTTATTGAGAGGCATATAGGCACTGCAGATGGAAAAGGTAATATCATGAGAAATGGTGAAAGGCATGCGCAGTTTATACAAAAATTTCTTTTGTGCATATGGCTACCAAGCAAAGCCAGCAAACTCACCTTGATGCTATTTTGAAAACCTCGGTTGCGCAAGCAGCTGGGTCAAATAAAGCAGAAACAAGTTTTTTAAAAGTTTTAAACAAAGTTTCTGTTAACAGGAAGTCAGTATGCTCAGTACTGTTTGGAAATAATTAACTCTTATATGGTAGGGCATGAAAATCTTTCACAAAGGTCCAGTCTCTACTAAAATACTCAAGTTTTTACTTTTAGTTACTTACCAGCAATAACAGCATTTGTAGAAGCTACAGCAGGGATTATCCTTTTAACAACACCTGCAACATTCAAACAGGATATAGAAAATATGCTTTACTTACTCAACTCTGCTGATTAGAGTGAACATCCATAAGAAATGTTGGTTGTAATTTTCTCCAACTTTTTTGCACAAAAAGAAAGAATGTTTTACAGACACAGACTAAAATATCAAGTTTCAAAAATGATTTGGACAGAAACAGCTTGCTGTGTTTTATGCAATGTACTCACCCTGGGTTAGTCTGTATGTGACTCCTGTTATGTTGAACTCTGCTGCCCTCTCAAGAGATCTCTGATACACCCACTGAATGTGTTCTGGGTCGTCTCCATCCAGGGCCACACCGTCTAATGCACGCACGCACGCACGCACGCACGCACGCACGCACGCACGCACGCACACACACACACACACACACACAAAACTAATGTTAACTTTTTTTTGTTCATAGGTCTTACAAGTCAGGTGATACTTAATGTTGATTCTTGATATAACAAAGATTATTCAACAGAAATTATTGGAACCGCAGGCTGATTTCATACCTCCGAAGGGTGTCTCTTTGGGCCACAGCAGCATCCGGACATACTCAATGCAATGTTCAGGCAAACGAGGCATGGAGGCTATTGTACACATGGGGAAGTTGATCTACAAAGACAGGTGTATTTTAGAAAACTGACCAGGGACTGTTTCTGTAAGGTGATTAAGCTGTGGTTTTAAACATTATTTTTACAAAAAAATGTAACCTTACCTGAGGAGGATAAAGCTCAAGGGTGCAGTCGATGCAGGCAGTCATTCCAGGGAGGATGACTCTGGCATTGCCTTTAAAGCCTTCAGTCCCTCCATCAATTAAAGGAATGATGGAACCTGGATCCAAGACACCATCCTCATACACCAGTAAAGAAAGCTGCACAGAAAGACACAGGGGTTGCACAAAACTTCCTTTTTTTGCACAACAACCAACAGCTTTACCATTGATTAATTACAAGCATTACTACATAAAATTCGGCAAATGTAACAAGAAAATTAGGACTGTAACAAAGATTGCAATTAAGATGAGTAGCTTACCAGCATACCATTCATCCACCTCCTGGCAACTACAGAGTCCAGTCCACAGACAATTATGTGGAATTCTAGATGAAAACAGAGAGGGGAATACATTCAAATCTAATGTCTGATAACGATGCAGTCCAACCGGAACGGGTTAGACTGCATCACAAAAATCGTGTGGAACAATATTTCACAATATAAAATCATCAGCATCACAGAACTGAAAAAGGATTCCAATATAATTTAACACATATTGTCTAGCCAGGTGAGCAGTGCTGAGTGGGAATGTATCAGCCACTGTGAAGTCTTGTTAAATGCTGAAATGGCTTTTCAGTCTGTCTTTTAGTCTCAGGTTGATTATTATAGTGAAAAGTATTGTCAGTGAATCAAACCTAGAGCCCTGTATTATGAATTGAACCAAAACATAAACTGTCTGTACTGTTACACCCCCATCAACAATTTCCAACAAGTAGGAAATTAAATGTCATAAAAATACTTACGTCTGTAGAATGTTTCATCCAGGTCTTGGATTTTGTTAAAATGTCTGAACATAGCATTAAGGAGAAGTTCACTCAGCAATTTTTTAAATAAAAGTTTATGAATTTTAACAATGCTTCACATACTATGGCAGGGCTACATTGTTCTTTCCATTTGGATTATGAATTATTGATTTGGCATTTTGAACAACTCAATTTTTATCTAGCTTTTAGAATCTTTATTGAACAACTGACACACAATGCATCACTGTCAAAAGGATACGGTACAACACAGCATCCAGGTATTCGGCTGTTAATAAAATCAGCTGCAACATCCGCCTTGGGTCGACCTACATCTTTTGGTCTGGTCAAAATTACACAATAAAAGAAAAATAATTACTTGATTCAAACATGACATTACTTAATAATGCAGGTCATAAATTTTACACAGAATGCATAACAGTACTGACCTGAAAAGGAACTGGCGATTCAGATTGGAAACATCAATGGTGTCCATGTCGACAACATGGATGTTGCGGATGCCTGATAAAGCCTGTACCACAAGAGAAATGAAAACAAGAAAAGTACAAGTTGACCATTCATTAAAACTTACATACAATTTTTTAAATATTCAAAATAATAGTGAGTATACCAGGTCTTTCAGCAGCTCACATCCAAGACCACCAGCACCAATCACCAGGATTCTGCAGGTTTCTAACATAAACTGCAGTGACTGTGGTGAGAGATGATGGACATTACATATTAGAGTAATACAAGATGTCACATGACAGATCAAATGATAAATACTAGAGCCCAACCAATTTATCGGCCAGCCGATTTTATCTGCCAATATCGGCTTATCACAGATATATCAGTATCGGCGCATATATTCGCTAATATGAATACTTCTATTAAGAAGCAATAATGCAGTGGAAATGCACGTGTTAAGTCAAGTTATATACGCAGCAATTTATGTATATTTCATCCTTTGTTTTCATTCATGTTAAATAGAGATAAATATATATTATATATACATATTTGTTTTTAAGTTTTGTATTTATGGCTATTTATTTTTATATTTATTTAATTCCCAGTTAAGTTTACCGTTTCAGTGCACTGATGTCATTTAGGTCATTAAAGTTTATTGTTAAACTGTAAAATATCCTGCTTTCATTACATATCTTTTTCACAAGTGTTTATATATATATATATATATAACAGTACTGATATATCGATAACGAATATTTTTACTCCCTAGTATCGGCATCAGCCCCAAAAATCCAATATCGGTCGCACTCTAATAAATACACAATTTGCATTATGGAAGAAGTGAGAATGTAATTATTACCTCTGTGCTTGCTTCAAAGTCAGGATGCGTGAAAGGCCCTGATCTTTCCAGAAACTTTTTGATATGGTTCCATCGCCCATCCCACTCACAGCTGCCTCCATTGCCTCCATCCACCACCATCCTGAAAACAACAATATGTACATTTATGATGTGTCATCAGCAGCATCTCTGACAATCTCAGAGTATTTAATGGTAGATGACATGCATAATACTGTATGGTTTGATGTTACACAAAGTCTACAGATAGCATGCAAAAAATCAAATCAGTCAAGACCTAAACTCAGTACTCTGATTAATGATTAATTTTCACATAGTAACGGTATTTACGGTTTACAGCAGAGCATGCAATAATTTATGAGGTTCAAGAATCTTCTGCTTTCATGCCTGCCCCGTGTAAGCGTCTGCTCTCTAACATATGTGACCCATATGATATAATACGTTTAATCTTTCAATGAAAATGTAGTAAAATTGCATATCTGACAAGTGGGCGTTTGGGACCCTATGACATTTAGGTTTCCAACTCTCTTGCCTGGACAGCTCCCAGTTGGTAGGCTAGGTGAATAGCTAACATGTCAACAGTGAGAACGTACAGTAAATACCTCTAATTTTGAATAGAGGTGAATGATACTATAAAACAATCACTGTACGGACGTGTTAGCAACTCACGCTCAACTAGCCAATAGTTTTGTCCGTAGACTAGCTACTTTAATGTTTTGTTTACAACCAGTATTAGGTTAGCTTCCTCAGCTAGCTAACGTTAACCTTCCTCCTGTCTAGTAACCTCAAACCTTCCGGCAGTTCTACCAATTCATCACTAACTTCTCAGTCAGCTCCACTACTCTCCTTCTTTTCTTCTCCCTAAAAAGAGAGAATAAAAGAAGGTTCATTCATGCTGTGCTTTCGTAGGTTAATGAGATTTGAAAGCATCTTTCGGGCAGTTAATGACTGTGTTTCTTGCTTGTTTCTTCGGCAGCTACTTACGGCTCATCCGTGTCCGCCATGTTTGGCTACTTATCTGCTTTCATTGTCGGAGTTAGCAGTAGTAAATTCAAGTCCTCTTGGCCAGTAAAATCAAAATAGTACCCAGGACAAAGGTAGATTCGGGCACTGGTTTAACAACGGACCACCAGAGCTATTGCACCATACAGTCCCAGGTTACAGGGGATAAAGGGCATATAAACTACTTTAGCTAGCGCCTATACAGTTTAAATTGAGTTACAATATTTCCGAAAGTCATGAACGCAGCATTGTGAACAGTCCACTAAATAAAAGGCGATTACATCAAAGATCCAACAGGTGGCAGCATTTAACTTTTGAGTGCTGCGGCCCATGCGATGTAAAGTAGGCCATATATAGTATATATATCAAATATTCATGGTCAAACAGTGTCTTGGCATATTTGTCCAAATGTTGGTTCTTTTTCATGCAAAATTAATCTGGCCTTTGTAAAAAATGTAGGAGGAGTTGATTCACCAATGGCGAATTTAAATAATTGATTGTGCAAGTAATTAGTCAATAATTGCTTTGCTCTGTATGGCTCAGTCCTATAACTTTAGCAATTATCTATAAAAGCAGTTAACAGTCAAGGAGAGACAGCAGGAGAGGAAATGGCCCATTTGAGTCGAATAAACTTTTTACATGGACGGGATGAAATTGGCTTGATTGGCCTAGAAAAGAAAACAAACTGTAATTGGATCAATAATTCAATCCATCGATATATTTAGAGTTTTTATCTCTGTGTTATTATTATGGCATTAATGACTTTACTAGTGAGGACTCCTCCCTCAAGTATCTGATTTACTGTGTCCAACGTGCAAATGAATCTCAGTGTTTAATCTCTCATTATAGAATGATTAATAAAACTTGGACGGGCTTCTATGCATTTTAAGAGACATGCCTGTGGGCCCAAGATGTAATTAATCCATCTGTCCACACCCCCTCCAGTACTAAAGGAAATATGGAGGAGATGCCTTTTGCAGAGGTCACCAAAAAATCTGGCTAATGTATGTAGTGATAGCCTAGTGCAATCAAATTATTTGATGCCAATGTAATTTGTGTGTGTGTGTGTGTGTGTGTGTGTGTGTGTGTGTGTGTGTGTCTGTGTGTGTGTGTGTGCAGCAGGACAAAGACACTTTTTTTTCTCAGAGTTTCTTTGATTTGAATGGGTTGATGGCGCAAGATTTTTTTTTCTGATTTTTAATGAGATGTTCCGAATGACAGCCTCCGAAAACTGATAACTAAAAATAACTGCTGGGACTATGTCCTTCATAGCTGACTGCCTGCCATCTCAGCCCTCCGCTCCCTCACTCTTTATTTGTTCTGTCTGTCCTGACCACTTTCATTTAACCTCAGCTATGTTCTCATGTTAAACAGCAGAATGATCTGTTGAAATTTCATTCCCAAAAAAATAAGACACTTGAAAATGGTTTGCATTATGAATGAGATACATTGCTTTGACAGTATTGCTCATGGGCACTTTAGTACATGACTGTACCCAGATCTTCAGGTTGATCCAAAGCCTCCCCTATTAGTTTTACCTCCAGTATTATTTTGAGGGTCTTCGCTTGATGTTGAATGTACTCTGGATCTGAAGTAGGGCAGCGTAGAACTAGAAGTCAAAACATCTTCCAGTGCTGACACATTTTTATAGATTCCATTAAAATGCCATCTGTCATTTTCCCACCTTAAGCAGGGACATTCTGAATGTCACTACCGTGCCTTTGAGGTGACCCAGCTCTCTGCCATCCATCACAGCCAAGCACAGTTAACGTGTCCATGCAGAGATCGAAGAGTCCAGAGCTGAAAAGACCGTTACTTGAAATACTTGATCATAGCTATCATAGCTATCAAAAGACTGACACCTTGCCTGGAAGAGGAACCTCAGAGGACCTGCTGATATTCTTCTCCTGACCACATCTCACTCTCCAGTTTTTCAGAAAACAGAGAAGAAAATCTCATTTTCTCCTTGTGCATTTCCTCTACAAACATTCACATGGGAATCAGGGTTTGTCAGATTTATGGCCCCATATATCTCCATATCCATTTGCCATTTGATGGCTTTCTGTCAGTACATCCAAAGTGGTGTTGATTGTGCTAATGATAATGTGTCACAGCGATATGTCCCATGTTGGGTGCAGAGTGGGGCTGCCAGCCACAAGACAAGGAGACGCGATGGGCTGATGTTGTGTTGTGCTGTAGTAAGTGATTGATGACTCTCTCTGTTGTAGTGCTTTGATTAAGACTCCAGTGATTTATCACCACTGCTCACAATGTAATTAGACTCTATATATACACTCAACAAAACAGTGTTGTCTTGCTATCTGTGTGTGTCTGTGTGTCTGTGTGTGTGTGTGTGTGTGTGTGTGTGTGTGTGTGTGTGTCCATATATTTTATATTGCAATAGTGCACATCTAAATCCTTCCCAAAGTCTGTCTGAATAGATTTCCAGGGAAACACACCTCCATTCAATTTTTTTGTATTAAAGCAGGAAATGTGTTGCACGTGAGGTATTTTCCAATTATTTAAAATGTGATGGATGTGTTTACCTTTGACTGAAATTGCCTGGAGTGTATTCAATTCACAATTACCAAGAAGCTCTATAAAGAGATATTTGCTATGAAAATGCATCCATGCTGTGTTTGATGGTTCAGAGCTGTGGGTTTTGGTTTGGATTGGTCTCTGTAGTTTGACAGGAGATAAGGAAAGATAGATAATGGATGCCACAAGGGCAACAGATTCAATCTAAACATTTCGTTACCCTGATAATGGGTGGAAAATTAGGACTTATTTGGCATTTTCCCAACTGAATACCATTAAAACCCCATTAAATATATATTTTTTTACACTGTTACTTCCAGTGTATATCCAAATTAATATTTTTTGAAACTGGACTATCATGGCACTTACACCTGATGCTGGGTTACCGTTATCATTGTCAGAGGTTGTTGCAACATCACCAAGGTGTTCAGCAACATAATCCATCTTCCTAGTGTGAGGGGTGTG
The DNA here is from genome assembly GCF_021018895.1 of Seriola aureovittata. NCBI lineage: Eukaryota > Metazoa > Chordata > Actinopteri > Carangiformes > Carangidae > Seriola > Seriola aureovittata. The sequence goes on along the minus strand of NC_079365.1, from coordinate 8,430,069 downwards.
GCGTCATTGCTGGTTTGCACTTTGTTCTTCCTGTTTCTGATGGGCAGAGCCGCACAGACGATTTGTGCTCGGCACTTCCTGCCTACAGGGGTGGAGGACTTGCCGTGACCTTGTTGCACATGTTTTTTTCCCCAATGTTTGGTCCCTAAGAGCTTTTTTCTAAGAAGGAGGGAAAGCAGAAGATTTGGACCAAAAAATGTTGATCACGTAGTGACTTTGAAGAACCTGTCCCACTACTCTATGAATGACAAGTAACTCCAATTGACCGATTAGTCTCACATGTTCACATCTAACCCAAACCCGATCATTGTATTTTAAATAAATACATTTTCATAACTCACTGACTCTTAACTTTAATGGCAATATATTTGACCATATATGTTCTCTAATTAACATTTACAAATGAGAAAACAATAGACTTTGGCACGTTTTCAGTTCATATTTGAACTCATATTAGTTACAGTTTGCGACTTAAAATGAGCTAGGAGCAACCTTGGCAAATGATTTTAAAAAACAATGATCAAAAGAGGGGACTAGCTCTTAAGAGACAGAAAGAAAGATATGGATGAATGTAGGGCTGAGTAAGAAAATATGATAAACTACAGTCAGATGCCACAACTGAGTTATAATCCCATCAAAGACTAATGGAAATTCATATCTGATTTTAATTTCCATCATCTGTTGTCAAGATTAAAGTAATACTTTAATGTTTAGTGAAATCTGCTTATTTGCTGTCTTGGTTGAAGGAGTATCTGTACGGTAAGCAAGGAGCCACAGCCAACAGGTAATTAGCTTAGCCTTGCATAAAGACTAATGCAGAGGGAAACATCTCACATACATGACACACCATGCGAATTTGTGAGTTTTAGAGATTCTGATTTGCTGACATTTTTACATTTGGACACAGCCAGGCGAGTACGTAAGTGAGAGTTTATTTACATGGCACTTTTCACAGTCACAAAGTGCTTTACAGAGCCAAAAAACCTTTAAGATCAGTGAAAATGTAAAAACATTGAACATAAGAACACATAAGAAAGAACTATGAGTCATATAAGTGCTTTACAGAGTCATAAACAAAACTGCCAGCTGTTTCCACCTGCTGGCAGTCTTTGGGCTAAGCTAAGCTAACTAAAGCTACTGGCTCCAGTGTATAGACATGAGAGTGATCTACCTTGCCATCTAATTGTTTCTTGAAGTTTCATCACAGTTCATGACAGTTTGAGTTCTTGACAGCTACACCACCATAAGACTGTGACAGCTCTTAGTCACAGTCTCATACAGTGGTTCACAGTATGATAAGTGCTCGTTTCCAATGGTTTTGGCACCAAGACTTGTTTACACATATTGCTCGGGTCAGTCAAATGCCACCAAACAAATAACTGCGCATCCTCATGGGCCCATGTCTCCATTGAGCTGCGGTGTGTATCAGTGTAGTATTAATATCAACAAGGATATATTCCTTCTATCAACCCTCTCATCTTTGAGAGAGGCGTGCTTTATGTGTCTCTCAAAGACGGCAGAGGAATGACTGGGAGAACCTCAAGACAGTGGCACAGCAATTTCCCTCCGACTATTTCAACAGCGTTTATTCCTGCTTTGCGCTTCCTATTTCCTGTCCTCCTCAGCATACTTCCTGCTCTGCCATTCCTACTGTTCCTCCATCACTATTGTCCCCTCCTTGCTGAGAAGAGACATTGTGCATTGTGAAGACAACATCCAGTCTGTCAGCAGTCACCCAAGAATTTCCTCACAAGAGTGACACACACCTAAGAATCAAGTGGCAAACAACAGAGATTTAGATTTTCCCATTTGAGTAGGATGAAGAATCTGACAGAGAAGGTGTATAAAAGAATAATAAGGGAGCTCCCAAGTGTTCCTCTCTCATTCCTGCGCCTGCGTATGACAAAGTCTGTGGCACAGGGAGCGTGATTCCCCCCCTTATTGATCTGGTAAATTTTTGGTGTGAAAAAGCCAAGCAGTGCCTCACTGCTGATCTCATTCGGTCAATGAAGGAATATTTCTTCAGGAATTTCCTGTTGCACCAGGTTTCGTTTGCGCTTAATCAAATCAAATGCTGTAAATCAAACGATCGACACTGCAAAATCGAAGTCAAGCTCACCTGAGTTAAGGTGTGACACATACCACACCTCACCATAGCTTATAAACAGCCATGATTTATGATAGAGAAGCTACTGTGTTTTGTCTGTACTGTTCCCACCCTAAGATTTAACCCCTGGGGAGTTTCTTAGCCCTGCATTTTATGTTCTCCTCTTTCCTCTGCAGAGCATGGGGCAGGGTGGAGCTCAAGGAAGTGGGGTATATCCTTCCTCTCCACTGAGAATGAGGGTTAGGTAAGAGGCTCGAGACTTGGATGACTGGCGACCTGATGCCACTAGCAACTTACAGCTTATCTCCTCTGTCATTACACTGATTTTTTTTATGTTTACAAGTAACATTCATTTGAAGCAGTCACAGGAGATAAGGTATCCTGAAATCTTTCACTTCGAAATGACACAGCAGAGCACCTAGTAGCATGGCAGCCCTTAAAGTTAAATTGCCTGTGAGATTGGCACTATTAAAGTGGCACCTAAAAGAAAAGATGCTCTTCTCTCAGCGTTATGTATTAAAATGTGTTTTAGTAGTTTGTAGTTTTCTCTGGCTGGATTCATGTGATTTAGATTCCATCCACTGAAAGAATAAGTCATTTTTACATGCACTCATAATGATATTTAAGATCTACTACATTACATAATGGAAAGATTAGCTACATTCTCATTCATATTTCACTTAGATTTATACAAAGTGGCTTCTCATAATCATAACTGCAGAGACTGTGCACAATATTACTCATGTTGACATATCACATGTTAATGAACGTAAATGTCTTTTTTTCTGGACTTTTAATCTTTATGACTGCGACACATCTGCTTGCAATCTGCCTCAGTCTTGATTCATAGTTTAATCCATGAATAAAATTTATCACCACATTAATCAAGAACAATGACGATGTGATGTGATTGTATGCTTGTTAAACATCTCTGAGTGGTGGAGACACAGTGGTGTAGTCTGTTTGAACTCCCCCTCTCAAATGACTTGGCAGGAATAATACAGAATGCTCCTCTTTGTAAAAGATAATTCCATTATCACTCTTTATTTATCTCAAATAAAGTGGGAGATAATTTGGCAAAACAGTTGTCTTTTCTACAAAATATCTGATTATCTGACTCCTCGTGTTTCTGATTATGTATGACTTCATTGTACCAATGTCACCATGTTCCCACATCTCAGCGAGCGCTTTCGTGATGTCAATGGGTGCCTAGAGGTCGGCACAAGGAAAGGAGGACAAGAAATAAAGGGGTAAAAAATTTCTGTAAAGGAATGACCTAGAAATAAATTACATCACAAGCGCTTCTTTCTTAAACTCCTACCCTTGTGTTTGAAAAAAGAAGACTTTACTGCAGAGCTTCCAAATGTTACCATATGGCTGACATGTTATCCAGATTTATTTAGCCTTATTCAGAGGCATCTAAGTTTATTTCCAAGAAAATAAACAAAATATTAGATGTTTTACAGTCTGTTTTCTGTTGACACTTTGACATCTGTTTTACATTATGTTGGACATATTTCATTTTCTGTCTGTTCTTTTTTTGTGATAGACTGTACTGTGTAATTATACTGGAATAATGAATGCTACATTTTACGGTCTGCATACACAATATTTACTTGGTAATCGCATTGAAAAAAGGGGTGAACCAGGGACTGAACCAGGACCTGTTATTATTTTACTGACCGCATACCTTGTAACTAGACAGTAAACAGAGTGAAAAAGGGTCAACCAGCCTGTATACCCAGAAATACCACCCATTTTACCTGTAACCACAGACTTTAAATACAGTGAAAAGGGGGTGAACAGGCTGTATACACTGGACTTATATTGTAATAAGGGAGCTTTCGCTCAGATTTTAAATGCTTTGTCCTAATGTCACTAAAAAGTACCGGCCATTATCTCAGTCAGACTCATTCATGTATGAAAACGTGGGTAAGAACTTCTTCCTTTTTACTTTGTATTGTAACTTACTTTCCTTGTCTCTGATTCAGCTCAGTTTGATGACATAACAGTGGCTCCCCTAGTGCGGACGCAAGCAGCTTGCCAACTAGCATTAAGCTTCTCCCCAGTCCCCCATCATGAATTCATTAGAGCGCAACAAAAATTAGATCTTCATTAAAAACAACTTGGGTGCCAACTTATTTATGAAAGAGGTGGCCAAGTGGTGTTTATCAGCTCCCATGGGCCACTCAATGAAAGAATAGCTGTCACATGACTCAGTATGCAGCAATATAATCACACAGAAACCCAGGGACACCCACACATTCATATTTAACACTTGGGAGTGTATGTTGAACGCATCCCATTTCTCAACCAAGGCCATGCAACTGGGGCCTCATCATCCCAAACAAAAGATTATTCTGTCTCTCTCTCTCGCTTCTGCCTGAAGTGATGACTCTGTTGTATGTCAGTGTCTCCCAGCATCACCCTGAGTGATTGCCAGTCCTGACTCCCGCCTGCTTGTACCACTAACCCACCCAAATGCCCAGGAAATGAAAAGCTCCGCTGAGGTAATAAAGAGAGTAAATCCTAGTTGTGTCCTCAGCCGACAGCCGGGGTGTTGTGGGGGCAGGTATTACCATATTAAGTCCAGACAGAGGGGATCACTGCCCAGCGCTCCCTCATTACACCTCATCTAGTGGGGATTTACTGCTTTTCCAAAAACAGGTTGCCCACAGCCGCAGTCCTAGCATGTGGTGTGTGGAGGGGGGGGGGGGGGGGGGGGGGTCATGTGCAGTTCATGTTGGGGTGCAAATATTCAGAGTCAAAGTTTAGGGAAATACTTTAATACATTATATTGCAATTTGTTGAATTTGATGAAAGTCCTGCTACACATGGCATGTTTATCTGTAAGTGCATTTGTGTGCATGGACGGAGAGTGTGGTCAAATCAAATGCATATTTACATAATTGAAGCTCAGCTGAAGTAGTATATGATGTGTCAAACAATTGTTTCTGTAGGATTTTGTATCTTTGACCAAAAGATCCAAATATAGTTTCAGAACAGTCATCATACCTCTGTCTGTTCAGTAGTAGCGAGTAGGGGGAGCATGAACAGCTTGCACAGTGTCTGCAACAAACATGATAAAACCATCCATTTTGAACAGATTTTCCCTCCTGATTACAGCTGTGGAGGATCAGATTAATAATGAAGTAGAAAATGAGATTATGCTGAGTCATTAAGTTTATAACTCTCTGTAGAAGTAGATAATGGTTCTGCTAGTGATCATAAGTGTTGGCACAAAGTCACCAGAATGCTTGATTATAAATGAAGTCCTTGAAAATCTTCCACCACTGAGGGCTGGATAACTTTTTTAGTGAAGTCTATTAAAAGGGAAGTAGTAAACAACACGAATAAAACTCAGGCAGAATCAGATATCTCAACTCTACCTTTAAAACAAGATGAGAACGAACTGATTTTATCATAAAAGCTGCTTAATGATTTGGAATCTATGATGTCTTTTAAGTCCATCCTCTGAAAATTTAACCTGAAAATGAGACCCTGGCTTTGATTTTTTTTTCTTTTTTTTTTGTTGCCTACACACTCTGTCATGTACATTTCATGTGCACCCTACACATGAAATTACCACTCTACAAAATGTTTTTTCAGCTCACTGAGTCTAAGACTGTTAAAGTCTCTACCCCATTTCCACTGCAAACTCTTTGTGTGCACAGGTATGTAGAACAGAACTGGCACTTTTTTTCACACACAAACACTTAGCAAACAGCCTGGGGCGGGCCCTCCGCTGGTTTGACAGTGTATCTATTTGCATTTTACACCTTCTTAAGTCGATCGACGTGGCTGTTTTCAGAGTGAAGCAATCTATTGCCACAGCAGGGGACAAATGGTTATCATTAACATCAAGCTAGATTATGGACAAATTAATTTACCTTGGAAGATGGGATTTCAGTTTAGGTCCTAACTGTCTGAAGAAATAATGAAAATGCACCATACGGCATACAACATATGACTGTATTGCAGGGCAGCAGCGACTAACAGCAAACATCAGGGCAGGGATCCCTCCTCTAGGATGGACACACCTGCAGCAGAAGTCATATGCACGGAGAAGACAGAGACAAACCACAAGAGTATATACAGTATATTTACACAGTGGAGAATCAGAATGACAATATATAGAGAACTGGGTAATAGAGTGCTGACTTCAAGGAGCTGCCAAATGCAGGTGGGAACCAGGCCATACAACCCCCTCTAGGACAGATTAGAGGGCAGAATGCATGAGAGGAAAAAACTCACGGATACCAGAGGAATTGCTGACAATTTGTACTTTATCACTGATTTCTCCATGAGCGGTTACACACAACCCACAGGCAAAAAAAAACTGTTCAGTCACAGTTGTCAAGAAGAGGATTTAGCATGGGGGATGCTGATGGAGGATCAATACAGCTCCACCATGGCTAAGCCACCCTCTCCCCACTAATAAACACAAGCAATTCACCACTTTATGATGTTCATGGACAAATCAAATCCAGCACAGCTGACAATCCATAAGGGGTAAGAATTAGATGTGAACAGGAGGGGGGGGGGGGGGGGGGCTTCTTGTGAATTTTTTTTCTGCTCAGTCTGCCAAAACATATCTCACCTGATACCTTGACTATAGATATTATTAACACCATAGCAACGCCTTGAATTCAGTGAGTGTTGAACTAAAGCAACCACTGCTTCCATATGCCTCCAAGTTCCTATATTTCTATATATTTGTCATAAAGTGATAATATAGGGTGGATATCTGTGAGCACAGACTATTGCTGAAACAACCTTAAGCTACTGTTTGATAAGAGCCCTATATCCGTCTTGGTTATGTACTTCCCATGGTGGTACTGAGGATGGAAAATCATACCATGTGTCACAGGGAAAGTGATAAAAATATAAATGGGGCAAAAATGAAAAGATCATTGTTTATTGTGGTTTTGGATTTTTCATATTACCTGGAACCAGAAACATAAACACAGAAATCCCTCAAGGTTCCCGGGATAGTAAGTATATATGAAACATATATAAAGTCCGCTCTGATGGAGGCCGGTCCTGCGTGTTGGTCCAGTCTCAAGACAGGCTTTATATAGTTGTCTGCTGATTCAAAGCCTACAGCAATATACTGCAGCTCCACTGCAACCCCAAAAAAAAGCAGCAAAGCCTTTGTGTGCCGAGAGGAAACGGTGAGAGACAGAAAAAAACTGTGGCAATTAAAAGAAGAGAAGAGGAGTAAAAGAGATAGTTGCCTATGGGGGCAGAACATAAATCAAACCCATGTATTTTTGAGAAGAAGGGGAAGTGAAAAGTGGTGTTGGAGGGAGGGGGCGCCATCTGTCTCTGTGGATAAAGTAGTAGTCAACACTTGCATTTAACCACACGCTCGACTGATCACACATGCATTAGATCAGAAAGGCTGGTGGCTCACAGGAGGTGCTGGAATTTACACCCTGTGTGGGTGACTGCTGCTCTCCTCGCCGGTGGAAGATCCAATCAGCAGGCTGTCAGGCAGATAGAGAACTGCTGTAATATGCTTTAAAACCTCACACTGACTCTGATTAGCTCAGAAATGATCATAGACCTGTTGTGAACCACATATGATTCCAATCCAACCATGAAATACAGGTTGTCCTGTGATCAGTGAATATATTGACATGACATTAATCAGATCAGACATAAAGTTTAGGAAACATATTCATCATATTATTCATATTTCATCATTTTGCTGCTAGTTAAACAGAATGTAATTTATACCATTTTTTTTTTGTTTTAGCCATGCTAGTGCCGTGGCTCTTGGTTTATGAGTAGGTTGATCCACCACTTTGGTCCAGACTGAAACATCTCAACAACTACTGGTTGATGCCACAAAATCTGGTTCAGTACTTCTGAGATGTATCTGGCTCTGGTAAATCCATGACCATGATGTTCACATCTGTGGTTTTAACTGAAATGTCTTGAAAACCACTGGATGGATTGCGATTAAATTTAGTACAGGCATTCATGTTCCCTCCTCAGGATGACTTGTTATAACTTTGGTGATCCCCTGACTTTTCATTTAGCTGCATCATCCGGTTAAAATCTAAATTATTCCAATACTTCGCTTTATGATCAAAATACAGTGGCTGCGAAACAGATGACGTTCCCGTCGGCCTTACCTGTACTACTTTGTACAAAAAGTGACAGTGAACATTAAACCTGCCAAGCACATGCCACTGTGCACCGTGAGCACGTTAGCATTTAGCTCAAAGCTCTGCTGCTGTGTCTTGGTAGAGCCTCACAGAGCTGCTTGCATAGCTGTAAACTCTCTGCCTTGTTTAGTTGCAGTTCTTCATGATCGGACTCCTCACAGCATGTCCTTTCACATCACATTATTCAAAGCACTGTTTTCACTATTAGCATACAGTAGTTTGTCATCACAGTGGGGATCCCTGGGGTTTGTTTAATCTGAAATACAACTGGCCACTTTAAAGACTTCAGTACTCTGGTGAGATGGGTGTTATATGTGCTTCAGGTATCTAACATGTAAAATTGTGATTCTGGCTAATTACATTTGCTGACAAAGTGTAAACTAAACGTTGACATGATGTATTGTAGCCTGCCAAATTCCCCCACCTCCAACCCCATGCATCACAGTGATTGAATAGCTTTAGAGGTATCAACAACATTCACCAATCGCTTGTCTGCCAGGAGTGAAAGTCAATGACATTATGTCTATTTATGTGTTTTGATTAATTGTTGGGAATTGCCTTTCCAGTGCGCATCTCCCTGGCGCTTCGAGGGATAGCTGTTGGCAGTCATTACCATAATCATGTTAGTGTTTGGCTCTGCCCTTGTAGTGGCTGTGTCCCATTATAATTCCACACAGTAATGGATGCACATCGGAGATGAGATTGTGACAGCCATGTCCTCTGCAGGTTAGGACGCTGGTCACAGCTGCACAAAACAAATACTGTTTTATAAATTTGCTTTAATCTTGTCAAATTTGATACCTCACATCTGAAAACCTCACTGATGAAAACTTTTGTTTATGCCCTCCCATTTGGCACAAAGTATCTCAGGAATACAGCCCACAACTGCAAATGTGTCTGTCTTATAATTTACGTTGTGCTCCGCTGACGGTCTCTGCAGGGAGCTCAGTGGCTTGCTGTTAGCTTGCTGCTATCTATCTGACTGAGACATCTCCTGTTCCATCTCAGCGGCCACCACTAAAGCTTCATTTCCCTGCCTGTCACCGTCCGCCCCGCTCACTGTCTGCCGCAAGGACGCACAGTTTGATAAAAGCCACTCCGCCACATATTACATCTCATTTCACCAACACTGTAGTTGTGCACCTAGGCTGTAAGACCTGTGCACACCTCACCCCTCGACCTCACCTTATGAGAGTAATGAAAAGTGCAGCTGTGGTTAAATGTAGGCCACCTCCCAGCACGCGCACACACGCTCACACCTCCCAAAGGCAGGGTGGGAAAAAATGCTGAAAGGTGTTGTTGCTAAAGGGAGCAGGGGTTTGTTTAGCACAATAAGCATGTGTCCATCCTGAGGAGAAGAGGAATCCAATAGTGAAGTTTACCCCGAGGATGGTATCTCCCATTTTATGGCCTGTTTATGTCTATGTTAGCACAAACTTTGTAATGGAGCTCATAAAATGTGCATACTGCTAGAAGGTACAGATTTTCTCACAGTGGGGACCTATGGCTGCTACAATGGAAAGAGCACTGATGCTTGTACTTTGTGAATGTTACTTTTATTTCTTTCGTCTTCAGATACTCTGCAACACAACTGACAAAAATACAATCATTAGCTTTTACAGCTACACTTGGAAACAATATAATAAAAAAACTGTCTATTGTTTTCTGCCTCATAACATCGACACCCACACAACATATGTCAAGGTTAAATCCCGTTAATGCAGGATACAGTCTGATGATGATAATGACAGTTGTGCTTCATGACAATCTGCTGTCTAACTCAGTCCATTGACAGCGATGCCATTTGAATACATCCATTTAATCCAATCAGCCACATTTCATTAGTTTAGTCTGAATTGTTGCTTCTGCTGCAACATGTATTTCTCAATAACAGTCAGATATGTTTTGCCATGACTTTGGGTTGGATTTGGCTTCACTACAGGGGAGCGAAATTCAATTGAATAAAACATGACAAAAAAAATGAATGCTCCAAATTATTTTGTCTGGTGGTCTGGCTATGACCCCAGCTGTGTTTCACCTGCAGGTGCCATTTAACCACATTAGAGCTAAATGAAAAAAAAAAACACACAAAATATATATCTGTGACCTATACACACACACATAAACACATTCACATAAAATCTAAACAGATATTTCAACCTGTACACACATGACACTTAAAAAGACACTTTTTCTGCTGCAATATTTCTTTATTACAGACTTCAGCTTAAAGTGGCTCCATCACCTGACATTTAAATCTCAGTTATTGCACTGGCGCCACAGTGCTGAATTCATAAACCAATACGACACAGCAGAGCCAAGACCCCGCTCTAGAAAACAAGCGTGGGCATTACAGACAATGGCCGCTGGGTCAATGAGGGGTGAGTAAAGAAAGTGACTCCCAAGGGATGGAGCAAGAGGGATTTTCACTGCGCCAAATAATGACAACTCAGGCAATATCACCCTGCCAATGTGTTGTGACGACAGTAACGATCGGCTGTGGCGCATTGTATCAAAGCTGACCCTTTTGACCTCCAGGTTGCCATGGAAACACATCTCGACAGGAGTGATAACTGCTGATTGACATCAGCTGACACAGTGTTGAGATTGACACCCATCACCTGGGGCAGATATTACTTATAGGTAATGTTATTTTAAGTGTCTTCTCCTTCATCTGTTTCCCACTGAAAAACAGATGAACGCACAAAAAGGTCACTACAGGTCAACGGCTTTTTCATTATCACCAGTCTAACCACATCACCAGACTGTAGCAATGTTGTGACCTATGCATTGTTGTCATGATAAATCATGTGATCAAATATACGCACTGAGGCATATTCCACACTTTGATGGTTTTGCAGCTTCCTTAAATGAAAATTGACCGTGCTGTTTGTGCTGATGATGGTAGAAAACCCTCCAGTTTGTATATGAAGCCCCCCACCCCCCGAGCCCTCACCACACCCCTCATCCCCTGAGGCTCAGTGTGCATGAGAATACACAAGAGCCCCGGCTAAAACCACCTCAGCAAAATATCGGACCAGAGACAGGACAGCTAGACCACTCATGTCCCTTGAGTGTGAAGCCATGAGAGAGAGATAAAAAGAGAAACAAAGGAAAAGAAAACACGAGTGTGAAAGAGGATGCCACTGAGAATGAAAGAGAAAGATAGAGAAAATAAGGGAGAAAAGATATTAGCAAAGTCAAATATATTTGAATAAGCCTCTATATCCTGACATAATAGCTTTCTATAACCTTGTGCTCACAGGACGGACATCAATGTTCTCCAGGGGAAAAAATTGTCCTGCCAACCGAAAATTCACCATGACCTGAAGTGATGTTGGCACGGCAGACATTCAGAAAGGACACAGTCACACAGAGCCCATGCATGTGGACAACAACATGAGTTGACGAGACTGGCGTTGCAAATGGGAGGAGCTGAAATAAGATAGTATTTGTAATTGTTCAAGGATAAGTCTGATGATTATGCATATTTTTCTTACTGTCAACAAATCCCATAAAAACAAAAAAAATCAATGAGTGTGTCTTACTAATAAGTATTGTCTTTATAGCATATGTGTGTTAATCCACAGATGAAAATAGTCCTCTTACAAATGCCCTGTTTAAGTAACATTAAGTAACAAAAAACAACATTGTTGAGCTTCATAGGAACAAACGGGCTGAGAGTCACAGACAGGTTGGGGAACTCGGACTAAAGTTTATCAGAGGATTTGGTGATATTACAAATAACAAAAATATAGAATATTTCTTGCCTTATCTTTTAAATATCTATTTGGATGGTTTCATCTCCAAAGTGTGAAAACACATGGATTGCATCTATATGGTCAAATGCACAGAAAAATAATTATCAGTATTTGCTGAGGCAAACTTCACGTACAGAACAGAGACACAGTGTGAGTAAAATAAAAAAAGCAGAAGTACACAAAAATAGCACAATGATCGAGAATAGAAACCTATGGTTTGTGTCATTTTGAAAATATTCATTTAATGACTTTTCATAAAAATGAGTCATTTTTTCTGATTTAAATTTCAAACGATTCTCAAATTTATGGTTGGACTGTCACTATGACAGCACATGTCTTGCATGACATGAACAGTAAGTCTCATCTGAGTATTAAACAAACATGACCAGTGAGTTAGAAGGACTGTTAGTGTACAAAGACTAATACAAACTTAATCTTATTTCAATGCAGATCTCTCATTTCCTGTCTGTCAGGGACCTGTCTTGATTAGAAAGGACTTAATTATTCCAAAACAAAAGCTGAGTGGAGACACAAAAGGGAGGTTGTGGCGCTGGCTGTTGATATTGTTCTATCAGACAGCTCGAAGGGAGGAAGTCCTCTGTCTGAGCTGCCAGGCCTGGCTGTTTTTTGGATGGGGGGGGGTGCGGGTGGGGGGATGGGGGTCCTGGGGATAAGAGCCCGCCCTGTTATCTTTGTGTAAAAGGTCACACAGGTCTGGCGGAAGAAGCAAAAGCAACAACCATCTGTGTTTTCCACACGGCTATCTAGCTCAATGAGAGCCAGGCTGAGTGAACACACACATGCACACAGACATCACATCGCTCACTCATATCTGTGCACACGGGCAGTATGATGAAAGATGCATTGTCAGAAGAAGTTGGAAAGCCCCCAGATATGTTTTCCTTGTTTGATGTTTAAGTTTGATTATCATTGTTTTTGTAGCACAAACAATTTATGCACATACTGTTTCTCTGAATGAATAGCACTGATTTATCAAAGGTTTGACTTATGGCGCTGATGTTGTGCAGAATGCCATGTGTTTTTTATTCATGTTGCAAACCTTCAAAGACAAGGACACTGACATATCACAAAGCAATAAAAAGCAATAAATGCTTTAGCTCTACAGTGAATTCCCCGCTAACTATTGACAGACACATTTAAGACTCTCATACGGGCTTAAAAGTTTTGTTGCATGCTGTTACATAAGTCATGCAGTGTGCTCACACCTTCACTTAGACTTGCGTGAGACTGTATAAAAGCTCTGCCAAAGACGTGTGTTTCACTAGCAGGAGTACCTGCATCCGCCCAGTCTCCTTTGGCTTAGAAATGTGAAAACACTCACAGGAAGAGTAAATTCTGGCTTGGGGCTTTTTTCATGATCCTATTGTTTTCCTTCTAGATCCTTTAGCGCCGTACACAATCAGAATGGAGCTCGTGGATAGCACACATACTTGTTTTACGGTGGCTCCTATGTGGGCATGTATAGCACACACTCGCGTGAACACATGTAACACACACCTAATGCGCTCGGAGCAGATCCCATGCAGAGAATCTGTTATATTGCCACATGGGACCTGAGTGTCCAGAGCTATTAAAATGATAAACAAAAAGATACTGCAGAGACTGAGGAAATATACAATATAATGCAGCAACAGAGACTGCACAATCTCAACAGCTTCTCACAATGAAAAGCCTCTACAGTGCTCATTAATGTGACAGCAGAAGCCAGCACATAATGTTTTGACGGAGCTATTGTGCTTTATTTGGAAAGGACATAAATGCTTCTTTCTTTTTTTTTTAATAGGGCTCCATGAGAATTTTATTTTGAACCAGTAAATCATTGTTTTTACAGTAGAGCTTGGAAGGTTGTCTGTGCAGCAATAGAGAAAAAGAATAACAAATTCATCTGTTATCAGAGTCTGACCTGCTCTCTGGGCTTCAGGCTAATTAACGGCAGCGTGACAGCTATTGTGCCGTAGCCATGGCCTTTTACTACTGAGGAATAAGACTTTGTTTTTTGGTAATGGAGTAGTGCTGCCACTTTATCTTAGAGTAGGCTAGACTTAATATAAACAGCACTGCTGAAATTACAACTTAAATGTGACCTAATGAGCCAGTGACACACCACCCAGCCACTATTTGGATAAGTTGAGTGTTATTTTTCATTGTGCTTACACGTGGGAGAAACCCACATTGTGATGACTACAGCACAATAACAATAACATACTTCAAACATTTTTGAATGTAATATAATGTCTCTTTGTTGTTCAAATGACAAAAATGATACAGGCCGGTTTCATTGATTTGCTGCGGAGTTCTGGCCCTGTGGGGAATTAAGCCCGTATTTGCTGCTTTTTTTGATGAAAAGCTGATTTTTGCATGGTGCACCTATTTACTGTAAAGCTCTGCAGTGTGTGTGTGTGTGTGTGTGTGTGTGTGTGTGTGTGTGTGTGTGTGTGTGTGTGTGCATGCAAAGGCAGTCACTGGGGGGTGGGGGTTGGGGGACCTGACTTTATATTGTTGGGAGAGTGGAGTACACACTGCTGACAATGGAGTTTTCTTATTTCACTCAGGTTACACAAAACTATTTTTATGCCAAAAGACACTTGAGTTTCTTGGGTACTAACAGATGATGCGGTTTTTGTTTAATAATGCATCATCTCTCTTGTCACAGTTCTTTGTCCCAAACAACCAAACTCTATTAATCCTAGAATAATCTCTGCACTCTTCAGGTTTTCTGACATTTTAATAAAGTGCATATCCTCGCTGCTCCAAAGTCTTTTAATCAGGATCTAAAGCTCAGGGCAAATATACATGTCTCAGAGGAGCGCTCCTTATTGGTTGTGCACAGCTGGCAATCAATACCTCATGTCAATAATGATTCGATCCATTACAGCAGTCAAATGCTTTGCCATCCAATTACAAAGGTGTTTGGGTCACTTTAAAGAGTGAAAGACCTCTGCCTGATTGTACTTGAGTATCACATAAATCAATACCTAAACTTAATACACTACCGCTCATTTGCATAACGGTGTGATTAAGTCCCTTCTTTTCCTAGAAATTAATCCTGTAGCAAACCTGCCACTTGCATACAGTAATGTATCACACTGTGCCAGTGGGGCAAAAATCAAAACATGTGCTTTCCAGTAATCAGCTGCATGAAAGTGTGATGTCACATGGCTTTTAGTCTCAGAGGGGAATAAAAACACTCAGCACATCCATTCAGTTCGGTGTCCACTCTCTGGCAAAGCAGGTGTTATGGATTGTCTCAGCTCTGGGAACAAGTTGCTGACCCCTTCCCCTGATCCCTTTCCTGTTTGGCGTTCTGTGTGTGCAGTCGAGTGGAGGGGAGATGGAGTCAGTTTGTTCCCTGCTACTACGACATGTTTTTCCTAACATCTCCACCCCCACCCCCACCCGCCCTTTTTTTTTCGTCCAGTCAAGTCATGTTCCAGGTGGGGTGACAGAGCGCAGCACACAGCCAGAAGCGGTCCAGGAAATTTGTGTCCTCCGTCCAAAAACATGTTTTGACCGTCTGTGCCACATCTGGAGGGATATTTATTCCTAAAGCCATTCTTCTCTGCACTCACATGACACAATACTCTTGACAGGTTCTATTTGCACACCCTGCAAAGGCAAAACATATTTTTACTGAAATGAAAGCAAAAAAAAAAAAGGTCATATGTTGCAATTGTGAGTGGAATACTCTTGAGAGAGGCACATTTGGCGCTGCCAAAAGACCAGAGCAGGGCTATCTTTAGTCATCCAATTCAAAAACAAAAGGTTGGGTTAATGGCAGCTATAAATGTGCTGTACTGACACATTAAAAAACTGTCTTGGCTTCAACACTTCATAATAGTCATTATAGTATAACATTGTAACATGTGGAAACAAAACAACTGAGTCACAGTGATCTAATTGTTTTGGTGGTGGTGTAGCATACTGCAAAATACATTACTCAGCATCCTATTTACACAAATAAACAGCTTAATTGCTGCAGCAAGCACAATAGTTGCGTCTTCAACAGAAATTATTGAATAATTAATACCCTCTTTAGTGACACCCTTAAAAATAAATGTATCATTCCATACACCAAAATGTTTTGTCTGTAATGAGATTAGCTTCATGCAAATGCAAAGACAACATAAGGTGATTTTGAAATGCACTCTCTAAGAGCTTTGCACCTGCAGCAGAGCCTAATCCTTCCTGCATCAAACCATCTGGAATGGGAGTTTTGCTGTGTGTGTAATGTATGGGTCTGTATGCCGCTGCAGCAGTCAGGACCAGAGCCCCGCGGCGATACAGCACAGCTGATTCTTTTATTGCGCTTCTCTACTCGATCACTATCCACTGCATCTCTCCTGTAAATATCCCTGAGGTCTGCTGCGGTGTTTGACCTTCAAGTGTGTAGAAGGGGGGGGGGTATTCCCCTCCCAATGTGTGGGCGTTTAACCAGCACTGGGAGCTGTCAAATCAAAGACCCCAAGTGGGCGACGATCCCAGCCTCCCAGGGTGTTGTACAAGGTGTCTCTGTCCTTGAAAGCCCACCACGAGTCCCATGACTGGAGCTGGTCAAAGTTTGTCTGTTCCTCGAACCATCAGGCTGTGCACGGCACCAGTCACTCAGCTCTGATAGAGATTACCGAAAGGGTTAACACCGCCAACCTTTCCCATCTGTTGCTAGGGAAGTGTTGCCTGTTGTGCAGGAAACAGGGAGAGCGGTTTCCTGTTATGAAGAAAGGTTTTTAAAGGGTTGCATTCATTCAGTCATGCAACAGATGCCGCGCCAGGAAGCCCGGCCAATAGCAAGAGCTTTGGTGTCCTAGAGAAACTGTTTTTGGAAACTGCTTTTAGGAACCTTTCTATGCACTGTTCTGCTCCAGGAAATAATCCATGAGCAAAACATGTCGGAGAAAACAGTGAGAAGATTCTCTGCTTGACTTCTGACTATAATCCTCTCCACTCCAAGCATGAAAAGTATGTCATGACACAGTTCAAATGCTCATGTAATGATGAGGGTCTTAACTTTGCAACTGTTGTCATCTGTAGCTATGTCAGTGATGGGACATGTGTCATACACAGCAAAACATAGGCAGATATAATTTAAGACAATAAAAGCCTATTATTTGTACAGAAACATCAATGTGTTATATTGACACATCAGATGTAAATGCGCAGTAAAACACTGAAGAATGACTGAAGCATGGTTTATATTTGTAGTCCAAATGTCCCATACTGAGCGGGTTTGATCTAATTCAATTGTAGCCTAGCCCGCTGCCTGTAGAAGAGTCTGTGGCGCCGTTGCACATCTGTGGAGCAGTGCCCTGAAACAAAACACGACCAGATGTGAATAAAAATGACCCACTAATGCTTTATGTGCAAAACCGTCTTCAATAACTAAGATATAATGGTGTGCGCATTGCAATGATGAAACGAATAGAGAGTGAGTTCGTTTCCCGCTCCGTGTCCGCGCCGCGCTGTGTAGTCCTGCCTCAGGAAGCGCCAAGCAGCACCTCCCGTTTCCACACAGGAGCGCACCAGTTTACTGTAGCATCAGCACTGGAGAAGCACGCCGGCTGAACGCTCAGCTGCTCACTCTGCCAGCACGGGCGTCCACAAGTACAATTCAGCTGGAGAAGAACCCAGACGAAGATGCTCCTCAACTCTTCCTCTGCGACTTGATTTTTCCCGCAATGTGTTTGTATTTGGATGAAGTTTCCACGTCATTTGGAGGGACGCCGTCGGTGCGGGGAAACATGAGGATAACGGTCGGATCCCGTGGATGATGATGTCCCACAATGAACGCAGGTTGTTTGTCTCTAATGTCTTTCATGTTTACGTCAAGAGTCCAGAAACCAAACTTTCACTGTGTTTTATAGTAAACAAAGTGGCACAAAGCGTGCATGTGTGCTCGTCTGCGTTTATATTAGAAGTTGAGGGGGGTGGTGGTGCTGATTTATGAAATTGGTTAATTATGCCTGAAAACATTTCATCTGTTTATTTCCATAATGTTTCAAATGCAAATTCATATCTAATGCAACTTGATGCAGCCTGTTGTAGTGGTGGAAATTAGTTTGTGATAAAATCAAATATCAACACAACTGTAGCTGTTATTTCCCCTAACAACAATTGAATGAATGGATTAATAAAATGTACACAATTTTGAACTGGTTTAAATCCACAGCTCTTGATTAGCATGAGTCTCGTAAAGTTGCTTTCAATGAAGGTCTCTACTGGAAAAATGTTCTGTTCTGGTATTGGGGTTAGACAGGATTATAATCTGTGACAGTAGACAGAGCCATTGTTCTATACAGTGCTGTATAGTGTCCAGTATATTAATTATTCTTCAAAAGTAAGGAGTTGAGAAATGGTTCTCTTATATGTGGTTTGTGTGTGATCAAACATTTTTTTAAAAAAGTCGTTCTACAAATTAAATCTTGTTTTATTCTACAACCTTGTCACTTCAGATTTTGAGCAGGTTTAGACATATCCTGTAGATTTGGCACAGCCAAGGTCCCAGTGTCTATCTCTTCCTCTGTTTCAGAAACATTTGTTTTAATTGAATTCTTGTTGCATAATTCATATCCTGTTGTTTGCAGTTGGGTGCTTTGTCAGACCGGGACCCTTGTTTTCTCTCCCAGTTTTATTGTTCTTTGACGCACTCAAAAGACCTTTCCCCCCAAAAAAAGTGTGTGTGTGTGTATCTACTATATATGCGTGTGTGTGTGTTTGTGTGTGTGTGTGTGTGTGTGTGTGTGTGTGTGTGTGTGTGTGTGCGCGTCTGTGTGAGGCAGCATGTGTATGTTTTGTGAGAATCGAGGAAGAATGACGAGAAGGAAGTCCATTTGTGTTGTGAAAATGTGTACTCCTGGAGAGGTTCATGGAGGAGTGATGAGGGGCCATGCTGTTAATGTCCTTCCCCCCATGGACATCCGGTGTGGAGTCCTGTGTGCAGGCTCTGCTGGAGTAAGAACCTGGAATTCTTAAAAGCAAGAGCATGGTGACATTCAAAATATATGTACACCTGCCAGAAAAAAAATCACATTCAGACTACTGGTCTTGAAAGAGAGAGAGAGAGAGAGAGAGAGAGAGAGAGAGAGGCAGACACATTGGCAGAAAGAAAGAGAGAAACACTCAGAGATAGCCAGAGTGCATACAGGGTTTAATAGGATGTGCGTCAGGGCAGGTACTAAATAACAGGATAAGACAAGGGGTGTACACACTTTGTTAAGTACGGGTGTGTTTCATGACAAAACAAAAAAATTTCACAAGCAGTACTCTTTAATGACTTAACAATTTTTAACATTTACCTAAACATGAAGTCTAAATTGAAAAGCAAGATGCAGTGTCAAAAAACTGTAACCATCTCTTATGCTGCCATTTCAATGTGCACAAGGGCATTTGTAGAATGAGTATGAAATCATTGGATAAATTATTTCTCAAATAATTGTTTATCCAATCCTGCTGTAAGCCACCAACCTGCATGTGTCATTTCCCAGACAGGGAGATGTTATTGTTCCTCCTGTAAGTACCCTGTGGCTCTGTTGTTTTTCCTGCTGATAATGTCCCTGCAGCATTCTGCATGTCACTGACTACTGCACAGGTCTGGGCTTCCCCTTGGCTCTCCTTACAGAAACAGGGTCCGGCACATGTTTACCCTTAGGTATTAAGTAAACAGTAAAAAGTAGTGAAAAATTGAAAATGTTCTTTGTGTTGTTTTAACAGCTTTTTAATTATCTTTCACTTTCATTGTACAGATTTTCAAAATCCGCTGCAAGTCCCTCAGCCAAAGGTCCGCAGTCATCTGACCATAAAAGTACAGTCCAAGCTGATGTCCAGGCCGTGTCCCCGTGTCCGTGGTCCAAAACCTCCTGTTGCCCCCAAGCCAAGACCCCTGTATGAGTCTCACCCACAGGGGGAGCCCTGTCCCCAACAAAGCCTCAGTAACGGAGACCTGGCTCACTCTGATGGGGAGATTGAAGATCTCCATGAGATGGCTGAGGAGAATCAGGACCAAGAGGAGAAACAACATGAGGCTAATGACAATGGCATGGGAGACAATGACAAAGGGGACACAGTAGAGGAAGAAACTGAGGAAGAAACAGATAAAGAAGTAGACATATTAGATAATGAGGGCGACATAGACAGCATTGGCTCTGAGGACACACTCAAAGGAGATGATGGTTTTGCTGTTGACACTACTGAAGATGAAAACACTGACAATGACTTGAACCAGCCTGAAGGTTGCAGTCACACTGATGATGAGAATACATCAACACCTTCTGTTCTTCTGACTGAAACAGAGGATGAAGCAGGAGACGAGGAAGAAGAGGAGCAACAGAGTTCTAGTAAAAAGACTAAAATACCCTGTGATTCTACAGGAATCTCTGAGGATCAAACAGAGTCACTCAGTCAGGGTGAAAAGGAGAATGATGTTGGACTTAATGAAGCAGACAGTGACCAGGCTGAGGACTGTTTGCACTCTGACTCTCTCACAGACAAGACTGAGCTGGAAGCTGAAGGATTTGCATTTGGATTCAGCGTGCTTCCAACTGTAACTGAGGAGTATCCCTACGATGTGATTGGCCCAACTGATGAATCTAGTGATACATGTGAGTCATGTGACCCAGCTGAAACAGAGGTATGGCAACCGGAACGGGCCACCAAGGACCTCTCCGGCTGTTTTCGATTCACATCCAGCACTGAGGATGTGTTTGGGCCTTATTCAGTCATAGAAGCTGTTCCGGGAGATATGAGCGGCACCGCTGACCCCGAGTGGAGTCAGGATGACACTGATGACAAACCTTCCAATGAACTGCAAACACCAGGTGCTTCTAATCAGGAACCTTACTATGTGTCATCAGATGATGTGGACAAGCTCGAGGATAAGCAAGCCCTCTCGGACCAGGGTGAGACTGAGGAGGGCACCGAACAGTCAGATCAGCACAAAGACAAAGCAAAGGACAGCGAGTCAGCAGATGAGTATGCAGATATTGATGATTCACTCTGTCCTAAAGATGACTTCGAGCAGTTGGAGTGTGTCTCATCAGAGGATTATGTCGAGATAGGCGATGAGGATGAAGAGGAAGAAACGGAAAAGAGACATATAAAAGGAAAAAGTGCAAAAGAGAGAACGGCGAAACGAGAGCAGGCCTTCCACAGCCAGAGAAAAAGCTGTCAGCCTCGCCTCAGGCTGTGCAACATCACAGTGCCAACAGACCTAGACCTGGGCCGCACCCCGGAGCTCACCAACAGAGTGGTGTTCGCTCACACCACTGAGGCCTTTGAAGAAGACATCGAGGAACTAGACTGCCATATTGTGCCTTACTATGAGGACACAGACTCAGACAGCGAAGAGCATATTTACGAAGAGGCAGGGTTTGACTCGGAAGGGGAAAACTTTGTAACTCTGGATAGGAAGACTATTGTCACACGGTCACGCTCTTATTCTGGGAAAGTTCCAGGTTATGTCCCAGAAACTGTCCCAGAAGAGACAGGGACAGAGTACCAGACTCATGACTACTGTACAGTGGCCTTGGATAAGAACAGTGAACCACTCAGCCATTCACAGCAGCCTGGGGTCAACTGTTTGATCCCATCTATGAAGTCTCGCCGCTTCTTATTGTACTCCCGGTCTGCAGAGAGTCCAGAATTGTCCTTGACCACTCCAACAGAGATCAGCCGATCTCTGAAGGATGAGATCAGGATGAAGAGGAAAGATGATAGCCTTTCCCTCCCATGTGTCATAACTTCTTCTGGAAGCTTCTCCCAGCGTAGCCATCAATCATCCAGTGGTGTTTCCACGCCAACCTCTCTAGTGGACATCCCACCGCCCTTTGAGCTGGCATACATCACTAAAAGACCAGTCACCAAGAGTTCCCCATCCCTTCTGATCCAGCACGAACCCAGTGACATTCCTAAGAAGAAGAAGTCCTCATTTAAACGCTTCCTGGCGCTTAAGTTCAAGAGGAAGACGGATTGCAAGGGTTTCAGTGATGGAAGCGTTCGCTCTTCGCGTTCTTCTTCCGAGTCCAGCCACCATGGCCCAGTAAGAGTCATAGAGCTTGATCGTAGGAGCACCGGCAGCTCTCCTCAGCCCCAGTCCCGCATTGTGAACCCCCAGCAGCGTCCTTCAGACTTGCCATCCACCTTTGTCCTCTACAATGACCACCAGAGGAGGAAAGGTGACCTCAAAGCTTACGGCAGGGGCGTCTCCAGAGTGGAGTCCTTTGAGGAGCGTCCTCGCCGCTCTGCCATGCCGCTGCCTTTGACCAAACCCCGCTCCATCTCCTTCCCCAGTGCAGACACCTCAGACTATGAAAACATCCCAGCCATGAGCTCAGACTATGAGAACATCCAGATCCCTGGCAGGCCCACCAGATCCCACACTGTGACTGAGTTTTTCGAGGATCCAAACCGCACAACAGTTGCCTGCAATGAGAATGATGGCTATGTGGATATGAACAGTTTCCCCGGGATTGACAGCAAACCCCAGACCTCGAAAGCAGACACTGAAAGGTATAGTAATCATTCATTTATGTTGAAATGGTTTTGTATCATTGCAAACAAACGTTAAAGGGTTGATTCAGCCAAGTTACAAAGGCACATTCAGTGTGTTGCCATACTAGTTGTATTTAGCCATACTGACTGGTTTGGATCTGTTTAACCAGAGCTACCTGTGTCTGAAATATCTGCTTCCAACTCACAATGGGTGACTGAATATAAACATATACCCAGTGGTGGAGTTGAATGGCATTTTGTTTGTGGTGTTCAAAGCATTGAACATCACAGCATCTACTCTAAACTGCAGAGCTCATTTTGAATAGTTTTCACTAGAACTACTTTACACTGAAGAAATAGTCCCTGAGAACTGTGGACAGTGTTGTTGCGAAATTTTGCTAAATATCTTTTTTTTCCAATACTACGACCACCCCATATGTAATTCCATCCACCTACGTTGTATTGTACTGACCCTTTCTTGCAAAAATACAAAGTATTCACCCATGATTAATAATTAGACTTTCGTTAATTTCATTATTAATCAATTAATCAATTAGTTAGTGGTCAGATTCATATTTTGACAGTGGATCAATCATTGAAACCACTTTTTAAGTGAATGTACCAAATGTTCACTGGCACTGGCTCAGACTCATCAAATGCAAATATTTGCTGTTTTTTATTGCTTGAAGAATTTGACTTTTTCACAATTTTCTGACATTTTATAAACAATTAATCAATAAAATAATTGGCTGATTAATAAATAATTAGATAGTTGTCAGTTGCAGGATAAGAAGTATAAAAAGTGTTTCTGTTTATGATTACACAGTGTTTCAGAGGGTCTTCTCATACATGTCAGTGCTCAGTTCTGGAAACTAATCACAACCTGTAATTTCACCTTTTCTAGTCCACAGAATAGGTGAGACTTTTTACCACTGGAACTACATTTAAAGTATTCAGCTGAGCTGTTGGGCGTGGATCTGTATCTTCTATCTTTACCCCTGAACAGCTGACAGTGTATCACAGATGAGCAGGGGGCACCTGGCTGAGCAGAATTAGATCTCCCTCTTGTAGCTATGTGTTCTGTGAGAGATGAGCAGCCTGCTGTGTCAGGCACCACTGGCTTTGGGAAGATGGACAATGCATGTGGGAGAGCTTACCCCTGTTTTTCATTTGGTAGATTTAGAGGTCGCATCTGGTGCCACTGCTGAGGTGATGGAACAGGTATGGGCAACGGAGTATCTCACTAAGCGCAGGTTATTCACATTACAGAAAGTCATTATGGGCTGCAATTAAAGGTGAAAAAATGTGGGGGAGTTCTTTTAACACAAGGAAGCGGAGGAAGAGGAGGAGGGAAAAGGTGAGAGAGCAAGGGGAGGGGATGTGTTAATAGAAGGAGCAGGAGAGTAAGAAAACAAAGAGTGTGGCTATAAAGTACGGTAGAAGAGGGGGAGGGGGGAAACAGGAGAAAGGGAGCAAGAGCAGTTCTGGTGTAATTGCTCTCCTGTACCTGACACTTAGGGTTAAGTTTAGGAGGGCTTTTATTAAAGTGGCTTTCTCTCAAGTGCTTTTCTTTCATTGGACCCTTGAGGGGCTGCAGGATTTACTGCAGCGTGTGATAGAGTGAGGAATCACTGTGGTCAGACTGTACCAAATTACCCTGTCCTGTGCCACAGCGTCAGCGACTGTGGGCCACAGTCTTCCCCCTGTCTTAATAAAATAGTTGTGTTTGATGACCTGTGTGAAGTCAAAGAGATGGGCCATTACCAAGAGCTCGCTTAAAGGCTCAAGATAATCTTGGGACAGAATGCTTTTGTCTCAGTTTGTTTTTATTTCCTTCGGTGTCCTTTGTTAATAATGTTTCATTCTGCAGATTCTCTCTTTTATAACAATTTCACCCATATAGAAACAGGCTCAGTTTGCAGGTTATATAAATTATATAAGTTTTCAAACACTTAAAGCTCCTAGTTCCCTCTCCTCCAGACGTTCTGTGCAGTAGACGCTTTACCATGATGTCCCCTCTGTTTAGGTCCAGTGCACTTTAAAATGTATACTTTAAATCTCCGCATTTGAAACCCTTCCATTTCCAAGACAATGGTCCCTCAGTGAGGGCTCTTTTTCTCCCAGTGATGTTATCGATGTGGCTCATTGTGTGGTAGATGCTCTCACACAGCTCACAGTGATGCAAAGAAGCTATCTGTCCTGTCACCTCGCCTTCACCGCATTCCCCCCAGAGATGCTTCTGTTGCCAGGGCCGCTCTTTGGAGTGTCTGTGTGAGCCTGGTTTATGTTTATTTGAGTGTCAGTGCATATTTGGGTGTGGGTGTGTGCCCACAGTACAACTCATTTGTTGTCAGCGTAGGTGCTTGTCCCCGTCTTTGTGTGTACATCTTGCACCTCATTGCCACCGTCCCAGGCCGCCTAGCTGATGATGGCAGTGATTTATTGAGAATGCATTCAACAGTCGACGTGTTTGTAGACCCACAGAGGAACAGTGGATTTTTGTGGTGAGGAAAATGACTGAATGGCCCCAGAGCTCTGCACACAAAAGGACCATGCCTACAGTAGCAGACACGCATTTTAAAGAGAACTTACAAAGCTGCTGTGCCACAGGCTTGGATTGGTTCCACATGCGTGATTAATGTATAGCACCATTCAGACTCTACTTCAGCACAAGTATTCAGCCTAAGCAAAGATACATGTTCATTAGCAAGCTTCCATAGTGTAGAGTGGAAAAAGAAAAATCACACTAATGATTCATCCCAAGCCTAACCAAGGTGTTTGTTTTTAGGTGTGGGTGTGCATATACGTGCATGCACACTAAGTTACGACTCTCTGCTGCTTTATCAACGATGAAGCTCCTGCTAAGCATGCTGTCTCAGCACAACTGCCCTTGCCACGAGGCTGTGTAGCAACAAATGAGTGTTGAAAAAAGCATTTTAGCAAAGAAAGCCCACGATTTGTGTTTGTGCCCAACCTAGAGACCATTAAGTGTTCCTTATGTCAACTTGAAGCAGCTCCAGGTAGACTTACAACCTTAATGCAGATATGTTGTTTTCCCTATGCACATAGTAAACAGTTACTTTAGCGGTATGTTCACGAAGGAACTGCTAATGTGTGCAAAATTGTGCATCTCTAGCTTACCCTTTGGCATCATTTTCAATTCAAACTGTTCAACATGAACCGCTACAGAGTGATGACAAAGCCCTGCCACTGCCTTTAAAACAGCTACACCACCCACTGTTATGTTAGTGTGAGTAGTGATGAGGGAGCCATCTTAAGTACATTGTTGTACTGGGTGTTGGCTGTGTGGCGAGGTGGTGGACAGGGCGTGTCGTTGGCTTGCCAGGCCTGGTGCCAGGCGCTCTGAGGTCATTGCCAGGTCATCCCCGGGGAGGAAGTGTCCAGCCTAGGAGCTTCCCACTAGCCTGTTTACAGGAAATGCAGGACGAGGGCGGGGCTCTGGTGGGAGGCAGGGAGGTGGAGACAGGGGAGGATAGATAGGATGAAGGTGGGAGAAGGGGGTCAGAGCGGCGGGGTGGAGGTTTTCCCAGACTCTCCCTTGAACAACAAGATGAGGTGTGGTCCCTTCAGGAATGCCAGGTCTGCTCTTTTTGTTGCTCAAGTTTGTCAGGAATGTCTCCTCTCGCTTCACGTCTGACTCTGTTGGTGCGGTGGTGCACAGGATAGATCAACTGAAAACAGGAGAGCACAGGTTGTAAAACTGTAGCATAGGTGGCCCTGAATCACAGCTTGTCACATAATGGGGTTACCATTGTTATCCTAAGCCATCTCCTATCACATCACAGGTCAGGCAGCAACAGCAGTCAGAGCACCAGCATCTTCACAAATCACCTCATCACACTCTGTCACAACAGCAGCAGCAGCACGACAGCCATCGGCTACATGTAATCACCTTCATTAAAAGCAGCAGACAATTTAAAACTGCTCCCATTGTCTTAATCCCCCCTCCCCTCCCTCATTAGTATCTACATATAGTTAGCCAGCCGCTGAACATATTCATCTGCTCCTATTTGCCATAATAGTGCCATTACAATTGTAAAAAGGCCTGTCTGATTGCTCCTTATATTTTAATAGTCAATGTTTAGCTCAATTGAATTACATATTACAAGCATCATCAAATTCACAGGAGATTGGTGGTGTATAGGTCTTTTCACAGAGAGTCATTGTGTCCTCCGCTGAATTTGACACGGTAGATTTAACTCCACCATGTTATAAAAGACATTGCATTCAGCTGGTATAACGGCATTGCCACAATGGTTTTGTGAAAGGGTTTCACGTATTCGCATATCATAAAAACACTTACTCTCAGGTTTAATATGGTAATGTATATAAGGTGAATGAAGCTATATAACAATCAGTGTATATGGGATATGACCGTGAGCTATATTAGTAAAGAAATTATTCAAAACAATCAACAGAATCAGTTTTAAAAATGTATATGAGATGTAATTTAAAAAAGAAATGATTCCAGTTTAACCATTTAGAGCAATTGCTTTTTTAGTATGAAGTTAATTTATTAATTTCTGGGAGGTGTTATTATTAATTGGACACAACTCTCCATTACAGCAGAAAACGTATGTTTTCAACGTAGTGCTGTTGATGGTTGAAGGTGAAGGTGAGGCTCCTTGGCTCAGAGTTTCTCTTGGACAGAAAGAATACTCCTCATTCAGAAAATAAATCAGAGCCTACAGTTTATTAATCGTTTTCACACTTGTCTCAATACCATGGCTGCTTTTTTAAAACACTGTGTGACAGTGTGCTTTTGAAACACACACTCAGCACACCAGTTAACCTTTGGTGCAAAATGCACTTCAACCACCAAAAGTGACTCATGCTGCTATAACTGTAACATATTCTCTCTCTCCCACTTTGACACTCAGTGTACAATGAACTAAAAAACACAAACATTTATTGCACAATACAGATATTATCTTTTTCCCTCTCCTCTTTTTTTGCACCCACAAATATTGTAAGCCAAGCAGCTGAAGAAACTTTTCATCTGTTGGTTTGCCTCTCGCAAGAGATGTGATGACTGAGTGTGATAAATGTACAGTAAACGGTAAATGAATTAATGTTTCAATTTATCAGAAACCAAGAATAACCAGTGTTTACTGTGTAATGTCAAGCAATATATGACAAAGAAAAAAAATGACAAAAGTAACAGTATTCTTCAGTGGGCTTCACTGTATTCTCCCATTTGTTCTCACAGTGCAACAAGAATATATTATAATCAGTACCAATACCAAATAGCAATCCTTTCACTATATACAGTCATTTGCACATATATTGTCTGTCTATCAGTATCAGAGGTCTAGATTTTCATCAACATCACACTGAATGCTATTTCCTGACATACACTGAGGAAAAATCTCTTCAGTGACAGCTGCACCTATATTTTCCCTATACACATTTCAATGCACGTACGATCACTTTCGTATAGATGGCAATAAGGCTGCAAACATAAAAACTGAATAAACTTCCTGCTAAAATCTGAATACTCAAGCATATAGTTACATTTGTCTTTCAAACTGCAGCATGTTTCGATTCGCAGTTATCTGAACTTGTTATTTTACTGTTCTGAACACAGTATCTAAATGTCTTCAACATTAGCTGTATAGTTGTATAGATTCTTGCAGGTGGTGAGCACTGACTGAGAGAGGTGTTATGAATTATGGAAGGAAGAAGTGGTGATTGAACGCCTACTGTATCCAAGCAATGTAAAAGTATTCACAGTTTAGTTCCCACAGTCTACCGATACGGAGAATGTGTGAAGTGTTTTGAAAAAGTCGACATGAGACAAGTGTGAAAATGAATGTAAAAAAAACAAAAACTGTGAGAATGAGTTCAAAGAAGAAACAACCCTCCAGCTTTCTTTACTTCCCAACATCACCGAGGGGAGCCCACAGCAGGTTGACCTGTCTTCTCTGAGGTCAACCGTGAGTAATGAGCTGTAGGCGCTTCCTGCAGCCCACCCAATGGGGCTGACAGTACAGGTATGTCTGAATGGAGATGAAGTCCAGACTCTAACTCTGTTGACCTTTGGTCTTCTAATAGCTGTCAACTGTCTGCACACACAGGGGGCTATTTACTGTAAGACATCAGGACAAACATTCATAATTAGGTGGATGTGTGTGTGTGTGTGTGTGTGTGTGTGTGTGTGTGTGTGTGTGTGTGTGTGTGTGTGTGTGTGTGTGTGTAAATGAATGTTTGTCTCTGTAAGTTCGCATTTGTTTTATCTTATTTTGGTTTGCATTATTTGCATTTATCCCATTGTCTTCTTTGCAGATTTTAAAACCGAATCTTCAAAACAGAAAGTGACAGGAATAGGGTTGCAACTTATACGTGTCATTATCAATTAATCTGCCAATTACTTTATTGATTAGTTGAATTGTTGTTTAGACTGTAAAATGCTAGGAAAAAAAGGAAAACATCCTAAAGTTCAATGCAAGATTTGGCCAAACCCCAAGGAAATTTAGTTTACTTTCTCATAAGATAAAGAAAAACAGCAAATCCTCACAACTGAAGAGCTGGACCCAGCATATGCTGGGCCAATCCCTGCTCGAAATAGGAACATCGTTGTTTGGTGTATTCTTTGTATTCCTGTTGATAATCAGTCAAACATCAATGAAATGAGACATTATTTCACAGCATATATAACATATGTACACAATGAAGTCTTTCCATTTGTTGTGACAACAGTCTCAGTGTTGTCCTACAGCAGCCTTATGTCTGCTTTTACAATACTTGGTGTCATCCAGTCATCGCCCTGGCTGTGTTGAACGCAGTCAAACATATTGAAGGGGTCTTAATGGGCCAGAGGATTAATAATTACTGCAGGTAACATTTAAAGGGATTACATGTGAAATGACCTACAGCGTGGCCCCCACAGGTACAGCAGAGCACAAAAGGATTAGGAGTGTCCGTACACAACTGTGTCATCTGTGAGAGGAACGACTCATGAAAGGGATTACATTGTGCCACTGGAGGACTCCATGTGAGGACTGGAAATGTTCAGTGACACACACAGGAAAAGGGAAAACATATATTTACAGGGGACTTGGAATATTGCTCAGTGTTTTGAGAATATGCTGCTGCAAAGATAGTATAGGCTGCAATCACTGGCTTTTAACTGTGAATGTGCTATCTGTGCTGCCTTACATTCCCAGTTGAAGATATTCCGTGTCTTTTTTTTTTTTTATGGTTAAACCAACACTGTAGTGTATGTGTATGTACGTTGGTAATCTATTAAGTATTCATATTCCAGTACCAGTGCTGTTTTGCTGTACTCATTCAGTCTTTTCTCACCTTGGCAGTGCCTACACCGAGCCTTTCCCCATGAACCCCGTCTCTGCTGGGCTGTCAGGGGACGAGGACCACGGCCGCACCTCAGAGGAAGAGGAGGGGGTGGCAGAGCAAAGTTATGACCAACAGGTGAGATATGGGATATGGAGACAAGTAATTAGTTAAAAGTAGTTCTCTGAGCTATAAACTGATCCAGCAAATTAACATGATGAGCAAAAAAACACCACAAGGCTCCTCTTAAATGTTTTATTGTATTGAAGGGCCTCGGGTTGGGATTTTAAGACCTGACAAACATGAACAAAAATGACATGACGCCATAAAATAAAACGCTTGTACTGTGGGACACATACAGGTCCAGAATGATCCATTGGACGCCGATATACACATGAACTTTTCCTTCTGATTCACTGTTGTGCTAGTTGTAATGTGTCACCTCAACACTTCTGAATAAAACGCAGCCATTTTGCAGTAGCTCAGATGTGGACCCCACCCGTCCTGGTGCCGCCACAATAATATCAGGCTCCTGCTCCCATCATGTGACACGCGTTTCCTTGTTTAATTTTTCTTCAAAGAAAAAAGCAATAAATTGAAGAAAGCGCAGAGAGGAAGAGGACCAGAGAGACTTGAGCTGGCCTCAGGAACAGTTTCATTTAATGGAAGTGTGTTTTGGTTTTATTTCAAGGAAATGAGGATCAGTGTGCCTTTCATGGGGTATTTGTGAAATGCCCCACATAGGAAAAAATAACACTGACAAAGCACAGGAGCCTTGCCGGTAAACCCCCTAAATGGCTTCAATGTTATGTTTTGGCTCGGATGTTTTGAGACCCTGTGATTAGCCTCTAAATCAATGGGCAGCGATGTTGTCACCACACACACAGCATCTCATACATAATGTATCTGAATTTAAAAGTCCCGTATTTGAGAGAGGCTTCATGTCTATGCTGACCTGTAATGAAATAATCTGTCTTATTTTGACAGCAGAAATCCACAAAAAAAAAAAAAAAAAAAGTGAATTTGCTTTTTGGCCAGTGTCCTTGGCTGCTGGCTGCTGGGTAGCTGTTCCTATTAATGTCTGAGAGGAGTAAGTGCCCACAGAGAGCCTTAGCATTAGCTGTGTTCATTCATCTCCCGCTGTTCTCCCTCCTTGTCACGCAGATTGATGGCCGATCCCGAGCGTTCTACGTCGCCAAAGAGCTCGTCGACTCGGAGAGACTGTGAGCATCTGCACTGGGGGAGTTCCCCCCATTTGCACTGTTGTCCTTGCACGTCATCACACACAATCACGCTGCATCCAGATCTGATGTTTTGCACTTTTGCGGCCATATTTCTGCTCTCCTGTTCCTCCCGGCTGTATCTCTACTGCTCCTAAGCTAATTCATCGAACTACCTGCAGAGTGACTGACAGCCAATTACACAAGTGTCTGTTGTAACTTATTAAATACACCAACCTTGTCCTTGCCCCTGCTACACACTTAGCCATTCTTCTGATGTAGTTTTCCTCATCATGCATAATTAAAATAATTTAATGAGTCTTGTAAGATTAATGTAGTTGTGTAGAATATTGTTCCTTTTAGCAGTTTCACTAAATCAAACGTTTCTTTCTCCTTGTTTTGCAGACACGTCAGCGCCATCAAGTACCTTGAAGAGGTAAGAAAACCTTTTCTGCCACACCGTGTCACATTAGCTCTAAATGTCTCCCGCCTCAATGCCTATTAAAGCTTCTTGAAAAACCCACTGATAACATCGTATCCTGTGTGTCTGCTCCCCAGTCTCTGTCTCCTTCTTCTCCTCCTCGCCCCTGTTGTAAGGCTCTGCGCAGGTTTATCAATGTTGTTGCAGCGAGGTCTACTTCCTGGTCTTGACAAAGTTGACATGTACTCTGGTGTGGTCAGTTGTAAGATGACGCAGCGTCCGTGCACCAGGCCCTCTCACTGATGCTTTCCTTGTTTCCTTGCTCGAGTGATACTGTATGTGTAGATACACGAGCAACTCGTCTGGCAATCTGCTACCTAAAGGTCATGAAAAGGCTGCTGGGGCCTTTTATATTGTTTATATTGGATGCATGATATGAGCTCCTTATGAGGAGGCTGGCCATAAAAGGGGAGAATTTCCCTCTCAATAGAGTAACGAATATAGTTCAGTCTTCAGTCAGGACAGAGGATTTAAAGGTGAGCTGTGGTAAGCCTCTGGAGGTCAGTTATGCATCACAGCCAACTGTCGTCATCTATTTCCATCATTTCTCACTCTCTGCTTGTCATAACAAGACCTCATCCCTGTGGAGTTAGGAACAAACAAGGACACTGAAACTGTTGAAACAACAATTTTACTTCGATCAGAAAGGAAAGTCTTGAAGGAGGAACGAGGTGGACGTCACCTTTTTAAAGAATAGTGTGTGAGAGTTGCTATTATGGCGATGGTTGCCAGTACAAATCTGACAGGTAGAGCCATTGAACCGAGAGAAGCCCATCAGTCAGCCTGTACCTTATAACCTTGAATAAGGTCATAACCTGAATTTCTTATGGGTGCCTTCTCGCTGTGATTTATGAAAGCGCGCTCTGAGTGCAAAAGCAGCTGCTTTGTGTAATGTGCAATTTGAGGCCATTAAACAGCAACTAATGCAAATATTATGCAACGGACTCCTCTAATAATAATAAATCTCCAATCTCATCGTGATGCTCAATTATACTAATTAGTATAGACAGAAACATATGCTGCAACTTGATGTGGGCATCAGTGCTTCAGAAGTGACAGTGTTTTGTAGCTTGAACTGTTTTTCAGTAGAATGTCTTGTTTTCACAAACGTCTCACTTTAACCATCACTGAGTATCCTCGGCTTGTGCTCCTCTTCAGTGTAACCATACCACCTGAGTGAATCTCTTTGCCACCTCTCAGAGGTGACATTGAAGGCTTTTTCATCATACTGTTGCATAATGCATAGGTACAGTGTAAGACTCTTCTGATCTGTGGAGGTATTAGTTTCTGTTTGATGCAGACTGATGTCATAATTAGCATGAAACTGAGTAATTCAGCTGGGAAACACTCCAGCGGCACAACATGCACAAACACACAGTTTGGGGGGAAAAAAACAGGAGCAGTGTTAAGTGAGAGGCACACATGAGCTATTGTTCCATTGTTTGATAAGGAATAACAAGAATACAAAGAATTTCCAGACCCTGTCTCCACATAGGAAGGGAGGCCGTGCTCCTCTTCTAAAGGACTTTCCCTGTAACAGCTTCAACATGTGAGGCTCAGACTTTTTTTTTTTTTTTTCTTGTTTGTAACCTGTGACCTCTGAACAGATTCTCTGTGCTGAGTTATAACCGAACATGACTGGCTGTTCAGCCAACTGCTTAACGCTGCTTCTTGACCCGCCTTACGTGAGGAAAATAGGGATAAGGTGCAGAGTGGACCAGTGAAATGGAGAGTAAAACCCTTCTCATTCATGGGTCTGAGTGTGTGTGTGTGGGTTTTTATGTAACCTGGGAGACGGAGTCAACCAGAGTCGTTAAAGTAGCTGTTCTTCTCCTCCAGCAGACGTGATGAATGTTAACTCATACTCGATCAATTGTGCATGATGTACGTCATGTTCTGAAGAGCCTGGTGTCACCACATTATTTGACGTCCAGCTGGGACGTCTCTATTTGTTTTATGTCTGTGCTTTACTCAGAACAGGAAGAGACGGGCTCCAGACACTTATCCCTCACAGAGTCATCAAGGCTTTATATATGATGCTAGTTCCTTTGCCCACAGAGAGAACTGAGATTTTTTTAAGCATGTCGACAGCTCCTCACATTTATTTTTTTGTCTTCATTTGCTGAGTAGATAAATAACCTCTCCTGTGGTTTTCCACACCCGTGCGCCATAACTCCTCATATTAGTCTTAGTCACTGACACTGCTGCTATTAAGGCCGGTTGCACATGTTTTATGTCTGCTGAATGGACTTCAATGGACTTATATTCACTGTATATTAGTGAATATCAGGTCCTTGTCTTCAAAGAGATGAAAAGTGGGGGGGGGGTTAGTGAGCACCAAGGTCATTATGCAATAACACCTGGTGTGAAGCTCTAGTGCAAGCAGTGCCGCCTTTCCTGAATGCCTGGACAGAGCCCAAAGTACTGAGGTGATATGAAGGGAGGGTGGCAGGAAGGATGTTTAGGAGGATCTGACCTTCCTTCCTTCCTTCCATTTTTTCCCCCCTGTTCATTCCTCATTCCTCTATGCCTTTAATTCCTCCTGTTCTCCCTCCCTTCCTCCGTCCTTCCATCCTCACAACCATTTCCTCCATTCCTCTCTCTTTTTCTTCTGCCCCCACAACTTTATCTTCTAAAAAAAATCTGTCCTCATAAATCCTGTTTTCCGACTCTTGTGCAGGACTTCAGGTCAGCGGTGGCTGACGCGGTGGGTGAGAATGGGGAGCCGGTGCTGGAGGACCAAAGGCTGGGAGAGATACTGGGCGTGCTCCCCCAGGTCTACACCCTCCACAGCAGCATCCTCATCGAGCTGGAGGAGCGCATAAGTCAGTGGTAAGAAACACCACATGCAATACTGATTATGGTGCCCTGGCCTATTCTGCTCTATTCTTCTCATATAATTAATATAGAGGTGTATTTTCACTCATGAAATATTAATTTGCCACTGTGGTCACAATAATTACTCCACACTGTCCAAAATCTATCTGCTTTGAAATGCACAGCAGGATAGTTTAATCATTTTAAAGGGCCTTCTTCATCCAAAGGCATTGCATGGCAGCAAGCGCAACCACAGCTTAGATCGTAAGATCGTAGCAGATTGTGCAAAAAACAAACTGATGGAGGTTTTAATCAGCACTCTGCTCTCTCCCTAAAAACAATCCACTCTAGAGCATAGGTAATGTATTTTTCTCATTTTTTAAATTGGTCTCAATATTTTAAAGGAATAGTTCAACGTTTTTTTTCAACACCTTTTCATTTTCAGCAGATGAATACCACTCTCTTTAGGAAATATAAACTGGTTATTTTGTTTTAGCATAAAGACTGGGAACAGGAAAACAACTATCCTGGCTCTGACCAAACGTAATAAAATTCTGCCTGCCAGCTTGTTAAGACATTATATCTTATTTGCTTAATCCACACAAAACAAAAGAATAAAAATAAGGAGTTGTGGTTTTACATAGGGTTATGTGCCAAACTATTTTTTAGCCAGTACAGTGAGTACCGTGTCACAGCTGGGTGCTTTGCAACCTCACATTGATGATACAGTCTGTGTTATTTAGTGAGCTTTAGGGAGACTTTGTTGCTTTTGAACAGAGCCAGGCTAGCAGTTTACAAGCTGTTGTGACCCTCAACAATAGCTTCTTACTAGACTCAACATTTTGTATCAGTGTTCCACAATCGTAATGGGATAAATGATAATCCCGTAGAGTCCATAATGCAGTGCAGCCACAATGAATAAACAGCTTTCTAACAATTCAAATGGCTTATAGCTAAAAGCGAAATGTCCCCATCTGTTTGTTGAAGGTTGTCAAACATTATTCTAGGTAAATTTATAACTATACACAGGCAAGACAGGTGGCTACAACTAAAAAGTATTTTTCCTTTTAAATCACAAATATTAACTGTACTTCATCTTTTGATTTTCTTCCCTGTGAAGGGAGGAGAGCCAAAGGGTGGTAGATGTGATTCTGTCTCGTCGAGAGGACTTCGGTGTGTTTGACACCTACATCTCAGAGTATGATCGCAGCATGTCCTTACTGGAGGAGAGCTGCAGGAATAACCCAACCTTCGCCAGCATCGTCAAGAAATTTGAGGTAAAATGTTGGAAAGGTCTAGGACCTGTTGAATTGAGTCATTGTTGCTGGGTCTTCTTGCTAACAGACTTATATCGCTGTTTTCATTTGTTTACTTATTGTGTCAACTACAGTAAGTGCTGGTTTGGAGCTCTGCTTGTGAGGCCTTGTGATTGTTTTCACAGAGCAGAGATCGAACCTGGGATTTCCTCTTATACTCTCAACTTATTTTTTTTGTCACCCAGCTTCCATGGGGAGATAATGACCTTTCTAAACCCTCTCTATCCCGCTCCTCTCCATGGGACTGACGTTTCCACTGTCATGCTCGCATATTTTATATCCACTCAACACCAAATTCTTTGTCAAGCATGAATCTCTTCATCCTTGATACTCCCCGGAGAGCAGGGAAGTGGGATTTGGGCAAAAGGATCAAAATTCAGCCAAGGCTTTGTCTAATATCATCACAGTGGTCCATGAAATGTGTTCCTGGGTTACCTAA
This sequence comes from Seriola aureovittata, assembly GCF_021018895.1. Taxonomy (NCBI): domain Eukaryota; kingdom Metazoa; phylum Chordata; class Actinopteri; order Carangiformes; family Carangidae; genus Seriola; species Seriola aureovittata. The sequence goes on along the minus strand of NC_079365.1, from coordinate 8,393,938 downwards.
TCAACACTTCATCTGTGTGTTTGAATAGGAATGTGTACAGTCTCTCTGTGGGTAACAATACAACTGTCTGTTTTTAACTGAAAGACAGGATATTAAGAGAGCCTACAGATAAGACCACCGAGTTTCAGCAATAGATTTCTCATTTCCATGCAGCTCTGTGTCAATTGATTCACCACTTACAGGGTTAAAACTGCTGTGTAACGGCTCACAGGTTACCCTGAAAACAAATGAAAATTATTTACTTACCAGTCACAGCTGCTAACTAACTAATTGACTGGTATTGCTTTCACTTAATGAGTCGTGGTAGTTAATTCAAATTCATGCAAATTCTGTGGATTCATTTTTATGCTACAGATCATTTAAAAGCACAGCCCAGACTGCTGTGCTGTTTATGTTAAAGTTTGGGTTTCACAAAGTTGCATATTGAGCTCAGCACCTTTCTACCCAAATTTACGCTTTACCAGTTCCATGCTGTGCTGTGATTCGCTGTGAGTGGCTGACACAATGGTTCCAGGCGTTTCTGGTTTGATAAGAAAAGTGAACGGACAAGGCACCAACTGTCTCCGCTCATGAATATTCAGCAGCAGCTGCTGGTCCTTCCCAGAAAGACTTTGGTTCTGCCAGACTTCAGTGGAACTAATGTAAATAGAAGGGATTGGAGGTGAGAGATGAAGATGAAGAAACCGCCGTCACGTCCAGTAAACACTGACCTTTAGTATCTTATAGCACGTTTTCACACTTGGCCTACGTCAGTCAGTAATTTAGTCCTTGATAACCTTGATCAAAGTCAATAATGGTCCTCTTTTTTTTTTCCACATGACTTTGACATCACGAGTTCCTTTTCTCACTTCATAAACCACCAATTGCTGTCTGCAGGAGTCATAAATGGGTTGATTTGCAACAAAAGATAAAAGCGTGAAATGATATCATGTTATCCAAGTACCTAAGTCAGTGGGTAAGAATTGGGTTTTGTATCCATGTGAAGCCTGTGATTCATCTTACACCTCTAAAATTAACACCCAGAGGCATATTCAACAACCTTTCCTCAGTCCACTGGCAGATTCACCACACCTGTCACTGCATATACACACTGCATATACACACTGCATATTGTATTTACGTTTCCCATACTGCACATAAGCCTGTAACCTGGGATCTGTCCTCCCCTCCCTTCCACACCAGGGCACCGTGTGTGTGTGTGTGTGTGTGTGTGTGTGTGTGTGTGTGTGTGAGTGTGTGAATGTGTGTGATTGATGCTGTGCTGTATCAGATCACTGCCTGGGGAGTTGCATGGTGTGTGTGACCCCGCTGTAATGAGGGAGAAGGAGGGCCGAGAGAGAGCAAAGACGATTGTAAGGGGTCACAGGACTCAGTATAGATACTGCTGAGAGGGACAACAGCCATGTGTCTGTTGGCTGTGTGGCATTTCTTCAGTCATTATACTTCATAAGAACGTTTGTGTCTCTGTTTTAAGACCCTCACTGCCCTCAACACCTCTCTCTCTCTATCCCCTCCACCCTCCTGCTCCACCACCATCATTGCTACAAGCCAAAGTCCAGCAGTATAAGTGGTAGTAATTTCATTGTGGATGTGGTGATGACAGTGATGAAGTAGCCACAGACCCTGATCAGATCAGAGCTAGACCCTTACGGGATTAAAGGCTCCTCTCCACAGCACAGTTGCTTGTTTACAGCTACGTCTATGAACATTGGCCAACACAGCGTGATGTGTGTGTGTGTGTGTGTGTGGGGTTGTACATGTCCTCTATGTGTGAGCGTGTTTGCGCCTCAGTGTATTTGTGTCTGATTGTTTTTCAGAGGCATGTCCATACACAAATTGTGTGGATCTTGAGAATCCGCTTTTATGAAATCTCTTTTCAAAGCTCCTCAGTTTGGATTTATATTCATGTCATGGCCTGAGTTTGTGTATAGGCTGTGTGTTTTCTCTCATGCAAGAAGCCCAGGAGGAGAAGAGGAGGCTGTGCAGCAGGTGGACAGAGGGCGATAGAGGGAGAGAGCGATGGAGTGAATTCCTTGTAAAGGCAGCTGGGCAATGAGGCAGACAGAAGCTAATTAGAGAAGCAGCCTCCTTTACAACTCCCCAATTAGATCAGTTGTGTGTGTGTGCAGGCAGCAAATCAGCTGGGTCTGAAAGGTGTGTTTGTCCGTGCTTGTGCGTGTGTGTGTGTGTGTATGTATTTATCTCCCAGCACGAGGCATCACACGCTCCCTCTCCTCTCCTCCTCCATTTGGCTAGCTCACCCAAACAAACCACACGCTAATTACCATCTCTGGAAAGCCACTTCCTCTGAACAAGTGTCAATTGGAAGACAATTTACAAGCAACACTTGAGGAGAGAGGATGTTCTGAAGCCAGATGGGTTTAATAATGAAGAGCCTGTTATTATTGTACTCAATGCATCATGCAGTGATCAGGAGAAAGGAGGAATGGGAAGGAGGGAGGAAAGAGGGGAGACAAGAGAAGTGAGAGGAGAAAAGGATGATGAGACACAAAAAGAAAGAGAAATAGAGACAAATACTAGTGAAGGCCTGCTCATTAAAAGATGCATCAGCTCTCTGTTTTACTCATGACTCCTGCGCTCCAGACTGTGATAATGAAGACAAAGAGTGGTGTGTAATAACTTGCATCCCGTCTCTCCTCTTTACAGGCCCAATCAGTGTTATCTTATCAGCAGCTCAAGGTCTGTGTGTGTGTGTGTGTCTGTGTGTGTGTGCATGTGTGTGGTGGTGTGTATCAATAGCATATTGTATGCGTGTGTGGATGTGTCTGAGATGAGGTGAGTGTGCGTCTGCATGGGTTCCTGTTTGTGTGTGTTCAGTGTAAATAAGATGAAGATGCTGTTTCCCGCAGGGTGTTATCTGTGCCTCTCTAATGAAGGGTAGGACTTCATTGGATTAGAAAAAGACTCTGTGTGTGTGTGTGTGTGTGTGTGTGTGTGTGTGTGTGTGTGTGTGTGTGTGTGTGTGTGTGTGTGTGTGTGTGTGTGCGTGTGTGCGCCCAGTCCCCCGTTGCTCCTCTACCGCTCAGGGCATAAATACCTGTCAGAGACAATTAGGTCCTGATTGATTTTCCAAAGCTCTCTTTGATTGTGCCAATTTCTGTCCCCTTTCACCTGCAAATGACTGCTCCGAGAAGAAGAATGGAAGTTGCTCTGGGTTTTTTGCGTGGTGGGAAGATGTGTGAAGGTCAGCCTGCCCGACAGTGCTCCCTTGGTCACTTGTGACCTTGACTCGCGGCATTGAATTAGAGAGGTTACCTTTGTTTAGAAGACATAAAGCCATGGTTTAGTGGGTGCAGCTCAGGGACACAGGGGTTTATTGTTGGGGATTTAATTTTGCTACAGTTTTATTCAGCAGAAATATTCATGGCGTACACAGTTAAACAACTCAGTTACTGAATACAAATAAAAGCATTTACATATAAAATCCCTGGATCTAATGTGTGAGTGTTCGGGATCGTGATATTAAAAAAATCTACCCAGGTTTATTATATCAAATGTGACAAGTTCAGGCTTATTCTTTGTGTGAATGTGACAAATTCAAAGCATCTTTAATCTCATGCAAACATTTTTGAGACCCGTGTAAAGTTGCAATATTATAAGTATATTTACCTCTCTACAATTCTAAGTATTGCTGTGGTGTGTGTGTGTGTGTGCGTGTGTGCGTGTATGTGTGTGTGCACAGACACGGGGCCCAGAAGAAGCTGAAGTCCCACTGAAACACCAGCTGCTACAGGTCATAGTGAGAGTACTTCAATATCGAATGCTACTCACAGGTAAGAGGCAAACATATGCGCGCACACTCATAAAAGCATGGATTCACCTCATGCACTGAATGAGGCCACCATTTGTCTTAGTAGGCAACAAATTGTATTGAAATAATCAGTTTGAGTACTGTGTTTTCATGCCGGGACTATTTTTCTCTGTTTTCTTCAGATTACCTGAACAACCTCTCTCCTGACTCCAAAGAATACGAGGACTCACAAGGTAAACCTCATAACCTCAAGCATAATAGCAATGTTTTTTCAGTAGTTAAAGACACACACACATGCACACTGCAGCTGCCCGACATGTATCAGGGCCTAGTTGTTGAGTCGCAGCAACTGACTGTCTTTATTCAAGTCAGTTGCACATAAATCTCTCTCTTTCTTTCTTTCTGTGTTTGTGTTGCAGCTGCCTTGGTGATCGTGTCCGAGGTGGCAGACCAGGCCAATGACAATCTGAAGCAGGGGGTGAGTTTTGTCTGGATACGCCCCACGTGTTTGCATTCAGCCCGTTAAGCTCCTGTCGAGTTTGACATATTCACGGTCCGGCTCTGCTGTTTTTGAGACGCGTCTTTATGAACTGCCTGGCAATGAAAGAGCAATTTTCAGATGGAGATCAAGTGTGAGCTAGTTAGACCGCTGAGGTCTTCCTGCCTCTTCTAAATGACACGCTGGAGTGAAGGAGAGGTCTATCCGTCTTCGGCGCTGGCCTCCGCAGCTTGCCGATTAACACAAGGGGCGAGGAAAGATGATGTCAACAGAGAGTCCCAGGTGTATCATTACAAAGGGAGCAGTGTAAGGGTGGACATGGCCTACGCTCCCCCTCAAACATGAGCAGCCCATGGAGATATTTCACAAACCCTCCCCCCTCTGTGTCTCTTGCCTGTCACTGTCAAGCTCCCCTGTGCCTCACTTTGGCTTGCCTCCTCTGTTTATCACACAGTGTTTTTTTCTCCTCTGTGCACATGCACTGACACACACAGGCTGACAGACAGTGGAAACACAGGCTCCCTCTATCTCTGCCCCCCCCCCCCCCCAGTTTTCAGTATTGAGTCCATTTCCGCATTCTCTCCCTTTCATTCACGCACAAACAGGGAGAGTTTCATTCTCTGTCTCCTCTTCTGTCCATCATGGGATAACCTCCCTCCATCTCTCTCTGCTCTCCTCCTCTCCCGCAGGAGAACTTGCTGCGTCTGGTCCACATAGAGTACAGTGTGAAAGGCAAGAGGGACCTCCTGAAGCCTGGAAGGGTGAGCACCATCAAGCTGCGTCAACGTTACTATTTCTCTCTCAAAACACAGCAGCACATTGTTCTGTAACCACATCTGAACACTGAAGACCTAAAAACACCTTTTTCTAATGCTTAAATGTTTGTTTCTTTTGGCAGATGTTTGTCAAAGAGGGCACACTCATGAAAGTCTCGAGGAAAAGCAGGCAGCCACGCCACCTGTTTCTGGTAATATTTCTTCTTTCCATATCACTCCAACGTCACAACATCAGGCATTATATGAGAGAGTAAAGCTCGCGTTGAAGTCCGTAAAATACTGTTTTAAAATAACAGTTTCCAGAGTTTCTGCTAAGCTAATTGCCTGCTGGTTGTAAGTTCATATTTAGCATACAGACATGAGAGTGGTATCCTTCTCATCTAACTCTCATCTAAATTTCCAAAAATATCACATTTTAAATCATCTTATTGACAATGACAATATATATGGTAGCTTCCAAGTCTTAATTGAAACGATATGATTAACACTGAGTTACATATTCAAATCCTAGTCTCTGTTTGAGTTCAAGTTCAAGTCTTCATATGTCTTGTGCGTCATTTTATACACATTTTGCCCAAAATTCTTCACATATTTGATATCGCTGGAAACTGTTTGCCATTGTTTGTTGCAGGGATTTAATCATTGTTACATCAATTAGATGTAGACAACATTACACATGGTTCACTCCAGTAGAAAACACCTGCCATATTACTGAGGCAATGGTGAAAACAAAGCTAGCATGGTCTGTGAAAATATGGAGGAATGTTGGGCGTAGGTTGGTCTGCGAGATAGGTGAGGTTGGGAGTGGGGGGGCTCGAGGCCAAGGCTGTAAGACCTCCACTAAGCACCACACCCCATCCAGCAAGGGCCTCCCTCTCCGCTCTTCTCCTCTCCTCCCCTCTCAGGACTTGTTTTCCAGGGCCCCACTTCCTTACAGGATGTTTGGTGTGGGTCACTGGATGCCGGCTTCCTGTGTATTGGGAGGGGACTGACAGCAAAGTGAAGGCCAGACACCCTGTAGAATGCAGGGAGGAGGAGGTGGCGGAGGAGGGGTGGGGGTGCTACACAAACACATAACGTGAAATAGAGAAACCCACTCTATTGTTCCATGTGCAATCAGTGCTGTCTCATGTTATGAATTATACTTGAGCTATATATCTGCAGGAGCAGCATTTATGATTTTGGCCTATTCTAGCTGATTCAGATAGAATATAACGTGAAGATACTCTGTGGGTTTATTCATCTTTTTCAATTTGTTCATTCTCCCAGTCCCATTAAATAGGATTGCAGTTGATCGATAGGTGAAAAGGTTTGGTGGTTGATACTTGTAGGCTATTAGAGTTATATAGCCATTCGCCTCCTTGAAGTGGACGGATTCAGTGGGTCAGATGTTATTTATTGGCTTTTAAGGAAAGAAAATCCAAACAACAGTGAAGATGAAAGCAATCACTCTCCTCGGCGACAGGGAGAAGCTGCCACCATGGGAGAAGCCGGGGCTCAAAAAAGAAAAAGAAGCAGATTGAATGAGTGAGGGAAAGGATTAGAAGATCTAGAGCGATGCCAGAGGACAGAGAATGAGTGAAAGAGGCAGGTGAAGGAGGTGAAGGGTGAGAGGATGAGATGAAATGCCACTACTGAAAAAGTAAATGTCTAACGTGCCAAGGGGTCAAGTAGGTGCACGTTGTGTCCAATCTGTGAAAGTCGTTTGTGAGGACCGTTAACTTGGCATTCGGTTGGTTTTTCTTTGGAAGGAATCTCAGAGTAAATGATCAGCGCAGGGTGGAGCAGGCGAACTGCGGTGGCTGCAGCCCAGAGGTCGCAGGCAGGGCTCGGGCTTGGCTATCATGCACTGTTTTGTCTCCAGCCAGTCAACCAGTGAACCCGTAACTGCGGCTGTTTGTGTTGTTGTTGTTGTGGTGAAGGTGGCCAGTTCCACCCAGTCCTGGTTCTCAGTGAAGCCTGAGAAGACTGGGAGGGCGAGGGGCGGCCTGGAGCCCGGAGCAGGGTGGAGAATTCCTGGATGCTGCCTTTATGGCCCCAGCGGATGTTTAGAGCACACATTAGGTGTGACCAATGATGTAATTTCTTTTGTCTGGGAAGAAATGAAATGCTTCTCATAACACAATGGACTCTCAGTATGTTCAGGGGATCACAATACTTTTAGTCTGACAAGCAAATAAATACTTTCTTTATGGTAATGCCTGATTTTTGTTGCGTGTGTACCTGCGAATTTTGTGTTCACTGTATGTCACAAACATGGGTGAGTGCTATGAAAATAAACATAATGTAAATAGAATGAGCCCAGCAGGTTGCTTTCAAATAATGAAGAATATACAATGAGGTGTAGGTTGCAATTTTAGATATTTCTCTCAGGATAACACCTCCACCTTGTGGTAATTATCAGGTATTTCATTCTGAATAGACGAGAATCAAAGTTTCACTCATTTTTCGGGACTCATAACTGATTATTTCATAGTCTCATTTATCTACTATGTTAGTCTTTTAAAAAGTATAATAAACAAATAACTGAAATCTGTAGTAATATAACTCTTATTTCCTCTTTCTGTGCTCATTAGATGAACGATATAATGCTGTACACCTACCCTCAGCAGGATGGGAAATACAGGCTTAAGAACACACTATCTCTGTCTGGAATGAAGGTACAACTTTTCACTTTCAGTTTCAGCTCATCTGCAACATAATCTCTGTGCAGAAAGTGTTTTGACTGGACTGATGTGTTTTTGCCCCTCACACACACACACACACACACACACACACAGGTGAGCAAACCCGTACTAGACAACGTGTTGAACTGTCTAAGAATTGAGGTGTCTGACATCACCATCACACTCTCTGCTAGGTGAGCATCTGAAAGCCGAAACAAAAAGTTCAACACTACTCAAGATGTTAAATCTCTGGCCTTTCAAAAGCACCAGGTGTGATTGTTAGTCTGTTTATCTCTTCAGTTCGGTTGGAGAGAGGGAGGACTGGTTCCACACACTAAGTCGAGCCATAGCGGACCATGCTGCAGGACTCTGTACATTTGGTGGACCCTGCAGTGAGGTAAGAAAAACAACTTTAATGCTACAACCATGACAACAGCAAAGGATCTGTATTGTGGAAGAAAACATTGATTCGATTTGATTTGCTCAGTACATCAGCTACAAGAAGACTCAATTTGCAGATGATGAACAATGCTTTTTTAAACAACTTAAAGGTACTTTACGTGAGAATGTGAAGCAATGTTCATGGCTTTTCATATTGCCAATGTTTGAACGAATTGTAACATAACTTAAAAAAACTGAGACTGTGGACTGATTTTTGTGTTAATGATTTGGACCCAATTTTATGAGAAAATCCAAAGGATGTGATGTTGCTACTCACTCCACGAGCCTTGCCTCAATGCCTCTCTTCCGATCCCCTACAGCACTAATGCTGTGCAGCACTAGCTAACTTTCGCATAGAAATAGAGTCCACAAATGTCAACAAACAACCGGCTCCCAGCACAACACAGACTCCAACATAAATTCCACGCGAGGATATACAGAAAAAATGTTACACTGCTGCCAGTAAACATGCACTCGCCATTGCATTTCCATCAGGCATTCGTATACTCTCACTTAACGGCCACTGGTGTCATTCATAACAGAGGTTTTCTGAATGTTAGATGAAGAACAGTAATAATGCCTATCTATTTACTATAGCTAACAATAACTGTAAAACAGTAATTCACCTTGATTGTGGTAAAAAATCCATGACATTATTGAAATTAAAGGTAATAGTTGAAAAATCCAGGTTTGTTCTAAGTGTCTTCAAATATCATACATTCTGGTTCCTACATTTGAACATCATCCAACATTGTCAAAACAGGCGCGTGAGAAGTTGTGGATGGCCTTGGGTGAAGCTGCTCCTGTACTGGTGCCAGTTTCTCATGTGATGATGTGCATGAACTGTACCTCCGACTTCAGCCTCACACTGAGACGACACCACTGCAATGCCTGTGGCAAGGTCAGATACAACGCTGTGACTTGTCTGTGATGAGTCTTTTTTTTTTTTTAGGAGATTATGAACCTTACCTAAAACGTCCCTAACCTAACTCTGCCATGTTTGATCATTTTATCACCTTTTACTGCTGTTGAAAATGCTGATATCATACATTTTTAAATACGAGGAATGAATAAGGCTTCAAAATGAAGCTCACTGAAACTGGATTATGTCCATCTGTGGTTAGTCAATGTTCTTTGACTTCTGTCTCTCTGAGCAGGTGGTGTGCCGTGCTTGTTCCAGGAACAGATACCCACTGAAGTACCTCAAAGACAGAGTGGCCAAAGTGTGTGACCACTGCTATGCTGAGCTCAGGAAAAGAGGTCAATCTTTGCTTTCTATATGTAGAAGTGTCTCACTGGTGAGGGAGTACAGTGAAAAGAAAATTATCTTGGTGTGTTTCTTCCTCTTTGATATGGTATTGACTGTATGTGTCTGCAGGTGGAAGTGTGCCGGGGGCATGTGGTAGCTCCAGCCCTCGGACTCATCGGGCCAGTCGTCCCCTCTCTGCTGTCTTCCAGAGCCTGCAGCCCCCGAGTTTGTGGAAGAGCAGGAAGAGCACATCCTCTCTCAATCAGGTGGACTACACTTCCCATATGCCATCTGTTTCAGTTCTAATATGCAATTCACAAGTCTCAAAGTTTGGCATTTTACAGGCCTGGTTTAATCACAATGTATCAATCTCATTATTCCTTACTTCTCATTGTAATCTTGCACAGGGTCGCCATTTAGGTAAGGCTAGTGATATTTAGTTTGTGTTAAGTATTTTGTTGGAATGAAGACACACTCACTTTCAGCACATCATGGCACCTAACAGCATGTTGTAGGCATTTATGTATTATTCAGTAAGTAAAATGTTGTTCCCTGACCGGGAATCGAACCCGGGCCGCGGCGGTGAGAGCGCCGAATCCTAACCACTAGACCACCAGGGAGCTGGCAAACTCATAATCAGTGGAGCGAGACTGAAAGCGACACTTGGATTAACTTTTATAACATTTCTATAACCACTTAACTTTTATAAGAGACCTCATACACTGTAATAGGTTTAAGTTAATTACCCAAAAAGGACATAGAGCTTTGTTCCTGCTGACCATTTTCCAGTGCATTGATTTGAATTTCCAAGAACTGTAACTACAGAGAAATATGCATTCATTTAGTGTTAACAAGAAAATAGTTACAGACTGAACCTCCAACCAAGACTGGCTGGATAGATATTCTGACAAATGTTCAAAGTATGGAGACAATGACTTTTTCACAAAATCTTCAGTTTGACAAATTCTGCAATACTGAGAAAAATGAGAAATGTAAAAATATTGAAACATAAAGGAATTAAAATAAACAGACAAACTTGAATAAATATTCCTTGAGCGGGAATCAAACCGACGATGGTTAGAACGCTGAATCCTAACCAATGATCTCACACACTCCTTACTTGCCATTGTAAACATGGTCAGGATATGTTTTTTAGTAAGACTGGTGAGATTTTATTCGAGTTTAGTCTTTTGTTTGAATTAAGATACACTCACTTTCAGCACGTTATTGCATCTGGATCTTATAGGTTTTTATTCATGTCTCTATATTATTCAGTAAGTAAATAGATGTTCCCTGACCGGGAATCGAACCCCGGCCGCGGCGGTGAGAGCGCCGAATCCTAGCCACTAGACCACCAGGGAGCTGGTCACAGTGTTGGTTAATTAGTCAAAAACAACATAGAGTTATGTTACTGCTGCCCAATCCAATGCAGTGATTTGAACTTACAAAGAACTGTAACTATAGAGGAATAAGAATTCATTTTCTGTTAACACGAAAATGGTTACAGACCATGTTTGTGAGCTCACAAGATGATTACTGGTCCTTTAATTAATGAAGTGACAGGTACATCCATCAGTATAACATTTGTAAGGATGCACACTCCTTACTTCTGATTGTTAATATGGTCAGGATAGATGTTTAGTGGTAGTGCTTTTTTTTTGGTGAGTTTAGTTTTTTGTTTGAATTAAGACACTTACTTTGAGCACGTTGCCTGAATGTTATCAGCTTTTATTTCATATGACCTGTATTATTCAGTAAGTAAAGAGATGTTCCCTGACCGGGAATCGAACCCGGGCCGCGGCGGTGAGAGCGCCGAATCCTAACCACTAGACCACCAGGGACTTGCACACATGCATGGCGAGCTTGTGCAGTGGAATGTCAGGCATGTATGACAACTGAAGAGAAGTAGACACACTACACACACTTATGTGTAGTGAACAGCAGCTGCCAAAAGGGTTCACTATCTGCCTTCATACCCTTCTTAATATCCTCATGTGCTGGACAAAATAACAGGAATGTAATGCCAACCTAGTCTGGCAATAAATACCAGATTTATGACTCTCGTGTTCAGGAGCTCCAGTTATATTACCCACACACCTGTGTTCTGTCTGTCTCTGTGTGTATAACATATCATGAATTTCATCAGGTGTCGCTTGGCCTGGAGGGCTCCACCATGAGCGGCAGCCTGCAGCGCCGGAAGAAGAGCAAGAGGAAGTGGAAGCGACTGTGGTTCCTCCTCAAAGACAAGGTGCTCTACACCTTCACAGCCCGTGAGGTGAGGGGGCACAGAGTCTCCCACACCAGCCCCAAGACACACACACTGTCATGATCACTCAATCACAGAGGCACTTCCTGACTACCTTTGTCTATTCTTCTTCTTCACCTCTGGCAGTATATAATGCAGGGCTATTTAACCCATGTTTCCAGTTCTACCTTTCCTCCTGGGCAGAACACTTTATATGTGACTAATGAAGGGATTCTCTGTGCTCTCTCCTTTTCTTTTGACAAGTTCACATCTGAGTGCTGCACTGCTTTGTTCTTCATTGAAGCATGGAATACTTATTCACATATTGGTGCTGACAGCAACTTTGTTGTTTTTAACTGGTTTGTCTGTGTTTGATGTCTTCACTCTGCTTTCCTCAGGATAAAGTGGCTTCAGAGAGTCTACCTCTGCAGGGTTTTACCGTCAAGCTGACTGAAAGACCAGAGGGAGAGGAAAGCAGCAACGTGTTCCACCTCTACCACAAGAAAACCCTCTACTATACCTTCAGGGCCGACGACCAACACACTGCACGCAGGTCAGCACTTGTGCTGTGTTAATGTAGTCTTGGTTGTCATTCCTCTATTGGACCTATTAAAAGGTCATTCCCTGACCGGGAATCGAACCCGGGCCGCGGCGGTGAGAGCGCCGAATCCTAACCACTAGACCACCAGGGAGCTGTAATGTGCTTACTGGTTGGCATTTCTGGTATGTGCGACAGCAGGCTGAGGATTAGCTGTCCTGTGTACAGCGTTGTGCCTCCACAGAGCACTTTCATTACCCTCCCCTATGACCTGTATATGTTAGGAAGGCTGACTGCTCTGTTTTGATTCCATGGTCTCTTGCTCATATTTCCTTTTGTATTTTCTTATCATTTTGACTTGTTCATTTAATTTGTACATGTGCTCTATAATTCTGAGATGTTTTGGTAAAAAGTGTTCATCTCACAGCATTAAAGTCTGTATCTGTGAGAGATGACAACAGGCTCAGACATTGCACAATGTTAATGAATATGTAGCAATTTGTGGCATTCCTGTTCTGCTGGTAACCAATCAAGTTGACAGACTGTGTTTAATAAAGGGCATTAGCTTTTATCTCTTCCAACGGAATCTTCGCTGTAGAGAAGGCACCAATTATCGTATTAGCTTTTTATTTGGATCAGCTTGTTACTTTCTATCAGTTTCTTTATCTCAGGTTTTTCCATGTAAAAAGAGCTCAGAAGAGTGTGGAGTGCATATTTGTATTCATACATACAGTAGCAAGCAACAAGTAAATACGGTTGAGCCAGTAGAACAAGCTGATTTCTCATAAATCACTGAGTAAAACAGTTCTGAACAATGTGAGTTGTATGTTTTTAATGTTTTGTACCAGTTTTAAAGGAGCTATTTATAAGTGTTGCTATTGCTACATAGCTAACGTTAGCATTACCAGCTGTTTACTTACCAGGTTAGAGGAAATGTGAATTCCACCTCAAACTTCAATCCTTCACTCACCAAGAGCTGTCTCCAGCAATGAAACGCAAACTTCTTTTGCTTCTATTTCTATCATTTATTTTCTTCTACTGAAGTTAGCCCGCTAACTAGCTAGCTATTATTATTATATTAATATAACTATTCAGCTTTTTTCATAGGGTAATTAGTGCTGTCTCTGACTAGTAAAGTGATTTTGTTATTTAAAATTGTTGGAGTGTCCCTTTAAGTCTAATGATCCTTCTCCTTGTGTTTCAGATGGGTAAACGCCATGGAGGAGGCTACTGTTTTATAGCACCTGCTCAGTTACACGAATGAGCCCTGCTGTCTGTGACTGCTAAAACTCCTCTGTGGAGCACAACATAGCTACCTGCTGCATCTGAACTAAGACCACCAGTAAAGATCCATCATGTCTGGCCTGTTGTGGAATATTACATGACAATATAATCACCAGGGGCATCTTAGACAAGGCTGCCACCCAGTGGAAGGGAGGTAAAAGTGGGGAGAGTCAGAAGGATGCTCCTATGTGGAAAGAAGTAGTGGAAACCTCTTGTTGGAGTATGATTTAACATATGAGAAGTCTTTTGATCCCAGCGCTATGAGCCAGCAGAGTTCACAGGAGCAGCTTGGATACATCAGTTGCTTCACACAAGAGCCTGAGAAAGAACGTTATATTCCCTCAGTTTCACCATTTTACAAGGGCCATCTCCAAAAATCTGCAACTTTTCGAATTTTGCTGTGTTTGGTGTCTTTTCCCAGAGTTTACACTGGAATATTAAGCCACTCTTGAATTGCATCACATCTTTTGTTGTTATAAATGAGACAGTTTAAACATTGCTTTGCAAATAACAGACATTACTCTATAGTAGTTTTCACAGCTCATGGAAGGGAAAAATTGGAAATCTATGGTATTCTGAATATATATTGTGAAGTATACGCTGCAGATACTGAAGTGAATTATATGATTTATTTGTATAGAAATGGTGTTACACAGTGTTCTGAGTAAGAGGTAATTTTAATCATCATCATAGTGTGTGTACATTATATTTCTTGTGTCGTTTTAACTGTCTTACTCTTGTATTTAATCTATAAAGCTATGGAATGACCCTCAGCATGACAACCACTCAACAGTACTTCTATATGGATGAAAATCTTTAAAGATACTTTGAATTTGAATCTGTAAGTTTTTTAATCCTCTCAGAAAATTGTCATATAATTCTGAAGTGCCAATTGATTTCTGACAGTTGAATGCAGTGCAATTTTCAATTGATGATGAATGTGCCTGAAATTAAATTGTACTTCTCGTTCGTCTTTATGTTATCACAGTACTGTACTACTGTCATGTCTGCAGAAGAGACCTTGATAACATGCTTTTATCTAGTCTTATATACTTTAACTTTCTAGTATTTTGAACAGTTCAGTCACTATCCAGTAACATAAGAATATACTATTGTACCATTTTTATTGATGCCTTTTTCTGCTGTATATACACTGCTGGATGTAATTACAATTTAACCACTTGGACATAAAGGAAACTGCTGGAAAAGGCCACTGTTAAACTACCTATAAGCTTTCATTGTTAGAGTCATCTGAGCCGCTCATGTCCTCAGCAGTAGGAAAGGCACTGAAGTTTCACTCCTCTCTCTGTTCTAACATAATTACACATCCATATTTTCTCTTAGATAACCTACCTAAAGGCATTACCTGCTCCACTCAGAATGCAGCTGTACTACATGTCAACTTTCACCCGGTCAAACTGTATTATTTCTAAAGCACACAGTTGTTTGTCAAGTACTGTTCAGCTTTTCTACCTGTTTCTTATGGGCCATGCCTATAGTGTTATTATGGATTGTACCTCTTGCATATAGTGCATTGTAAATGTTTATGTATATAGATACATCTAAAAATAAACTCCTTTAAAAAGTTTACTTCATGTGGTTTCATAGTGTAGTGCACTGACGGTTTTTACACATTTATCATAAGTTATAAACCATAAACCGGTTAGAGACAATAACATGAACACCTGTATAATGATACCCCTGCCAATACAGTAGTTTATGTATAAATACTACCTTTGCAACGCACAGTGTTCCTTTTTGTTGAGAATATGTTCATGTGTGGTTTTAAATATTTTAAATTAATTTAAGTCCTTATACTCATATGCAATTTATTGAAAGCTTCATATTATTCTCATATTATTCTGTCTCTCTCTGTGTGAACCCTAATTCTGCTTGTATGCCCGGGGTGATTTAAATATCTAAAACATCTTAAAATATGAAGAAATCTGAAACAACCACACATTTGAACCAACTCCTGTCTGGTTTGATCTCAGTAACAATAATTGTGAGCTTTACAAATGCAGTATTTATTGCTTATCCACTGTTGGTAGATAAAATAAAATAAAATACTGGTTTGTTAGTGCACTAAGGACATACCATGGCCACATTGTTGTGTGGTACTGGCAAAAATAGCTTGGTTAAATGCCTCGATTATCCAGCAGGGGGCAGCAGCACATCACACCAGACAGATCTCATTTTGAACCTAATCAGACATGCTGATGACTGGGAACCTGGGATTTCCTCATGAATGTCTTTTTGTTCAGCAGCATATAATTGATGTTTGAGTTAAAAAAATATTAATAAGATATAAGACAACAAAACAATTACAAAAGTTGACTTTACACCAGCATAGCAAATTTATTTGCGCATGGCACGTACTAGAAGTTCAGGGAAGTGTTGTTTTCTCATTTCTGTTCTTTATTAATAGAAAATGTAGTTGTAAACACCAGTCTTGAACTGGAAACATGTATTGCTTTATGCAGAAAACAAAAACGGGAAAAACAGAGAGATGAGTTAAATGTCATTATTTGCCATTTTTATGTTATTTATCATCTACCAGGGGCCCTCCCCCTTTATACTGCAGGTATAATAAGAATCTCTGCAGACATAATAGATTTAATAGATTAAGATAAGATAAGATAAGATAAGATAAGATAAGATAAGATAAGATAAGATAAGATAAAATATATTTTAGGTTGCTTCATCATCTATATATCTTATTTCAAATCACAATAATATCGCCAATAAAAACAAGAAATTGTTGTTTCAAGCACATCAGTCATGCTAGATCAGAATTTGACAGTACTGTTGTCAATCAATTTTCAACACATTGATTTATCCCAAGGAGACACTCTAATTTAGGTCAAATTAAGGTGACATATTTGTCAAGCCTAGAGGGAATACCTATCACTATTGTTAACTGTGTCTTTGGTGTAGATGTAATTTGGTCAGTAAAATACACCTACCCATCCACTTCAAGTAAAGACTATCAGCACTTCTGTTTTCCCAGCTTTTCACTTCCCAACCACAGCAAGGCTGCAGGGTAATGCAAGCCCTCTCAGACAAGTTAATTAGTTACACCAAAGAATTTCACTGAGCTAAAGCAACTTAGTCAGACAGCAATGGACCACAACCAGGAAAATACTGGCTATCAATATTTAAAGAAAAAGAAAGAGCACAAAACATTTTGGCCTATTTCTTTTTCAGCGTCTGCATTATTAATGAGCGCAAGTTAATCAGAGCAGGCCCATGGTGAGAGCTTACTAAAGAAAAGAAAAAGGATGTGGCTTTAATTTATCAGCAAACACGGCTCTTTGATAATTCAAAAATGGAATTTGATCATTTTAAAAGGTTGTCTATACAGATAATAAGGAGGGAAGGGAACAGGATGTGTTTGCGGAGAATGCTAATAATGGATACCAAGATCAAGACCAAAAGGTAATTTCCAATTAGATGAGTAAAGATGAAGTGATTGTATGCCAGTCAGAAAGTAGGCAGAACAGAAAATAGGAAGATTGGGGTTGCTCTAGATAAATGATCCCAGGAGTACCACTGACCCAATACATACTTGAAGTAACAAAAGAGAGTGAGAGAGAAGTAAGAAACGCATTGAAAACACGGAAAGTTCTTCAATTCCTTCGAGCACCTGAAAGTTAAAGACACCTTGTTAAACTTCTAGTCCTGGGAGGTGGGAGCATGGATTCAGTCACATGGTCTCTCACACACATACAAACACATTCGCAAAACCTATCCATCAGCAGCCAGGGAACCTGAGATGCAGAAAGTGATTAGGTAACTGCCTGCATGCTTGAATCAATAGCCTTCAGTTTCTGTAGTGAACTGAAAGAAAAGGACCTCTAAAATTAGTAAAAGGACAGCTTCTCCTTGTACACACCATGACCATGTATTGCATTACCAAAACAACAATCCTTGTCAGGCAAAAAGATTCAGAATCAGAGAAAAGTGCTAATCTGGGTAAAGCATCCAGAGCTGCGTTACTCAACTGAAAAACCGACCAGTGTTGTAATTATGTTTACAATCAGACAGCAATCTATTGTCAATGACAATCTGAATAGCTTGCATTATAGTCAGGTTAGCAAAGTTTCCATGCTGTAATCTTAAAATCTTGTTCCAATGCAGTGCTATAGACACACCTGAGCAGACTCTGAGGTAAGGATTTTCTGAAAAGGAAGCGCTCCATTTGATCTTTGTTCTTGTGTAATGCTCTTATTCTCAGGAGTATTAATGTTGAATGTTACACAACTGAAGATAAGTATGAATGACCGTGTAAAATAAGCAGCTGAGTATGCAATGTATCAAAGCCCTGTTGATAGTCAGGGTTTGTGTGTCATTTGCTGTTGTGACCAGAGACAACACAAACATTTGTAGATGTGCTTTTTAGTGTTATTATCACAGCTTGAGAGGAACTTCACTTCAGCAGCTTATTTTTGTCTAAAAACTGGCTGGTCTGGTTTACCACAAGGTCATATGAATGAAGCAACAGTTGAACTTGTTTTTTGTCTACAAATGCAGAGTTATCAACATTGAACACTGAAACATGAAAAGGGCCTAAAGCAAAGAAGAGGGGACAAGAGACTGTGTAAGGCAAGGAATTGAAAAAGCTGAAGAGAGTGACAGGGAGAAGGAAATGAGGACAGATAGAATGAGGCAAATTTAGTCTGTGGCATGTCTCTTGATGAAAGGACCATTTCTCTCCTTTTTTAGGGATTGTTTTTTCATCCCTCCCTCCCTCTGTCTGTTCCTCTCATTACTCACATTCATGTTTGCCCTGGCACTGCTGGGATGGCAGAAATGGCCATCACAACAGGAAGTGTCTAGGTCCCCTGCCCAGATACAAGTCTATTCACACAGCAATATATGAAGCCTGTAGTTCCATATAGTATATACTGTGTCACGTCATACTTTTAGTGTTCTTACAGTGAAATTACATAACCCAGAGAGACTCAACAACAGCCAGGTTTCTCCCTTTGGAAGTGCACAAACTTGTAAAACCTCAAGCTGCAATTCTTCCAGCAATCAATGGTGTCTCTAATTTAGATTTTAAAGGGGTAACTTTGCATTTCTGCAGCCCCAGGTGTTAACAAAAAATTAGCTTTATGACCATCACATAACTTTGCTACCTCAGAAAATGAGGCATGCCTCCAACCTTCATTTCTTCTGTCAGATGGTGGTGATGGTTAGAAAATACTTTTTGCTTGCTGGCGTTAAGGAGAAAATCTTGTTTCCTCAATTTGATGTAGTTCCTGTTGAACCAGAATGTTGGGCGGGACAAAACACAGAGAGGGGTTACTCAAGTACAATCCACTGCATATCAGTTGGGAAAGCCAGAAGCAGGCTTTATCTAATAGGATCAAAAGTCTGTCATAATTTTACCTGGGTGGAATTTTTATTTACAACCACTGTTGCAGCATGAGGTCATCAAAGAAGATAGATTGTCTTCCAGGAAGTGGAAGGAATGGAAAAAGTCAAATGACTTTTATTGGACTGTAATAGGAGTTTAAGTTTTTTTATGGTTGTGTAGGAGATTTCAGTGAGTTCACTGGACACCTGGCTATCATGATGAAACTTTGGAATCAATAAGGATGTAATACTTTTCTTTGTCAGAACCACAAATGATAGCTTAAGGAAAACTTAAAATTACGAAAAAGAATGGGCTTGGCCACAGACTTCTGTCCTGGTGCTAATGCTCTCTGTGTGGTGCAGAGATTTTTTTTGTATCAAAATCTATTGTCCTGTGTGTCAAATGTTTGTAGTGGCGGTGAGCAACTCCAGACTTACTCAGTAATCTCTCAGCATTCACCGCTGGTCTATACGTCATTGTTATATCCTTTGTAGAGCTAAAAATACCCCTTTAGGAGCTGAGACAGGCTGTCTAAATTTACCGGTCCATTTTCTCTTATACTCATACGGTATTGGTGGGTGGGGGCTGATGACTCAGCACCACGTGGATCTCTGTGCTTTGTGTAGGAGAGGAGGAGTGGGAGTGTGGACATGCTGTGGGCAGGGCCAGTATGAAAATTCATGGCTGTTTGGATCAGCCCACAAACTGCATTCTGTCTAAACCTGTGTGTGTGTGTGTGTGTGTGTGTGTGTGTGTGTGTGCAACAGAGACACATGGAAAGAGAGATAGACCAGACCAGTTGTGTATCTGAGCATACACATTGCTTTGATTTCCTGGTTTGTTGGTTCTCCTGCCAAATACACATTTTTCACTGGAGGGAAAAAATTGTTGGGGGACATTAACACTCAGCGTGTAACTGCAAAACTTTGCACTGCTTTCCTTTGTTTCGCTTTTCAACACTGATATGTTGTGTGATACACATTCAGTGTCAGGTTCAGGGCAAAGTGTTATAAAACAAACTGAATCCTGGTGAGACACAGCATCACTTGTGATAAGCTGGCTGAGAAAAGTAAATTTCCAATGTTAAAATCAGGTTTCGTGTGTTGTCAGCCAGTTCTGCCAGTGCCAAAACCTGAAGTGTACAGAGCATTTAACAATAACCCTTGACTCCATTGTATAACTGCATGATGTGTGTCTACTGCACATACTGCAAAACCATGTAGTCTCACTTCACTTCTGTGTGTGTGTGTGTGTGTGTGTGTGTGTGTGTGTGTGTTCTTAAGTCCTGGTGGGGACTTAATCCTGAATACCTTGATACACGCTAAAACAAAGGGACTCATGCAGGGAGGTCCCTACGGGTAAAAACTGCTTTCTGACGTTTGTGGCTTGATTTTAATGTTAGGGTTAGAATTATGTTTTGGATAGGTTAAAGGTTGGGTTCAGGCATTCAGTTGTCAAGTTGTCAAGGTGAGGGACTAGGGAATGCATTATGTCAATGAGTGTTTCCCACGGGGATGGTGAAACAAGTGTGTGTGTGTGTGTGTGTGTGTGTGTGTGTGTGTGTGTGTGTGTGTTGGGGAATTCACCTGGTTGACGTCACACATTCATTACTCTGCACCGCGCGCTGCCATAGAGCAGCACCATAGAGCCGGGCGGACAGACAGTGAAACAGAGGAGACAGCTTGCACTGGGCAGCCGACTTGAACACTTCCTTAAACACCATTTAAGATTTTGAAGTGGAACTACCAGGAAACCCGTGGTTCTGACACAAAACCCGATACAAACTCGCTGCAAACAATACATTTTGCAGCTCAGCGGAAGAGGTAAGTCACAGTTTCATGTGAAAGTTGTTCGTGGTTGGAAAAACTTGAGCTCGGTGTTTGAAAGTTGGGAGAAGAGCACTTGCTTGCTGGCTTGCAAGGTACCGGGTGTCAAGAGTCGCCTGTCTTTGCTTTGACCCCCTGGCTTTGGCTTGGGTTTCGTCTCACAGTGAAGCACAGCTCGACTGACTTCAGTAGCAGTAGTACAGGGACTGTCTGACTTTGGGAATGAGAGGAGCTGCTGTCGCCGAATGTCTCCTTCTCCCGCTCTGTTACACTTGTAGTTACGTAAGTGAAGTTGAGCCATGTTTTAGTGCTTTCAGGTCCAGGCAGTGTGAAAAAAAACCAAAAAAGCTTTACATGTTTCCACTGATACTGGGGAAACAGCCTTCAGGTCACCGGTAGACAAACATTCTTCGAGGGAAGTGTTGTATCCTATGGCAACAGAGGAGCCCTTTCCAGTCGCGTAGCTAGCTAGCTCAGTTATAATGGAGCTAGGTTAAACGGTTTATGTTTTATTTATATTTTTATGTATTGGAGTTAACGACCAGCAATATGACTAACAGCCAGATAAGCATTCAAGGCAATTTAAACCATTAAACGACGGTTTCCTCCTTATAGTAGTAAATTAGGAGATAAACTTTCTCTTAAAACACCTTAATTACCTCCTTAAAATGAGCAGGATAACATAAGCAACATACATTTCAACATGTTACAGTTTTGTGTATTGAGGCTTAAAAGTTGTTTTATCCCATAGAGTGACTTATTTCAGTGCATTTTTAGTTCAGTACAGTTTAGCTTAGTTTAGTTTAGTAAAGTAAGGGGGTTCTCTTAGTGATATTGGAGCTAAATTGTTAATTAAAAACAGCTCTGACAGTAATATGGTCCATACACAGTCTTGAGTTTCTGCAGACAGCATACAGCCAGAATATATAGATATTATTATATTTAGTTTACATCATGATGATTCATTGTGTGTCATCACAATATGTGGATATATACCCTGACTTCTTTAGTTTCATGGCTGGATAAGAGGGGTTTTACTGGACTGTACTTCCATTAAATCCCAGGTTTCTCTTTGGTTTCTGATCTGGTTTGACAGAAAGCTGCCAGTGTCACGGTCATTAAAAAGACAATACAGCTGATGAACAACATCACTTGGCTCATTGTGGTGTAACTCGTATTGCAGACAGTTTGTCCACAAGCCTGAAATAGCAAAGGTCCTTCCCTCATTGCACTCAGGTTTAGCAACTGTGGTTGCATTTACTCATCATCCTAATAACATGTTACTTCATTTTGTTGCCACAAGTAGGCTACATCATTCTCATTGTGTCTTACGTGTGGCCTGTTTCTCAATCATTGATTTCACCCAGAAAACGTGATGAAGGATGGTAAGGGAGTTATGCTATGGCAGTGTTAAGTTTAAGGGAAGTGTCTGTGTAAAGATTACCCTGAATTCTTGTGGCTGTAAACGACTCAGCCTTCTGTGTCCACAGTAGCTGACGTGACTTGTCCAATCCCCAGGTACCTAAACACATTATCCTATTTTGAAATATTCCTTCCATTGCTTGTGAAAGTCTTGTGTCATACAATGCAATACAATTCTGCATTTGTGGCAAGACTCTGTATCCTGTTGGTTTCTTCTGGAGGCAGTGCAGCTTTGTGAGCGCAGGTAACACTATCTGACTGCAGTTATTGGTGTGTCAATATTGGCTTGTGGCTTCATGAGCTGCTCGGAGGACATGGCTGGGACATCTGCTCAGTCAGGAGTTGCCCATGCAATAATGATTCCTCGATAATACAGCACACACATTAACCCATCACAGACCAAAATAGTTGAGACAATGTTTAAGATGATATCAAACTGTTTTTGTACGTATAAATTATTCATTTTGATTTGAGTCAGGTAAGCTTGAGTTTATATGGCAAATGAAAAGTCAAAAACCATCAACTAGTCACTTACAGTCTGAAACACTGAGCATCAGGACAGTAAAGTACTGAAAGTTGACACTAGTAATTAGTCCAGTTTATCTATTTTAATGAGATGTTATGATTTAAATCTTCTTTGAAATGAGGAAACTCCAATGCAGTTGAGAAATCTGGTTTGTTTCATTAACAGAAACAATGTTTTGTACAGCACATTCACACTCAACAAAATAATGTATTGTAAAAAGTAAAAATTTTGTATCTCCATCAAACTCGGATATCATTGTGGCAATACTATTAAAAAATCTACAACACTGTTTAGTCTCAGTATCATCAAAACTGTGTGCACACTTTGTTTAAAGTAGCCTACAATAGAATATGAAACAACCCCATACTTGCCGACAGAATACTTATTTTTCCCCATGACCTGCTGTTATGTATTATGGACAAACATTTTAGGCACAAGTTTGCTAAATCAGCAGTGAGTATAGTTTGGCACAGTCTTGCCCTTGGTCTCTTGTCACTCTCTGCACTCCACACCATGATATCCTGCTTGGCTCCCCTCGCTCAGACTTTGTCTGACTTAACCAAGGCTTTGTGAACTGTGAGCAGGGCAGAAATGGACACCGCTCTTAATGCATGTAGAGACAATACACACACACACACACACACACACACACACACACACACACACACACACACACACACACACACACTCAGCGGCAGGATTCATTCCATGCTGGTATAGCAGGTTTTACGCCATGCCAAAGAGCTCAGTGATACTCAGGAAAAAGGGAGAGAAGATCAGAAAAGGTTATCACTCCACAACAGTTAGACTGAAGTTCGTGTCCATGTGTAATGTCAGTCCTCGCACTTAATAACAGCTTGTATTAATTTGGCTATCGTTGGTGTGGATCTACCACAACACTCAGTCACCCGACTCTGACCTTGAACCAGCAACCTCAGCTCTGGTCTTGTCACTCACTTTTCTTTCCTGTCCTACTTTGACCTGATAGCGCTCTGTGTGTCTGTGTCTGTGTCTGTGTGAATGGGGTAAGGGGTGTTTGACATTAACCTTGGTTAGTAAAATAAATGAAGGCTTTGATTCTTTGAAGCCATTCTCCACTGAAATTCATTAAAGGCTGCTTTGTTCAAGGTTATTAGTGTGTGTGCGCGTGTGCGTGTGTGCGTGCGTGCGTGACCATAAGTACACTTGTGCTTTTGAGACAGGGTTAATGCGGTAATAATACATGCCATAATGCCTCAAAAAGAGTAGCAAGACTTGTGGATTAAGGACAGTTTTGTGAGACTTGCACCATTTTGCATGAATTTGTCTGTCAAAACTGGGAGTAAAAAAGAAAATCAAGTGATTGATTGGGCTCAAACGTTCAACGTTCTCTGTAACTGGTTGCTGAATTCTCGGGTGCATGGGCAGTTTGACATAAATTGCTACAGTTCTCATGGGCATTGTACACTTCACTTGTAAAGCAGTTTTGAAAATGTGCACATCAGTTCCACTCCTGCAAAGTTATTTGCTAAAGCTCTAAAAATGTCATCCTTTGAAATGATCAATGATCATAATCTGCATAATTATTTTTCATTTTGTATATTTGCATGCCGATATAGATCCAGGTAAAGAAAGAAAACGTTCATTTGTACAGCAAATTTAGATGATTGCACAGACTTGACAGAGGTACAGTAAGTAGCCTACTCTTGGAGCTCTTTTGTAGTCAATGTGTGTAAAGCTAAGAAAACAATATTTCAGCAGCAGATGCCCACTGTACAATCAACAGTGATATTACAGAAAGGAAGAGAACAGCCTTTTTCCATGATCACTGTTTAATTTCCAATGTGGAGGGATTGTTTTTCTTTGAGCTATGGTAAAGAGCAGTTTCATGATGCAATGGATGTTTACGCGCACGACTGTAGACCAGGTTGTTAGCTTTAGGAGGGAGCGTGGCCTGCCCGACTCTGACCATGCTTGTTCAGGTTCATTATAATGATGTGAAGCATGTTTGTTCAGCTCTAATTTGCTAGGCCACCGACTGGCCGAGCTCCATCCAGCCATGCTGTTCTGGGTCTGTTGTGGTCCTTTGTGTCTTTCACTCAGCCTTAGCCCCCACTCCTTTTTATGCCTCCACACCAACGATAGCCAGAGCCAGAGGCATATTGTTTTCAGGTTGCCCGTACGTACATACGTCCCATTCTCGTTGACAAGATATAGCACAAAACACAAATTTGGCACAAACATTCACTAGGACTCAAAGATGAACGTGGCGTAGTGACCTCACAAAACACCTTTGAAGGAACGCCTTGAAGGAACACCTTGAAAGAACTTCTTCAACTTTGGTACAAACGTTCACCTGGGCCAAGGACAAACTCATTAGATTTTGGTAGCTAAAGGTCAACGGTCAAGGTCATGGTGACCTCAGAAAACACACAAATTGTTAATATTTTATATGACTCTCGATAAATAGGGATGTAACCTGAAAGTAGTCTGAGTGGCGGAGGCATACAACCACGAGGCAGTAATTCTAGTTTTTCTCTGTCATTGTGTGTTGACAGCACAGTCTCTTGAAGTAACTGGTAACTGTAGAAGGAACAACACAAAGTCAGAGGACATTTCCTTAATTTTATTCCTTCACATTTCTCCATATTTTCTGATTTTGCTTACCAAATATATGATGGTATTCAGTAGAAAAATTTGTCAAAATACTTGTTTTTACTTGACGGTTCCTTCAGGGCAAAATCAAGCCAACCAGGAACCTCCAAACCTGATGTATTCTCACAGTGGCTTGTTTGATATCAACTGACAGTTCTATTGTAGTGATGCTAGGTAACAATTAAATTCTTTTGACGTGTTTGATTAAGTTTTGCCAGTCACTTGAGATCTTCTTCTGTCACTGAGGGAGACAGAACTGCCACGTACCACAAGAATTGAGTTGATTGAAATTGAGCAACTTGAAAGTTAGCGTTTGAATAATAGGGATGTGGATGTGAATTTTCAATCTGAATCTGAGAACCTTAAAATAGATATGTACTAGAAGGAAAGTTTTTGAAATTGAGAATTTCACAAACTGAAATTCAGACCACATAAAGTCAGAAAGCTGGTCAAATATATACTGTACATTTCAACACTAATTATTCCGTTTGAATTTAAAAACTTGGTCTTCAGTTGCTGAGGAGACTGGATGTGCTCCTGGTCTTGAAAATGTTTCTCAACATTTGTCATCCAAGTGAGTTTAATTAATTCTACTCAAAGGTCTTTTTCACATCAGACATTTTGACTGGTCTTAGAGTAAAGCACACATTGTTAATGATAACAACAGCTATGTCCAACTGTCTCAGTGAACCAGCATGTACAATGACAAGACAAAGTTTATCTTTTTTTTTTTTAACATCTGTGCTTTTCCATCTGTGACTTGTTCAAATGTCTTCCATGAAAAAAGGTCTATTGGTGTGGAATCAGCAGAATGTAAACCTAATCATTTAAACCTAGCTATTAAAATCTAAGTTTAAATAGACCTTTTCAATGAAACACATTTTCAGTGGGCTTGAAGTCAGGTAACTGACTTCTATGTCAAGACAAGAACATTCGACTATTTAATTATAAAAACGAATTGGTTGTCTTGTTTACATGTTTTAAGATCTGAGTTCTGCTGCATTGTACTAAAATTGTGGGACTATGTGGAGAAAACTTTTCATGGTTAAGTGAATATGAATGTAAAAGTTCACAATGTATGTCCCTTTTATTGTAAACCAATTTTCCTGTGTCGCAATAGGGTGGCTTAGTTTGAGTAAGGGTTAACCGTTTATCAGTGCTGTGTCGTCAAACAAATACTAAGAATTTCCCCACAGGGGTTAATAAAATTATCTCTTCCATCAATTTGCAGATGGCTATGATTCTTGTCTATCATGTGATGGAAACTCTGTTGTTGTGATTCTCTGCATAATTATGCCCGTCTTTGTTCAGACCTGCTGATGAAAGGCTGACACGCGAGAGCTCCCCAACCTGCTAGACCTGCCTGATCACTTCTTCCTGTAAATGTCTCCTCTAATTCAGTACATACCAAACCTTTGACTTGTGTTTGTTTAGATTAGAATGACTTCAATGATAGCCTGTCACCTGTAAATACTCAGTCATGTCTGTCTCCACTAGTGTTTTGCGCTTGATGCATGTAGTATAATGGAAGATTTGTTTTACAACATTACAACAAAAGGTTCATCAACTCAAGGTTCATTCTATGTGTTTTACTAGATAATTAGTGAATTGGGTTTTCTGCTGCCCTTATTATCACATGATTAAATGATTGAATGATTAAATGTTCCAGGAATTAATTTTTGTAATTGTTTTCATTAAACACTGGTTTTGAAATTAATTACACACAGGACACATAGCTATGCAAATAGGAGCACTCCTTAAACTTCCTCAGAGCTGATACGATATAGAACTGGAATTTCCATGCCCATGTCAAGTGACATTTAATGACACTTCCAAGTCACTTGTATGTTTTTGTTGTCATGTTTCTGCATACTATGCCGTCTTCAAGTGAGTTTATAATTTATGATTTCTTTTTGTGTTGCACAAAGGCAGGGAGCCCAGCTTTACATTTACTGGCTCTTTGCAGACCTTTCAGTCAAGGACAAAAGCTAAAGACATACCTAAGAGTAACCAAATAGCTCCTTGAGGACACACACACACTGACACACACACACACACACACGCACGCACGCATGAACACTTTTCATGTCACTGGAAGCTGACTTCTAGATCCAGTGAAGGCAAATCTGTTTCTGTCATTGAGTCTGATTTCTCCTCATGTCCACTGGCCTGCATAGTTAGTTATCTTTTTTTCTTTCCCTCTCTCTTGCTCTTTTCCTCTACCCACCCCTTCCCCAATTGCATGTGCTCATTTTTTCCACTCTCTGGGGAAACAAGGCTCTCTTTTTCTATGTAGCAGTGCATGTGTACATAAGAGAGTGTGTGTGTAAAGCAGAGAGAAAACTGGAAACAGGCTGTAAAACTATCTATACTACTAAACTACTATATAATGTATTTGTTAAACTCAGTGACATTGATTAATATTATTTTGTGTCTGTGTGTGGGCAGAGTTATGAGAGCTTGAACAGTTTCTCAACCCTCCTGGCCTCACTTAGAAAAAGTGGTTTGTTTAGATCGTCTGTAGATACTGGACATGCCTGCAGGTTCACACAAAGCTTCCAGCAGCAACAACAGAGATGTGTTATTCTCAGCCCAGTGCAGACACTTTTGAGGAGGACAGCTGGAAATACATATCCAAAATATACCTAGCATGTAAAGATGTAAGATGTATAGATGTAGCTAACATGTATTTTCAGTTACTGAAGCTACACGGGGCATAACCTACATACCTAGACACTTTTTGTAAATGTTTTCAGACATGCTGTTTTCATGTGAAAACAATGTCTTCACTCTAGCCTAATGATAACATGGTCCTCTTTGGTGCTGGTCTTTTTTTTTTTTACTTTGCTGTAACTATGACTAAAGACAGCTGTAGCGATGCTATTTCTTGGCAAAGATTGTTTACGTTTTTTTGTATCATCCCTCTTGATCCCACTTAAACCCAGGCAGGCATTTGTGATTTCAAAGTAATAGTGGACAGGATGATAGCTCAGTGTTAAGAGTCATCAGATCACAGCTAGAAAGATTATTATTCTATTTTCTCATTCTAGTGAGTGGCTTCACTAACTTAAGTGTACTTAGCTGCAGTCAAAAAGTTGGTCACATGCCAATTTGGTTTACATTTTTTTCTCAGCTGTGTGCTGGCTACTGAGTAACTTCTGACTGTTTGAGGAGTTGATGGTTAAGAGTTTTGCTCAAACGGCACCTTAGTGATGGCTACCGAGACATTACTGTTTGTCATTCACTTCCCATCCCAGATTTTTCTTGCTTGTCTGGGATATCAAACCAGCAACTACCCACTACAGATCCTCAGTGAGTCCGTTTATCAAGAATTATGTACAGCTGCACAATTATACACATTAAAACATTCACACCTGAGACCTGCTACAGCAGCTTGCAATGGGGATTTAAGAAAAACATTGGATGTTAAAGAGGATATAAACTGCAGAAAGAAAATGCGCAAGAGCTAAAATTAGAGTGCTATTATTCAGCGGACAAACTAAAAGGTGATCTGGATCCAACCAAAGCTCAAAATAGCATAGTCTACCTTTATAGGCTGAGAGGAATACATGTACATACTGTATATCACACAAGTACTGGTTCAGTCACTCAGGACGTCATAATGCATGACAATCGGCACTGTGAAAAGCATGAAGAATCAAAAACACAAACAAAAATTGTCTCCTTATGAATGATTAATTATTTAAGCAGAAACAAGAAGCTACAGTACATTGCTGTCCAGGGGTTTCATGTACATATTCATTCAAGCTTAAGAGAAGAACGTGTCTCTGTGCATTTTGCTTATAGAGATTACTACCCAGAAATGTCATTTCAAACATTATTGTGAGTTTAAAATAAAATGCTGTTTGCCTAAAACCACAGGCGTGCCATATCTCTGAAATTACTATTAAACCAAGATTATGTTAATGGAGCAAGAAACTAAAGCTTCAAGAGATCAAGTTAAGGAACTTAAAAGCTCACAAAAAGCGCTGTGTTCAAATTCTTGGAGGAATTCTGTGGGATTTTATTGCTGCTCTGGGAATTAGGTCGTAGGCTAATATGCCCTCTGGGCCCTCCTAGTCTGTGACGTAGCACTTGTGTGACTCTGGTGTGAAGCAGTCTGGATAACTTCAAAGGTTCAGAAAGTGTTTGTTAGTACAGTTCCTTTATATGACATGAAGCTTGACTGACTGCCCCCTAAGTTTAGAAAATTTCATCCTTTGTAATCTCTGTTATTACAAGGCCCCTTAAATGGAAATGTCACTAGTTTTAACCACTGTTTTCACAATATGACAGAACACAGATTTACTGAACACTGTGTACCAAAACTGAAAACACAGGACAAGTGTTTGTCCTCCTGGTACTGTGGTGGTGTGGTGTCCTACTGATACCGACTGCTCCTTCAGAAAACATGTTTGTCTTCAACTGACTAAATCTTACATGATACATCGGGACCATTGTATATTTCCTGCATTAGATTTCCTACATTTCATTATTTTAAAGTTTACGGAAAAAGTTCAGCTGAAAAACAGGACTACCACTATTTCCTCACCAGATTAAAAGTAGTCTACATTTGTCCACTCAATCACCAAGGAAGATGCTAGTGTTGACAGTTTTCTGATATAGTGCTGCAGAAGCCCTTCCAAGACACATATAAAATATCTACAGCCAACTAGTTGCATAGAAACTCCACTGCTTATCTGTTAACATTAATTTGTCTTTTCCTTAACACTGGGGCTTTCTGTTTGTTTTAGAAATGTGATCTTTTTGACTTTCTGTCACTCTCTGTCTCAGTCTCTCATCCTGCTCTCAGTTCAGGATTACCACTCTGTTCCCTCTGCCCTCACTTCTGGCAGGTAGTTTCCAAAGTTGTGTCTTGAGTTGGAAACTTCTGCTTCTTCTGAAAACACTTGACTGTTGCCACTGACTTTCTTCCTTTTTGTTTTAAGTAAAAGCCATGAGCAATCCAAATACAAGATGAATGTGCATGTTTGTACGTAAATGTAAATGTCAGTCTTTTTCTCCATTCTAGGAGGCTTAGGTGAGCCGTCACCATGGCACCCTTCCTGCGTATCAACCTCAATGCTTATGACGTGGGCGCTCTCCCTCCTCTTTCTGACCCTCCCATCTGTGCCATCAAAATGAAGGAGTCTGTCAACACAGGTATGTACAGATGCACACATACATGTGTGCAATCACAATTTCATTTAGACAGGGGAGTGGAACAGTGAATAGGGAGACAAGATGTCCCCAGTTTAATTGTCTTAACAGTCACCATCTGCTGGGCTCAAAAGTCCATAAGTCCACAAGCAAACTGGCTCTCTACCAACTCCCGGTACTTTGTGTTTAAGCCATTCCTGTACTATGAATTTCCTGAGAATGAAAACGTAAAAGACAAGCCTTTTCTTACAAAGGATGATCCCTATGTTCTTTCACAGAGCGAGGAATGACCTTGGTCCAGAGGAAGCCCACCATGTATCCATCTTGGAAGTCCACTTTTGATGCCCATATCTATGAGGGGCGTGTCCTAGAAGTGGTCCTCATGCAGAGCATTGAGGAGCCTTTGGCCAAGGCCACGGTGGGCGTGTCTGTACTCGCAGAACGCTGTAAGAAATCCAAAAACAGTGGCCATACTGAGTTCTGGGTGGACCTTCATCCTTCGGGGAGGGTCCAGATGGCCGTACAGTTCCTCTTGGAGGACAGTGATGCAGGTAAAACTTCTACAAGGCCTCAGAATATTTGGTTTAAAATCTTAAAGTGTTTTTCTGTAATATTAAATATGTTGAAGTTCACAAAAAATATCCATAAATATTATTTACTAATAGTTGAACACTCAAAAAGATAATCTGCATAATCAGAACTGTGTGGGTGTGCTTTCATCAGATTTCATTGACAGTGGCCTAGAAACATAAGCAAGCAACCCCACAATTATCACTATGTTTAGATTCAAATATTGTCAAATCCTAATTGGTACTTTGAAGTATGTTCTTCACCTTATTCCAACTGAACCCAGCCCATTTCAAATCAGTGAAAAGAGCACAGACAGAAATCTCTCATGTGAAACATCCAAAACATTTTCGTTTGGTTGTAAATTGTATGCCTTTGTCGGCCCCCAATACTTAAAGTAAGTTGGACATTAAGAAAATATGTTTGCAGGGCTTCTTAAAAAGTTTTCCCTGACCGGGAATCGAACCCGAGCCGCGGCGGTGAGAGCGCCGAATCCTAACCACTAGACCACCAGGGAGCAGTTCTCCTTTATAAAGAAGACAGTCTCGTTACACCCCTCCATCCCTTCTTTTTCCTTCCCCCCCAGAATGTCACTCTACTGCTGTACTGATATGTAATGCCCTCTACTGGCAGAAAGGATCCTGATCAGAGGTTAATTTCCCCGCACTTTATACACACAACCACAGCTGAACATGTTAGTTACTGTGAACCTCTCTGGGTTGAAATGTGGAATTATCCTCCAGGCCGACTGCCCTGTTATAAACCGTCTGCCTCAGGCTGTCAAGGGTTAATCTGCATGCTGGTGACATATCTCACATTGAGCTTGTCAGGTGGTTACAGGTGTGGCCATGTAGCTAATGTGCTGGAAAAATTCTTCAAGGTCATGTAGGAATTTGACCTCAGGGCTGGCTTTACTTTGCCTAAGTAGCCGGTGGTAAATATTTGTACTTGGCTCAATATATAATGACAAACAGTGTAAGCATGCATTTTTCTTGATACAATATAGTAATGGGTTCACTAGGACGTGGGTTAATCAAACATGTACAGCGTATAAGGTCTATTTTATCCTTTGTTAACCTTTCAATGAAGAGTTTTAGATCTCTGTGGTGGGACACATTGAAACATTGGAATTTTTTCAGTAAAAATTCCATGTAAACATATTGAATAGTAGCACCACCATGAGTTGCACAAGTTCAAAATCTTACTGCTATCATTATTAGCCTCCGTAAACCTATTTTAGTTTCATTTCAGCTGCCAGAAGCAGAAGTGAAGCAGTGCTGGCTGGCAAGTTCTGTATTTGCTGTCAGCTTAGCAGCCCAGACAGGGAGCCCAGCCTAGAGAGGTTTACAAACTGGTTCTGTGTAGGGGGAGTTTCTTACGTGGGAGTAACACAGTTGGGGTTCACTGTTCAGGGTTGGAGCGGGTCATGAGACGGAGGTGTGCCTCCTGTTATGAAAGAGCTCCCTACTCCATCAGCTCCCTCCTACACACTCCACAGGTTTCCTGAAAAGCAGCCCGGAGTATTTTTAGGCATGTGTGAACAGCCCTCAACACTGTCTGCCTTCCCTGTCTGTGCCTCTCTTGCCCTCTCTCTCACTCCCACTTTCACAGCTCAGCTCACTGAAGCGCTGTCCAGACATAAACATCTGTCAGTAGAATGGCAGAGAGGAAATTAGTTTATCTCCCTCACCTCATCACTCTTCCTACTTTTCCTTGTCTATCAGTTGTCTCTTTGAGGCAACTCCTTTTTTTGAATTGTCCCTCTTTCTAACCCCTCCCCCCCTCCCTTCCTCCCTCCCATCCACCCACCTACTCTCCCTATCTCTCCCAGAGCTTCTGCTTTCTTTGTTTACCTCTCTCACGCTGTCTTCTCTGACTTTTGACCCCACCACATTGACTTGCATCAACTGGAGCTGCTTATCCAATAAGACATTTTTTGCCCTCCATTTACCAGCAGCGCCTGTGGCTTCTTTCTCTAGCTAACAGAGATTTTTTTACTGAATACACCTCGGCTATTAGAACTGATGACTGATTTATGATAGTGCCCACTGTGATGTCATTAAAAGACCATCAACATAGGTAATCAGCTATGTAGATTGTAAAAAAAAATAGGATGGTTAATAAATAAAAAGACTCCCACCACACTGCATTTTATCACTATCATTTTTATTTGCCTTTGGAAATCAAAGTGGATTTGCATAACACTTCGATATAAAGCTGACAAGCAGGTAAGCTGTGTACTATTTGTCTGTAGAACTGAGCAGAAATGCAGTAATTTGGTTTGTAAATTTTTGTAAATCTCTTCCCTCAGCGGTATGTAAGCCATCAATGAAGGTTTCTCCTGAGGATGGAGTCACAACCCTCAACAGGAGGAGAGGAGCTTTCAAGCAGCCCAAGGTTCACTTCATCAAGAACCATGAGTTCACTGCCACTTTCTTCGGCCAGCCCACCTTCTGCTCTGTCTGCAGAGAGTTCCTCTGGTGAGATGCTAGGTTCTGCCTTTGTTACATGACAGCTGTCGCTACTATGTCACTGTTATGTTTGTGTACTTTAGCTGGTTAGCATGCGCTGCATTTCTTTCACTTTGACCGTAAGTGTGATGGAAATGTGGAGACTCAGATGATGTCTTAACCAGAAGCATTTACTGAAGCTGGATAACTAAAGGGAAAAAGAAATGAGCAGTACAAGTTAACACTGACATCCTAACTCTGAAGGAAGGATCCTAGATAACCATGTTCAACCTTATGCCACATATTAATTGCTACGTGTACAAATAAGATTATTCTTCATGGAACCACATCACAGTCATTCATGTGTGAAGATTCTCGGTACTAAATTTTATACAAAGAATAACGTTTATCTAAGTCACATTGTGTGTAACTATTAAACATTCAAAGCCTTCTTAGAGAAGAGGTGTGTAAATCATGACCCTGAAGAGGTTATGGTTTTAGGGTGCTATGACTATTCATCGGTATCTCTGAGGATCTGTGCTTGGTTGCTATGGTAACTGCCAATAGGGAATGTGCAGCTGAACACCCTCAGCTGTGCAAGAAATTAACAATGAACCATTGCTTACAGTAAAAGAGCTGTGTGTGACCTGTGGAGAGACATGGCCTTACACCAGAGACCTGAAGACCTAATAATAAAGGCAAAATACCTAAAGAGCAAAAAAAAATCCTTCACACTATATTTGCATTACAGTGCGAGACTATAGCAGTAATGCTACTCTGTTTAGACATGACTTATCCAGAAGCAGATAATTTGCCTGTCAGTTTGTTGTGCTTCTGCACCGGCAACAGTCTGGGCTGAAGTTTTCAGGTTGTCCATCTGTCCGTCTGTCTGACAGTCCAATTCTCATGAACGTATGATCTCAGTCACACCTTTAGGGAATTTGTTCAAACTTCTCACAAACATTCACTCGGACTCAAGAATGAACTGATTAAATTTTGGTGGTCAAAGGTCAAGGTCACTGTGACCTCACAAACACAAACTCATGATCTTAATTATGACATGATTTAACACAAATGTCTAATAGATAATAATGTGTGATGATATTTTATATTCAAATGGTCAAAGGTCAACTTCACTGTGACATCATAATGTTCTGCAAAAACACTTCTTGCAATTATTCAAAACTGTAACTCAGGAAGGGGAGATTGTGAGGGAGGCATACAACAACGAGGCAGTAATTCTAGTTTTTCTACAGTATTATAATCAGCATTGTATTTTTATTAAGACTTTATTAATACACTAGCACAGCTTTAATAATTCCAGACCATATGTGCCAACACCTACTGTATATTCCTTAGGTACCAAATGGGAACAAAAACATCAGTTGTCCAATAAGAAAAGTCCAGCCCCCAAAGGGTGTTTATCAAAAGACCAATTAGTAGCGGTTCTAGTTTCCTAAATGGAGCAGTCCTGGGGGGTAAGTAATGGTAGAAACAACAGCAGGGCTGCTATTGTCAGAGTGAGTCACTGTCTAGGCAAATCCCACAAGGTTGTAATGTTGTGTTCCAACTATGTCAGCAGAACCTACTGTGAGTCAAACTCCTCCCCTGTCTCTCAAATTACAATGTTATCTATCCCCTTTACAGACGTGAGGAGATGTTTGTTTTAGTGACTCTGTGGCCATTACCACACTCATACAATAATAATCTCTTGATCTAAGATGTGAAAGATGTCTTCCAGTTTAGTGATAACAAATGTAAAACCCCTGAATAATTGTGCCAGTTCCGACAAAAGGTCTTTCATGCTTCTCTAAGTTTGTTTTTCTTTTTTTTTACTTCCACAATACTTTGAAGGAAAGTTTGCAGACAGTTCAGAAGTAATTTAGTAGCTGCTGCATATTATGCTGCTTATTATCTCCATGCTACAGTACATCATTGTCATCACAATCCTAGTAATGAAAATCATCCTGAGTATATTGCTCTGATATCAGCATCACACTTTTCCTTCTTCTTTTCTTGCTTTATGTCACACATTTAACTCCATTTCTTTTCTCCCACTTAGGGGGCTCAACAAGCAAGGTTACAAGTGCAGACGTGAGTGTTTATTCTTTGTTTAACTGCTATCTGCATTTTTATCACATTTTATCCTGTTGTAGTCTTCACAGTTATCACAATATTTGGTCTTTTTATTCACCCAGAATGCAATGCCGCAATCCACAAGAAATGTATCGAAAAAATCATTGGCAGGTGCACTGGAACAGCAGCCAACAGTCGTGACACTGTGGTGAGCAAAATGAATGTTCTCCAGCATGCTAAACTTGCACCTTACACCCCAGATCTGACACTGACATGGAACTGTATTTTTGTTTTACAGTGTTATCTTTTGTTACTTGTTCCTAGCTATAGTTCAATGATAATTTTGTTTTTCTCTCACGCTTTATTATTTTATGACTTATGCACTGAACGAGGTAGACCATTAATCATTAACTTAGTCACTGTTATTCCTAACATAAAGAATGCAGTGCTTTGGCCCATGTGAATACAGATCCAACCAAACAGGGCCAAACCCAAATGTACAGACAGCATCGATATTAAATTCAGTATTAAAATCAATGGAGACGTGCTCAAATATTAGCTGTGGGATTTTATTTTGACATTTACTTGCCAGACTACCAAAGTTTACTACATTCGTCAGCTTTAATTATCAGAGGGCAGTTATCCTTGGGTTTAATGGATTTCTGTGTGTTTGTAGTTCCAGAAAGAGCGCTTCAAGATTGATATGCCACATCGCTTCAAGTACTACAACTACAAGAGCCCCACTTTCTGCGACCACTGTGGCAGTCTGCTGTGGGGTCTCTACAAACAGGGCCTTAAATGTGAAGGTGACTCTAAAGTGTTCATTGTTGTTTTTTTTTGTTTATTTTTGCTTTGTCTCCAATGTTTTATATGCTCTACATCTGAAATTGTATTCCCTTTCACCATTTGACATTTTTCCTCCTCTGATCAGACTGTGGCATGAACGTACATAGTTACTGTCAGACGAAAGTGGCCAATCTGTGTGGAATTAACCAGAAACTACTGGCAGAGGCTCTGTCTCAAGTCACACAGGTTAGCACAGTAACAAAACATGTCTTGTAGTTTGTATTGACTATGTGTACATGTTATGCCAGTCGGGGTTAACACATTAAGAACAAATTATTCATTGTGGATGTACAATGTCATGAATGTTTCAGCATAACTTTTTTCCTCCTTAGAAATCTATGAAGAAGTCTGATAACTCCAATGCAGAAAATATTGGGATCTATCAAGACATCCAAAGTGCAACAGTAGACCCTAGTGGTAAGATGTGCTCATTGTAGCACAAACTGTAACTGTTTTTAAAATGTATTTAAATCAGGTGTTATCTTTAAGGGTAAATTATGTGGTATTGTTTCTGATAGTCTGTTTGACATAATTTATGTTATCAAATCATTTGCATTCAGATTTGCATATGTACTTACTATCTGTATACAAATGTGTATTTATAGCAGGTGGCAATGGCAAGGCAGGTGATGGCCTGAGCCCAGCCCCATCAGCAACTATAGTCCCGCGGGTACACCTCACCACCAACCACCTGGTGTTCCACAAGGTGCTAGGTAAAGGCAGCTTTGGCAAGGTATGCCCTGTGGTTCCCCTCTCTAAACCCTTTCCTAAATATAACATTAAATGATTGTTTGGACACAAAAATGGAAGATTCTGTAAACTTAAACCATTGCACAAACATGTGCATTCCAGTGTTATTATATATACATAGTAAGAACATCACACTCATCCTGAAATTGTCTACATGTATTAAACTTTGTAGATGAACACAACCTAACAAATATAACAAATGTGAAAAGAAGGAATAAAAAAGACAGAAAAGTTCCAAATCTGCATGTTTTAGGCAGTTTGAAATGATTACAATTACTGAGAAAAACAAGCATGTGGGGATTAATTCTAATACAGGTGGCCTCTGAAGGCCACACATCATCAGGAGACAGATTCTCATCTGTCATCAAAGTCTGTCACTGTCTTTCCTTGAACCACATTTTTTAAAATTTATATTACCAACTCTCACCAGCTCTCAATTTTGATAGACTCGGCTAGATACCGTAGTAGATCAATACATCCCCCCACTGTCTGTTAAATTGCTTCCCTCACACAATGGAGTGGGAGATGCTTTTCAGATGAGGAAAGAGCTGTGTGTCTCCATCACTATAGATCCCCGGAAACATTTGACAAATCATGCAGCCTATAATGGTTGACATATTTGAGGAAAACATAGAAGCCAAGTATAGAAGGTTAATTTATATCCAGGCCCCTTGTAGCCTGGTGGCAGTGCAGTGTCCTCACCAAGATAGAGCATGTAAGAAAACCAAAAAAAGGAAGAGATATAAATAACTTCATTTTGATTTGTTTGGCTATTATTGTACCCCATGAAACTCCTGTGATCACACTGATGAAGTACTCACTCTAAGTGACTCTGACACCCCAGGTGTTGCTGGCAGAGCTGAAGGGACAGGGTCAGTACTTCGCTGTGAAGGTTCTGAAGAAGGATGTAGTTCTCATGGATGACGATGTGGAGTGTACCATGGTGGAGAAGAGAGTCCTGGCCCTCGCTTGGGACAGCCCCTTCCTCACACAACTCTACTCCACATTCCAGTCTAAAGTAAGCACACACATACTTAATATCTCAGCAGTAAAAGCTTAAAAGGCATGTCGTGTGATAGGGAGTCAATCTGGGCCACAGCGGTAAAGGCAACAGCTCCCAGTTGTTGATAAGAACCCCCACTCCCAGCCCCCCTTATCTGAATCCACTCTCTCTCTCACTCTCTTCGTGTCTCATTTGTCTGCAACAGTGAACTGACAATAATGTGTTGTTTGCACAGGAGCACCTCTTCTTTGTAATGGAGTACCTGAATGGAGGCGACTTGATGTTCCACATTCAAGACAAAGGCCGCTTCGACCTCAACAGAGCCACGTGAGTACACTTGGGCCCTGTTCAGACCTGGCATGAACATGCGTCTTCAGTGATCCGATAACAAGTGGACAGCTCTAAGCACGTCAGTTCACACCTGATGCTAGACTGCATCTCGACATGTGTCTCAAGTGACCACTTGTGATCAGATCTCACTTTCCCGCTCTATTTGCAAATAAATATGAACACGTTGTTTTTAGCCAGTCAGACTATGACAAACAGGTCCATTGTCAATGTGTTTAATGTGTTAGAGAGAGAAAGAGAGAGAGAGAGAGAGAGAGAGAGAGAGAGACATCGGATGAGTGATTGGATCTCAAATGCTTCCACAATGCTTTTGGGTGCATTCACACCTGTATTAGGAGCTGACCACTTGTGATTGGATCACCTGAGATGCATGTTAATGCCAGGTCTGAACAGGGCCTTGGATACCATGTAAAGAATTACGATTGATGAAGCAATTTTCATTTCTGTAAGGATCTGTAATTGTAGCTCTTAATCACTGTAACACTGTGTTTAATGATCGTTTTGTGCACATTTCAACCTTCAGATTCTATGCTGCTGAGATAATAGTGGGACTGCAGTTCCTCCATGCAAGAGGTATTATCTACAGGTAAGACCTAATAACCACCATATCACTGGTGTCTGCAATCTCTGTGTTACACGCTCAATCTCTTTTTGGATTTTAGACTGCAGCATGTCAAACAGTATATACTGTAGCATAACTGGTTGTACTTTGCATATATCTCTTTCTGTGACTTTCTGCAGAGATCTGAAGCTGGACAATGTGATGCTGGACAAGGATGGACACATAAAGATAGCGGACTTTGGCATGTGCAAAGAGAATGTGGTCGGAGAGGCCAGAGCCACAACATTTTGTGGAACACCAGACTATATTGCACCAGAGGTCAGTTTTAAGACCTGGCTGATAGTACATTTTGTCATTTCATACACTACTTCTCCATCCAAGTCTTTATATATTATTTGTATTTTTATATTTTCTGCAATTAGTGTGTGTGTGTGTGTGTGTGTGTGTGTGTGTGTGTGTGTGTGTGTGTGTGTATATATATATATATATATATATATATATATATATATATGCCACCTTGTGGCCATTACGGGACATGGCAGTGTTTACAGATAAAATCACACCACAGTCTCCAAACATTCCTTTATGTCCTTATTCTCCTTATGCGCTTCTGATGCATTTTGTGAAACTCTCTTTTGTCACAGATCCTGTTGGGACAGAAGTACACCTTCTCAGTGGACTGGTGGTCTTTTGGTGTGCTAGTGTATGAGATGCTGATTGGTCAGTCACCCTTCCAAGGTGATGATGAGGACGAGTTGTTTGAATCCATCAGGTCGGACACCCCTCACTACCCTCGGTGGATCACCAAGGAAGCCAAGAACCTGCTTGAACTGGTGAATAACTAATATATGTCCCATATAGGCGAATGCAGCATTTAAATCATACATATGGATATCATAGCATGCAACTCTCTTTTTCACTATATAATATTACAGGGAGTAGTTTCTGTAATGAAGTTGTCTGCCTCTCGTCATTATTTCAGTTGTTTGAGCGAGATCCTAGTCGCAGATTGGGTGTGGTGGGAGACATCCGTGCACATGCATTCTTCAAAATCATCAACTGGCCAGCACTGGAGAAGAGAGAAGTGGATCCCCCTTTCAAGCCCAAAGTGGTATGAGCCTATGATATTAGTTCTGAGCAAACTATGTTTTTTATCATGAATCCATTTGTGTAAATATAATAGTGTGCATCTAGGATACTGAGTACTTCAGTGTGCTTTGTTACATTTACCTAACTGAAATCCCTGACCTTCCACCCATAGAAATCCCCCAGTGACTGCAGCAACTTTGACCGAGAGTTCCTGAGTGAAAAGCCTCGCCTCTCCCAGGCAGACAAGAACCTCATCGACTCCATGGACCAGGCAGCATTTGCTGGCTTTTCCTTCGTCAACCCTAGACTAGAAAAAATGATAAGCAAGTGAAAAAACAAACAGGCTGTTCTGGGAACGCACTCTTAGCCCATCACTCCAAAATAGACTCCTTTCCTATTCTCTTTACCTTATCAACTGGATGGATAACAAGAACATGAAAAGATTTGGGTTTGACTCTAACTTATTTTGCTCCTCTATCAAAGTATGAGATAAAATAATAATAGGATGTTTGCTGGTGTCTAAAACAATAATCATGTCTCAGCTGTCAGATTATATAGGTGTATAAAACAGTATAAAGCTCCAGGAAATTAAGGGAAATTCTGAAGAAACCAGTGTTGCCATAATCAATGCTGGGGGGGATTGTCCAAGAACCATTGTGTTTTTTCTTACTTTCTGTCATTTTTCATGTGATCACGTCTTGAATCTGTACGAATCATCTAATGTACTGTATCTCAAAATTGAAATCCACAAGCATAAGCATGAGCCCCTTATTTAGTAATACAAATATATACAGCCACCATCTCGCATGCAAGTCAGGAATATTCAGTGGTACATACAGTATTCACTCTCACCCTGTGTGCTTTGCCTACTGTATGTCTCCCAGAACATCCCATCTGTGTGTGTTTGTGTGTTACCACATGCATACAAGTGTGTGGGTGTGCGCAGGTATTTTCTTAGATGCAAATGGTGCTACTGGACTTAACATTGTCTGTTGTTGAATGAATCCTTGAGTTATCGAGGCATCATAGAAAGAATTGTACCATAAAGATGGGAGGACTTTAAATCTTAAGTAAGGCTGTTGTGGAAGTGAGTAGCCCGTCCCCTCAATGACTGCACTCTGTCACATACCCTCTAAAGAGTTCATTTGTTTTTCGTTTTAATTTAGCACAAATTTCTACATGGCAGTCTTCTTGTCTTTTGTGTGCCACTGATGTCAAACCTCATGCTGTACATCAAACTGAAGCGTAACACAAACCATTGTTCAGTACATCATGTTCATTTTCTGGTCTGTCAGCAGACATACTGGAAAGAGTTGCAGCAGTGGTGTGGTACTATACCTGTATATCTACAGTAGCTGTGTAGACAGGTGAGGGGGAGAGGGGCCTTTCACTAGAAGCACAGGGTCATTGGAATGTGTTATATTACTTGAATATAGGAATTTTTTTAAATGAAAATAGTAGTGCTGTGTATGGAAATCTAATATGTATGTAACCATGAGCTGTCTCTGAGTTAAGGTTGTACTTTTTTTACTCTCCTTGTCTTTTACATCTGATTATAAATAAATATACTATAAACTCAAAATGTCATTTATATTTATCACTGTAGACTTGTATGCTACAAAGCTTCATATATAAAAATGTATTTATTGTATCTTACAAAAACAGAAATCCTATTGTAAACAGAAATGCCTTTACTGTGGCATAGCGTCTGCACCACCTCACCACTGAATATGACAAGTCCTGTGTGAGGGCACCAAAACATCTCCAAGTGCCACAGGAATGGTGTTAGTGTGAGAGAAAGACCAGTCAGGCTTTACTGTCGTCTAGCGGTCAGGTGTTGTAATTACACCCTTCTGTTTAACGTGTGGACGAAAGGCATTCCTGCAGTGCGCACGGTTTATGACCTGTCCTCGTCCTCTGTCCCCAGCAGTAATCCACCGCCTGCTGCAGGATATGGACACTGAACAAATACCAAACATGAGGCAAGAAACGGCAGCCTGCACTAAGAGATAAACCTGCTTAAGTTGTTGAGAAATTTGCCTTTATGCAAACAGCCTTAACCCAGCATTCAAGTTATAGACCTTTTTAAAATGAAATGACTCCACACAATTGTCAGATTAAAAAGCATGGTCCGAAAACGAAAGAGCACAGTCAAACAAAAACAGATAGATTTTATTGTATTTGCTAAATCTAAATTCCTTACTCTAGTTTTATAGTCTTCTGTTAGAGAGCTTACAGAGGGAGAACCTCTACACTTAAATACAATGACTGAATGAATTTGGGAGTAAATGCCCCCCCCCCCGATTTATTCATGGCTCTCCGATTGTTTCGACTCTTCATGCAAGATCCGATCGCTTTTTGTAGCCCACATTTATTGTACTGTTTCCACCTCAACGAATACAAAACGCGGATATTTTTTTCTTTTGTTATAATAGGCATCCGAAGGGTTGGTCTATTGTGGAGGATTATGTGAGGCAGCAGCCTATATATGGTCCAAGTGAGCGGCAAAACCTGTTTCAGACAACGGATTAGGCTTGTGTGCCCCTAGAAACGCTTTCCAAAACGAGAAATACACTTATTTCATGAAGAAAGCACATTTATAAAATAACACAGATGGACTTTGAGCATTGCACCCACAGTGTCAACGCATATTTCCAGCAGTTTCTCCCGCCCTGTCCTCCAAAAACCCGACTTGAGCTCCCTGTGCAGCAGAAGTACCGTACCAGCAGTGACACACAGAATTTCCATCCAGTCATTATGATGGGACGCTATGGTGATTTATTTAAAAAGTCGTGGTCCATTCAGCCTTAATGGTGCATAGTGGCGTATTTCATTTACTTAACAAATATTACACTGAAGAGAAATTAAGCAACTCGAGGTCATCTGCAATAACACAATATATGTGCAACTTCATTACTGAACGAATAGCTTTTTCATGGCAAAAAAAACACTCCACTTATCGAAAGTGGGTCGATTATATGTGCAATTAATTCCAGCTCAACCATTAACAAAGTGTTGATACTGCTGGGGATAAAACCCTTTAACGACTGATCAGTTTCCCCCCATGTTTATAAGAATTAATGTAAGTAGAGGTCTGTCTGCTTTTTTTTTTTTTTCTTTTGTTCGTCTTACAGATATTAGTCTTGATTCTGGTTGTGTGATATTTTATTGTGTGTGTGAAGATGGAAGTCAGTGTGATGTAGCCGGGCTCAGAAGCATATAGGCGGCAGAACATGCGCAGTGGCCATTTGTGCCATATTGGAATGAGGTCGTGAACGAGAACTGCGTCAAGCTAGTGAGGCGCTGCTAGAGCGACACCGGAAGTATTGCGGTTTTATCCTCAACACGAAAAGCCCCGCTGTTGCCTCGACGACAGTTGGAACGTCCGCTCTTATAGCCGTTGTATTTTGAAACATCCAACCGGGGCTCCCGGTTTTTATTCGCTATAGCTTAACATTGCTGCCAGCAAGCAGGCGGAGAGGAACGGCATCTAAAAACCGACTTGGAAAAACTACT
The DNA here is from genome assembly GCF_021018895.1 of Seriola aureovittata. Classification (NCBI taxonomy): domain Eukaryota; kingdom Metazoa; phylum Chordata; class Actinopteri; order Carangiformes; family Carangidae; genus Seriola; species Seriola aureovittata. The sequence goes on along the minus strand of NC_079365.1, from coordinate 8,350,331 downwards.
TAGCGGTAAGAGGCGAATTTTGCGACTAAATATTCACATACTCTGTGTTGTTTGTTACAGATTCCTAACGGTGTTTTGTATTGTGGTGGCGCATTCGCCTTTTTTCCCGTCTCTCAAAAAGATGAGTCGGGTTCGGTCGAGTGTAAGCGCCCTTATTGCTCGTCAGCCTGCTCTTATTGCTCAAGCCGTGACGTTCAGTAACTTGACTCGGACACAGGCGATTTTACCATGTGTCCGATGAGTCCCACACGACCGTTATGCATTTAGGACCGCATGTCTATTTATTAGACAGCAATTTGACCATTCTCTTAATCGCTATGTGTCATGTTCTCCTCAGTGTGAAAGTTAGACCGTCGGCGCTGTAGTGTCTCTGCAAAGCCGTTGCGTTAATGGCCCATCTCTGCTTCTGAATGCTGCGGTTAGTCTGTACAAGCAGTGCAATCTCAAGGTAGTTACACTTCAAGGTTTGTGTGGAAATTCCCAGTGATATGCCCTCGAATAACTCAGTATATTTATAATGTCGAAGTCTTATATAATGAAGGTTGCACGACCTCAGCCGATTTGTATTTCTGCGTAGCCCTCACCAAATGGGCTAAATAAACTCGTTTGTTTATGAAGGCTTTTCGTCTTAGTTTGCTTTTAAGGTCTCTTAAACAGGATGATGCACCGGTTGTCATTTTGTTGTCATATTCCACGTTGACTTATTGCAGCCTATTTTTCTTCTGGCTCTTAACTTCCCTATTGTGCAACTTGAGTGATCCGCTGGCAGCGCTGCTCCAGTTGACGTGCCGCTATGCAATGGCAACCAGCAGCATTTTTGCAACTGAATGGAGCAGTTGAACGAAATAGTGTTGTTATTTATTCGTGCTGTGTGGAAGAAATGTGGGTTTCTTTCAGTGCAGCATCCTGTTTGGTCTCAAGTTGTAGCAGGGCAGGCAGAGCTGGTGGATTACCACTGAGCAGGCCAACTCTTATTTGTTGGGTTTCAGTGCTAATGTCCGTATTAATGCATGTAAAGTTATTTAAATCACCTTGGCAGTTAAACATATCGGAGTACCCGATGGGAACCTCCTCTGTGCTGCACTATAATTTGGTTCTCAGTTCAATTCTATTTGCAGAAGTGACATGGAGTTTAAACCTACAGTCAGCTTTATTTACCAAATGTTGAGGTATCATTTCACCCAAATTACAAAAACAAAGCATATTTTCCCACATACCTTGTGCTATTGACCCTTCCTCCTGATGGCTTTGGTTTTATGGTGCCAAGTGTTCAGACATCCGTAAGTGAAATTTCTGCCCTCACTTGAATACAATGGAGAAAAATAACATTTTGTTTGTACAGTGGTTGAAATGTTACATTTGAAAAATTCTACAGCAGCAGAAACAATGTCCATGTAAATCTTGCTGCTCAGCAGACTTCACTGTGAACAGTTGTCATTGGAACTACTTTCTACTGAATAAATAGTTCCTATGAAACAACAACATCTGTTGATTATTTAGAGTTCCTCCTCCGTTGCGTTGTGGCAAAGGCAGAAATGTCAACGATTGATAACTCAAAATCTGGAACCATCAAACCAAAGCTACACAGTATAGCTCAATAAGAAGTTACACTGGTACAGGTAAGTGAGAAAGTATGGTTTGGTAAGGTGGTTGCACCTTCTCTTTAAGCTATTTAGTGTTACAAATTCACATCACACTTCGTGGTAACAGTTGAAATGATATCAATAAAGACAAATACGTCCTTTTCTGAAAACAGGTTTTGCATATATTAGAGTGTGGACACTAACTGGACGACATACTGATTTTCTGCTACATTACTGCTTGTAATGTAAAGTCATCTACTGGTGATCAGCAGAGAGCCATTAAATAGTGTTAGGGGAAATGTTTCAGTAGATAATTTTATTGAAAGCTGACTTTGATTTTATTTCATGTTAAAATGTGTGTGAATGTATATTTTATTTGACTGCATTTCCTGCCCAGGGACCACAGGGGTTCAGGAAGGCTTGTTTAGAAATGCTCAATCGCATACTAAGTGCTGATGAGAATATGATTCAGTTAGTGCTTGTATAGAGGGTGCAGCGTGGATCTCAGTTCTTTGTGAGTGCTTATATATGTGTGTGTCTGTGTGTTTGTGTGGGAGTGTGCACATTTAGCCCTTTCTCTTTCAGGTTCAGTCAGAGTCTCGGGTGGTGCAGAAAGATTCAGGCAGACTGCTGATAGCTGTGGTCCATACATACCACTTACTTTAGGCTATATGAAAGAGGGGAAGTCGCTTTTCTTCCTGTGTTGTTCTACGAAGTTAAGTGCTGCAGAAACCTACAGCATCGACAGTCAAATAAGTCAGAGCAAACCTTGAAAGCTTTTTTTTTTTTTAGTTCTTTTGATAGTTGTCAGAAATTTTGCAATCAGTGTGTCACTAAGAGGCATTACTCAAACACAGACACTATTTTATGCTTTTTGAAAAGGACTGATTCACTTTCATTTTGTTTAAATTGCATCAAAAATGTTCACAAACAGAAAGACCACAGAATTGATTGTAGAAGAAGGTCCCAGGAATTTAGAGGTTGAAATATCACAAATAGAAACAGAATCGACTTTACCTTGAATACATAAATGGTCTAATATGTAGAAATTTTGGCATCAGGTGTTGGAATATAGCTTCTTAACTTTAGCTCTTTTTTTTTTTTTCCTTCACTCTTATGCTAGGAGTGTGACCCCAGGGACAATGAGGCCCTCTGGTGTGTGTATGTATGTGTTGGAGGGAGGGGGAGAAAGACAGAGGGAGTCTGGGGCAGGGTCGAGGGGTGAAAGGCGGTGCTGATCCCAACAGAGCACGAGGGTCGCGGTGGCAGTCCGGTGGTCGGGAGGGGGTGGATTCTGATGGCGGCCCTCGTTTTAATAGAGACATCAAGACATGACAAAGACGAGCCTGACAGGCCAGCTGAATGGAGCTGCCGTGACAGAGCAGCTATCTTCAGCATCCCATACACCGCTCTCTTCACTGTTGTCACGCCCAGCACTCCCTTCTCCCTCATTCATGCCATCTCTCTTTTTGCATTAACTTATTGCATCAGCTTTCCACAATGCTGCCGGTCAGTTTGATGTGTCAGAGTTTGATGTGTGCGTCCACATTCATGTCAAGGCGCTGTTTGAATCTTTACATCGGGGCAGGAAAAGGTATTGGATTACGGTTTTTAAATAAGCCCTAATGAGTTTCACAAGTAGACGTGAGGCTGGACGAGATTAGCATACTTTAATATATTTCCCGATCACATCTGGTGTGTTACTTAGGTGGTAGCCTGTGCTGCCCTAATGAATGGCAAATATGCAGCACGTTATTTGTGATTTTATTCACCACTTCTCCGGGTTTGTATTGACTGAGGCCAGGGCCAGACAGAAGCGCCTGAATATTGATGGTGTAACTTAACCAAAGATTTGGTATCTGAACAGCTCAATTATCTAGACAGTCATTGATTTTAGAATGACTGAGGAATTCAAACAAATGCAAATTCTTGTCATTTTGGCCTTGAAGCAGGGTTTTCAAGTTACAGCTGTTGGATTTTGTCATTCTTGAGTCGAGGGCTTGCCTTAAGGTTGTTGTTTCTCCTACTAGTTAGAGTCATGAATGATGGTATATAAATTACTTTTAATTTGGACTTGTATTTTAGTTATCTCTAGCGACACACTTTTTGCTGATAGATGTCGTGTATCTTGAGTGGTGTAATTTAGGTATGATAGTCAGCTAGACTAAGTCTTGACCGTGATTTCCAGTTCTTTGTGTAACTTCTTGCTGATACAGTTTGGCTTGTGAAGTGCTGAGCGGGTTGTTACAAGCCAGCGGTATCACCTGTCTCATTAATCTTATAGTTTTTGAGGTTATTGATAAAAATAACTGTGAATAGGGTGGCTCAGTGCAATAGTTTAATTTCCATGTTTTCGTCTCTGTGTCACCACAGTTTTGGACCAGTGCTCATTCATTTACTCTCACAGGATAATAATAATCCTCCTCTGTTCCTCCTCAGAGCGTCTTGTCTTGGCCTTGAGGGGGCACCAGCATGAGTCAGGAGTCACTGGAGTCTGGTAAGAACTACTCTGTGAACAGCTGCGTGAAATGAGTAAGATAAAATGTTGGAAAGCAGTTTGGAAAGGAGCAATGTTTTGTGTGTGTGTGTGTGTTCCAGATGGAGACTCTGCTCAGGATGTGTGTGACTTCAACTGGGATGACTACCTGGAGGAGACTGGAACCGTATCTGTGCCCCATCACGCCTTCAAACATGTGGGTGCTGACATCCTAGCAACCCAGCTTACACACATCTCTGGATAAGCTTGTACCAGCTACTCATAATCTATTACTTAGCTTCTGTGTAAATTGATTACTGAGATTAAAGTAAATGGTAGTTAGTTTCGAACGATGAATTAAATCTGAACCATGACTCACATGCATAGAATGTGTCAGCGGGTCAAGCCCTTAGTAATGTGTAAAGTGGTTCCTAAGAAACACCTTCAGCAGCATCCGATCACAAAGCAAGTCACAGCATAAACACACAAGTCACTGTAGCATTACCAGTTGTAACAAAGCAGGTGAAGGTGCTATATACTGTGAAAATATCCAAAAAGAGAAACTTTATTGACAATGCAACACCAAGCGGTCAGCCAGCTAGAAAGCTACAAAACAGAAAAATGTCAAACACTGCACAATCATTGGTTGTTAGGAAGTCAATATATCATTGCACAGCCTTCTCAAGGACAGTAATATTAAAGGCGAGTGGGTAAGGTTAATTTTTCTGAAATACCAAAAGTTTTTAGTCAGAATTTGAATGTCTGTTCAGCTCATTTCAGTGGTAATTTTTACCAAGCTACAGTAGTAGGCAGCAATCCATTTCCTGTAGTTGGCCTGGCCCTGCGTCACTCAAAAAAACAGTCAGCCAATCAGAAGAGGGCTCATAGACAGACACAAAATGTCCTGATGTTGTTCAAGCTCCAAACAGAAGTGTTAGAGAAGAGATGTAACTATATCAATCACAACTTCAGATATAACTCTGGAAAAATGTAAGTTTGCATAATACTTATGCAAACTGGCAGATTGGTTTGATTGGAATAAAAGTCATTATTAGCATAGAACAAAAGTAGTTTCTTTTATTTTTGCACTTTTGTTGGTGGGTTTTTTTTTGTGTGTAAAACTGAAATTGGTTTAAATGTAACTTTTCAATAAAATGAATGACTTCATGTTTCTCTATTCTTCTGTATCTTTCTCAGGTGGACCAGGGTCTACAGACCGGACTGACTCCAGGCATGAAGCTGGAGGTGTGTGTGCGCTCAGAGGCCGACAGCCCTTACTGGGTGGCCAACATCATAACTACATGCGGCCAGCTGCTGCTGCTACGCTATGAGGGATACCAGGATGACCGGCGTGCCGATTTCTGGTGTGACATCATGACGGCAGACCTCCACCCGCTGGGCTGGAGCCGCCAGCAGGGCAAGACCATGAGGGCCCCTGAGGGTGAGGCATGGCTGCGGTTGGCAGGGTCTGTTTTTTGTTGTGAAAGGTATTGTTTAAACTGTAATCCACCTATGGACACTCAAAGGTTGTAGAGTTGAGTGATTACATTAAAAGTGGCTGATATGCAGGGGATCAACAAACATCTGCGATGAAATGTTGCTCTGGTGCCAAATATTATATATATATATATATTATATATATATATTTAATTTTGTGCATTTGACAAATTGCAGATGTGAAGTTTATACATATTTCTGTAGATATTTTTGCTTTAGGATTTTTTGTCTTTTTTCTGAGTGCTTGGGGGACAGATGAGCAGTGGAGAAGTCACATGGTTTTTCATACCATGCACATGTTGTCAAAATGCTGTTCGATGGTGGAACACAGCTAAGTAATTGCACTTTTGTTCAGCATAAGGAGGAGTAATGAATATGTCTGTTCTCCCGATACAAAGCTGCCATAGCTGCTCACAGGTGAAAAAGCTTGTATTTTGCTTCTGATGTTTTGATTTTCATGGCTGGAAAATGGGCAAGAGCTTCACAGTTTTTGATGTTAAGTGCTGTAGCAATTTTAGTGTTTTTATTATGTAAATCGTTAATTTACGCTGCCCTATATTAACACTTTATAACTAGATATGTTAACTTGTTGAAACAGAGAAATATTATGAAATGAAATGCCAGGTCAGCCAAAATAAATCTTCCTTGTTCAGAATATGGTCGCTGACAATTAGATAACACAGATGCACATTGTTCACAGTATGAAGGTCCTATGATGGGATCATCTGTTGTGTATGATGACTTTCTGTGGTTTTTCTTATTTATTAGCTGATGCTGTGATTCAAGGTGGCTGAGTGAGAAAGGTCAGAGTGTTGTGTGTGTGATCCTGAGCCCACCTGGTTGTTTGGTGAATAAACTAAACACTGTATGCATATGATCCACCTCAGGTGTGCGTGAGAAGCACCAGGACTGGGAAGCTCTGCTGGAAAAGGCCCTGGCGGAGGAGTGCAGCGTGCCTGCCAACCTGCTGGAATTGGTAAGGCATAGGAACGGAGCAGCTATCCTTTCTTAAGAGTACAATCGCACCCAGGGTGCGGCATTAGCTTTTGTCTGTCTCTGTCTGAGCCACAAACAGTCTGCTCTATCTGTACTGATATGATTAATCTGACAACACATAATGCTGTAAATAAAACAGTTGAGGTTGTTACAATGAAGTCAGACTTTCACCATTATTTTTTAAGTGGGGAGGCATGTTTGGTAAATACAGCTGACATAAGAAAAACACCAAGTTGACAGTTTTTACCCTCAGGTGATCAGATTCGTGATTCTGCAGTCTCTACACACACACGCACACTGTACAGCTGTCATGTCTTGTTTTACTGTTGTTTGCTATGTCTTTTAGACTTAAATCTCCAAGCATGTAGAGTGTTTGTAATTCCCATTTTGAAATGGCAAAAAGACAGGGCAAAAACTTCACACTTAAAACGTCCATTGGAATAAATGTGAACTTTAACTGAGTACGATTTTATCTCTTATGAGGTCTGGCATGCATACCCAGCCTGAAGTCTACAAAACCCAAGGCTCTGAGCTTTTGTTTACAGCACCATGGCTGTGCTGCTGAAAGCAAATTCGCTTTAGGAACAGCCTGTGAAATTCTTTAGAGCCATTAGTTTGCTTTCAGTGACCGTGCTTCAGTTCTGCCACTTAGTCATGCAGTGCATTCTCTCCCAGTACAAATTTGTCGCCTTGCTTAGGTGTGTGTTCATTTGGGTTTGTCCCCCCACCCCCACAGCCTCAACGTGGTAGAGACCCAGTGGAGCTCCTGTGTGCAGGCTGCTATGTGGAGCTCCAGGACAGTGCAGACTCGGAGCTGGCCTGGGCTGCTGAGGTGGAGGAGAATGTTGGAGGGCGACTGAAGCTGCGTCTCGTAGGCACCGAGGGCCTCCCAGACACACCCGCAACTGTCTGGCTCTTTTACCTCCACCCACGCCTCCACCCTCCCGGCTGGGCCAAAGAGCACGGCTGTACCCTCAGGCCTCCCTCAGGTCAGTGGCACTGACACGGGTCAGATGATATAATTAGAAACAAAAGGAAGAAAGGGAAAATTATGTCTAGATCTTTACTGCCAAAGGAGGCACGAGTAATAGTTGGAAGGATACAAGACAAATTCACATTGCAATCATGGACAGGTTACATGTCCAATTATATAGTATAACTATATAAATGGACATGTGTGGACCCCATTATAACTTCTTACACTGTGTAATTTATGTAGAGTCATGTCTGATGTTTTATTACTAATTATTGAGAAAATCATAGAATGTCATGTTTACTCCTACTTGCTACTCAGATCTGTAATTTTATTGTATGTATTCACAGTATGTGAGGTATAGTAACATTTTTCAATACTTTGACAAGTGCACAGTGAGAAAATACAAGACACTGATATTCAAAACGTAATGGTATCCCACTAGACCTTGAAATTGATTTTCCATGCAGGATTAGATAGATCATTGTTTTCAGGGCCACGATCTGCTAATACTCTTCAAGTGAATAAAGTTTGTTAATATGCAAGATGTAAGAAGCACTGCAGGCTGTATCTCTTTCCTGACACAGCTGATCCACCTTCTGGTACCACTGCAGCTAAAACCTTGTTGATATTTAATTCCAGGCTTTTATATTGTTAAAATGGTGGGGTGTTTTTCTATACCTGATACCCTGCTTTTGCAAGTTAATAACCAGATGTAGTGAGCAGTAAAAGTGATTTGAAAGAAATCATAATGTTAAAGGTAGACCTTCAGGTGAGCCATTTTATATTGCGTTTCCTCATAGCATAAAATAGTGGGGGAAATATTATGCATTTTTATATCCAACAAAAGGTAACAACTGAAGTTCAGCCTTATTAATTCTGCATGTCATCTTGTTTATAAGGCCGCCAGGAACCTAGTGCCCTGTGATAAGAAGTTTGTGTGTTTTGTGGTTGTGAAATTGTGGAGGATTTAGTTTTTTGCTTGTTTAATTAATTGTGGGGTCCTTAGAGGGGTGGAGGGATAGATAAGAACAAGCTGACATGCAGATATAAACTCAGACATTCGGGTATAATTCAGAAAGTTCGCAAAGTAAAATTCAGATGGATGTTCTACCGTTTTTATTTAAATATGTAATTGATAATTAAATGATGCTGCAGTCACCAGGAAATCAGGTTTTGCTCTTCAGCAGCTGATTTGTGTGTTTGCTTGTGTCAGATCTGTTGGCACTGCGGAAAGAGGAAGAGTGGGAGGAGGTGAAACAGAGGATCAGTGACCTGCCTCAGGATGAAGCTCTGACTGCCGAGTTCAGTAAGGTACTGCAAACCACGCTCTTATTTGTCCCTCCTGACGCACACAACTTTGTTTATTTGGTCGTTAAGATTTGATAATTAGGCATAAAGCAAGAGTTGTGACCTTCTCCTCCTCCTTCAAAATGACTGTGTTTGTATGTGTGTGCTGTTTGTCTCAGGATCAGCCTACCATCGCTGCTCATTGTTTCAAGGAAGGGATGAAACTGGAGGCTGTTGACCCTGCTGCTCCTATTTCCATCAGGCCTGCCACTGTCACCAAGGTAACAGACTTTCCTATCAAATCTGTCTCTGCTATGCTGCAATGTTAATCTCCTGTTCGCTATTTATTGCCCTTAAATTTTTATCCTTTCCATCATCGTAGTTAGTAGTAGTTGTTGTTGTAGTTAAGAAATTATTCCCCAACATGCCTCAGCATGGCTGAAATGCTATTGGTTGAAATTCAGAATTTAGCTATTTAAGACTTGTCCCAACAGATCTCCTTGACTTTGCAATCAGCTGGACACAGTCTGTTGTGTGACTCAGAGAAACAAAACAGATGGCGATGTCAATTAAAAATGTCTGGAAGTGTCCCAAATTGACCTCGTCTCTTTTTCAGGTGTTCGATGAGCAATACTTCCGAGTGACGATGGACGACCTTTGTGGTATTGAGGAGTCAGAGGCTGCAGGGCGGTCCTTCCTGTGTCACAGAGACAGTCCAGGGATCTTCCCTGCTCAGTGGAGCCTCAAAAATGGGCTCCCTCTCAACCCCCCACCAGGTCTGCTTCGACAAAAGTTGTCTCTTGATAACCACTTATTTTTATCAATTATCTGTGATATCAGAAAGTAAGGAATGACGGTGATCAGATCACTCAGGCTGCCTCTCTCTTCTTGACTTTATTTGGTTCCTTTATTTGCCCTTGCTTATCTCTTTCTGTCTGATCTTTCTTCCTCCTTTCTTTATTTCATGACGTGCAGGATACCAGGGTCCAGACTTTGACTGGGCAGATTATCTGAAACAGTGTGAGGCTGAGGCTGCTCCTCAGCACTGCTTCCCAACTGTAAGTCAACCTGCGTTTTAACCATTTCACAACAAGTTGTGCTCAGGCTTTAGTATGAAAAACGTCATCATGTGCCCAACAATACAGAATCAGATCCTGGTTAGACTCCTATTTGTAACATGAGCTGTACAGTGAAGAAAAGCTATAGTGCATTTTGTGTTCTCCACTCGTCATTGTCAAGATGACAATTAAATGTGGGTTTCTTTTGTACATTAATATTATTATATGATAATGTATATATATTCACACAACAGTAATATACTGCTGTTGTGTGAAAGCTGCAGTGCATGTTCCAAAAATGAATTAAATTTTTAATCACTTTTAATAATCTATCATAACTAAAATCTTGTTACTTGGATTGCAAGTAAAAAATACAAATAATTTTTTTAACAAAAACAAAAATAAATCTGCCTGTATGTGATATAATTCCAAAAAAGAGACGGAAAATCACATTTTTCCTCTAAAAGAACTGCAGCAGCCTTTAATTTTTTATGTCTACCATGTGCTGTTTCTTGTGTACACAGCTTGGCACATGCACATTGCAAATCACCAGGTTTGCTGCAGCAAGAGTTCAGGGCTGATCAGCATCATGTTGGGAAACACAGGTTGAGCACAGCTCAGTTCAATGCTCTAAGTCATAGTTTTTCTACAGCAGATTTGTTCTTTTTGCAACCTTGAAGCTTTATACAAGGAGAAAATATATGTTATATACTGCAATCAAAACATAGGAAGTGAGACTGCTTATTTGAATGACAGATAGATCAAATGCTTGTGACGAGATCATGTTTCTGCAGGGTGATGGTTTGTAAAGAGCTGGCCCACTGTGACTTTTCTCCCCTTTATCAGAGAGCAAATATGTGGCGATTTCATAGTGGATCAAAATCACAGAACACACAAATATCCACTGCTGTGAAATAGCTCTCAGGTTTTTTCCCTTCTCTGTTTACCTGCCAGGAGCAGTGTGACCACATCTTCAAAGAGGCCATGAAACTGGAGGCTGTCAACCCGTTGTCACCTGAGAACATTCATGTGGCAACAGTCACCAGGGTCAAAGGGCAATACATTTGGCTCAGCCTAGAAGGTGAGATGAGACACTGAAAGAATGTGCTTATTTTAGTAGATTAAAATAGATAAAAATTAACACTTATAACTTCTGTGCAGTCCAATAGCACATTTCTGACAATGACATGTAGAGCATTAACCCATGTGGATCTAATCTAGTTGAGCAGATGATTTTCTCTCAATGGGGAAGACAGGAATGTTAGAAACAGTGATTATTGATCAGGTATGACTGACAATTGCATCTCCCTGGCAAAACACATTTCTTACACTTATAAGCTGATAAAGAAAATTGTTTTTTGGGGCGTTGAAAGTGTTGAAAACATTTTGGAAATATCACTGTAAAATTGATGTTCAAATTAATGTTTGCATGTGGAATTTGGTGTTTTGTCACAGGTAATCTTGCAAATAGAAGCAAATAATTTGAAAAGTTAATTTTTTCCCTTATTACAAGACATTTTGATGTCTTAATGTCTCCATTTAAAATATCATGTGCGTGTGTGTATATATTCTTGCATTCATATATGGAGAAATGATGCCACTTCTACTGGCTCTAGCTGAATTTTTGTCATCCACACCAGTAAGAATGTAGTCCGTGCCATTTCTACCGCTGCTCACTGTGTATCAAATGGGATTTCCTACAAGCTCTGTGTGTGTGTTTTTGTAGGACTAAAGCAGCCGATGCCTGAGCTGATAGTTCATGTGGACTCCCTTGACATCTTCCCTGTCAGCTGGTGTGAGACAAATGGCTATCCACTCATCTATCCCATCAAGCCTTCAGGTATACGTGTGGAATTAGTCACCATAGTGGACTCTCGTGGTCTTCACACATCTGCCATAACAAGACTGTTACTAATGCTGCAATAAACATAATGCAGTTGTTTTGCAGGGTTAGAGTTACCCTGACCACCATATTAGTGACATACTGTAATAGTGTGACTGGGCACTCATGAATCCTTCCTTGTTTTTCAGTTGAGAAAGAGAGGAAGATCGCAGTGGTGCAGCCAGAGAAACAGTGAGTACAAGATGCAGGGTGGGGGCATTGACTGGTTTATTGGTTTGAATGGAGGGAGTCCAACCACCTTTCAACATCTAACTCAGTTTTCATCTCTTCACAGCAGAGCTCCACCGAAGTCTTCGTCACCCGACACTGTCAAGCAGCAGATGGGCAACCACTCAGAAACAGGTGAGTGGTATGACTCAGGTCTCAGTGGAGGATCCCAGACTGTGATATATTATATCTACTGACTGTGTGTGGTTGTTCCATCATTTGTATCTCATTTTGCATCCACGTGCAGGACAGGGGAACGGGAAATACTGCTGTCCCAAGATCTACTTTAACCACCGCTGTTTCTCAGGACCTTATCTTAACAAGGGACGCATCGCTGAGCTACCTCAGTTCATCGGCCCTGGAAACTGCGTCCTCGTGCTCAAAGAGGTGAAAAAAGATAATTTAGCTCTTTACTGCAATGTAGAGACCAGTAACGGCTGCCGATCTACTGCAGTTTAATTTTTTTGGATCAATGTCTGCTCTCAAAATGTATATGGTGGGTTTTTGACATTAAAATGCTACACATAACATCATTAAAAAAACAGACCTAACCCTCCAACTTGTAGACAACCTATAAGTGTTGCATTTCTATGCATGTCTTGTATCAAGGTATTGACTCTGCTGATAAACTCGGCATACAAGCCCAGCCGTGTGCTGAGAGAGCTGCAGTTGGACCAGGAGAGCCGCTGGCAAGGCCATGGAGAGACACTCAAAGCCAAGTGAGTTGAAAAGCCACTTAATCCTCAAATCAGAATTCTCCGCTCTTTAGAAAACCTGCAGGAATATCACAAGTGTTCACAGCCTGCCTATATTAGGGCACATGATGGATTAAAAATGTACTTAAATACACAAATGTGAATAAATATCTGGACACTGGAACCTGGATGCTGATACTACATTAAAGCAGTCATTTAGCTGACACCATGTGGGTTACTTCTAAGAGAGAGCTTGTTGGTTTTAACAACCTTGTTTAATCAAACACGAACATATTAGGAGCTTAAATGAGTGGGAATTCATTCAGATACATTTTTACCTTTTTTGTTTTTGAAGGCCTGCCCATGATTTTTAACCTACTATTTTCTGGAAATATGAAAGACTTATCACAGTTGGTTCACTGTTCAACATTGCTTTTCTTCAAATATCAGGTACAAGGGAAAGAGTTACCGGGCCACTGTGGAAATCGTCCGCACTGCAGACCGTGTGGCAGACTTCTGCAGGAAAACCTGCATCAAGCTAGAGTGCTGCCCGAACCTGTTTGGACCTCGCATGGTTCTGGAGCGCTGCTCAGAGAACTGCTCTGTCCTCACCAAGACCAAATACAGTAGGTGGTTTACACAAGTAAAGATAGATTGTTGAGCCTGTAAATGATTTATCAGATTATCAGTGAAGACAGTGAACATAACAGCTGATGACTGACTATTAGGGGGTTAGAAGTATGAATACTTGCTTGTCAGTTGTCACCTTAATTATGAACATTATTCAGACTTACTCTCAATCAACACAAAAGCTCTTTTTTCTTGTTCAGAAACATTCAGCTCTTTTCAGTTGTGTTAATCATGAATAGAAAAATGATCAATGGGCGCATAAATGTTGAACAGAAATTCGGTGAAGCAGAGGGACAGAATTTGTCATTTAGAAATTGAAATAAACGTCCACAAGCAGTGAATAAGCAGATGTGTGTGTCAGTGTTGGCATCTTTCCTCTTTTTGCCACCACAAAAGTCTCAGATGTGTTGATGTTTACTGCAGCTGCACCACAGTTGGGGTTAAGAAACTGATGCAATTTGATAGCAACAACACAAATGACTACTGTTTCTCTTTTGTCTCTTATGTTTTCATATCAACCCAGACAGCACACACTCTCCATAGAGAATAGGTGTATTAAAGAATACACATATTGAACTCAGATTGATCGATTCATTTGAGCCCACTACAAAATTCCTGTCTCAATAATATGTTAAAACCCTTCCCATGTAAGATGCAACACAATAAGCCTGTTGTCTTCTCTGCAGCATATTACTATGGTAAGAAGAAGAGTAAACGCGTTGGCCGTCCACCCGGGGGCCACTCCAACCTAGAGGGTGGAGTGAAGAGAAGAGGGAGGAGGAGGAAGAGGAGGAAGCAGCTCTTTGTCCATAAGAAGAGACGCTCTTCAGCCTCCGTGGACAACACACCTGCTGGGTCTCCACAGGTAAGACACATACATATGTTCTTCGTTAAGCATCACATCACAGGGTACATAAGTCATCATTGTTAAACTAACATTGTTCCCTTTTGGTTTTTACTTTAATCTGCGCTAATACATTTTTTTTGTCCTTATCTTTGGCTTGCAGGGCAGTGGAGAGGAAGAGGATTTAGATGAAGATGACTCTCTGAGTGAAGACTCTGGCTCAGAGCTGCAGGATGATCTCCAGGATGATTCCGAACAATCTGTTGGGAAGTCTCAGCCCACCACGCCAACACCCTCGCCACCAGCAACACCCAGGCCCACACGCAGACGCCGGAAACCCCGTTCACCCTCTTTCTCTGATGATGAGAACCGCCCTCCCTCACCAAAGGTAAGGAAAGTTAATGAAGAAAAAAATCCCTTTCATCATTTAAAAATATTTATCTTCTGGTCTTTTTTATAGCTATTCTTCCAAACACTATACTTGTAATGAATACTTCAAAAATTCCTGTTAGCAATAAATCAGTTTTTGCACTATGCCCCACTAAATATAACTCCTTGCTCAATAACATTTTGAATGATCTTTCCACAACATACTCTATCTCATTGTCCTGCTTCAAGGAAACAAAATGCTCTGTAACTGCTGTTTCACTGTGACCTGGACTCTTGGCTCTAAATGGCTTATATGCAAATCAACAAGACTCAAACGGCCAGTACTTCTTTTATGAAAGGTTTCGGTCGGAAAGCCCTCTTCTCAGAATCAGTTGTAATAGTTGAAATAAGCTGTGAGCCTTTCCACTTCGGCTGGGAGATCTCCGAGTCTCTGTTTGACTCACCCCGTCTTGTGTGTTTATAGACCTCAAAGACTGAGCCTCCTCAGAAGTTGTGTTTGGACACCAGCCCCCTGGAGTGGAGCGTTACAGATGTGGTTCGCTTCATCAGGACCACTGACTGTGCACCTCTTGCAAGGATTTTCTTGGATCAGGTGAGAAATGTTCACAGACTTAATGGCCACTCAAGATGAGAGCTCACGCCACTCGACTGCAATAAGTGCAATTACTCACTTGTATTGTATCCACGGTCACACATCAAAACATTTTACCAGCTGAAGAAAGTTGAGCTAAAAACAAACCATATATAGAAAATGCATTTCCTATAAACTTATATGTGTTTGTAGGAGATTGACGGACAGGCGCTGCTGCTGCTGAACCTCCCAACAGTGCAGGAGTGCATGGACCTGAAGCTGGGACCGGCCATTAAGCTGTGCCACCACATCGAGAGGGTCAAGCTGGCATTTTATCAACAGTTTGCTACGTAGCTGATGGGGAATGAAGTTTGGACATGACTACATCCTGTTCTGTGTATTAATCCTGTGAAAACACTGTATTTTCCCATTTTGACTTTTCTTACACTGGACATCCTTTAGAATCCTACATATACCACATTGTGTCAGCCAAGCATGGACATAAGAGGGATGAAGAAACAATTTCCTGGGCCTTGACAAAAAAAAAAAAAACAAACAAAAAAAACAGCAAAGAAGAAGCGATGCATTGGTTGAGAAACAATTTAGGTGCTGTTTAGGAAAGCATAGCACAGAGAGGACTGAAAGAGAAGAATTCAAGGCACTCCTATGCCATAAATAAATGTAAGAGCCTTAATTGAATCCAGCTAATTTTTCATTAATATAATCCATCATCATGGATATGCTTTTAAGCATGTAAGTTGGTTACGAGGCATGTTTTAATAAGGCCCTTTTTACTTATTTTTAAATGTAATTGTATCTTCTGAGTGCCTTGGATTCGCCTCTTTTATTTCCTCTTTCTGTATGACAAAGAGTGACTTAGTGCGAGTGCTACATCTCCATTGGTCTATTGTATCCATTCATGACCTCCAGCCTGCCTTGCTGTCTCTACTAGGCAGCACTGAATTGTGGCTTTCACTTGTCACACTATGGCCCAGAATATTTGGTATCTGCTAGTCAACATCTGCTGTTGTCTGCTGGAGTCAGAAATGAGGTGATTCTGGTGATTTCACACTGAAGTCTAATTTTACTGAAAAGATAAGTTCAACTTTTTTAGTGCTGGTGAGGGTACACACAGGATACGACAGCCCACTTACATTGAAGCACTTAAAACCAAATCTTGTTTTTCACAAAATCTGTTAAACTGCAAAAGCTCCAACCTGCATCCTGAAGCACTGGGATCCTTATGGTTTCTAGTTTCAAGAAATCATTTGGCCTTTCAATTAAAAAAAAGACAAAATTGTTTGTATACAGATGAAACTACAAGGTACATACAAGTAATACAGTTTGCAAGTTTCTCAAAAGCCAGAGATAAAATTAAAGTACATGAACTGATTATAGTGGATTTCAAAGAAAAGTCAGTAGGCAAGACAAGAAATTTGATTTTAGTGTGAACACTGGACACATACAGCACTGACACATCTGCATAAAGGGTCCTTTATCTCAAGAGATTAAATTGCTTTCTTGTTCAAGCCTCTATAAAAAGACCAGTTTACAGTTCAAGGATTCTGTAATGCAAGCACAAGCAAAACCATGTACTGTTAGGTGGTATGCAAATATGACAGTGCATGTTTGTATATATTGTATATACTCAAATATCTTCTAGTGCAACAGGGTGATTAGAAAGAAAATCTATTGAGCAAATAACGTTCTGCATAAGGAATGAGCTAATGCCCTAAATATACAGTATATTTGCACAGAATAAACCTGAACCGTCTCAAATGGGGAGTATGGTTAAAACAAATTCATGAGTCATATGAGCCATTTCATATCATTGAAAAGTCGTTTTTTTTTAAAAAATCAAATTAACTTAATAAAACGGGCGGTTTTAAAGCAAGAAGATACTCTTAAAAATGCTTTTGTAAATCAGTTCCTATTTTTACTTGTTCCTGTAGTGCGAATTATTGTAATGTGCTTTATTTTGTGTGAGAAAAACCTCTGTGGATTCTTTGTTTACTCATTTGCTTGTAGTTACATCAGTACTTAAAGCAATGGAACATATTTTTATCTCATGTTTAAAGATTAATACTATTTAAAGAGAACACTGCAATAAAAACGGCGAACAACGGATTTTAGACGTCTCCTGGTGTTTGTCCTACAATTCCCAGCATGCAGTTTGTGGATACGCAGGTCACATGACCCAACGTCTGTCAACATGAGTGGGCACTGCTGGGCAGGGAAGCAGCTGGATGTACGCGAACCGTGACCTGCAATTATTTATCATATTCATTTTTTTTTTTTTAATGCAGAGGAGCTGTTTATACAGGCGTTAAAGTCACGAACGACCAGTGCACGGGCTGTTTATTTAATGCCCGAGAGAAAATATAAGTTTGCTAGCCTGGTATTAGCTTCATGTAACTGATGACTTAGCTTGAAGGCTAGCTAGGTAGGTGATGATAGCGGCGTCTCAGCCGCTGGATTTTTTTTTTGTTTATTAAATAGACGTTTGTCAATCGGCATTAATTAACTTCTGACTGGTTGACCCGCACTGAACGTCACATTTAAGATAAGTTGTTACCCTGCTATTGTCTTTTAGAGTAGTTATGCGGTATAGGTGTAACTCGAGTGTCTGTCACTAATGTTAGCTCGCAGATTAGAAGATTCCGGGTCGAGCCAGGAAAGGTTTTCTCTGCTGCACAGACGCTCTAAACACAAAATATTGCTTTTTAAATGTTGCAGCTCGGTTTTAAAGTGTTAAGAGGAGTCAGGCGGAGCTACATAGTACGTTATTGTAACTTCTTGTAACCCCGTTTGAGCGACGGTTTACTTCTCTATGACATAAAGAGCCATGTCTTCATGGGTGTCTGAAGCAGGAGAATGAGTGCTTGCTTGCGAGGGAGAGGATGCCACCGTCTTTCACTGAAGACTGTCCTGCTTAATATATCGATTAGCTGACCATCAACTGAGGGGAGGATTGGGAAGCCTACAGAGTCTCAGCGTGAGAAGCTAGCGCCCCCGGCTTTCTTAATTAGTCTCGATCAGCTCCTCTGTCCCATGGCTGCTGTTAGTGGGGTCAACATGCTGTCCCAGCTCGTAGACGTGGCAGGTCCAGGAGGAGCAGGGCTGCCCGCTGTGTCCTTAACCAACTCGTCGGTGCCCTCCAGCCCGACGCCAGGTACTGATAACCGGGGGTGCGAGAATGGCGCCTTGATGGACTCGTTTGGGATTTTCCTGCAAGGACTTCTCGCCGTGATGGCTTTCAGCACGCTCATGTGTGAGTATGACCAGAGGTCTGCTGTGTGTCAGATATCTGACACCAGCTGCTGATGTAACCGGGCAATTATCCAATAGCATCACTCGGTTAATCAAATACCATATTGATCACAGCTGGGAGGATCATGACTGTAGAACAGAGGTGGACTAACAAGAGTGAGGTAGAAATGCCTTCCCTCGCCTTTAAAACGTAATGCAGGGGTTTTAGTTCAATATGGGGGTAATAAAAGCTGCCTACTCTCTACACTTCCTGCCACATGACCTTTCCTGATACGTAATATATATTTTGCCCCTCATGTTAAAACTCATACAGAGTGTTGCAAACATCGATAATGTGTGTTGGAAGGACATTCAAATTGTGATAAGTGCCTACAGCTCTTATTTACTTGTGCAATACTGCTTTGCATGCAAAGAACTGTACCAGTAGAAGGTACACTACCTCGGGTGATGGTTGTTCAATATCCCCTGCAGCTGTTTGACAGTAAAAGACATTTCTCTTTACTGAGTGTTTTAAAGGAACTATATATGTGCATTTTAAAAAGACACTGTTAAAACTGTGTTTGAACAACTGTTGCCCTCTAAGCTCATTCTTGTTTAATTTCTCCCTGTGAATCATCTTGATATGTTCTTTCAATCCCTGGGTGAGGTAACTTTACATTAGAGCTGGCAGCCGAAATTATATTTAGGTACACAGGGAAACACTGACATGGAAAAGAAAATCATTCTCAAGATTTTGCCGTGGTGCCATTCACTCAGTGTCTGGCACTGCATAAACAGCTGTGTGACCTAATGAGAGCAGCAGCCTCAGTGCAGTGAGGAATGTTCAGCATTTCTTTGTTTTGTTTTTTTTGTTTTGTTTTTTTTGCTCGAGGCAGCTCTCTGAGTCGAAGGAGCAAGGTCTGAGGCCTCCGCCTGTGTTCACATCACATCCAGCTGCATGCAGGGTGCGTTCAGTCTGAAGTCACACTTGCATTCAGAGAAGGAACTGAGGTCATAACTCGCATTAACTTGCCCACATGAAAACACAAAAAGCCCTCAGTAAATGTTTGGGCAACATTACAGCATTTAGTGCAAGTTTAGAGAGCTCATATTGTTTGATGAAGAAGGTCCCTGTCCAGTTTAGGTATCTCAGCTTCAAACAATGCATTTAATGGAAGAGTCCGTCTCTTGACGATAGAAAAGTCATGTCATAACCCTGATGCTCCCCTGTCATCATGCTGCTCTGTGTCGTAGTAGTTTAAAGAAGACAGTGATGGGGGTGTCATGGAAAACAAGCCACTATTGTGAAGAACAGCAAGAGCTTTATTTGTGATGGACATTTCACTGCTTTCAGTGATGAGCGCTCTTGCATAAATCCCCCAGACTCCTTTACACACAGTGATTAATTAAAGTGACGACTTCTTAAAAGCCCATAACGTAAACACCCCATACATCCGTACACATAAACTGAATACAGTAGTTGCAGAGTCTGTACCCAGGGAACAATGGTTGCACACACTAGCATACTTTAAACCTCTTCCATGCAATGTAACACAAACTGTCTTATTTCTTTTCAGTCTGATTCTGGACAAACAGTTTAATCTTCATCACTTTATTACAACCATGTCTCTTAAAACGGTCAGGCTATATGTACAATTTTGAATACCAAACACAAGCTTGATCAACTTCTCCCATTGCTGCAACATTTTTTTATTTCCTGTTAACTGTCGTCTGAAAAAATAAGGAAATCGGATTAATCATTTCACAGCTGCTCTACATGATATTAGGTCAGGTTTTAAGTTATGATCCAGGTCACTAGTTCTGCTTCCTCTGTGACCAACAACATATTGCCCTTGCTCAATCCTCTGTCCTTGTATCATACAGTCTGTCTCACTTCAGCTTAAATAGCTACTATTCAGTTTCCTGTAGACTAGATGAGC
The DNA here is from genome assembly GCF_021018895.1 of Seriola aureovittata. NCBI lineage: Eukaryota > Metazoa > Chordata > Actinopteri > Carangiformes > Carangidae > Seriola > Seriola aureovittata. The sequence continues at coordinate 8,330,029 of NC_079365.1, read as the reverse complement.
AACTTTCTAAAGTTTCACTCGTGAACTTGCTTGTGTGATAGTTTAACTGCCCTAAAAGGACACATAAACCTACATTCCCAAATTAAAACATGTTAGTAAAAGACTAGATTTTCAGCTGGATTAAATAAATACTCTACTATAAAACCCATGAAATGCTCACTGGTCATTTGACAGCTCAAAGGAGACCTGTGAAGATATGTTTGATTGATTCTGGGAACCTCTGTGTTTGTGTGTGTTATCTGTTGTAAAATCCTACAATCTGTGTGGTGCTCTCTTTCCTCTACAGTGAAACGCTTCAGGGAGCCCAAACATGAGAGGAGACCCTGGAGGATCTGGTAAGACAGCTGAGCCAGCTTAAATTCATTTCTCTGCAAAGGTATCAAATGGATTGCCTCAGAAGCATATCGACTGTCCTGTGTCTCTGCAGGTTCCTGGATACCTCAAAGCAGGCCATAGGGATGTTGTTCATCCACTTTGCTAATGTCTACTTGTCTGACCTCACAGAGGAAGATCCCTGCTCACTGTGAGTCAATCCTGTGTTTGACTGTTCTCCTCATCACAATTACCTGTTGGTGATTCTGCATGTTACAGATATGTCACTATGAAACTGTTGAAATTAGGATTATTTAGCTTTGTAGATATAAAGTGTTGAATCCTTAGGAAAACTCTAACTGACAGACACACTTTTCTTTCTCTCCCAGATACCTCATTAACTTCCTGTTAGATGCTTCTCTGGGCATGTTGCTGATCTACGCTGGGGTGAGAGCTGTCAGTGCTATTGTAGAGTGGAGGCAGTGGGATTCTCTGCGTTTTGGAGAATACGGTGAGAACCATACGTCTGAGTGGTAAAGTGGAAGCTCCAGCATATTCCTAAAATGCCTGTAATGCCCAATGGAGGGCAGTAGCTGCCCCTAGTACTGCAATGCTGCAATGTCATGTCTTACACTGCCAGTGCTTTCTTTTTCTCCAAATACATGTGTATCACTGAAGCAGTGAAATCTAATAATGGTCTGTGCTACATTACTTTATACTTAAGCAAAAACGTTGACAGTAGTCTGTTGTTCTTTCCTTTGTGTGTGTATAGGAGAACCAGTGCAGTGCACAGCATGGTTGGGCCAGTGTATCCTCTACATCCTCATCATGATGTTTGAGAAAGTCCTTATCATGCTGGTCCTCCTCATTCCCCAGTGGAAAAAGGTCAGAAAAAAAGTCATAATGATTAGAAAAGATAGCAGGTGAAATAAGTGAAATTCATAATTCATAATTTTCTTTTTCAATAGAGACAAATTCTCAATATTTAAAAGGGCAGCAGGGCTCTCCAGAGCTATTATTAACCCTTTGTAATCCTGACAGGTTGAAAAGTCTAGGAAAAATAACCTCAATTGTTCTTAACACAACAACTCTTAGAATGCTGCTTAGCATGGTCTCATCTCTTGTCTTGTTTGCTTCACTTGAAAATATTTGTGTTAGCTTATTAAAGATGCAGATTATTCTGACAGATTTCATTAACAAGGAAAACAGCATGAGTGCTTTTCTAAATACTATTGAGTCCGTTCAATGATTTAAAGTCCTACAGGAGAAGAAATAGCAAGAGTTATCAGGGCAGACTGATTACTAAAACACTTGATGAATTCATCCACACTCACTTGCAGAACTAACACACGTTTGGTGCTTAATTTCACACAGTGAGCAGGTGTCATGTGTGCATGTGTATATATATATATATATATATACTCATCACACAGGAAAGGAAAAGCGACAATCGCAGTCACACGTTGCGATACTCCAGTGAGTATACTGAGTACTACATGTGAGTATACTGACTGAAGTATCTGATTTGAGACACTGTGTAATACATCATATTTAAGACACATAAAGAGGTGTTCCCTGACCGGGAATCGAACCCGGGCCGCGGCGGTGAGAGCGCCGAATCCTAACCACTAGACCACCAGGGACATCTGTCAGTGTGCAGAAGGCTAGGACTGGTCCTGACCAGACTGACCATCTGACCTGACTGGTCAGGACCAGTCCTAGCCTGGTCAGATGCGTACACGAACTGATGAAGCCTCTTGGATGAGAGGTGAAACGTCTTCACAGACAAACAACCTAGTCCAGTTGTTTCGATTTAAAAAACTCCTTTAGGACAGTGGTTGAAGTACCACAACCTGCCACTAGTGGTGTTAGTGGTGCAGTTTAACTATGAATGTGAAAGTATAGTTGTTACTATGAACCTCGACAGTAGATCATTGTTGTCCAGTACAGCACCTACAAGGATCCTTCTGGTTACTTGATTGTGAAGCAAAAAAATGCTCTGTGTATCGTTTAGATTTTCTGGAGGAAAATTAATCGTTTAGATTAATTGACTAATTGGCAAAATAGTCAATAGATTAATTGATAGAAAAATTGTCTTTAGTGGCAGCCCTACTCCTCAGCCAATCATTGTGACGGGGGTAAGTGAGTGAGATACACACACGCGTTGAGACAAGAGACATTCAGAGAGATAAGTCGGAGAGCATATGACAACTCGCAGTAGTAGGCTGCAGCTGTTTTAAATTCTTCTTCCAGACTACTTGATCACTATAAGCAAATTATTCAAATAGGATTTGTATGGAGGAAGGATTCTGTCCCGAGCCTTTTGAACCATATAAGCGGTTAATCACTGTAACTGTGATCACTATTAGCAGTTTCCACTGTAAAAAAAGAAAAGAAAAAAAAGACTCTGGCAGAAGAGTGTAACCTGAGCCATGCCATACAACTATGACAGCAATCATATGACAGCCATACAGGGTTAGTAGTATACAGCTGTTAAATTTTTTTTAATGCACTGGTATCAGATTGTTACTCGGTATCGGCTGATAAATACGTTCTGGTTCTGGAATGGGTATCGGTAATGGAAGAGGTTTTCAACCTCTAGTAGTGCTATGGAGCTGTTTTGCTATAAGTGGGTCCCTGTTTTGCAAACGTTCAATACACAGACCTACCAATAGTTCAACTCTATTCCACTGATCTAGAGATGGTGGTAACATTACAAGAAATGCTGCAATGCACTGGCAAAGGCAGGGAAGAAGACCACAAGTTAGTGCAAATGGATGTAAACAATGTTGGATTTAAAATAACATAAATATCAGTTTTGCAAATGTTTTATGAGGAAAGAAATGCATTAGATATGTGTATTAGAACTCAAGTGTACAGAGAGGTTTTGTTGAGTGACACTGATTGTAAACATTTGTTTGTTTTTGACTGTAAAGTCAAATGTTCTGAAAGAGATCAAAAGATGTTCCCTGACCGGGAATCGAACCCGGGCCGCGGCGGTGAGAGCGCCGAATCCTAACCACTAGACCACCAGGGATGGCTATAGAACTTTTCAAGGGCTGTTGTGACGAGTCCCTGTAATTACTGTGCTGTAGTGTGTCATTTTGTCTGTCATTTGACAGCAAACAGTTATTATAGGGCTACTACCTGCCTGTAGAAGTGATAGTGGTCCACAGAAACATAAGAGGGAACACTACCACTAACTACCAGTGTGGTATTACAGTTGTCATTCTTATGTTGATACAATGTCAACACTCAAATACAGCACCTACAAGCTTCTTATAAAAATGTTTGCTATTTGAGGTGAATAAACAAGAAAAGCAAAGGGTTTCACGCCCATGTAGCTTGCAGTGCAGATTCATTCTGAACCAAATATCATTTGCTACAAATGATCACGTATGGTAAACACTCCTTTAGCTTACTTACTGATGATGTTTGGTAGTTTCACACAAATGCACGTTGTGCTGTTTGCTCCAGTGAACTCTCCTTCCATTTAAATAGATAGGGACTGCCCCTACTGATATTTGGACTTTGAAATGCTCGGTGTGCTGTCTGTGTTGCTGTGTATGCTTATGTCTCTTATATTTGTTATGTATGTTTATGTGTGTCGCAGCTGGCTCTCCTCAACCCCATAGAGAATCCTGATCTGGAACTGGCCATCGTCATGCTCATCGTTCCATTCTTCGTCAACGTAAGTTTTGTTTTTCTCGCAACATCCATACCACATGTGTCTTGTGCAAGTTCATGGTTCTTAACCTAAATTGTGCCTGTTTGTTCATATCATGGCGATCGTCTTGTTTGTGTATGAATAGAATGAAAGCTTTACAATTTTGGTGAATAATCTAAAAATCACTTCTGTTGATTCCACAATATTCTCTGTGCTTCCTTTAGGCCCTCATGTTCTGGGTGGTAGATAATTTTCTAATGAAGAAGCACAGGACAAAAGCAAAGCTGGAAGAGAGAGAGGAGGATTCGCGGGGAAACAGCAAGGTGCGCTACAGACGAGCTCTATCCCATGATGACTCGGAGTCAGAGGTAAGTCTCACTGTATTAATGTAGGTGTAGGACACAACAGGCAAGCGAAAATATCAGAACCTAAACATCAGTTTTTATTAACAAAACATGCTTAGTTGAAGATGTGTGAATGCCCTTTGGCACAGAAGTTGCACACAGCCTCTCCCCTTTCTTTCTTCAGCCCTCTTCTGAGCTTCTGAAGCTCGCTTAGTATGACATAGTCTCTTGACCTGCAGTTGTTCCTGGTTTACAGTACTGATTGGCACCCTGTTATGGATGAACTTACTTGGTAGTAATTCAGCACACCCTCAGTCTAAAGAGGAGCAGCCATTGAGCCGTTATTTTTGCAAAGCAAATGAGCCCAACGCAGCATTCTGCTCTCACACCTTTTATACGCCCACACCTCATAAAGTCATAACACCAGTCTGGTATAAGCACATTTTCAAGAACATTTACCAGCAAATGCACTTCAAGAGACATGTGTCTAATTTCTCACTGGAATTGGGTTTGTTGTGCAAACAAACACATCCCTTGCAGCCAAATAAACCGTGATCCAGCTTTCTTGACACAAAATAAATCGTTCCCTGACCGGGAATCGAACCCGGGCCGCGGCGGTGAGAGCGCCGAATCCTAACCACTAGACCACCAGGGACATCTGTCAGTGTGTAGAAGACATGTCAGGAATCTCCAGTCCTTAAATAGGACAGTGGTTGAAGTACCACAACCTGCCACTAGTGGTGTTAGTGGTGCAGTTTAACTATGAATGTGATAGTATAGTTGTTACTATGAACCTCGACAGCAGATCATTGTTGTCCAGTACAGCACCTACAAGGATCCTTCTGGTTACTTGATTGTGAAGCAAAAAAATGTAATTACTGTTTTATTATTCAGTGAATGTTTGAACACATTTGTGTGAGTTGTCATTCATTTATGGGAAACTTTCAAAATAGTGATGCTGTGGAGATAAAATATGATTGTGATTGTTGATTACTTTTTTATTACTTCTACGTATTATTACCTCCACCGAGGAGGTTATGTTTTCACCTGTGTCCGTCAGTCGGTCGGTTGATTGTCAGAAGGAATATGCACAAACCCGGGTCAGGGGGTCGAGAGCGCCGAATCCTGACCACCAGGGATGATTATCATTGCTTCAGAAGCTAATGGTACATTATCCTGTTGGTACATAGCCAACATTAGCATTGACAAGTTTTTACTTATCAGTCTTGCCAAGATTGTATTGTGTTTACAATACAAGAGGTTATAATATGCCCTCTGAGCAGCTGTACCTCTTTATGGCACTGGCTAGGATGCTAACTTCAATAGAAGAAAAGAAACAGTCAGTTTGATACAGAATTTGCAACATTCCCTCTAGACTGTTAAGTAAACAACTGCTAATGCCAACGTTAGGCATGTGGCAATAGCACAACTTACAAAAGCTTCTTTAAGAAGGCATGTTGTGTGCAATCTCTGAATAATCACAGCCTACTTCTAATAGTGGTAGTGGTCTCAATGTGATATCACAGTTGTTGATGTATACTTGACAGTAGATTGTTGTGGTCACTGAGTTCAGGACAGCACCTAAAAGGCTCTTGAAACAATCCTTCAAACAACTAGTTTGTTATAAAAGGTGTTCCCTGACCGGGAATCGAACCCGGGCCGCGGCGGTGAGAGCGCCGAATCCTAACCACTAGACCACCAGGGAGCTGATAATATAGGTATTTGCTGGGGAGCGTACACTAACTGAGTCTAACCCAGTAGAGTATTTTTGCTATTATACTGCTTTGCCAAATCTGAGAATGAAAAAATAGATTCTTTGACTTCTTTATGCACTCAACCAGTCAGCTTCAGCCAGGCTTTTTATCATAACAGTTTGAGCTTACTTATGTAAGAGCTGGCAACTTTAATGAAAATTTGAAATTTTGAATGGCTGAAGGAGATGTGGTGATAAAATGAATTATTACCAGCCACGACATCAGGGCTACCATTAGTACTGAGTAGTCATGTAATAACTACTGCATACTCATGGGTCAGAAAATCAACATGTTGATGGGTGTCGCAGTTGGCCCCTCGATATATTTTATTTTCTGCATTAGGATTAGATGAAATTTGACTTGGATGGGCTTGGGCCAACCTAGCCTGAGCTAGCTTGTTAGCATGCTAACTTCGTAGAAGAAAGGAAGTGATAGAAATGGAAGCAAAAGCAGAGAATTGCTTTCCACCACTGGAGACAGCTCTTGGTGAGTGAAGAAATTAAGTTTGATCTTGAACTTTCAACGTTTCCTTTAGACTAGTGAACGCTTGCTATTTGCCAATAGCAAAACTAGAAAAGAGTACAATTTGAAAAATACTCACTGATCAGAGTTGGCAGCAACTAGGAATGAATTATCTACTCATTTGTTACAAGTGATGATTTACAACTCAAACATGGTTCACCTCCCAACTGCTATTGAACAGGCTATTAATCATGTGATACTTTTCTTCCTGTGGTTAGATAATGAGGCAGGGAAGTATAGTTCAGATAGAAGTCAAGAGGTAGTAATCAGGTATACAAGTTTTTGGCTCGTGATGTATAATTTTTTGTCTTGGCACCATCGGGCCAGTGGCGCAATGGATAACGCGTCTGACTACGGATCAGAAGATTCTAGGTTCGACTCCTGGCTGGCTCGTTTCTTTTTCTAGTCTCACCATATTAATGGAGGAATGAGGGATATCTGTTGATTATGAAAACTAAAATGATTAGAGTGAATAACATGTTTTGGTTAGAGAACGACAGGCATACTATACTATCTTTTGATATTTTTGTGTTCATTCATTGATTTATTCAGAGTCCCCTGCAAACACAGGTTTAGCCTGCATCACTGTGTTGATCAGAAGTGGGTATAGCAGACAAAAGTTAAACATTGCCCACCACCAGATCGGTACTAAATTATTTCACTTGGCAGAGTTCAGAGTGGTCAGGTGAATGCCAGCATCAAAACCAGATAACAGCCTTAAGTCCTGTTGCCACAGTCTATCCTTAAAAAGTGGATTTTACATCTTCTGTTTTGGTCACTTTCAGTTTTTATGGGCAAACAATGTCAAGACTAGTTTGTGCCAAAGGTTGTGGAAACACAAGTGCAGTAACTCCCCATCCTAGGAGGAACAGAAACACAGCACAAAGTGGCCTCTAAGTCATTTTCACACATTTCTTTACTTATGAGGGTCTTGAAAAAACTCATGAAGTTCAGCATCACATTGGGGGAAGTGGAAACCCATGTTTAATTTTCATTTTGCAACAGACAACTTGTATCTAAGAATATCTAAGTGCTGTTTTGACTTTATCTCTGAAAGCAGGTACTGCTCAAATTACTTGAACAAGAGTGTTCATTCTGTTATATACACTAATTGTATTTTGTCGGTGGGCCACATATTTTTATGTTTTTAGATCACAATAAGAAATGTAAAGCTGGTTTTCAAGGCATTTTAACATCTCAATGGTCAAAGCCGTGTAAACAAAAGCCAGCTTCATGGTTTGTTTCACTTGCTATTTGTGGCAGCAGCTGCCGTGACAGTGCATGCCTTCAGCAGACTGCTGAGTGGTGGGGGATGGGCTGAGCTGGGCAGAAACAAACGTATTGGTTTCAGCAGCTGTGACTGTGCACAGCGGGCCAGTGGCGCAATGGATAACGCGTCTGACTACGGATCAGAAGATTCTAGGTTCGACTCCTGGCTGGCTCGTTTCTTTTTCTAGTCTCACCATATTCATGGAGGAATGAGGGATATCTGTTGGTTATGAAAACTAAAATGATTAGAGTGAATAACATGTTTTGGTTAGAGAACGATAGGCATACTGGCAAGTTACTTTCACTTACTGACTTGCATGGTACAGTCAAAGCATTTCCATCTGTACAGAGACACACAGTCCAGTAGATATTATAGACACAGCAGCTCAAGGGAATGTAGACAAACATCAGAGAAAGACATTTCTGTAAATACCCAAGCATAAGTAAAAATAAAACAAAATAGGTTACAATAAAGATAAATCTGTATATAGACATGTGCAATGTTCATATATATATATATACACACACACACACAAATGCAATAATCGTGTTTACATACATGTGCAATTTTACTGTTTTGTGCAGTGGCGATCCTAGACTCTGAGGGGCCTGAGGCTCCTTGATGAAAACCCCACACATCCCACACACAGGCTCTTCATGACATGTGACATTAAAGAGAGTGCTGGGACATCCTTTCTTGGGCACAGGGACTATGCAGGATGTCTTCTAGACCTTTTTCAGCCTCAGGGAGCGGTCAAAAAGAAGCCGAAACACCCCTGCCAGATGCTCCACACACACCTAAAGCACCCTCAGGTTGTTGTTGTCAGGCCGACTGGTCTTGTTAATCCAGGTACTGGTGAGTAGCTGTCTCACCTGGCTCATTGTGATGACTGGGGTGGTTGTGAATATGTTAGAGGTAGGACTGTCCAAATGGGTGTGTGGTGGGCAGAGAGGGATATGAGAGGGGGGTTAGGGTTCGGAGGCGAGGGAAGGAATAGGGAGGAAAGGGAGGGAGCAGAGCAGAGGGGAGGGATGGAGGGAGGGAGAAAGTGGATGGTGTGGACACAGAGAGAGGGAGGGAGGGGTTGGATGCCACAGGGAGGTATGCTGAGGAGGGGGTAGCTGAGGTGTGAACAGGGACATTAGAGGAGGTGGGGGCAGGTTTGGCCTGCGTTGTTGAGTCAAACCTGTTGAAAAAACTGGTTTATCTCGTTAGTGTGTCCCTTTGTGCCCTCTACTGCTCCTTCTGACCTTTTCATGCCAGAAATTCTCCTCAGGGCTGTGATGTCCTTGTTGATCCAAGTTTTGTTGTTAGGGAAGCAGAGAACTTCTTGGCGGGAACAACACTCTCCTCACAGAACCTGATGTAGTTGTTGACATACAGAGTGAGACCCTCAAGCTACATACACACTATTACTTTTTAGATTTAAAAAGTATTACTTTTGCAATGTTTTTCGCCTGCTGTCCACCCTACTCTGCCGTTTTTGAGCGCCCAAAACGGAGACATTTGAAAACTCTGGGTTGTGTTCTAGTCTGGAGTCTCTGGAGCAAGCAAAAACGGAGAGTATAGGAAACGATTACTTAGACATCGACAACGGGTCCCTGATTGGGTCTTTTCAGCCTCGACTACCAGTGGTGAAAGCAACATTGATAACGAATGACAAGCGTTACTGACCTTGCTGTTACCCTTGTGTAGTATTTTCTGGAAGTAATTAACTGCAGAGTAGACAATCTGCTTCCTGTTTACACTGGGTTGCGCATGCCCCAGTGTAGCATGTAAAAGCGACACAGCCTATTCCAATTTTTTTACAATTACCAATATGTCCAAGAGCTGTAAGTTGACATCTATGTCTGCCCTCAGTCCCTTCTCTTCTTTCAGCACTCACCAATGAGGATAAGCCACACCAATGATAATCTGTGTTTTCCACCATAGGCTCCACCATACCTCTAGGTTCTGTATCCTACTCCATCTCCGTTACTACGGTTACTGCCCTCTTCAGCTCTGACAAACCAATCATTGCTGGTTGACATAAAACACATTGCTACTGGTGCAGCAGCATGGGAATGTCGCTTCAGACACCAGATTTAAACTCCAGTGTACTGTGAAATAAATAGAGATTTACCTGCCGCTGATAGGCGTAATCAGCATTATATGAACTCATTTGGCAAAGGCTTGAATGTAGCAGACATTCATTTATACTATATGTAAAAGTCCTACACACAGTCATTTTCACACATTTCTTAATTTATGATGGTCTTAAAAAAACTCATGAAGTTCAGCATCACATTGGGGGAAGTGGAAACTCATGTTTAATTTTCATTTTGCAACAGACAACTTGTATCTAAGAATATCTAAGTGCTGTTTTGACTTTATCTCTGAAAGCAGGTACTGCTCAAATTACTTGAACAAGAGTGTTCATTCTGTTATATACACTAATTGTATTTTGTCGGTGGGCCACATATTTTTATGTTTTTAGATCACAATAAGAAATGTAAAGCTGGTTTTCAAGGCATTTTAACATCTCAATGGTCAAAGCTGTGTAAACAAAAGCCAGCTTCATGGTTTGTTTCACTTCCTATTTGTGACAGTGCATGCCTTCAGCAGACTGCTGAGTGGTGGGGGATGGGCTGAGCTGTGCTGAAACATACATAATGCTTTCAGCAGCTGTAGCTGTGCGCAGCGGGCCAGTGGCGCAATGGATAACGCGTCTGACTACGGATCAGAAGATTCTAGGTTCGACTCCTGGCTGGCTCGTGTGTCTTTTTCTAGTCTCACCATATTCATGGAGGACAGTCATTTATGTTTTTTTTTTTTTTCTTTTTGGCTCAAATGCAGCAATAGCTGTCATTGATTATTCAAGCTGAAATTGCCACTCTGAAAAGCATGTTTTGGTGAGAGGAAGACAGACATACTGACAGGTTAATTTCACTTACTGACTTGCATGGTACAGTTAAAACATTTCATTGTGATCAGATACAGTCCAACAGATACTATGGAGTTTAAGCATACACATTTTGCATTTATTCAGTGTATTTTCGTGTTACACATTTCATGCATTTGAGGATTAGTCATGGAATATCCCTGAAGTATAACTGAACGGAGTTAAACTATCTATGTCATTTCAGTTTCCTTGATACTAACTTGTGTCACACACTTTGGTTACATTTCTCACTGGTTATCACAGGCTTTTACATAAGTTTGGTTATTTTTCCATAGCAGGCTCATAAATAAACAAATACATTTCCAATGGCCAAAATTGCTGAAAATACCACAGAAATAATATGAACATTATTTTGCTTGTAGTTATAATATGCAAAGGCAATCATGGCTTTTATTTTGCTTTTCATTTTTATTTACTTAAAAGGAACACTTCACCAATTTTACACATGAAGTTCAGTTTAGTTGTACTACTCAGTTGTATAATATCTTCTGTGCCTGTGGAAGAGCTTTCTAATGTCTGAGAAAATAACCCTGATGTCTTCAGTTCTTTAACGGAAAGATTGCATCTCCAAGTGGTGGTGTGGGGTGTGAAAGCAGTGGGAATTAACCAGGCAAGGAGTTTTAATGAAAGATGCTATCAAGCTGTGTTATGGGAAAAGTACTGTAAATGATCCAGTGTTTTTGGAGCTTCACCAATACTAGGGATTAAAAAACAGGATACCCCAGCTTCTGCTGCCTCAATATTTTACTGTTCTTTTTTAATTTGTCTCTCTGAAATTTGTGATTGCTAGACCCATTTATGAGTAATGGCAAAGTCGTGGAGTTTTACATCTTATCCTCAGAGAAAATTGATAAAAAATCAGGCAATGTAAAGTCTGAGAATTTAGGATGTACCTATGATTCATGTTACAACATTCAGCCAAGCTAAATATTTTACTATCCACCCAGAACGTTGCCATGGTGGGGCAGATTTTAATTCAGTTGTAAGAGACTGCAATGTGCCCTTATAATGTCACACTGATCTCCAAATAAGTAATTTAGTCCTAATATTTCTGTCCCTTTCCTGTTCCTTAGATCCTTTTCTCAGCAGATGATGAAATGGATGAGTCAGATGAAGATGATGTTCGTCGGTTAACTGGCCTGAAGACGGTGAAGAAGAAAAAACTTCGCATGGGGATCCCTGTTTGACCTGTGTGCCTCGCTAAAGTGCTACATTCGAATTTCCTCTGGTAGCTGTTCACCACACAGGCCCACACATACATTCCCCGTTCCTCCACAGGTTCTGATATCAACCTCTTTTCAAACATAGGATGCTCTCTGGTGGCAGAAGACTTTACTGTTATTGGAATCCCTGCACTGTTGACTCCTGGAGGACTCCTGCATAAACTGTTAAACCTGGGATTTAATTTAACAAGCTGGGAGACATTTCTGCAGTTAACCTGGTACTTTGGATCACTGTTGCATTTTGGCACTCCTGTAGCGCGTGTTGAGTTTAAAGATGTTTGGGAAAAGAAAACTCATCTACCATGAGCATATTGATGTTAAAGCTTAAATGTGAGTCAAGTAGGAAAAAGGTAACACTGGTTTAATACTGTTTGGACTTCAGTGGCAGTGTGTATGATATTGTGTCCAGGACCAGGTTAGTTAGACAAATCTAAATGGCCACAACAGAACCAGACATAATGCAAACAAATCTGTTGACGCAGTTGATTACATTTTATACTGTAACATGTCCCCTAAAGTGATTGTATTCCTGATGTAGTTTCAATGTAAACGTTGTGCTTTGTTTTCTCATGTTGACACACCACCATGGCCTGTGTGTGTGTGTGTGTGTGTGTGTGTGTGTGTGTGTGTGTGTGTGTGTGTGTGTGTGTGTGTGTGTGTGTTGTGTGTGTGTGTGTGTGTGTGTGTGTGTGTGTGTGTGTGTGTGTGTGTGTGTGTGTGAGAGAGAGAGAGAGAGAGAGAGAGGGCGTGTGCAGTTGGACACGCCTCAAATTTAGAGGGAGCATTATGTCAGAGTGTTTGAATCACAGTATTCATGTGACTAACACTTTTGAGCACAATTACACACTTTACTACTGTATACCTTGTATGTAATGTTACTCATGTCAGAGGGAGCACATTAATGCTTGCAGCAACCTTCCATTTTTACTGTATCTTCTGGTAGGATCCCTTCAACTGTTAAACCTATAGGACTGCAAGTGCCACACTACAACATCCTAATATCAGCTCAGTCAGTGTCATCTGTCTGTAGACACAAAGACTGCACGTTGTTTGTTTATTTGTGTCTTTGTTTGTGTTACTGATGTTTTCTGAATGTGTGTTCTTTGTCTCGTTTTCAGTTGTTGGGTTTTTTTTATATAAGTTTTAAGTGTTGTTTTTGGGCCAAAAAGGTGACTATGCTTGTTCCAAAAGTGTTCTTTATTCCTTCACTCCAACAGGGAGAGTAGATATGGGAACCATTTCTTGCACAATTTCCCATTTATCATAGCTTTCATCTTTCCTTTTGTTTTTTGTGTGGTTTTTGAGTTTTTTGTTACAATAATGTGCCTGAGTCAAACTACCAGCGGGTGTTTTGTTTGTTTTTTTTTTGTTAGATTTTTTTTTCTTTCTTTTCATGGTTTTTTCCAGAGCTTCAGATCTTCAGGCATGAAGCAGCATTCAGCAGGCTCTGATGTTAAGAATGTGACATGCATAGACCTCTAAACTGTTAAGTGACTGTGGACCAGGCGGACCAGAGAAAGGGTGTGTATTTGCATTTGCGCGTGCGTGTGTGAGTGTTTTTGTATGTGCATGCCAGTATATATACACAGTATACCTGTATGCACTGGCTTGTGCTGGAGGCATGTGTGCATAGTTGGTGTGACTGGTGGTTCTCTTTAAAGTTAATGGAGAGTGACATAAACTGTGACTGTGATGACTACGTTGCTGGTGATGATTTCATTATGATGTTTTTGGCATGTTGGCAAGGAATAAATGAGTGTGAATTTTAAAGGAAGAAAGTAGTGCATTTTGCAGCAGCTGGTAAATCAATTCAGCTCAAACAGGACAAAGAGGACATTTAGTATTTTTCAAAGTGAAACTACTAGATGAGTAACAAGGCAAGTGATGGGGGTAAATTATCATTTTAACTGCTTTTCCAATAAAGTATGCGATACACTATGTTGAGTTTTATTTCTGCTGTAGGTGAATCTTGAGTTCACATGAAAAAAAAATCGTGTTCCCTGACCGGGAATCGAACCCGGGCCGCGGCGGTGAGAGCGCCGAATCCTAACCACTAGACCACCAGGGATGATGTCAACTTTGGGTAACTCATCACAATATAAACAAGCTAACGACACCTGACTGCGGTGTCATTTTTGGAAAGGAGCACGTGAGCAAAATTAAGCGCGTTTTGCTTGTGGTTTACCACTAGATGTAGCGCCTTGACACATGCGGACCAGACCAGATTTAGGCAGAGACTTAGTCGTAATTGGAGCCGGCGGACCTACAGTCATGATTGTGTATCCAGAAATAGATCTAGCTAGTACTTATAGCTTATTACAAATGCTTGAGGAAATACACAGGCACATATTTTGCGCCGGGAGTCACGGTGATCCATCAGAAGCACTTAAAGAAATGTGTAACATCCTGGCACATCGGCCTCACTTAACGACACAAACGTCAGTTTTTCATGTATCGCTTTCACTGTGCACTGTGTGGTGATTTCACCCACCCCTGTCTCACACAAGCATATCATTCGTTGTGTTTGTTGTTTTTTGTTTTTCCTCCATCTCAAGAATCATGGTTTTAAAAGCCACCGTAGAGCTCCAACTGTAGGCTGTAATTCAAAAGTTTAAGAAAGAGCCCACTTAAATGGACAGTAAACACGTATTTGCAAAGAGATGCTCATTACCTTAAACCTTCCACTCGGAAAGGCCTAATAAACACCTGCATAAACATGTAGTTTATTATGACAAATACAAGAGAAGGCTAATATTGTAACTCTGACTTGACCTTGACTTGACTGGTTATCTTGGTCATGTGATGTTCAGTGTACAAGGTTTTTAGATCTAGATTCTCTCTGTGTCTGTGTTTGTCATTTTAACATAGTGAGTCAGTTTGTCCATCATCCTCCTAACTGTAGGATATACCTACTGTACACCTCAGTTTCAGATTATGATGTCAAGCCCTCTGACGACTATAACCTTAACAGTTTGCTCACTTCTTTCAGCCTAAAATATAGGTTGTCATCACAAGGATCCAGTAAATGAAAAACCTAGAAAATGTTAACAAATGAACTTCTGAAATGAATTAAATATTTATCAAAATGATTCCCCTTCTTCATCTCATTAATATATAGAGATGACTTTGTTCACCTACACAGGGATTTGGTTTGCTTTGGATTTCAGCAGTAAGAAATTGTTGTGTGTGATTAATAGCTTGATTGAACAGCTGATTATTACTGCTGGAGCTGTATGTTTACAGGTAAAGATGTAATTGTGATGTAAATATTATAGCTGCCTTACCCAGTAATAGAGGAACTTGCATGGGTTCAGATTTGACCTGAAGACTGCTTGTTGCCTTTTACTCACATCAGAAAAGCACCAAAGGCTTTTCTGAGTCTGAAAAGTTGGACATTTTATCTTCGTTCTACTCTTGGTTCAGCCCTCATTTCATTGGCTCATATGTTAACTGTCTGGAAACGCTTTTTACAAGACCCAAAAAGACATTCCCTCAGGCTTAAATCAAGTTGTAGCAATAGACAGGCAGAGTCCCAACCCCTGGAGCTGCAGGGAGGTGTTGCTGGGTGGTGGTCACTCTCAGTACCGTTATTATTGCCAAGACCCACACCAACGTTTAAAAAAAGAGGGTGTCTCTGCCAGGTTGGACAGGGGAGGCGGAGGCAGACAGCCACTTGTGTTGTGAGCTGAATTATCAGCTGTTGGCCTGTAAGCTTATCGTAAAAGATGGGAGACCCATTCCAGCTGTACCATCCCTCACGTCACACCTAATAATACACACTGACAACAGGCAGAGTGGGGTAGAGGGTAGCAAGTATGACTGACTCACTGGGTCTGGACCAGGACTATATATAATGGCAGGCTTGATACGAGACAAAGACACACAAGAAAAATAGCAGCGGCTCTGGCAAACTGGAGAGAGTGTCTGTTGGATCAAAACACCAACTTTAATCACCATGTCACAGGTAAGCCAACTCACATCAAATGTGCTGTTTTGAGTTTAGATTTTTTTTATTAAAGCATTTCTCTCTGCCCTGAAGATTCATAATCTTTCCCTCTTTCTTTACTTAACTCCAGCCAGTCGAGGTGAAGAAGAAGAAGCGTCCCCCAATGAAGGCGGAGGACCTGAAAGGAGCCCGCAGTAAACTGGGACTAAAGGGCGAGGTCAAGAGTAAGACCTATGAGGTCATGGTGGAGTGTGGTGAGTAAAGCCTTTTTTATTCATGTTGCTTCGTCTGACACAGAAACACAGAACAAGTGACATAACACCTTGTCAGATGTCAATGCTAACATCTATCAAGATGTTTTGCCTTTCTGTTTCTTTCAAATGTAATATTTCTCCACTGAGAATTTATTTGTTTTTGTTCCTGCTTGACCTGTTGCTATATATAGTCAATTTAATATCTGATTTAACAACTGAAAATTGATTATTGTGACATGGTAGATATGTCACTCATTCAGAATGCAGTGTTGTTTGGCCTCTTCTATAGACAACAAAAAACACTTATTCATGAGTGAATAAATACATAAATGAATGCTGAAATAAATACTGAAAATTATAAATATTTGAATAAATAAATAAAATGACAATAGGTGCATCAAAGCTGAAATGAATACATACATAAATAATCAAATAAATATATATATAATTAAATGATGAATACATTAATACATGTTGGAAATTATTATAAATGTGTAAGTTAATGAAAGTAGAAATGGATGTAAATTTGTAGACAAATAATTCTTAAAATTAATTACATTTATTCATTTTCTAATTGATTACCAATATTTATTTATATAATTAAGGATTTAATTACACATGTATTTATTTATTTCAACATTTATTCATACATTTCTCGTTTTCATGAAATGATTACAATATTTATTTATTTATTTTCAGTGTTTATACTGAATAAGTAATAATTAATACTCTACAGTCTGCTGATGCAAAACCTGCCATGTTGTTCAAACATTACCATTTCTTTAGAGAAGTCCGTCCTCAGTCACAGACGCTTTTATAAAACGTGTTCCCTGACCGGGAATCGAACCCGGGCCGCGGCGGTGAGAGCGCCGAATCCTAACCACTAGACCACCAGGGACAGCTGGACGACGAAATAGACGCGTTTCTCTAAAAATAAAAAGCACACACAACTACACGCAAGAATTTGACATACTACATTTAAGTGAAGTAAGTTTACACACGGACATAAACAAGACCACTGGTGTCTGTCGAAGTGAGCTGGTCTTATTTATCTTACTTTTAGACTTCAGAGTGTGTTGTTTTACATGTTGATCTGACTCCTCCTCCGCCTACACATCAGGATCAGTCTGTCTAAATAATATAATGTGATTCAAATTTGATTTTGTGTGCAAAATAGGTGCAAAACAGTGCATTTGTAACATTATTCACATATTCCAAATTATGGTTTTATTGCAGCTTAGGCATCAGTCTGTTGTTGAAAGATCATATTATGTCTGGTGGGATTTTATGTTGCTGTGCTCATGCTGGCCTGTTGTGGGTTCACACCAAGCATTTTCCACACACAACCAAAATACTATTCACCAGCAGACAAGTTAATTCATGCCCGTATTCTAATATTTCATCCATTTTTAATTAACTTTGGGTTTATTTTATAAATGCTGAGTATGCTGCAGCCGCCCTTGAATATTTGCTCTTGTTTGCAGTAACTAACACACGCACACGCACGCACACACGCACACACACACACACACACACACACACACACACACACACACACACACACACACACACACACACACCAGTTGCACTTGCGTAACTCCCACCCACTGTTTGTCAGCTTAAACATCTTGCCCCCAGGTTTGCTTTTATGCCCTTTCAACTTTACTTACACACACAAATATTGGCTCACTGATTTTAGGTGTATGTTTGTGTATGTGGTAAGTATCAAAGTAAAAAGCTAACATTCACTGTCTCCTAATCACAAAGTGAGGTTGGGAGTATGTGATTTTATATCATACATACATGTGTATACTTTTTCCAACTTAAGAGATGACTCACAAAATGTAAAAAACATTGGTCGAGTGAATGATTAAAAGTGATTAAAGGAGCTGGAATCGAGAGGCACTGTTTGCGGGAAAGACATGAAAATCTAAATTCTTCTTCTGGGAATCAGGCTAGAGCCAGTTGTTGAGTGTGCTGAATACTAAACACTAGACCAGCACAGACATGAGATGAAACAGAAACAGCTGTTGATATTATGGTCCTCACATACTTCCCTCACAGGCACCCAGGTGCAATTCTTATTACTTGATGATGAGAAGTCACCTGGTTAAAGGATCTGTGTCTCTGTCTGTGTTCAGAACGTATGGGCAAAGTGGCTCCGTCTGTCTTCAGCGGTGTGAGGACGGGAGGAGAGACGTCCCTGGACAAGCCTGCTGCTGCTAAAGCTCCTGGAGCCAGTGTGTTCAGCAAGTAGACACACTGCAGGACAAAAGAGAAACACTGAAGAAACACACGTTGTAGTCTTTAAGTTTTAGAGTCAATGGTGTTACTGCTTGATACGGATCACAGAGTGTGTTTTTTTCTGTCATATGATAATATAAATCAGTAGCTAGTGGAATTTGGGAGAGATAATGGATTTGTTTTGTGCTCGTAGTGTGTGTTTACATTACTGTTATGTAAGCAGTTACTGTTCTTTGCAGTTTGAACAGTGCATCAGACTTGGAGAATGGCTTATGTTTTTAATGTGGCTGATGAGCTGTAAATGAGTTGTAACATTTATTTATCAGTGTTGACAAAGACTCTTTTTTTCTTAAAGTGCTATTTTGTTTAATTTCTTACCTTTACTTAAGACATTATTTTCCTTTGTATTGAAATTTTACTTTTTTTTAAATTTAAAGGTCCCATATTTTACACTTTTGTAGTGCAGTTTTGATATCCACAAGAAGATATATTTGTGGTTTTAAGTACCAAAAACAAACTCAGTGTAGTTTAACATCTCCTCTCTCAGGCTTCTCTCTGGAGCTCTAGTAACAACAGGTCGGTGTCTGTTTTCTTAGTGATCAAATAAAAATATAGCAGATTTCAGGTAAATACTCCAAGAAACCAAATCCTGCAAGGCTGGATGGTGGTCTGGGTGGGCTTGGGGCACGGCTGGGGTGGGGACTTTGTTGTGACATCACAAAGCTACAGAAGGCCTGACGGCTGGTTTTAAAGCTCAGTTTCTGAATACAAGCTGTGTGCATTTCTCTGTGGACTGAAGCTTTGATACTTTTACAGCATTTAAATAGCAGCTAGACCTGCTTTATAATCAAAAAAGACATGGAAACCTGACTTATTCAAAAAGAGGATAAAGTATTTAGGGCTTGAAATTAACACAAATCATCAATTGCAGGTATGCTATGTGTGCAGCATTGGTACTTGATTGATTTATTATTGTCTTATTGGTAGTTTGGTGGTTTGTCTCTCAGTGTGATTTATTGTTCAAGTCAGTACCTCTAAATGATTCAGAAGTTTTCACAGTTTTCAGGTGTTTTAGTCGAGATGAAAGTGTTAAAAAGAGAGTATTGATCAGATTATTATTCACTGTACTTACTTTTACAGTGGCCTAATTATACACGTATCTCTGTGTTTATAGTGTGATAATTCTGCTTGTCATTGTAAATCAATATTTATCAAGTGTTCATTAAATAAAGAAAATTTTGTCAACATTTGATTATTTTTGAGACCAAGGCTGGATTACTATTCAGGCAAAGAAGGCAACAACTCCTGGGCCCCAGGCCCTCAGGGGCACAAACACTCCTGGTTCACTATATCAATCTCTATGTTACATGGTAATTTAAAACTGGACTTTAAATCTGTGACAGGGCTGACTGGTACTGACAAACACTTTACTCTCCAGTTTCCCTTCGCTCAAGAGAGTGAGGGAGCGCAAGGTGAAAAATTTGCATCGTTTTCTGTCTGAACACACCTTTAGACAGGTGAACAGAAACACAACTCTAAATGAATTCCAATGTTGCTCCAGTTCTCCTAAATGTGGAAATAGGCAACTAACAAGATTACTTTGTCAACCCTAAAGGTGATAATAAGTTAGTGTTGTGTTATCAGCTTGTTTCTATTGCCCTGAAATGGCCAAAAATTTTGTTATTGAATGTTTAAGTAACAACATATTTGTTTGTTATTACTACATGCACAGATTGTCTACAAGCCTCATCTTATTGAGGAATAGTAATCAAATTATCACAACGTACATATCACTAACCAATACATGCACAATACACAGATAAATTGGGGGGCCACAAAATGATCGGGTTGTTTTTGCACAGCGCTGATTTCATACCCCTTTAACCAACTGATGACCATGACCCACCAAATGCAGTGCAGAGTACAGCCCAGTTTATCCAAGTAGGAAAATAGTGACACCACTTCAAATACACAGGCAAAAAGTTAAGTCTATATTTTTCATTTTTTGAGCTGCTGAGTCTAGTCACCATGTTTTTTGTATGTAATCATGGACAAATCTACTTTCAAAGACACCTTGTAGTCAAGTTTATTTGTGTAGCCTAGTATCATGTCCCCATTTTGACAATTTCCCTAAAAAACACATACAAGAGAGTCTTTCTGATTTTCTTACAGTAGTCCACTGTTTGCTCCTTAAGGGGAAATGATGTAAACACACACATCAAGTGAAGCAGCACAAGCTGTTGAGTAAGAGACTCCAGCAGGAGGAGGAAGAAATCTCTGATTGATGGGCGAGCTAAGAAACATTCAAGGCAATGGAAATGGAAGTAGTTTGGGTATGTGATCCGAAGTGAGCAGGTCAACACCACCCATCCATTTAAATATATAGACACTGTGGTAGATGCAACATGAGCTGACATAATGAACTTATCTCTTACACTAAATAATCATTTTGGTGTTACTAATTGGTGCTTTTATGATATATATTTTTTTTACATCGGACCTGAGGCGCTGGGTGTCACATTGGCAACATCTAATTAGGTGTAAGTTTGGTGTCAGTCCACACACTTGGAGCTTGAGCACAGACATTTTCTTTAACTTTTACTAGCATCAGCGTTTCTGCCACAGGACCTCCTGCCCATTGAGCTCAGGTCTGTTGGTCAATACTGCAGGACAACACACACATACACACACAGAAACATTTTGTCCCTCCCCCCTGGGCTGAGAGCTTTTTTCTCAGCAGTGAAATCAGCCAGTGTTCAGTGGAAGTTTGGTCATGTCTGGACTGTTGGGTGTTCGACTGCTGCTGCTGTGGGGCTGCGCCTGCCTCTGGCTGCCCGGCCTGGCCCGGGGGGCCCTGGTCATCTCCAAGGACCATGAAGCTCCACAGGTAAACTCACACACTGAGCTTTTTGTAATTTGCCAGTGTTCATTTGATCTGGTCGTTCTGATTTAGCCAAGTCTCTTATAAATAATCTCTTTGAAACAAACAGTGCTCCTTCAGCACTAATTTGCACTTTAAATCCTGTTTTTACAGTCATTTTATTCCCCAACTTCTCCTTGTTGTATATGTATGTGTGACACATACATTTTCCTTAAGAGTCACTGAATGTGAAGGCAGGGTTTTTGTCTAATATCTGGCACCATGTTGGTTCACACTGCTGTATTTGTATTTCAGGAGTCAAGAGGAGCTGCCAGATCACTGCAGGTATTTGGCAGAAACTATTTACAGACAGACAGACTCTTCATGTAACAGTGAAAATTACATGTTGTGAATTTTCATCTTTCTGTTTATACATATTCAATAAAGTTTTGGTCCTTGTTCAATCTCAGTATTAGGCACTGAATCATAAATACATGGCTTAAAGCTCAACCTAAAATAAATGACTCTTTTTCAAAGAGGCACTGCACAAAGATAATTCACATGATTAAACAGCAAAAAGCAACAGTCACCGTTTTTCTTAAATCATCTCCTTTTGTTTGTTGTTTTGTTTTGTTACAGAAAAGAAGCACAAATGAGGTCAAGGTAAGAAAAAAAACAGTTTTTATGACGAGAACTTCATTTATTTAGGAAGGGCTGTTGAATACAGCAGCTTGTCACCCAGATCAACAGGTACACACAACAGATAGCATAACAACTAAAATTTATTTTAATTTAAATAATATTTGTAGAATTGGTAATAAATAAATAGATAAATACATATAGAATTATAAGAAAACAATTTAGAGGTAGGTCATGAGGCTGTACAAAAACATATAATTTTGGCAGGGGGAATAAAGGGCTTACAGTGACAATTACAGGCAGGGAGAATATAGCAGTATCCTGAAGGAAGCAATGAGACTTCACACAATATGTGCTCAAGAAAGTTCAATATGTTTATTGATTTCTTTGTGTCACAAAAACAATCTCTGATCCCACTGACTCCAGTCCCCTTGAACAGATCAAAACAGCACTGTTCATGCTGTTATGAGTCTTTCAGTGAAAGTCTGTGCAACCAGCAAATAAATGAAAAGGTCAACAGGCTTAAAAAAATATTGAGAATAACTGAAGTGACTGAAAAAATTTGATTTTTAAATATTTACATTATCCCTGCTAGCAGCACCCGAATTTGACTCACCCAAACAGCCTCATTACAACACTCCCAAAGTGGAACCAGTGACATAATGTCTTTTTTCTTTTCTGTTTTCAAGTTGTTATAATTTTCTTTGGCACCAATCACGGCAGCACACTGTGGGCTGGACTCAGCTGGAAAAAAATAATAATTCAGTTTAAAATGACATAAAATGAGCAGATCCTACAGTAATAAAAATGCTATATGTGCTTGTGATAGGCTTCCCATATTCATTAGCGTTATCTCATCCTCTCTTTCTGTCTCAGGTGGAGGTGTACAGTGTGACAGTGGACTGCACGGTGACGTCTCGTTTCGCCCACACCGTCATGACCTCCAAGGCCCTGAACACAGCAAACTCCTCCCAGGAAATCTTCTTCGAAGTGGAGCTGCCCAAGACCGCCTTCATCACCAACTTCAGCATGTCAGTCTTTCTCCACTCCCATTTTCACTCTGACGACATTCCTGCATGTGTTATGACCATCTGTGTATGAGACAACGTTTATCCCCGCTTCCTTTCAAAGTTCTGCTCTAAAACAGATTTTTATATAATATTTTTTACTTGGCTCGTGTTGCATCATGTCGTCCTCCATCTTTGTGCCTCACATCACAGGGAAATCGAAGGTCAGGTGTATGCTGGGGAGGTGAAGGAGAAAGAAAAAGCTAAGAAACAATATGAGAAGGCTGTTTCCTCTGGACAGACGGCTGGACTGGTCAAGTGAGTCAGTCAAAATGAAAAATACATAAACTCACTATTGCAAACATGAAAATAAATGTTCAAAGCAACATCTACATTTTTATGCCAAACTAAAGATCCTAAATTGATCATTTTAACATTAGAAGCTGTCAGTTATATCTGTGTTTTATCACAGGGCCTCTGGGAGGAAGATGGAGAAGTTTTCAGTGTCTGTCAACATCGCAGCCAAAAGTAACGTGACTTTCATTCTGACATACGAGGAGCTCCTTCAGAGGAAACTGGGCCAATATGAGATTTTAACCCGAGTTAAACCCAAGACACCTGTCCAGAAGTTTGAGGTGAATACACTTTTGATTAAATTATGCTTTATGTTGATTTCATTAATCCTAAACTGTGTCTATGTTTGTGTGTGGAGACAGATTGTGGCAAACATCTATGAGCCTCAGGGCATTACTTTCGCTGATGCCCATGCAACCTTCCTGTCCAATGACCTGCTCCCCCTGGTGGAAAAAACTGTCACAGACAAAAAGGTACATGGTGCAACGTGCCTTCAAAATTCACAGTGATCAATAGATAAATAATAATACATTTATGAGCGAGAATTAAGAAAAAGCTTAAGTGAATGTATTTATCCCCTGGTCAGGCACACATCTCTTTCTCACCAACTATGGAGCAGCAGAGGAAGTGTCCCGGCTGCGATGGCACCCTCATCGATGGAGATTTTATCATCAATTATGATGTAAACCGAGCACAGGGCCTCGGTGACATTCAGGTCAGCTGTCAACAGTTACTGTATTCAGTATCTGCTGAACACACATTTATATTAAACTTCAAATCTAAAACTATACACAGTCACTTTAATGTTCTTTGTGCAGATGATATGTTGTGGAAGAGAAAACTGATCAATCTGTAGTTGGATTGTGTCATACTGTGTCATTCATGCAATTTACTGTTATTTGTGATTCTCTTCTCTTCAGATTGTGAATGGATACTTTGTGCACTTCTTCGCTCCCACCGACCTGCAGAGAGTCCCAAAGAATGTGGTGTTTGTGATTGACAAGAGCGGATCAATGAGTGGAGCAAAGATGAGACAGGTGAGAGACGGCTGATCTGATTCTAATGTATTGACGCACACAAAATGTACAGGGAAAATTTAGACCTCTGACCTTGTAACTCTTTGTAGACACGAGAGGCATTGCTGGAAATCCTCAAAGACATGCACGAGGAGGACTACTTTGCCCTCATCCAGTTTGATTCCAGCATCAGTTCCTGGAGGGAATCACTTAGCAAAGCAACCAAGGAAAATGTGGCCGAAGCCATGGCCTACGTGAGACAGTTAACGAGCAATGGAGGTAAATAGAAAAACAGCGGAGGAAAACTAGCTTATATGCCAAATATTGTCTTTACTCCTTCAGTGATAGAAATGCATTCTGATACTACAAATTTTACCACACACTTTTTCCTTCTAGGAACCAATATCAACGAGGCAGTGTTGAGAGGTGTTTACATGCTGATCAAAGACAGGCAAGAGGAGAGGCTCCCTGAGAGGAGCATTGATATGATTATTTTACTCACTGATGGAAATCCAAATGTGGGTGAGCATCTAGAGTGTGTATGTACTGTAGGATATATATTGTATATATTTGTGTGAATGCACAACTTGACCAATGTACTGTATATGCAGCATTAAATTTGTGCATGTTGTATCTGTGGGTTTGAAGGAGAGTCTAGCCTCCCGAGGATCCAGGAGAATGTGCATTCTGCTATTGGAGGAAACATGTCTCTGTTCTGTCTGGGATTTGGAAATGATGTGGATTACTCCTTCCTGGATGTGATGAGCACACAAAACCAGGGACTGGCCCGCAAGATATATGAAGCTTCAGATGCAACACTTCAACTCAAGGTGGCGGGTTTAGGCTATGAATACACTTCTGAGCCAATAGTTATATTTATGTAAACTTAAATGAAAATAAATACTAGCTACGTCACTTTCATTTCCACAATTATGTGATAAGTTTTTGACAATTTTCTGATAAAATAATTTAATAAAAGCTATTTTTATAGCACATTCTGTACAAATACATAAAGCACAGAGTTTGCATGCATTTATTTCAGGGTTTCTATAATGAAGTGGCCAGCCCTCTGCTCTCGGAGGTGGACCTGCGTTACCCTGACAGTGCAGTGGACTTCGTTACCACCAACCACTTCAGCCAGTTGTTTAATGGCTCAGAGATCGTGGTGGCTGGTCGGCTGACAGACAACGACCTGGACAACTTCCTGGTGGAGGTGTTAGGGCAGGGGGTAAGGAAAAGGAAATGGCAGAAATGTAGAGATAATGCTGAGGTGAAGAGAAGACCTGTTACTCTATTAATCTGTTCATCACACAGCATTTCCTCTTATTTCCTCTTCCTTGTAGTTTGAGGAGGACTTCAAAGTGCAGGGCCAGGCCAGTGCTATTGACTGGGATGTCATGTACCCAGACGAGGAGTACATCTTTGGGGATTTCACCGAGCGTCTCTGGGCCTATCTCACCATCCAGCAGCTACTGGAGAAGAGGTCAGAGTCATTCCACTCAAACTGAGACCTGAATTGCTTTGGCTTGAAAATATTAATTTCCCACTTCATGAAAATCTTTTTTAATGATACTCATTGGTGATCACCAGAGAGCCCATAATTAAAACTACAATATCCATTTAGAGATTCCTTTGTGGTTTTCTGAATGCTATTTTCATATGTGGCAACTTAAGTATATTTTTCGTCTTGCAGCAAGAGTGGTTCCCCAGACGAGAAAGGCAACGCCACAGCCAAGGCGCTGGACATGTCTCTGCAATACAGCTTCGTCACCCCACTCACCTCCATGGTCGTCACCAAGCCTGAAACTGAGGACGGAACAGACAGCCCTCTCATTGCGGATAAGCTGACTGAGGGTAAGGAAAGAAAGACAGGGTTTAAAAAGTGATGCTGGATAGTCCTAATTTCTATTTACTCAACAACACCAGCAGAGGCTGGTGCTCTAGTTTAAACCATTGAACGTACCAAGTTGTTCTTGTCAATCTGTTTTTTTAACAGAGCAAAGACAACAGGCAGAAAGAGTGGGTAAGACCTTTTTTTACCATATAGGATAAAAATAGAGTTGTTGGTTTAAATCGATTCAGTGTATTGATTGATTTGGATGTTATTGTTCCTGTTTCTAGCACATCGAATGCCAACTCCTGCAGTGTTCTCACATTACCAGCCACCACCCACATATTTTGGTAAGTTCATTTATAGCAATGCCAGCTGCACGACTGTAAGGATGACAACGTCAGATTGTTGCTCTGTCAGTCCATCACAACAACTATTAGATAACTTGCTTAGAACTTTTGTACAGATATTCATGGTCCTCAGAGGATGAGGCCTCGTGACTTTACAGATCCCCTGACTTTTCATTTAGCAACACCACCAGGTCAAAATCTTTACCTATATCTTGACACAAATTTTTGTTCAGATATTCATGGTCCTCGGATGATGAACCCAACTGACTTTATCCTCTGAATTTTCCTGTAGCGCCACAGTGAGGTTCACAGCTTTGATTTTGCCTGAAGTGTCTCAACATTTTACAGTACACACACTCATGTCCCTACAAGGATGAATTGTAAACACTTTGGCAATCCCTTAACTTTGAATAAGGGTTTAACTCTAATCAAGAAATGGTAGATTATTTAAATGCTTAACTAAAATTGTGAACATGATAAACATTACATGCTAAACATCAGCATTTTAGCATTGTCATCCTTACCGTGTTAGTATGCTGGTGTTAGCATTTAGCTGAATCACAGCTGTGCCAAAGTGCCGCCCACAGAGCTCCTTCCATCGCTGTGGACTCTCAGGCTTGTTGACATGTTTTTATCAGCATCAGCCAAAACTATATCCGAAACAAAATCATATTAATTTCTGTTTATTACTGTCATTATACTCTGGCATCACCTGCAGTGGACGGAGATCCTCATTTCATGATAGAGCTGCCAGACAGAGATGACGCTCTGTGCTTCAACATCAACAACAAACCAGGAACCATTTTCGCTCTGGTCAGAGACCCAGAATCAGGTCAGCCCTGAGTCCCGATCATCATCATGACTTTCTTACCAGTCGACAAGTACAAAATTGCTGTCCCTGGTATCCTTATAAACCAACATGTAAATCAAGTGTTGATATTTTTTCTCTCGTCATACAACTTATGTGCTAGTTAAACAGGGAATGACTGAATCCCACATTGTTTCCTCAGGTATTTTGGTCAATGGCCAGATAATTGGAGACAAGAAAATTCCCCCCAATGGCAAAATTAACACGTACTTCTGGCGGTTTGGCATCGTCCACCAGACTCTGGGCGTGAGGCTGGAGGTGAGCACTCATGACATCTCAGTTTTCCAGGACGGCCAAAGGGTCAAGCTGCTGTGGTCTGATACAGCCTCTCTCAAAGGGCCCAAGTGAGTGTTTGCACCATCACATTGTTATAGCATAGCAAAGCATATGAGTAATATGAAATGTAAAGTCCAGTTCAGAATGAATAATTATCATCTTTCTCCTCCTCCAGTGTGGATCTTCACGTGACCAAGGGTCGCAGCCTAATGGTAACTCTAAAGGATTCGGTCAAGTTTATGATCCTGCTACACAAAGTGTGGCAGAAGCACCCGTACCACCGGGACTACTTGGGTTTCTACACCCTGGACAGCCACCTTCTCTCCCCTTCTGTTCACGGCCTGCTAGGTACCACATGACACACTTACCAGGAAGTAGTTAGCATGGTTTATAGCAGGTGAAGGAAAGTGATATGATTTTCTTTTCTTCATAGCAGACAAAAAAAAAAGATAATTATAATGATTTGACTTCAGTTGGCAAGGTGGAAAACTACACAGCCAGACTGATTATGTTATAAAATAGTATTTACTGTAAATGTCGGGTCGTGTTCCAGGTCAGTTCTACCATGGGATTGAATATGAAGTGACAGACCTGCGCCCAGGAGAAGTCCCAGAGAAACCAGACGCCACCATGTTTGTGAAAGGACGGGCGCTCAATGTGACCAGGTATACTACATGCCTCAGATAAGCGTGTCCCATCTCAATGTGAAAGTATTTGCATTTAATCTTTGTTCCAAATGAATGAATGGCTCCCGCTTTGTATGTGCTCTTAAAATTTAATTTGGTCTACATGACGTTTCTGTCTGGGCCCACAGAGGCTGGCAGAGAGACTTCAGGACGGATGTGAAGAACGGAGAAAACGTTCCCTGCTGGTTCATTCACGGAAGCGGATCAGGCCTCATCGACGGAGATGAAAGGGATTACATCGTGTCAGGACTTTTTAAAACTGTTTGAAGACAGGTTATATATCAGTGTCCACCACAGAAAAATCACCACAATCATAGAATAAATATTAAAATCTGACTGCACTTACACCATGAATAATCTAACATCACATACCCAAAGGCAAACAGGCCTCTTCATGAGCGCATTTCCTGGAATCATAAGAATAACCCAATATAGTGAGAAGTCCTCGGAGACAGACTCAACTGTATTTTGTATTGGAATAAATGGACACAGATCTTAAAGATAGACTCAAGATAGATTTATTCATTTTATTTCAGTTTTTCATTGTTTCCAATTGTTTATTATGACAGAAAAGGCTGTTTAGTGTTAGTGTCACATCTTTACTTTGGTCATTCCTCTGTTTTCCCTAAACCCATGTTTGACTTTGAGAATTTTTATAACAATATTTTGTTAATGTCTGGAGCTGACAGGATGTACAATGGGATTTAAACTGTTTCCAAGCAGCTGCAACGCTGATGAACAGTTCATGTAAAGTCTATTGTAGGATTCCTAAACAACATGATACCTAATAAATCTTATCTTGGTGGTAACAAATTGGTGATACATTTCTTCATGGTCAGATAGAAAGAAAAAGTCCTCTGTGTACCAAATGATTAATGAATATTCTTTCACTACAGGAAATATCCATACTTAACAGTCTTTAATGTTGGTTGAAAATCATGTGATTTCTAGAACCTTAAAAGCTGAACTCTTGCATGCAGTAAACAAGGAGTGTCCCTCCTCTTGCTGGACAGTGTGGGCGGAGTAGAACTCTTACAGGAAGATTTTATTCCCACATGCCTTGAATTCCTTCCACACTTGTTTTCAACCATGCCAGAGGAGAAGCCGCTTTGTTTCCCAAGCATGACAGCGGCGTGGAGAGTCCTGCTGCTGGGGGCTTGTGTCTGCATCTGGCTTCCAGCTCAGGCCCAAGGAGCTCTGGTCATTTCCAGGAGAGATGCTCTGACACAGGTATTTAAGAGAAGCCATTTGTGTGCAGCAGATGCATGTACACAAATGCGTTATTACATTCTATGTCAGCAGGTATGTCATTGGTGATGAGTCTAAACACTTTTTATGAAAGCCTGTATCTGCAGTTGTAAGAACACATCTTTCCCATGAAGTATCCTCAGGCATGCAGGAAGTGATGTGCTTTGCATGCTTTTTTTTGTTTGTTTGCTAATAAAAGAATAAAAGAAGATTTGTTTAGAGGGCACAATTACCAAGACTATGCAGAAAAACAGAAGAGCATCACAGGAAATCAAATAAATAAGTTGTACAAGCCGTAGTGACTCATCTCAGGGAACACTAGAGCATTGACAGCTTACAGGAAAAATCCTTTAAAACTATTAAAAACTACTGTTTTTGAAGCCAACATTGCTGTTTGCTGGTGTGACTTAACGTTTTACTAGTATTTACAATAGAGCTTCATAGAAAAAAAAACTCAGCAGACTGAAACATTAGATGTAGGTTAGGGTGCAAGTGGAACTTTTAAAAAAAAAAAAATCTTTTGATGCACAACCAAGTCAAGTCTCAAGTCTGTTAATGTATGCCCAAAGGTCAAGTGCAAGTCTTTCAGCTGCTGACCATTCAAATGATGCAGAATTTTTTCATTTTCCTCCCAAAGCTTTATTATAAACAATTTAAACATATACAACCTTAATAGTTTAAGGTGCACACTGTACAAGGTATGTTCTATTGCTGTCTTATTTACTGTTTACCATTTTTTCAAGATTTTCCCAAGGTCACATCTTGAGACTTGATTTTTCTCAGTGGAAGTCTCTGCTGTTAACGGGTTAATGTCTAAAGATTTCCCCATGTTTTTGTCATAATTGTGAAATTTGGTTTGGGACAGTTGAAAAATTACACTGTACAGAACTGTAAGTCGCATGTCTACAGCTCTGTTTGTCTCAAAATCAAATCAATAAGTCCAAACTTCTACTGAACACACTCATTTTCACAGTAACACATGAGGCAGAGACTGTTTTTCTATTGCTCTTAGGTTCAATCAACCAAGTTGTACATTTGCCATTATGATGACAGCTCTGTCCTCCTCTGTCCTCCTCTGTCCTCTTCCCTTGCTGTTTCCAACTCATCAATGAAATAGTTTGTTTAACTAACCATGTTCTAATCATTTCAGCCATTTAATGCTTCATCTGTCCACAAATTGTCCCCTTTGAGGTTTTCTGCACATCCCCACCCAACCACCTACGCACACACACTGTATTTGCTCCCTCCAGTTTGCCTGGTTGTTTAAGATGCCAACCTGTCAGCATGCTGCTGCTTGTCTACTCTCGCCCGCCTGTTTATTATGTGACCTTTACATCCACAAGTCTTTTCCCACACTTATTTTAAGTCCTTTATTTGATTCTGGGTCCACACCTTGCTTCACAGACATGCTAATCCAAAACTGTCTCTCTGAGATTTTGGGGAACAAAGAAGAGGCACCTTTAATACATGTGATGACAAGTATCTAAGTATGGATACTTCAAATAGGGAATACGTATAGTTTAGAAATCAGCATTTTCTGAGGCAGAATGTAACTGATGGAAAACATTCAGGAACATTTCAAGCTTAGTGATGTCAAATAGTCATACATTTAGAGCACATCCCTTTCCACACCTGCTTTTCCTTTCTCTATAACCATGCAGTCATCTTATGTTCTGTTCCAGGAGACTGAAGAAGCTATGGGCACCAGGTCAATAAAGGTATCCAGCTTAAAATACTACAAACTAAGAGAAGTTTAGACTACCATTTACTGAACTTTCTCTCTACCCTGCTGCGAAAACTGAAAAAAGACAGCGTTGATTGTGAAAAAAAATTCCTGCAGAAAAGAAGCACAAACTCTGCAAATGTAAGGAACCTTTTTTTGGTATTGATATCAAAAAATATATAAAACACAGGGGTGTGACCTTTCCTAATAACAAAACATTTATATATGTTGATGTATCATTGACAAATTAACTCAAATCTGAATATAATAATTCAGTACACATGAGGCCGTGGTCCAGATAACTGGTAGTGTCTATCTCACAGTGGTGGTATTGTTACTGGTTGCTAAATGAAGTCCATATTTCCCATAAACCACATTACTTCCAGATGCCACTTCCCTCCGTGGTGTCCACTGGCATGCATATATTTTCTCTTTGCTTTACTGGAGACAATAAACATGCTGGAAGTGATTTGTCCATCTGGGTTTTATTCCCTTACGCATTTGCGAGTATGAGAAACTCTAAGTTTCATCTTACCTTGTGTTTACAGAAAAGTGACTTCTCTCAGTTTTGTGACATGTCTCCTCACATCTGAGACAGACTCCAGTAGAGAGACTGCCAGTCGTCTTAGCCTCTGGTCTTGCTTGTTTGCAGTAATATGGCATGATCTTGTATAATTTGTGTGGTTATGATTTATTGATGCTGAAGACCTATGGACAAGCTTTTTACTCTATAAGCATCCTTTCAGATGGTGGAGGTGAACAGCGTTAGAGTCAGCTGCACGGTGACGTCTCGTTTCACTCACACCGTCATGACCTCCAAGGCCCTGAACACAGCAAACTCCTCCCAGGAAATCTTCTTCGAAGTGGAGCTGCCCAAGACCGCCTTCATCACCAACTTCAGCATGTCAGTCAAGACTCAAGACTTTTGACAGTGAGCATATTCTATGTGTTTCTATACCTTTGACAAAAGCCCTTGTGCCTCACAGGGAAATCGAAGGTCAGGTGTATGCTGGGGAGGTGAAGGAGAAAGAAAAAGCTAAGAAACAATATGAGAAGGCTGTTTCCTCTGGACAGACGGCTGGACTGGTCAAGTGAGTCAGTCAAAATGAAAAATACATAAACCCACTATTGCAAACATGAAAATAAATGTTCAAAGCAACATCTACATTTTTATGCCAAACTAAAGATCCTAAATTGATCATTTTAACATTAGAAGCTGTCAGTTATATCTGTGTTTTATCACAGGGCCTCTGGGAGGAAGATGGAGAAGTTTTCAGTGTCTGTCAACATCGCAGCCAAAAGTAACGTGACTTTCATTCTGACATACGAGGAGCTCCTTCAGAGGAAACTGGGCCAATATGAGATTTTAACCCGGATTAAACCCAAACAACTGGTGCAGGAGTTTCAGGTTCTACTCACTCTCCTCTTTTATTTTTCTAAGCAATGACACGCAGTTCAAGAGACGCTTCCTCAGTGAACGCAGAGTGTGAGAAATTTGTGTCAACATTAAAGAGTGGACTGCTTCAGTGATTGTGTGTGTGTGTGTGTGTGTGTGTGTGTGTGTGTGTGTGTGTGTGTGTGTGTGTGTGTGTGTGTGTGTGTGTGTGTGTGTGTGTGTGTGTGTGTGTGTGTGTGTGTGTGTGTGTGTGTGTGTGTGTGTGTGGAGACAGATTGTGGCAGACATCTATGAGCCTCAGGGCATTGACTGTGTTGATGCCACTGCAACTTTCCTCACGAATGATCTGCTCCCCCTGGTGGAGAAAACTGTCACAGACACAGAGGTAAAGGGTTACAAAGATTTCAATGCTTCTGTTTATAGACTTCTAAGTTTTTTTGCCCAATACTGTCAACCGAAATGAATCTCTCTGTCTCTCAGGCACACATCTCTTTCTCACCAACAGTGGAGCAGCAGAGGAAGTGTCCAGGATGTGAAGGCACCATAATTGATGGTGATTTCATCATCAAGTACGATGTGAAACGAGAAGAGGGCGCGGGGGAAGTTCAGGTCAGCTGCCAACAAAGTCTTTGCAGCAGCACATAAGAATCACACTTTTGTCTCAATCAAATTCTTTACATCCCTTCAGGTTGTGAATGGATACTTTGTGCACTTCTTCGCTCCCCCTGGCCTGCCCAGAGTCCCAAAGAATGTGGTGTTTGTGATTGACAGGAGCGGATCAATGAGTGGAAAAAAGATTGCACAGGTAAAAGACTTGTGTGGGTAAGCTCCTTACCGCATGCGATGATGTATGTACATCTTCATATGTTAAACTGCGAACCTTTGCAGACCCGGGACGCATTGGTTGCCATTCTGAAAGAACTCCATGAGGAGGACCACTTTGCTCTCATCCTGTTTGAGTCCAGTATTGTCACCTGGAAGGACGTTCTCTCCAAAGCAACTCAGGAAAATGTGGCCAAAGCCATTGCCTACGTCAGGAAAATAAAAGACGCTGGAGGTGCAACTTTAGTTCCAAATGTTTTGTTCACTTCCTTATTCAGATGAACAGAAATAGAGTTCAAAAATAATACATTTTACAATTTTCAGGGGTTTCAAAAGCTGATGTATAAAATCATTACATAAAGATCTGTTCTCTATTTAATCAGTAAGGAAAGAAAAGATAGTGGTGAAGAGAGATGTCAACAGAGTAGATTATAGAAGAATAGAGAGTAAATCATAAAGGTTCAGGGCCTAAGAGACACAGACTCTGTCTGTTCAAAGTGAAGCTATCACCACAACCTCAGTTCAGTTCGGAGACTTCATTAAGTTAGCACTGGTCAGCACTGGTCAACAAGTGACCCACGCTCATAACCACACATGAAATTGCAAATTCTCGTTTTTACACTTAGGTTTTTGTACAGATCAAACAAATGAGGTATGTGTTAGAGCTACATGGTGGATTTTTCAACACTTGGACAGTCTAGCTGATTTCCTCTGCTTCCAGTCTTTATGTCAAGCTACGCTAAACTAAGCTAAGCTAACTGCCTGCTAGCTGTAGATTCATACTTTGTGGACAAGAATGAGAGGGGTGTATTTTCCAAAATGTTGATCTATTACTTTAAAGAACATGGGCTACTGAGAAATTGCAACTTAATTTTCTCTATAAAAAATGTTATCTCAGGATATTTTTGTGTTAATCTGCTCATTGTGTCGTGGCCTTTCAGGCACAGATATCAATAGCGCTGTGCTGAGGGCAGTGAGCATGCTGGGGAGAGAAAGAGAAGATAAGAGGCTCCCAGAGAGGAGTGTGGATATGATTATTTTACTGACTGATGGGATGCCAAACCACGGTGAGATGTCTTCATTTGGAGGATGATAATATTTTATTCTGGATGGTCAGAGGTCATTGAAAGTTTTCAAAGGTTGACAAGCACTTCACAAATCTTATAAGTATGTTAAGTCTCTTATAAGAACAGCAAGGCTTTCATTGCATGCTCATACATAATACATGTGTGTGTGCATGTATGCGTACAGGGGTTTCAAACCTGCCAACAATCCAGGAGAATGTGCATTCTGCTATTGGAGGAAACATGTCTCTGTTCTGTCTCGGCTTTGGAAATGATGTGGATTACTCCTTCCTGGATGTGATGTGCAGACAAAACAAGGGACTGGCTCGCAGAATATATGAAGCTTCAGATGCAGCCGTTCAGCTCAAGGTGAGGCAAAACAAGAGAACACTGATTTACAACAAAGGGAAAGTCCATTCAGGTTTGGCGGTGTTTATTGT
The DNA here is from genome assembly GCF_021018895.1 of Seriola aureovittata. Classification (NCBI taxonomy): domain Eukaryota; kingdom Metazoa; phylum Chordata; class Actinopteri; order Carangiformes; family Carangidae; genus Seriola; species Seriola aureovittata. The sequence goes on along the minus strand of NC_079365.1, from coordinate 8,294,972 downwards.
ATTTAAAGTGTGTTTTGCACCTCCAGGGGATTTTGGTAAACAGATGATGCATGATTTGGAGTGTGTCTCTCCTCCAGGGTTTCTATAATGAAGTGTCCAGCCCTCTGCTCTTGGAGGTGGATCTGCGTTATCCTGACAAAGCAGTGGACTTTGTGACCAAAAAACACTTCAGCCAGTTGTTTAATGGCTCAGAGATCGTGGTGGCTGGTCGGCTGAGAGACAGCGATCTGGACAGCTTCTTGGTGGAAGTGTTTGCCCAGGGGGTGAGAAATGGACAACAGAATATCAATTATGCTATGAATAGACCTTATATCTTGTCACGGTGGTGAACAGACAATATGTGTGCTTTTTCTCACATGTGGCTGAATATTGAATGCAAAGAGTGATACTGTGAATGAGACAAACTTAGGTGGATAGTCTTTAGAAACACTTCTTCCAGACGTTCTCAGGGCTTCAGTAAGGGTCAAGTCATCATGCCTTGATGTTCCTATTTTTATTTTTTATAACGATGGTCAGTTGGACACTTTGGTCCAGACTCCAGACTAAAAAATCTCAACAACTATGAGGTGGATTGTACAGAATCATGGGCCCCTCAGGATAGATCCTACTGATGATACCTTAACTTTTCATCAAGCTTCATACATTCAATTTTCCATTGGTTTCCTTATGACATTCCTATCAACCTGCAGCCTTACAGAGCTGCTAGTGTGGCTGTCGACTCTGTCTTTATTATACTGTTAATATCCTCTCCTGCCATTGCTCATTGCATCTCTCCTCTTTCTGTAGTCGGACAATGACTTCCAAGTGCACAGACGGGCCAGCGTGGTAAACTGGGGGGTGATCTACCCAGAACTGGAGTACATCTTTGGGAATTTCACTGAGCGTTTGTGGGCCTACCTCACCATCCAGCAGCTACTGGAGGATAGGTTTGTTCATCAAAGATTTGAGAAAGTTTCTCTGTGAACTGTGATAGATTACTCAAAGAAACTGCTCTGATCAGAGTTGTTGTTGCTCGTCATGTGCATCATCTGTCACCATTAAACAACCAGCTAATCTCCTCTTTCTTTTTTATCTCACAGTGACATTGGTACTCAGCAAGACAAAGACATTATGACAGTCAAGGCACTGGACATGTCTCTACGGTACAGCTTCGTCACCCCTCTCACCTCCATGGTGGTTACCAAGCCTGAAACTGAGGACGGACCAGACAGCCCTCTCATTGCTGACAAGCTGACTGAGGGTAAGGGATATGTGGCCAGTGTTTGATTTTAATTTTGTTTAATTTGTTGTCAGCAGATTTTTTTTTTTTATTTGTACGAACGGGGAAAAAAACGATATAGTACAGGCTATCTGATAAACTGACAAGTGAATCAGCATATTCTTTCTTTGCAAATTTACATTACATTCTTTGATTATTAGAAATCTGTTGAATCAGTGCGAGCAGGACTTCCTGAAGGCATCCAACTTTGAGTTTTATGTTTTCTAACTGTTGCCCTGTTTTACAGACCAGCGACAGAAAGCAGAGAGACACCAAGGTACGACAATCTCTTTTAACTTCATTATATGACAAACTTTACCAACCTTATTCTGGCTGAACAACTTTGGCGATGTATGATTTTATTATTTTTGATAACAGGCCCTGCAGCCCATGCTCGAGGTTCCCATGGCCTATCAGATGGTAAGCTTCTCATACAGCAGTAGTTTCACTATCACATAATTTTATCATGTCTATGCTGTCATTATTGCTGCCAATTTTACTTATATCTTCTATTAAAAGCTTTTATTATCAAACACAGACATGATTGACCACATATGTATCAATAATTTAATACTGAAGAAATCAGTTCCAGCTCTTCACTGCTGCACTATAGGATGTAACTGTTGCTTCAGATCGTATCTAAATATCGTGATGACACACCTGTTATACTTGAGTTTGACTACTTTATAGCTTTCTGCCTGACATGATACTTTCATGATGCTTTTGCAGTGGATGGAGATCCTCATTTCATGATAGAGCTGCCAGACAGAGATGACGCTCTGTGCTTCAACATCAACAACAAACCAGGAACCATTTTCACTCTGGTCAGAGACCCAGGATCAGGTCAGCCCTGAGTCTTGATCACTCAATTGTTCTCAAAGGAAGCAAAAGGCATGATAAAACAAATCTTTCATCATTTTCAGGCTTTGTGGTGAATGGCCAAATTATTGGCAAGAAGAAAGTTGTTGCTGATGGTAACGTCAACACCTACTTTGGGCGTTTTGGTATCAGCCACAAGAAGCTGGGAGTGAGGCTGGAGGTGAGCACTCAGGACATCTCAGTCCTCCACAATGGCAGACAGGTCAAGCTGCTGTGGTCTGATACAGCCTCTATCAAAGAAACCAAGTGAGTAATCCTGCTTTGCAAATATTGTCTTGAGTTACTTGACAGCAACATGTTTTAAACTGAAATGATAAAATAATGCAAACATTTATGTTGTCATTATTTCAGGTAAGAATGCTTTTAAAAGTCAATGTAAAGACATTTCTAACAATGATTTTTAATTTTTGTTTATCACACAATAAATACCTGAAGTTCAATTGTCATACCTTAAAGATACCATTGCTACAATCTATACCACAATTAAACAAAATATGAGTGTCATCTAAATGAAAAGTAAACAATAAATTGAATCAGTAAAAACTACAAAACCAAATGTAAACTATGACATCCTCACTGAAAATGACTTAAGCTATACTTGACACTGACAAATAAAGAAGCTCCACGTGGCTCCTGTGAATCACCAACAAACAACTCTGCTCTCTTACTGTCAGCCAGTCGGTCAAATGAAATTGTTGTTCTCTCTCCTCCAGTATGGACCTCAAGTTAACAAAGACCTGCAGCTTAACAGTGACACTGAGACACTCCATTAAATTTATGGTCATCAAACACACAAAGGTGTGGAAGAGACGCCACGATCAGCAAGACTACCTAGGTTTCTACACCCTGGACAGCCACCACCTGTCTGCTTCAGCTCATGGCCTGCTAGGTGGGAACAGAAGGGGCTGAGAAGACATTTCCCATATTATGATGCACTGTTTTTTACAGCTATGTCCTTATTCCTAACTTTAAATAAAGCAATAGATATTAAGTAGGCTTTTTTTGCTCCAGGTCAGTTCTACCATGGGGTTGAGTTTGAGGTGACAGACCCACGTCCAGGTGAAGTTCAGGAGAAGTTAGATGCCACCATGTATGTGAAGGGACAAACAGTCAACGTGACCAGGTGCGCGCGCACACACACACACACACACACACACACACACACACACTCTCACACACACACACACACACACACACAGAATGCATGTGAGGGTAAAGTGTGCGCTCATATACACATCTCATCATCAGTTTTCTCTCCCTCACAGACACTGGCAGAAGGACTTCAGCAGGAACGTGAAGAATGGAGAGAATATTCCCTGCTGGTTTGTCAACAATGATGGAACAGGCCTCATTGATGGAAGAGCCTCAGACTACATTGTGTCAGGGCTTTTTAAGACTATTTGAATCCTGAAAACTAACTTTAAAAAAATAAAAATAACTGTTTTGACATGGGTTCTTTGTGTGCCTTAAATAAATAAATAAATGAATAAATAATTAAAGGGTGTGTTTGTGAAGAGATTCATCAAGCAGGATGTAGAATAGGTAACTTGTCTGAGGCCTACTTGCTGGTAATTCAGACATTCAGGGCAAGAGGCATAAAGCCTAAACACACAGTCCCTCTCTTTGTGGATACCAGTAAACTACATCTCTCTTTCTCACACATTATGGTAGTTGCCAGATGTCTTTTCTCGGAGCTGTGGAGCAGCAGAGGGACTGAGCACTGGGGCTGAGGTTGAGTTTGGAGATGGTCCATTGTGAAAACATCCAGTTGGTGAGCCTGTTGTCACTGCTGGGATGTTGGAGAGGCCCAAACACAGCTGTCACTTCATTTCCTCAACATCATTATCACTGTTCGTTAGAACATAATAAGGATGGAGCGTGTGTTTGTCAGATAACACTGATGTATGTTAGCATGTTTTAAATGTAGTAATTTTACTGTAATTGAATATGTTTACATTGCTTCAGCTGTACATGCTTAGAGTTAATTAACTTTTCCATGTGGTTAATGTAACGACAGCAGGTGTAAAGAGGAACATGTTCGGTTTGTTGACCACAGGGGGCAGCAGTGAGCTCACTGCGGTTTGTTGACCACAGGGGGCAGCAGTGAGCTCACCGCGGTTTGTTGACCACAAGGGGCAGCAGTGAGCTCACTGCGGTTTGTTGACCACAGGGGGCAGCAGTGAGCTCACTGCGGGTTGTTGACCACAGGGGGCAGCAGTGAGCTCACTGCGGTTTGTTGACCACAGGGGGCAGCAGTGAGCTCACCGCGGTTTGTTGACCACAGGGGGCAGCAGTGAGCTCACCGCGGTTTGTTGACCACAAGGGGCAGCAGTGAGCTCACCGCGGTTTGTTGACCACAGGGGGCAGCAGTGAGCTCACTGCGGTTTGTTGCGCTGACAACCCGAGGTAAAGACGCTTTCGTCGAAAAATAATTTAACATGCCCCACAAATCTAAGATTTATGCTTTATTGTTATTATTTTTCAAACTGTATGTTTCACCTTTACAAGCGAGATCACTATCAGGAGGGAGACACGAGCAAACGTCTTCACCTCCAAGAAAGAGCGGCGTGAAGCAAAACTATCCCGAACCAGCGTTAGCTAACTTAACGTCAATCCCGCACAAGCTAGCAAGCTACACAGACGAACTTATGTTGAAGTTTTACCACAAAAAAACAGGTCCGAATTATTAAAAAAGTTAGTTAGCTTGACACATTATGATTGTATTATTATATTGACTTCTTATTTATCTGTATGCCATCACTGCTGTACGTGTAGCCCAATGTAGGCGTCCTCATGGGTCAGTAAACTGTTTGTTTACAGGATACCGCCCACTGAACCAGAGCCACCTGGTCCTCACCTGGGGAAGGAAGACCAGAAGCAGGTGAAACGGAGCCAATGCAGTTTTAAAGTCAGTCGATTAAACGTGTGGACGGAGGTATGTCTATTTTTCCCAAGTGCTGACGCTGTGATTCCCATAAGCTCAGGAACATAAATATACAGTACAGTAGTAGTACAGGACTGCAGCATCATTTGCAGCAAGTTTAATAATTTTTCGTGCCCTTGTCAATGAAGATGGAAAAATCACTGTTGACAGATTATCCCAAATTAAGTCCAAAATGATTAACTAATTACTAATCTAGTCATAAAGATATCAGTTACTTGTTCTCTTTCAATAAATGCCATCTGGGTGCTGTGCCTCAAAAAAAAAATTGGGTTAGATAGAAAGAAAGCAACAAACTGTACTTATGGTCTTTTTATTCTCAGCAGTAAGTCTGCTGATGTGTTTTAATATAAAGCCTTTATTAAAAACCTGAACACCCATGGCACACCCTCAGGTGATTTCACTTGACTGGCTGATTATATGTCGTCCCTGGACTCTGTTGGCTCTGTTGGCCTTCACAGACTGTGGTTCTTTTCAAATTGTCATAGTAAGAAATTCACCTGTGATACTAATAACATTGATGATGGCGCTGTCCTATTCAAGTATCCCAGTAAATCATGACAGTAAGCCAGCATGAACTATACCAAGACACTGAAACTGAAGCAGCTAAATGGACTTAAGCCATCGTTCATTTTTGTATTTATTTACACCTGCGTTTTCTCTTCTGTGACATGCCAAAATGTCTTCAGTGAAAAAATGCATATTGACACCTCCCCACTCTTCTCCTTTGCTTGGTTTAACCTGGATGGTGAAAGAAATGCACCTTTATCATTCTTATTAGTATAAAGAGCATGGTGTCATAATATAATTCACTTCATAGCTCCATGAAACTTCAAGCTGAGCCGAGGTCTAATTAGCCAGACACTTAATAAAATTAAAGTTCAGCTAATATTCAACACATACACATTTATATCTTATAGGCTCATCAGACCATAATAATAAAAGTGTAAAAAAAAAAAATTACAATAACATATAATCACCACAAAAGATCAACACATGGGTTGACCTTTTTATTGTTGGATTGCTACCTTTTTTCTTAATTCCTTTCATGGCATAATGCAGTTGTTAAATTCACAGAAGGATGCCCAATTAAGTATGTAATTGCCAGATATGGCATTTGGAGTCTCTTTTTTGTTTTCATTTCACTCTTTCTGTTGAAGTTTATTGATGCATTTTGTGGTGTTTGCTTTTCCTCTTGTTTTCTATAGTGCAAAGCTTCATTGTTAAGTAGAAGAGCACAAGTCAAAGTTTAAACCCTAGACATAACCTGCCTTTGTAAAATTTGGAGCTCTGCCTTTTGAGCTGTAAGAATGTTGAGTCCGTGGTATAGTCACCATGAATGTGGTCAGTGACTGGTATGATATAGTCTTCATATTATTAACAGACAATAGAACACATAGTTTCATTTTCTCTGCCCCCCGCTATACCCTCATTTGAATGTGTGTTTATGTATGCATGGGTAGTTATGTGTTGTATTTGCCCATATGCAGTGAACCTAAAATGTATGGTGTGTGTGTGTGTGTGTGAGAACTCCTTGTACTGTAACAACTCACCAGCTCTTATTACACGGCTTTGGCATGTGTACTAATAGATCCAGGGCGAGAGTGTTGACCCCAGTCATGTCGGAAGTTCAGGAGTTGAGAGGGATTTTCTTAAGGGGATCTTTGCAGAAGTGTGTGTCTGTCTCTTTGTATGTGTGTGTATAGTGTGTTTGTGTAAGCTTTGATGATTAACACCAGATGTGCGCGGCTCAGGGTGTCGGCAGCAGCTTGAGAGGGCCCCACTGTACTCCATTCGGCCCTGCTTGTAGAAAATGCTCAAGCGACTTCTTCACACATGGCTGAGAGTAATATCTCTGCTGTTCATTCCCCAGAGCCCCACAAGGTTTGAAACATCAGGTCAGTCTAAGCCAAAGGAAGTTTAATAAGGAGTTTGTGCAGCTAGAGCAGGGACTTAATGTAGGTCTCCTTCTACTCCACCAGAGGGCGGGAGAGAGCTGTAAAACATCTGCAAGTGCTCAGGTCCCACAGTCAGGATTGACTACTGTAGGTTAATAGATTTTTTCCGAGGATCTTTTCAATTTTTCCAGTTCATATAAAGCAAAGAAACATTGTATTTTTGTCCTGTATTACATTGTTGAAATTAAATTTTAAAAGGAAATATTTTACCTAAAAAGTTCCACATGGAAAATACTGCAATATTTTGAGGAAGTGACTGAATTAAAGTTGTAACTAGTGCTGGACCTAAGTATTAATTTCATAATTGTTTATTGATATTCTTTTATTTGAATATGCTGTGATTAATGTATTTGTGTTTTATTTACAAAATGTCAGTCAATAGTGATAAACACCCAAGTTTCAAGAGCTTAAAGTGACACTGTGAACTCATTACTCATCACAGAGAACAAATCAGTCTAAACTCAGTCCAACCCAGTCAGTGATTCAGTTTGCAATAATGCAAAAGAGAAAGGAGCAGCAAATAATCATATTTGAGAAGCTAGAATCTTTTCTTTATATGCAACTTAAACAATTATTCATTCATGAAAAATGGTAACGATTAATTTACTATAGGTCAACTAATCAGTGGATTGTTTCTGCTCTACTTATGATTCTTGCAATAGATTAGAAGAAAGTAAAATTAGCTGTAAATTCTTCTGAGAAAGGCTGTTTATGGCCAATTACGTTTTTCTGATTATACAATATTTTGACAGTTTTTCATCAAAGCAAATCTCAAAATTAATGTTGCATTTTGAAACAGCCGGGCACGATGATTCTCTCCTGCTCAGATTCCTGCTCTCAGTCAGCTGTGCAGTGAGACTTGTGTTTGAACTCTCAAGTTTGTCAAAAGTTATAATTTCATTTCACTCCTTCCATTACAGCCCCACTTTATTTGAGCCCTTTCCTCTGTCCTCACCTCCCAGGTCTCCCCCCTCCCCCGCCCGTCTCTCTACCTTTTGTCCCTGTGTGAATATTTCACATTGCTGTTGCCGCTGGTGCGTGATGCGGGGGACTGAGCGCTCATTGTGTGTACGCAGTGTGGGTGCTGCGGTATGTGGCTGCTCGGCGTGTGGTGTGTCGTGACAGGCGTGTGGCCGCTGACGCCAGCCGGCCGCCTGCTTGTCTGTCTTTCTGTCTGTTCAGTTACACCTGACCAACGCTGACAACGCCATGCCCACACACTCAAACATACACACACACACACACACACACACACACACACACACACACACACACACACACACACACACACATATGAATATGCACACACACACACAGACAAGTATAGACTGCACCACTAAACATGGTACCCAATGTCAAATTAAGGGTCACCAACTCCCTGCCACTGTGGTCTCCTCACTCGTCCCCTCACTGCAGTAGGTTGGCATGATGCTTTCGTGTTACCTTTGATGTTCTGCTTACTTGCTGTGAATTCATGAGTGTTACTGAATTTAAGTAATCTGACTGAAAAAATGCAACCTGCATAAATTTTTAATTACCGCTGTTGCACATGTTCCATATTCATAATAATATTAAGGCACATTTATGCCATGGCTTATCCAGCACATGCACTCATATTTTCTGTCGAATTTATACCAAGTGTGTCTAACTCTATGGCAACAGACACATTGTTGTGGCATTTACTTTATATTAAAAGTGCATTATTGAATTTTGTGGTTTTGAAGTGTAGGTCTGTTCTGAAATGCAGTGGGAGGCTATGAGATATTGCAGCGCACCGTGGTGTAATCCTTGGTATTTAGTGTGTTCTCTCAGGCTGCTGAGGTGAAAAGTTGAACCTGGTGTTGACCTTCTCTTGAGAGAGGGCTTAGCTCTAAAGTCAGGCACAGGCCAAAGTCAGAAGGAGGATGTTCTCAAGTTCCTCTTTCCCTCCCTCACGTGAACCGCTCCTCCCCTCAGCCACCCTCCCCTCCCACACGGAAACAATTAACATCTGTGATAAGATGTTGTGCATATTTCCATCATTTTATCTTGTCGTTATTGTTTGTTTGTTTTTTCATCATGACGAAAGTCTTGTGTCCTCTTGTCACGGCGCTGTTAATCACAATTACATCTCATCTAGGTGCAAGGAGTTGGAGAGAGAAAGAAGGAGAAAGAGACTGAGAGGGGCCTAATGTTTATCACAGCAGGGAGTTGAATTCCAGATGGGGAGATAATGAAAAAAACAAGCAAACAATTATACAAAAATAGACAAAGTGGGGAAAAAAGAGAGAGCAGACTGACAGACGACAGGAATGATATTTGGGGCAAACTGGACAAGTTTTTATTTGTACTCCCAAAAGGCCAGATTTAGACAGGTCTGCGTAGAATAAGAGTAGAGTTTTGTATTGTGTTGATACAAAAGTAAGACTAGGTCAAAACGTACTATATGGCTGTATTTTAACTGTCGAATTTCCAATAAAGCTTATTTACGTCTTTTTCTGTTTCTGTTATCGGACAAAGGAACAAGTATGAAATAGTGACTGAAACATGGCCTGTTAAGACTACATGTTAACCACCAGACACTTCCAAGCCATTTCTAGCTGCTGCTCTGCACTACTAAAATCCTCATTTTATATCTATGTAAGTTAGCACATGAGAAGCTCACTCACATCAGCTGCCGTGCGGCCAGCACAGAGAGGTGTGTCTGCAGAGGGAAAGCCCGACCTCCACATGTGAGGCAATACTGGTGACTATGTTCTATGGAAAGTAGCTCAGGTTTTTCTAAAAAGTTACTAAATTTGTTGTTGGGTGCTTTTTTTTTTTTCTTTTTTTTTTTTAAGTCACTATAGGAGTGTAAAACGTTGGTTAATCTAGCAACAAAGGTGCTAAGTTGGCAACACTGCTTGTTTGCACCAAATCATTTAGAAAGAGCAAAGACCTAAGGGGAACTCAAACACTTAGCCACAGATCAAGGGTGTAACATCATCACTCAGTCAGTTAGTGACTCAGTCGAACATTTGAATAGGTTGGTGTGTGGGCTTTATTTAGCATCTTTTTTTTGTTTCTATGTCACATTTAGCCCCTTAAGGGACAGAGAGCTTTAACCCCTGTGTAAGATTTACACATCTTATCATGTGTCGCATCATGCGCTTCGGAGTCGCTGATCCACACACTATTTTGTTAAGGCAACATGACCCAGAATTCAAAACCAAAACTAAGTCTGACATTCTTCCAGTCCAGTGGAGCAGGAGAATACATGGCCTAAAGATATGGGCCCAACAGTAGATGTTGAGTCGTGCTGCACTCCACTCTCCATCTGTTTTAGTTTTGGAGTGGTTGTGATAACCTCAGCCTGACCCCTGATTGGTCTAATCTCACCCTCATCTTCTCTCGCTGGTCAGCTGACAGAAGGCCACGCTGCAATTGGTGGCTGCGCCGCTGAGGAAGAGGAATTTGTTTAGCATTGTGTTGGGGTAACAGTTAGCCAGTGAGAAGTTTAGTCTACTGTTTAAACCATAGCAAAGCCTCAGAGCACAGAAACAGAAGGAATGTTTATGGTGAGAATTCAAAGAGCCATACAAGTTGGCTGTCCCAGGCAGTCGCCTTAGAAGAATCCTGATACTGTTCCCTTCCCCTGTGCACAAGCACGACTGGATGTCAGTAAATATATATAGCATATATATTCATGGCTTACAGTGATAGTGTCCTGTGTCTTCATCCAGTCTTTAGAAGTCAGGGCTTAGGTCAAAGCAGAGAATATTGCAACTAACCCCCAGTGTCTCCATTGAATTCATATGAATGAGTTTCATCCGACCGTACCTGTTAACTCACAATGGATAGATACTGTAAAATGCAGTTATTGTAGTTACAGTGCTTCTTTTTTTTTTTTTTGAGGGAAAAGGAAAAGCCGCCATTGAGTGTAGTAGCTGCTTCAAGCAGTCTGTTTGGAGGGCTTTAGTCCAGGCAGATTAGATCAGAGGGCCACTCTGTTTGTTTGTTTTGATTTGGGAGGGGCCAAGCTCCTGAGGGATACCCCCCCCCCCCCCCCCCCCCCCCCCCCCCCCAACTACCACTCTACTATCCCTCCCCAGGATTCCCCCTCAGGGCACAGTCAACTGGAGCCCCCCTGACCTCTCTGTCACCCCTTCCCAACCCACGTTAGCCAAGGCATCCTGGGAACAAAAGAGAAAACGAAGGAAGAGTCTTCTGTGTCTTAGCGTCCACTGAACCAAATCACAACCAGACCGCTTCATCTGGGGGTGTAGGCAGTGCCACCCAGGCAGGCAGCCCCTCTAGCCCTGGTCAGCCCTAAAGGAGGTTCATTCCAGCAGGTTGACCTCTCTTTCATCTGCTTGTGGGTCTGAGGTGTTCTCTCACACCCAGTAGTGCTGCAAGGCCAAGGTATTAGCTAGGTGAAGAGGTTGCCTGACAGTTGTTGCAACTGCAGTCTTGTTCTTTTTGCGTTTTGTTATATAATTGTCTTAAGTACTTTTTAAGTTGCTGTAAAAGTATTGTGTCAAAATTTGCTTTGCTTTAAATTTTAGGATGTACCGGTGTGGATGGAATCCAAATTGGATTCAGATTAGTTTTACTACTGTGCATCTGTCGGTGGTCTGAGAATAGAGCCAAATATATCCTGTAAAATCCTGTAGCCAATTTGGCATCTTTTTCACATGATTTTCTGCTACTGTTTGCGCTCTGTTGTGTATTCTTCAGGGTCTCATGACTGCAATACACTCGTCTCTCTTTCCACCTATTCCTACGTCTTTCCATAGATACACTTTTCCCATTTCTCTGCCTTACCATGTATCCGTCTGTTAAGGCTGATGAAGAGCATCAGCCAAGGGCGTAGACCTTCATATGAACACACACACACACACACACACACACATACACACACACACACACACACACACACACACACACACACACACACACAAGACTCACTCACTCACAGAGACCCCACCCCCCACCCCCCTCTACTGACCTCTTCTTCATCTCCCACAAGGCCTTGGGGTGAGGCAGCCTGGCACCAGACAGTTATTCAAACCCTCAGGCAGCTTCACAACAGGTCAGAAACAGAAACAGAGAAAGCTGAAGAGAGAAGTAGTGAAAGAGAGGCAGAGAGAGAGCAGCTGATTATTTGCTGATTAACTACCGTCTTAACTTCAGATTGTGGGATGTGGGCTACTGCTTTTGAATAGAAAGAACTGAGACTTTGTGAAGTCTTTTTGGATAATATTCAGTGATTGTTGGGCATTGTTTGCTGGATTTGCATCAAAAAAATTCCTTTAAAAAACACAAAATACATTTTAAAGTCTAAGAAACTAATTTAGTTCTTTGACTACTATTATTTCCTTTGTAGATTCCCTCTCAGTCTTTAAACCCATCCCTTTAAAACAGAAAAATAAGTTATTCAGCCATAAATTAATTTAGCTTTTTATTATGTTTTATTTCATTTTAATCCCATGAAACAGGAAATAAAAGCACGGGGATGCTGTGGTTGGATTAAAAGTCGTCTTTGTAAACATTGTGACCCATGTCTTTGACATGCTTCCTTTCTCCTCTTGAAGAAAGTCTCTTCATAACAGGAACGGCAAGAGATGAAGGTCTCTTTTTAAAAGAGGACATGGGATTGGGAGGCAGACTTTGGAGTCTTTGTGAGGCATGTGGGTCTGTATTTTGTGTCTGTTTTGTTCTTCCAAATCCTCCTTGGTTTGTGTTTGTTTCCGAGCTCTGCTTTGAGCGATTAGGGACGAGGGTTTGAACAGCTCGGTTAAATGAAGACATAATTTCAGCCCTTTATTGTAGCTTTGAATAGTTGTACTTTATATCAATAAATGACACTGGTTTGCATATTAGATGTATTGAAGGTTTGTTCTTTAAAGAGAAAAAGTGTTTGAAAAATGTTTTTTGTCACGTTAGACTTGTGGCTGGTTTGCTCTTTATGGGATGTGAGTATATTGTATTGGACAACTGATGTCAGTAAACCATGCCACCAGAGATGAGCCATATCACAAGAGGCATCACTAGAAATCTGAGTTGTGCCATTAGACAGAGAGAAAGGCAGTATCTTGAGAGAGAGAGAGAGAGAAAGGGGAGAGACACAGAACGGATTGTTCCACAACAGACTGACGGACCTTTTAGCCTTATCTTCCTGAGCTACTCTTACAGAAAACCAAGGAGAGAAGGGAAAAGAATGCCCTGCTCTTTCTCTCTCTCCTTTTTCCCATTCTCTCATTTCTCCTGTCTGTCTCTCCCCTCCTTCTTCATTTCTTCTTCTGCTTTTGTCCATCAGTCTTAACCCAGCATTTCTTAAAAATCCTCTTAACCCTTGCACTCCTTCCATTGTCCCCTCTCCTCAGTATCTTACCTTGATGTTTTAATATCTTGTTTCTCTCCTCACCCACCACTATCTTATCCGTATTCAGCTCTTTGGAGCACTCCCAGAGCTCATTGCCCCTACAGATTGTTAAAAGGTTGATTTGTAAGCCACCTCAGAGTCTAAACTGCAGTTGGCTGTTAGCGTTACACTCTGTAAAATAGATCCCTCTCTCCATCTCAGGCTCACACTGTATGCATGACAGCTTTTCAGGAGGGGTGCCATACAAACGTGGGCCCAGTTGCCTTTGCAAGAACATCTTATTTGCATTTGTTTACATGTGCCACTCTCTGCACATTTGGATGTGCTGCATGTCATGATGTTTTGGAGCAGCCCCTTGCCCAGATCCTGATACACATAGACACACACACACGCAAGAGTATTTGCTTGCGATGACACTGTGAGTCGTTCCTCTCCTCCCTCTCTGACAGAATGAAACGGATGGATAATTAGATATCAAAGGGAGGCAGGCAGGGTGTGGCGAGGCGCGCGGGCCCCTGCAATGGTAAAGCACTTATTAATGAGATAGGGCTTATCTGCTCTCCTCCCAGGAATTCTGCCTTTGATCGGCCCGACTCCGGACTTAATACATTTTTGATTGATAGGCTGAGATGACAGAGAGAGGCGGCGTGGATGGGGTAGGTGGGTGGAGGGGCGTGTGTACGTGTGCATAGAAGGGGGGGGGGACTCAGATGCAACTGTAACGATGCCCTTCACATGATTAAATAACTTATGACAATAGTGTTTCACCTTATGGGATATAATACATTAAGACGAGCATACACAACTTGTTTGCATGTTAAATAAATCTCAGTTATGCAGACATGCACATACTGTATAAATGAGCACACATACATCCTCACATTCCTCTGCCCATACAGACATAGATTATCAAAGACAACCCAAACAGACAGGCGTATTCAGTCCCCTTAACCCCAACCATAACTCACACACCGGGGCACCAGAAAATCTTTTCCCAAAGACAGAGCAGGCGAGGGGCAAGCCTGTGGAGGGGGACTGAGATAAGGCCCTTTCCCCATCTGGAGATGAGTTATAGCCCACCCAGGAGGATGTGGCTAGAAACGATCCACCCGGACACGCTGCTCGGCTCCCTGGGATTGGTAGGGCTGGTGTACTCCCGTTAGTGAGGCAGCGGGCGACCTCATGGACAGAGATAACAGTCCCACTCTCAATAACACCTTGACCAGAGGGAGGAGAGGCAACATCAAATCAGTGAGCCTGTACACACACACACACACACACACCCCAAAATCCACACATATCATACAACTCCACCCCCACTCCCTCTCCCCGCCCGACAAGAGGTGACTGAGCGTAACCATTATAGCACCGTGTCACCTTGTTATGAGTCTCTGTCAGTGTGAGACGTTGGGTAAATTAAAGAAGCCATAACTGCTGCTCCGTCAACAGCCCGTCACCCCTCATTTATTACCATGCCAACGGGCGGAGGGATAAAGCCCCCCCCCCCGATCAAGTGGACAGATCGATCAATGTGACAAGCACATTTCAGGTCTCCAAATCAATCACACTAACAAAGGCAGGTGAAAGAAGAGGTGTTTGTTGATTTTTATTTATTCATTTATTTATTTAATTATTTTTGTAGGACTACAGCTGTTGCTGGATGAGTCAGGAGAAAAGGCCTGAACATATCCTCTGTCGCCCTGAACCAAAGACTCTAACTTTATCTAACTTCCAGTGCGGTGGGTCGGTGAATGCATCTCTGTCTCATTATTTGGTTTGACTGCAGTGTCTCTATTGTTCTGGCAAATGTTGTTGTTTCTTGATCACACAATAGTTTTGGCGTTTTAATTCAGATGGTATGTGGACTCAGATAATTCACTGTGGAAGGTGCTGTGTCAGTGGTCAAAGAAGAACCATAGGCAGATTTTAAACTCACACATGAAAGTTTTGATTTAACATACAGACCAGGCTCTAATGCTGGACACAGCGTGAGAGTATGGCTGCATGGGAAACATGATGAAACGGAGGCAGCGCTGAACAGAGATGGGGAGGAAAGCGAGACAGCGCAAGGAGGGGGTTAGATGATAAGAGTGGGAAGAACTGATAGAGTGGAAGAAACCGTGTAGAGAAAGAAAATGATTAAAAACAGCAATCATCCGTCGGAGACTGATAAACCAACCAGTCGTTAATTGGAAGCGTGCAACTCGTGGGGATATGGTTGGATTAGGTTCACTTCTTCCCTCTGCTCTGTCTCTTCTTCCCCTCCTCTCTTTCTTGTCTTTCCTCCTCCGTGGACATAAATGTCTGGGAGACACGTTCCATTATCAACAGTTGAAATTATTACAATTAATGTAATATTTATTTTTCCACATCCACATTTTGTCCAACCAGTGGAGAGAAGTTGACAATTTTATAGCTCTTCTTTTCCTACTGTACAGCTGAAAGAAACTTGGGGAGACAAAATGCCATTTGTAAGAGAGGAAAATGAAAAAGGAAGAGATTCAGAGATGGAGGGACAAAGAACGGTGAAGTAGTAGCTATTTTTGAGTGATCTACGCTTTTGGGGCATATAGAAGATGGGAGATGGGTGGTGGTCCATAAACAAAGGGCTGACAGCCCACCCATCACCCCGGCAGGTCTGGCTTGTGCTGCCTAGATAAAGCAGGGCTGCTGCCTCCTGTATCAACACCATCCATCATCCATCTTTGCCTGCCTGCACGCTCATTCGCCCTCACATCGGCCCTCTCACTCACTACACCTGCCCCTCTGCCAGCCGTGTGCCCGGTTACTATCAGACCTTTCACAAAACTTTGAATTGAAAAAACCTCAACAATCTGCATTTCTATTTCTCCAGTGTCCCTCTTTATATATTGGGCTATGGTTTGTGAAGTTTTCCAGTTAAATATGAACATAGGTGCTTTTGATGTAGCTGTAGTTTCTTGGACTGTGAACTTTGTTTGTCCACTCTTTTGATGTGGCATGGGGGTTGTTCTCGTAAGCAAATGATGCATCTCAAACTCAACTTTGTGAGGATGAACATTAATCATCGATATGTCCACCATCCTCTGCCTTTATCTGTTGCTGCTCATTTTTGGCTCACAGCGACACAAGTAAAATGAAAGGCATTGTTTGTTTTTTTTTCTTTTTTGATTTTGTGAGAACTATTTGAATTGAATGTAGTTTGCTCATCAAATCAGACAAAGCAGAGGTCTGACTGAGCTTTGGCAAAATAGTGTTTTCCAAAACTGGCCTGACAAAATATTAAATGATGATTTAGGAAATTTAAGCCCCCCCTCAAAATGACCCTTCAGGCCACCATTGTTCCCTCGTCAATTCGGGTTTTGTATGAGTATCTCGTCCCTTTCTTTGTTGCTCGTGGGGAATGGAAATTATGCAAATGGAGATGGGCAGACTGAAGGAAAAATGTTGACATCTCCCATCCTTGCTGCCCCCTAAATACACACACATCATGCACACACCATTCAGAGAGCTCTCTTTTGGCCCAGTTTGGTGGGTCTGTCTCTTTTGGCTGTCTCTCAAGCATACTTTAACAATTGCAGCCATATTGCCTGTGTCCCATTCTTTCTTCTATCCATTCTGGCCCATTTGAGTCAGACTGGACAGGTGCTGAGACAGGAAGACAGAATGCTGTCAGCCATTGCAACAAACAATATTGGGTTATCTAACTTCAGAAGAAAGAGAGCAGAGGAGGTAAAAGTTGTCCTGAGTTTGAATAAAAACATGCTTTGATTAGCCGCCTTCATCAATGCCACCTCTCCATATGCATGCATTTTTAACATTATCTTGTCGCAGTACCGAATGAATGCGATTTTTTGCTTCAAAGACACAGACATTTTAGTGGAGGAAACTTTGTCAGTGCAGTTTTTTAATTCCTGTGTGCTTCTCAGTGCTTCATTCAGTTCCACCAAACAGAGGGGAATTAAGAGATAGAGTAGAGACCTGGAGACTGAGCAGAGCAGGACAGCTGGGGAAATGGCTCAACCAGAGGATGAATTAAAATGAATAAAAGCCAAGAAATGGGAAAATAGCCTATCACTTGTGCACCATAATGTACAAAGTGCAGATATCACTGTCCTTCTGTGCCGGGGGGCTGGAGGCTCCATGTTCTCACACTAGTGGAACAAATGAGAGTAAACGGAGCCAGAAAGCATAATGATTGTCCATTAGTCTGTCCCTAAACTCAGCTTCCTGTCGTAGCTTTAGGGAAGCAGAGTTTCTGAGCTGTGGGAACCCATCACGTGACCTCAGTCCACCCTTTGAATACCCCCAGTCTGCCCTAATGGGCCGACACACAACTCCCAGTGTATCCGCTGAGAGTTGAACACTGAGTCGGGGTTCACTGAGAGGTTCAAAGGCTTTCTGCGTGTCTGGGATCAGACTAAAATGCAACGTGGTTGAGATAATAAGAACCAACCGAGGTCACATGTTGACAGAAATAGATGATAAATAAACAAAGATTATTCATAGATGAATTACTCCGATCCAATGTAAGATAGTATGTCATCAAAGGTAGTGTGATAGAAGACTACAATGTTACCCTACTT
This sequence comes from Seriola aureovittata, assembly GCF_021018895.1. NCBI lineage: Eukaryota > Metazoa > Chordata > Actinopteri > Carangiformes > Carangidae > Seriola > Seriola aureovittata. The sequence continues at coordinate 8,277,028 of NC_079365.1, read as the reverse complement.
TTTTGTTAGAAACAAAACTTTTGTCAGTTTTTCTTTCCCATATGTTGCTGTGACTGTATTATATTTGTTGTGATATTGAAATTATTTGCATTTATTCACTTTTATTGAAATTCTTTTTTAATTAATTTATTAAGTTGTTAAAATTTTATTTCTATCTATTCTATTTCTAAACAGGGTAGCAATTAAACATTAATTAAATAATTATATATTAATCTGCAGATTATTTTCTCCATTCTCAATAAAGCAATGAGTGATTTTTTCTACAAAATGTAATAGTAAGAGTTATCTATTACAGCCTTTATGTCTGACCCACAGTTCATATTAACTTTACTATGATATAAAAGAGAGAATACAGTAAATCATCACATCAGAGGAGCTGCATTCACTGATTGGCTTGTGGCTTATTATTACAGCTGGACAGTTTCGATGGCAATAATGGATTCACAGCATTTAGCATCAGTGTGAAGAAGTACCTTGTTTTGTCAGATGTATTTCATGGAATTAGCTTAAAGCGAACATTTGTTTTACCTCTAAACAAATTTTCAGTTGAATTTCCAGAAAATGTCCCACTGTATATCATGATGTAGAAAACTTTTATGATATAAAATTACATATAACATGACAGAAGATTGTACACGTCGTGCAGACTCAGAGTAGAAGAGCCAACTACTTTTTTCTACCTTTTGAAGGAAAAACAGCATCCTCTGTATAAACACTGAATATCGACAACAACCTGATGTGTTTCACAGCCTGACACTTTTCTAGAGTGAATGAGTTATTTCTCTTCATAGACATGACAAATGAGCACCATCAACTCTTCATGATGAGCTCATAGCTGCATCCCATCAGCTCTAATGATGATGATCTTCAGTCACGCGTGGCTGAAGAAAGAGAGCACTGCATTTAAGACTCTCTGTGCTCACCATCGTCTCCATTAACCCCCATGACTCAGCTGTTGACACTAACCCCACCCCAGTCTAATGTTCACACATCAAACAGCCACAAGCGACACTCTCTGTCTATGTGGTTGGACTGACATGATCGGATGTGATGTAAGCAGACTGTGAGTGGGCAAGTGTGGTATGTCAGTGTGACTATGAGAAAGAGATGGAAAGGAAGAGGGCTTCATGATATTAATGCTGAGGAATGTGTTGTGTTGGAGGTCATGTGAAACACCACTGGCACTCTGAACAACCTTCAGGAAGGCTATCGCGACATGACCCGGAAGAAGTCAGGTCATGTGTCAGGGCAAAAGGCTCGTCTCTGTTGACAGCACCCTTTCCAATCTATACACAACTCTCACTCCGCAACCTCCTGGGAACCGCACTCCTTGGCTGCTCAGTTTAAAGCGCTCTATCCACACAGGAAGAGACACGTTGACATGACTGACCAAAGCATAGAGAGCCATTGTTGGCAGTTAGGATATCAAGGAGCTTTTCTCTAGGGGTGCGAGCTGAGGGGAAAACTTCCCCCAGGAAGTGCTGTGGTGGACTAATCGAAACCACATCTTGATGTACCTCACTGATTAAACCCCCTTAGGTTTACAATTTTAATCCCAGACAGGGAAAGGTGTCCCTGGCTTGAACCACGTGGACCAGGCTGATCAATGTCTGGGGATCTAAGAATAGAGAGGGATGGAGAAGGGGGGCGACGGGTGGAGGAAGGGTTGACATAAAAGTCACAGAGTTCAAGTTGCATGTTAAACAAACAGAAGTGCCTTTTGAATGGCTGGAGCCTGAAGTTGGCGCAAGTTAAGTAAATTAGTGTAAATTTGCAGAAGTAACCTAATTTTCAGAGAAAACAAATGGTGGAATTTTAATTGAACACAATAGTGGTCAACTCAGCAGGCAGAATGGGGAAAATGAAGCGAGAATGATGGAAAGACTAATGGCTTGTGTAGTGTGCTGCCTCAGGAATTATCACCGCCCTTTACTTTGTAAATAATGTGCGGTAGTATATATGGCTCTCAACAAATAATAACGAACAAAAAAAACAAAACGACATTCAATCGTTAAAAAAGAAAAAGCAGCGCTCCTGCAGCTGGCTGTCCTGCGAGTTCTTGCTTGAACCTGAGATGCTGCACTGACGTCACTACATGACGGACAGGAGTCACACCTCACTTTCATTGATTGAAAATGATAGAAAAATGAAATGTGGTTAGTCAAGCTAAGACGAGCGAAAGATTCAACAACCACTTGATAATGGTGGCAGAGACTTCACAACCCAACTCGGCAGCAAAGAGAGTGAGTAGCACACGCCCCATTTGAACATATCTTGGATTTTGGTCAGTAGATGGTAAGATTGTGGAGCCTCGAGATAAAGTTGTGTGCAAACTATGTAAGTCTACCATTCCAACACTAGCAACCTGAGGACACGTCTCAAAAATATGTACCCAAAGTAGCACCTATACAAGGAGTTACGTCTTGTTTTGTTTTTTCCTCTTATGAATATAAAGTGCAGAAATACATTTTCGAATGGTTTGAACTTATGGGTTTTTTTACTTGGAATAATCAATTTTGACAGTGCTGGTGGTATAATCAAATAAATATGCAAAATATTATAAAAGATCTAACGATGGTGCAGGGCTGCTCTTTGCCTTGAGGGCACATTGAGTAGTGTACGTCCTGAATGGGACAGATTCTTTAACTTAACTTACTGTAAATTAATTTGTAATTATGGAGGCCATGTACAAGCTTCATCAAGCTTCATCAAGCTTCTTCAGTGGACAGCAGTTGCACCGTGGCATTTGTCCAGACTTTGGCTGAATCTGTTGAACTACTACTTTGTTCTTTGCAATTTGTAAAAATAACATCGATGATGGATATATATACAGTTTATGTACATATGTACAATTTGTTAGACCATTTATTGCTGAAACAATCTAAAAGTTGATAAACTGATCAGTAAATCAGCAGAAAATAATCTATATATTAATTATCAAATTGTAAAGATTTTAAATGATTAATCAGTGATGGAAATAGTTGTCAGTTGCAGTCTCTCTCCTGTTGCTACATTAATTGTTTGGATTGTTTATTAAGAGACACATAAATCATCATTAGTATTCAGCTGACCTGAGTAGGTGCTTTTGTAATTGTAATAACAGTTAATTTGCTGTCTCTCTTATCTTGTCATTTTAATTGTAAAGTTACATCATGCCCACATTAATAACAGCATTCTCATTTACAAGAAAGTTAAATGTTAGGTAGTGTAATTTTATTCTTTCTAAAATAAATGAGTAAATCAGTTAACTTGAAACCATTAATTTTCACATGAAAGCTTAATAAATCATGTTATTAATGTGTCTGTCATGTAACCACAAATAACTTAAATGTGTGTGTGTTTAGTGTACTCCTTTTTGTTTCCTTGATAATATAAAAGTACAAGCCTTATTTAAACAAATCCACTGCAAGTCAGTTGCAAAGCTTTTTAGTAAGGTCAGAACAGCTCAACTTGTCAGTGTGTGCACATCTGTGGGCAGCATGTGTATGTGTGTGCATGCACTCTAATGTGTGTTTTAATGTTTTAACATATGCAACCCCTTATAAACAGTGTTTTATGCAAACAGTGGCAGCGCTCCGATCAGATAAGGCTCCAGAACAGGAGAAGGAGACTGTCTTGTGAGGCAGAGAGGGGTGGAGGAGAGACAGAATGAGTGAGGGGGTGAAAGCGGAGGCAATGTGAGAAATGAGCACAAAACATCGTGGCCAAGAAAATGTCTCTTTTGAATGTTTTGAGACAGCTAAATAAATAGCCACACATTTGTTTGAGGAACATTTTTATTTGACCTTTTTTAGCAACATTTTAGCATAAAATTTCTGTTACCTTATACCAGTATTTTAGCTACAACTAGCGACATTTACAACAACAAGAAACATGTCAACAGGATTTACAATTTTTTGCCTTACGGAAAGAGAACCATGTAGCTGCAGCCCTTCACACTGTTTTTTATTTTGGTGAGATCACACATTTTCCCTGCATGCTGAGCTCCAGAGGTGATATCAGCTGTCCACTGCAGTCCGGAGTGTAGCTGGGTTTTAGGTGTTTTTTTGACATAATCTGCTGTGTTGTGTGTGTGTATCTGATGGTAAGAGACGGCATGGCATTGGTCACTTTATCATTGCTGAGGTAATCTCTCGCTGCCCTCTACTTCCTCTACCAACACAACATAAATAAAAGACCACTGCTGGATAGAGAAAAATATAACACAACAACTTGGCCTAGTCTTTTGAGCCATCTATCTCTTCTATCTTCTATCTCTCTATCTGTCTTTAACTTACTCTCTTTTACTTCTCAGCAGAGGAAAGAAAAATATTTCCAGTCCCCTCCGAGTTTTGATGTGCGTCTCGTCTTCCATTTTAACTTTCTCAGCATTTCTCCTTTCTGTATTATGATTTCCTCTGTTTTTGAAGATTGAGGAAGCACTGTGGTGTTGACTGAACTACTACTCTGCCCTAGATCAGCTAAATCTCTCATTTTGAACACCCCCCGCCAATTTCTGTCACTCCGGGAGACAAATGTGCATCACTGAGTTCATTCCCCCCTCTCCCTGTGCCCACTGGCTCCCTGAAACTCAGTTCCTTTCGCCTTTGAAGTGCTGCGTGCAGAATGAAGATTCTTTGCATGGTAAATTCGCCCAGTTGCCCGCAGCGTATCCATTACACAAGTTTAAAGAATGCTTCAGAGTCGTTTTGGAAGGGCCCTTTTTTCTCACTTCACAACCAATTTCTCTGTGTTTTGAACTTCGGTAGTCATGAGCCATGTAATCTGTAAATTGGGCCCTTTCTTCCAAGCTTGCGCTCCACCATCGAGCAGCGTTTGATGTGCAATTATTTTGCTCATTACAAGTTAATTTTATTGTTATAGTTTGCAAATGTTTCTTGGGGTCATGATGTTAAAAGTTTCTGAAGAAGTGAGAAAGAGGGAGAATTAGCGAGTCGAGCGTATGTCACAGCGGCGTGGAGAGCTCATTTGAGATGCCAGAGCTGGCTATCTCTCTGCTCACTTTCAAGCCTTTTAGAAACAACCTGCTGGGTGGTTTGAATAGCTAAGGAGAAGATGATCTGGGATTTAGTGTGGAAAAGGGATCCAAGGCCCTTTATCTGCTGTAAAAGGTTGGGAAAATGGAGATTTGTCGTGTTTGTTAGAACGGAGCCATAATCTCTTCCACAGAGAAATCTTAGCAGTATGGGAATCATACGTCCCATTTATTTAGCCTTTTGTCCCCATTCACTTCTCCACACACATCTTGGCAACCTGGTGTTATTACGTATGTTTGCAGACACACTGTTGATATGAGAAGGGAGCGATGGCGAGCAAGAAAATCTGTCATTTTTTCAGAAATACCGGATTTGAGTGTCTTGCTAATTTCATATAGAAGAGGATCAACACATTAATTATGTCTGGCTCTTGAACAAAGCAATTTTTTGGAGCTGCTAAATGTCATTGTTAGAGCTTGGCAGTACAAGTCTGAACATCATATAACCATGCCGCTAAGCATTAAATTCATGTTACTGAATTATACTGTTATGCTTTGTTTATTTTATTTCAGTGGCTGCTAAATCCATTGATGGAAATAAGATTGGTTTTTACAGTGACATTTTACTTGTGAATTATTTCATTTTATGATATCCCAAATCATTTGGTAAAAAAAAACTGTTATTGTTTTCTCTCTCTTGCCTTAAATAAAGACAGCTGGTTTAATTTTATTGCTGTTTTATGTTTGATCCAGTCACCCTCACTCAAATAAATGTATAATTAGCCTTTAGCTGTGGGACAGAATAACACACACGTGCCCAAATTGTTTGTAGACTCTCCTTTTCATCTGAGTAGGAGATAGTGCTCCGTACGCTTTCTTTTAGTTCTCTTTCATTTCTCCCTGTCTCATGGCAAAGGCAAATTCTGTGGGACTCTGCTCTTTAATAGCATCAACGCTACATAAACTTTGTTGACAACAATAGCTACTGGCAAAGCGCCTCCACAAACAAAGGAGAGCCAACAGGTTCAAAGGCAATGCATCACTCTGCTTCTGACTCTTCATTATTCATCCCTCTGTCTTTACTTTTCATCCCCCATTCTCCTCTATGCTTGTGTGTGTATGTGTGTTTTCTTTGTGGCTCTTTGTCTGTTAAACTGCTACATGGTCTGGATTCTGAGGCTTATTAGCTGTTGAGTTTAATTAAAAAAGGCCATTCATATGAAAATGGGAGTCTGATAGCGATTGCTGTCCCCAGCAGCTTCCTCCTGTTACTTTTAATTAGACACCCACTTGATTGACATCAAGCCTACTGGCTGGCTGAAGCCTAGTGTGTGTGTGAAAGTGTGAGAGAGAGAGTGCTCATTCATGAGTGTCTGTGTACGTGTGCAGGCGTTTTCTACACAAACATATACACAGACGTGCACAAATGCCAGCTCTAAGGTCATTAAGGCATTACAGCAGGAGACTGTACATCAAAGTTCACTTTGTCGTCATGAGGTAATTAACCGCACAGTAGCACAGAGCCCGGCTGCCCACCTTGTCACTCATGTCCGCCAGGTCACGTTGAACAAAGAACAGTAACCTTGTGATTATGAACAGGGTGCGCAGTGTTACTGTGTTCAGTCACACCAGCACCACTCGCCCATGCTGATGGAAAAGGTGATGAGCTACTTTTCTCTTTCTATTTGTCCTCTCTTTCCTCGTCCGCTCTGTCTCTCCCTCTGTCTCTGGAGAGAAGTGGCTCTCTTCATCTGTTTTCAGTGCACGCTCCAGCTCGCGCTACCTTATTATTATACTGTCAGTGGCACGTGCCTGGCTGATAGATGTTCCTCTCAACTGTTTACTACAAGCAGATGATTTAACTAAGGCTTTCTGTTCAACTTGACCTCTCCTCTTTTCTTCTTCTAAAACAAGATGACTTCATCTGTTGTTTACGACGACTCCATTTTATGGGAGCAGGCAGAGGAATAAGCTAGCTGTATGGCTGATGGGATTGGGCGTGTGCGTGTTTTAAGATGAAGGTGTTTGTGTGTGTGTCTGTGTGTTACATTGGAAATTTAGTACGTCCGTGTATATGTGCATTTTTTTCCTTCACATTGCTGTTATCACAGGGCAGATTGCGTGCAGTGCAGATTCCTTTTGTGCAGCTTTTATTTCCTAACACAACAGCTCATGTGTGTTGGAGTAACAGTGCACCAATACACAGATACAGTGCACCTTCGCTGGCTCTAGCAGAATGTAGCCCAGAGTAACAGCCTGTTTCATGTTAGGGGCTAAGTAAGGCCCACCTCCATGCAGACTGGAGTCTCCAGCAGAAATGGCCCATCAGAAGTCACTGCTCTGTAAAGTTGTATTCCTTTCCCCCGTGTTTTGTTTTGATTTGCCGGACGTTTGGGAATGATTTGGGAGAAGGGCCTGATGGCGGCAGGGATACCAGAGCGAGACATGCACAGTGGACCTGAAATGTTGTTCCAATTACCGCCTTCATTATGGGTTTGTCATCCGCTGTTTAGACGCACAGCGGCCCACATTTCATGCTGGTGCAGGAGAGGCCGCTTGTTGTTTTTTTTTTCATGTAGTCTGATATCCGCAGGAGGCAAATGCAGCTCAGTGTGGAAACAGCAACCAACAGGGGGCACTCCAGTTAAAAATGAATGAAAAGAAAGTAGAGAGGGACACAATGAAATGGTTTTGACATTTCATTTATGTTGTTTTGATGTTGTTTTTGGTCTGCCCACAGTATTTGAAAGCTTAGGCCTTTGTTATCATCATGTTTTAGATGAAAATTTAATATGCTTAATGTTCGCCTTTTATTTCATGCATCTTTGAAAGAAAAAATTACTAAATTACCAGGTTGTTTTGTTTTGCCTCAGATGAGCTCCATTTAAAGGCTCACAAGCCGCTCTGTTTTGTTACTCTGTTACACTGTGTTCTCTCCTTCCTCTCAGACAGATTAAATCACTTGTGTGACTCGGAAATGCTCCAAGCAATAAGGCAGGATGGAGCACGTACAAAAGAACCTAACATGGTTTGAAAGAGCAAGACAGAGAGTGAGACGGAGGGGAGTGTGTTGATGTAATATATCATTGTGGCAACTCTCCTGAGTTAACACCATTAGCCAATCAGTGCGAGAGTCCAGCTGTCTCCCTGAGCCGTCGAGGTGAGTTACCTGGGCTGACTTACCTGGCCTCCCAATGCCCCGCAGGATACAGTGTTTCAGCCAGGCCCTGTGTCCTCCCCTCTCCACAGCACTTAGCAGTGATTAACCCCGGATTCGGCCGGCCCACCTGCCATCTGACTACCATTACAGTCCTGCTTATCTGCCTCTCCATCTCCCTACAATAGGGCCGGTGCCTGGGCTAGGCTGGGGGATCAGGCTGGGGAGGGCTGCCTGCTCTGTTTAATAATAAATCATTAGCTAAATACTTTTGTCCATTTGTGTCATGTTACATGTACTTCAATTTTCTGCCCTGTCTCTGACCATCACCCCCCTCCCGCCCTTTTCCTTCCCTTCTCATCACCGCCGCCGTCTCCTGCCACGGTTCGTCCACAGTCGCTGCCAGTGTCTGTCCACCAGGCTTCTCCTTGCTGTGTTTTTTATCCTCTTTCTCTCTGTCTCAGAGAGTCCTGACTGACGTCTAACTGATTCATATCAAAGCAAAAGTTGATAATCTTTCTTCACATAAGCAGCCACATAATTTTATGTATCCTATTCTTTGACCTAGTGAAAAAAAGCTACATTTCTAAGGCTTTGGAGATCTTAGGGAAAAAAAGCTAAATTGATTTTCCACCTTCAGTTGATCATTCCATTTATTTGAATGTTAATCCAAACAGAGGAGACGCTTCATATCTTTTTGCCTGTTTCTGAGAATAGCTACATTCTGAATGGCACCATCTGAATTTCCCTGTTTTGGCTGCTACTATGTCAAAACCACCCATTCAAACATATCACTAACATTTGTGCTCCACTGTACACTTTTTTTGTTCACCGTAAAAAGACACCACGGAGGTACGATGACTGCAAAGGATTTGTGTCAGAGAGGTTTCACAACACACACATACGCTTGACACCAGCAGCGTACGCAATCTGGACAGCGAGAAAGAGATAAGTCTTTTTGTTCATCTAACTTGTATAAAGTGATTATGGACATACTGAGCCCTCCATATTTAGACTTCTTGACGCCCCCTCCTCAGTCACCCCCCTGGTCCGACTGTTGTAATCTAATTTTCCGCTGACAGAGGCCGTGGAGATCCTTGGGTCATGGTGCGAGTCCCTCCAGCCCACCCCCCCCCTCCATCCTACCCTGTGCCCTCACGCTGTAACTAAGAAGTCGCCATGCAGCAGACAGCACACATTAGATCTGTCTACCAGTACGCCGGCTAACCCACCCAGTCCATAACCCTGCACTGCCTCGGTAATCAGAGAGAGAGATTAGAGAAGGAGACGGCAGAAAGGAATTGCATTTATCCTCGTATCCGCTTTTTGTTGTTCCTATCATTGCTCAGCACCTTACAATACCTGTCAGAGTCCCTGTCGGAGTGAAAGATGAACTGTATATTGCATATAATTTTAAACTGTCAGAGATCATTTAGGAGGATAAAAAGAGGGATGAGGAAAGTGTAGAAGGGTGCCTGAGCCTGTGTTAGAGCTGAGAGAGGAGGCCACACCTGGAGGGGTCACGCTCCTTGTTGATCTCTGGTGTGTCACCGACCTGACTCTCCCTTAGTTTCACTATACATCACTCTGCCTGTCAACACTTGCATATGGCCGCCACTGCTACCGTTATCTGCAGTGTGTAACATGCCAGAGGGATAGTTTTGTCAGTGGAGAGCAGTTGGGCTCTTTAACTTGATTCGCCCGTTGAGGGATTTATCACAATCGTTTGAGTGTCATAGTAAAACGCTGTTGTCAATATTTCGCATACACAACTAGCAGGAAATGTTTATTTCCTGTGAGTGGTCTTAACCTGATACGGCCTTCAGAATTTTAGGCTGGTGTTTTTTTTTTCTTTTCCGTTTTTGTTTCTGTCTTTAGTGAGCAATTACTTTTTAAAGATTTCCATGTTGATGTTGACTATATTTTCATTAAGCATTTTGTATTGTAGCCCTCTGTTTCCCTCTCTCTTTCTCTCTCTCTCTCTCTCTCTCTCCCTCTCCCTCTCTCTCTCTCTCTCTCCCTCTTTATATCACTCGCTCCCTCCCTCTCTCCTTCAGGCCGTAGCATAGCCAGTAGCTGATAGGCATCTCCTCTGGAGTCTGCTGTAGTCTGCCCCGGCTTCAGACAAAGTGCCTCCATCAGACCAGTGAGGCTCCCTGGGAACCTAGCAGCAGACCCCCTGGCCCCACCACCAGTCTGTGTGTGTGTGTGTGTGTGTGTGTGTGTGTGTGTGTGTGTGTGTGTGTGTGTGTGTGTGTGTGTGTGTGTGTGTGTGTGTGTGTGTGTGTGTGTGTGTGTGTGTGTGTGTGTGTGTGTGTGTGTGTGTGTGTGTGTGTGTGTGTGTGCGTGCGTGCGTGTGTGTGTGTGTGTGTTTGGATGGATGACGAGAGCTCAGACTGGAACCTTTGTGTTCCAGTCCCTGTGTTGTAAATGGGTTTTGTAAACTGGGAGATGTGGAGATGTGTAGCGTCCATGATATGTGGGCCACAGCATGAATGTCTGGTTTATTCTCAATGTTCATTTGGAAGCGGCGCACCATACTGTTACTGACTATTCATCATATATGTTTTTATTCATGCGGTTGTGTTGTAGTCCATGTCAAGGAGCCATATCAAGATTGACTGTTTCTCAAACCCTGAGACATTGAAGCACACTCATACAGCACACTCATACGTACAATACACACACATCATAAGTCATGCTCCCTCTTCAAATCTGCACTCGGCATCAGGGAACACTTGGGAACGCTTGGCTTTTTGACTTTCATCATAACTAGAAAGAGAGGGACCAAATGGACAAAAACAAAAACCAAAGGAGGAAATCAGAAGAACTGCTTTTATCAGGGGCCCAGTGTTCAGGGCCTGACACACTCATGTACACTCAGACAGACACACGCACATACTCTTCCTGTACCTGACCCCTATGTGACCCCCATAACTTTCCAACATTTAAAAATGCAGTCAAGGAGCCTATTCTCCCATTGGAGTTTAACCCACTGTGTGTGCGTGCACACGTGTGTTTGTATGTGTGTGTGTGTGTGTGTGTGTGTGTGTGTGTGTGTGTGTGTGTGTGTGTGTGTGTGTGTGTGTGTGTGTGTGTGTGTGTGTGTGTGCGCGTGTGCATTCCTCCTGTGCTATCGCCACCATCACTTGACAAGAATTATATAATTGCAGCCTGTGATCTCATTTTCCTCAAAGAGCATTTTGAAGTTTCCTTTCCTCTTTTGCTCTTTTCGTTTCCTCTGTCTCCCACTTGTTTTAATGTTAAAATGACTCACATTAAATCACCCGGGTCTCCCCCACTCCATAATGCCATTCTGCAACACATTAGCTCTCTGCTCACTGTTTGTGGAAACTTTTATAGGTAAAGAGAGTATGTTTAAATCTCTATTTCAATTGTGTAGATAGGCTTGTGCGTGGAAGTAAATAACATAATGTCAGTGATAGTAGAGAAACAGATACAGAAAGTCATGAACAGTCAACAAAATGCAGGGGCTGATAGTGCACTTAAATATTTTGGTCTAGTATTCTTTTCGGCTACATGAAATTGAATCGACCCAATTAAAAATGTCATTGTAATTCCTGGAAGGTTTTAGAATTGCAATTTTAAATTTGTGATAAATTGACACAGCATCTCAACAAATTTGTATTTTATTTTATTTTAATTATTACAGTATTATTATCATCATCATCATTGTTATTATTATTATTATCAAAATTATTTTAATCTCTGTCTGAAAGTTTTCATTTCTTTGGAGGTAGTTAGTTGTATTTTTAATATGGAAATCTTATATTCAAACAATGGTGATGTGAGAGTTTATCTCATATGCTCTAATTTCTAATAATAGACCTAAATGCTGTAGTCATAGTTATGACTCAGATAATTTAAAATTTTCTCTTTCTGTTCCTGTTTTACCATTGTCCCATTACCAGTCATCCATTACTAATTAAACAGCTAATGACTTTGTATTTGGACTCAGTGAATACTCTATATACAGCCACACCAAATGTTAAGTTAATTTTTACGTTTAATTCCATCCTGTAACTCCATATCTCTGCAGCTGCAGTCCCATTCATAGTCAATAGAGGGCAGAAGTGATCTACAGAGGCTTGTCTCCATATGAAGGGAGACAGCCATTCAGAGACTGTTTATGGGAGTATAAATGTGAGTGTGTGTGTGTGTGTGTGTGTGTGTGTGTGTGTGTGTGTGTGTGTGTGTGTGTGTGTGTGTGTGTGTGTGTGTGTGTGTGCATGCACGACCATGTCAGTGTGAATGTATGCTCAACTGCCTGTGTGTTTAGGTTTTGATATGTTTGCTTGTTTGATTAATGTCTGTATATCACTGGTCCAGCTATTTGCACTGGACAGTTAAGTTTGATCATAGACATAGACATAATAGAAGCGATATTAGTCCATGATGATTTACAAGTAGAACAGCAAAACATATAAAAAATTAGTATTAAGATCATATGGGGCTATAGTTACAATTATTGTGTCACTGTCAGAGATTTAACCACGACAAGGGCCTCATGAACTAATTATGAAAAAATACTAAAAAAAAAAGTATTACAGTGATTTTAATTAAAGTTTACTATTACTATTCTCCATGACATACACAGTGTGTTTTTCCTTTGAAATCTAAGCTACGTTAAAGTTAACACTTCTGCCCAGCACACTGACTGTCCTCATCATGTCTTTCTTTTCTTTAACAGTTTAATGGAAAAGAAAATGGCCGTCTTTCTTTCTGTTCCCATAAATCAAATCAAATAGCTTCGAATGTATGGGAGAGTTAAAGAGCAGTGCACCCCCCCCCTGGTTTGGTGGCTTTATTGTCACACAGGCCTTATCTCCGATTGACACCTCTGGAAACGTCCCAGGAGAGGGACAGATTTGCTGCAGGATTAAACTAATTTACCAGATGATTGAATGTGAGTCCAAAGCCACTCTTTTGGAAAAAATGCAAAAGGGGCTCATGGCCACCCCTCCACAAGACATGATACATGAATGACTTGGCTATCATGCTTACTGTGTGCACATGTGAGTGTGTGTTGTATGTAAATCTGCAGTATGTCTTCCCTCATAAGATGAACTGATTTGAAGGTGTATTCCAACATATTGTAGTTCTGCAGTCTTGGGCACATGTTTTAACAGTACTTTAAAATGCTTTTGCACTGTTAGCGTTTTGGAGATGTTCAGTTAAAAGCAGGCAGCCTGACACCCAACCCAACCACCATCTCTGGATTTGCAGCATTAGCAGCAGACGTGAATCATCGTTGGGATATAGAGCAGATGGAGACGGGGAGAGACGGCTTTGGGAATGACAGTTGGGGAGAAGGAGGCTACTCTGTAAGACTCAACAGGAACTAAACATCTTTTTCAACACTTGTACGGCATGTAAACTCTGCATTTTGTTCACGTTCTTCATGTTCTCCCAAATATGTAAAAATATGGGAACATTTTCAGTGTGTCCAAACCAATTTGTGCCTGAGGGATGTTTCTTAATTGGAACACATTCAAGAGAACACTTACACGCTCCCGAGTGGTGTACAAAATATTACATTAATTAACATGCAAAACAGTCCCGCTTGGCTCATGCACACACACACACACTCACAATGCAGGCATGCAAAAAGATTGCAGCGACAGCACAAAACAGACATAGGCCATGAGGAAATAAGGGCAAAGAATAGGAAGGAAATTTGCTCGAAAATTTAGCTGTAAGCCTGCTGAAGATCTTATTACATAGGCTGAAGATAGAGATCTCAGCTGGAATAATACTTAGCACATGCTGCCCTTTTAATTAAGCAGTAATATCTGCAGAGAGGGGTGGAGAGCAAACTCTCTCTGTTTCTGTCTTCATCTTCCTCGCTCGCTCTCTTCCATATCACGGTTCCCCATCTTTACCCTCTGCTCCTCTCTCTCTCCCAATAATCTCCTATGAAAGGGATGGGCTGAGGTGTGGAATGGGGGGAGGAGCAGGGGACACACTCCTCTGTGAAGTCAGTGTCTTCTTTAAGGCCTTACACATGTTTCTGTGTTTCTGCCTCACTGGGGCTGTCTGAGCACCCCGCCGATGGCCCTGGGGCTCTTACTTTGAGGTGCCTTAAATGTGTATATGTGCAGGAGCGAGCCAACATGCATGTATGCACTGTTTATGCACACAAATTCTGCTCCTCTATATAGGTGAAGCCCACCTCTAAAAGCTGGTGGGTGGTACTTGGGCACCTCTCTTACCAGTGTGTTAGCACTGAGGCCCGGCCCCGGTGTGCCCTCGGGCTGCGGGGCTGTCCTCCTGTGGCCGTGATGCCTCTTGTGACTGCAGGATAGGAACCAGTTGTCCAAACAGGGTCGTCCAGTCTGGCGGGGTCTGAATATCAGGATCTCTCACCATGGGGCAGCTGTCAGGGACAGACCCTCGGCGTCAGGACTCCGGATCTCATTAAGTTTAGCCACCAAAGTGTTTGATGTCAAACTCAACAATATTAAAGTGTTCTTTGTTTAACCTACGGTGACACAATAACTGTTGGGTAATACAAGTTTTTGTGTTTGTCAAGTTGTGTAAAGAAGAAAAGTGCGAATTCACTGCGCCATGAACTCTTTATTATTTTAGTAATATGACTCATACTAAATACAGTAGGTGAGCTGAATGTCTGGTTGTTACTGTTCTTGGGTGTAAAGCCTGTAATCCTCTGAGTATGCTATTAAACCTAGTGGCTGAGTGACGCCTCTGTGCACTTCCTATTGTACGACATGTAGCACATAAAGCCTTTATTCAGATGTGTTAACCATTGCTCTCTGTTCCATACAAGTGCAAATCGAGTTAACACTCTCTGTTAGCCAGTGTCTACACACCCTGTGCCTGTGTCATTACTCTGCTCACACTGGCAGAGGAGCTCATTCTGTTATTCTGCACTGACACACACACACACACACACACACACGGGGGAGCTCCAAAAGGCCACATGTTAATCAGCTGTGAGTTAAACTTGCAGTACAGAAAAGACAACAGATCAGCTCAATTAACACAAAAAAGAAAGTGCTCACTAGACACACACAGCCTTAGCGACTGCACCTGCAGCTGAAGGGGCATTGTTCCAAGAGCCCCCTCCTCGCTCTCTCTCCCTGTGTGTGTGTGTGTGTCTCTCTCTCTCTCTCTCTCTCTCTCTCTCTCTCTCTCTGGAGGAAAGCTGTTTTGTGGCTGCTCCTTTCTCTTCTCTCTGGGCCTTGGCCTTTCCACAGAGCACCCCTCCTTTTTCCCATTTCACTGGGTCGCTACTCTCTTTCGGAGGTGCAGGGCGCCCCTCGCCTGCCTCACTGCAAACACAGCTGACAGAGGGCTGCTCACGTGCCGCTCCACAGGGCCCCAAAATCGCTTTGAGTGTGTGAGTGTTGAAGAGAAAGTGGGGGTTTGTGTGTTTGAGAAGGATCTGTGCTATTCATCCTATTTCTCTTGATGCTGCGGATGTCTGTTCATTTTCAATTGTGTGGCTGGATTGTTCGCTAAACCGAAAACCTATAATGTAATCTAATCTTATCTTTGTAAGATGAGATATATTAAGTAGCACGAGTTAAACTAGGTATTTCTGTTGCAACCAGTGTTTTAGCTTATATTCTTTTACTTCTAACTTTATATTGTTGTAGGCCGTCCATGCAGGAAAACAGTAGCAAGCACCTGTGCTGCTGAGTGAATTTCAGTTTCAGTGTTAAACAGCACCTCATAGATGACTTGAAACTGAAAAATATGAAATAGAAAAAATGACTAAATGACTGATATCATAAGGTTATTATTGACCGGTTTGTTCTAAGAAGGTATGCTTCATTTCCACTCCTCCTGGAAAATAATTCTGTCCTTGGCTCTGAAGCCGTTTTGCATTGCTCTCCTCTTTGGCTCTCTGTCCCATTTGTCACCGCAGCCCGTGTTGCTCATTCTCACTGATCATCCTATCACAGTGCTATTTTTCATATTTCTCATATCCGCTCCCCTTATCTCTCTTCCAGCGCCTGGGCCAGGCACACAAAGCTAATACAGGCTCCCAATACGTGCACAGAATTCAGTGAATAAAGATCACAGCAGTATGAAATACATATAGATTTCATACGTTATTCTGTGTTTGCTTGTAATAGAATCGGGCTTATCCCATTTCCAATAACTCAGGAGATAACATGAAAGTACACATCAATGTTGATCAATGAGAAAGTGGAATTCCTAACAAGCCCTCAGACGTGAATTTACTCAACCCTCACAAATTAGGACAGTGGTGGAGATGGCAAGCGTTACAATTATTTGCAGAATCAGTTACTCACTGAGCACTTGACAGTCAATTTGTGCAGCTACTTTCTAACGCACAGAAAAACACAGACACGTGCGCAGAGATTATAGGGTTGTGTACGTGCGTGTCTCCGAGGCACATGCGCATATGCAAGTCTATGTTTGTGTCGAGGCTGTGATGGATGAGCCGCTGTAACTGTTGGTTGAGTGGTGGAGCTGGTATTCTAACCATGCTGCCTATGCGTTTTACTGCCCTGCTGGGATGCTCTTTCATAAAGATCCTGCCTGGCTGCATCTATCTCCCCAGGTTAAAACAAACACAAACGCCCACCACCACTGTTCAGCCTCCCACCCCAGCCTGCTTGGCCTGCCCTCCTCCTTCCGTGGCTCCAACAGCCCTGTCCAGGGGGCAATAAACTCGTTATCTACCCGTCTCAGATCCTAATCTGACGGCCCGCCGCCCTGCACGCTGCCAGGTGACCTGGGGTGGGGTAGGGTGGAGGGAGGTATAGAAGCTCCCTCTCCAGCTCTTACAGACCTAACTCCAGCTCCCCTCTGCTCGCCTTTTAAATCCCTTCAGCTTTCCCTGCCTGTCAGCACCATCTTAACCCCCACCTTCTAAAACCCTCCCCTGCCTGGGGCTGTGACGACCTCCTACCTCCTCCTTCTCCTTGCTCTCCTCCTCCTCCTCCCCCCGCCCTTTCAGTAATTAATCCAGCTATTGATCACAGTGAAACTCTAAAGGCTGGGAGGCTGCAGGCTGACTGGTTAAGGTCTATTCAGACCGATGGCTGCACGAGGCCACACTGATGAAGCCAGAGCATCACGGCCTTGCTGTTCATTTTTGTGGTTCTTTGTTATATTTTATTTAGAATTCTGACTTAAATGTCTTTCTTAACAATATTGCAAATGTAAGCCTCTACGGGTCTTTATAGATAAATCTCCTAAATTGAAAACTTCCTGGAGAAAAGGAGAATCAAATATTGTTTTTCACTTCCATCACTTTCATGTGTGAGACCTGAGGGCTGTGTTTGCTGTATTGCAGTACAGTTGCTCTATGTATCAGTGAGGGCACGGGGCTTTTGACAGAGGGGAAGATTTTGGCAGAATTCCAGTTAGTCTTCAAGTCTTTTGAGGAATGTTTTAAGATACTGCTCACTTTGCTTATTGTTCTTTGCAGGGTCAAGAGAGGCCCCCCAACATTTATAGTAAAGTAAAACCAGACAGATACACACAGACATGCTGTAGATGTGCTGTGACACTCCTTTGGCGTGCACCACTTTAAAATACATTCATGTTGTTGACATAACCTGACTACAGTTAGTGTAGCTCAGACATCGTCCAGGGACTATTTCATAAGCCAGACCACCACCTGTGATAGCTGCTCAGGAACAATACTAATGTAAGTAAGGTCTGTGTGACTGCTCAAGGTCTAGCTAATGGAAAACCCCCCCCACAATTCATACACTTCCTTAATGACTCATTGTGCAGGTCTATTTATTAAAGTCTGTTTGATAACGGTGTGTTTGTCTTCTAATGTGCATGTGCAGTAAGTGTGCTTCCATGTATGTGAGTATGAGTTGAATTCTTTGAATCTCCCTCACTTTATCCCCAGAAGTGATTGTAAACATATCAGGGGGGTTTCCACGGTGACCACAACTGCATTGGCGAAGCACTGTGCTTTTCCCTGGCTGGTGACACAGTTGGCCTCTGTGCTGCATAGAGCTGAAGCTGAGGCTGTAGTCTGGGTCCAGGTCTTTGATGTAAGGAGCGAGGCGAGATGTTTGGGTGTTTGGGCAGGAGCTGGGACAGATGGGGGCAGAGTGTGATGGAGTGATTACTCTCCTCGCTGCTCTCCTGTCTGCCCTGGCATGAATGCCCCTCTTCATCCACCCTAAAAGGCACATTATTGGCCTGAGGAGAGTGGGATATCCTGGCCACTGACCCCAGAGTAGGGGTCAAGGGGAACAGGGGGGCAGATGAAAGGGAGCGTAATTATGGGCAAAAGACAATAAGAAACCTTGTCTCCAAATAACTATTTTGGTGGGAGGGGGGGTGAGTTGGGTTGAAGGGGATACAATTGAGATCAAGACGTTTTCCCTGGCAAGTTATGTCCTTATCGGGTTCCCTCTGCCCTCATGTGAAGCTGAGGACCAGCTCTGATTGGCAGAGTCCCGGCTCTTATCTGATGACGATTGGCTGAGGCCCGCGGGCACAGGAAGTGACAGCACGGTTCCCACACACCCACCCCTGTGAGAAACAGACTCTGATCAACTGGGGGAATGATGACATCGGCTGGTGTGTACGTGCGTAAGGTATCCATGTCCCCACGTATTTATTAGAAACCCATGTTACTCAGGCTGCATTTTCACTATATGTGGGAGTGTTTTCCTGCACACCACTGAGACTCTCATGCTTTGGCCTCTGACATTGTGGCAGCCTCTGGGCTCTGTGTTTGTCTGACCTAACATGTTCTAACCGGCCAAATGACCATATGACTGTGTTTTTAAATATATGCTCCGGGGAACTATTCTTTCTTGAAAACATCCTGTCAGGTCATGAGATATGTGGGGTTTTACAGTATAACTTATAACTGGTATCACAGTTTTGTGAAGTGAAGGGGTCTTTCAGAGCCTTTGAATCGGGGAAGTTCCCAGTTTTTGAAGAGTGACCAAGCGTGTTGTTGTGAGAGATCTGGTGCGATTCATTGAGAATTGTCTAATTTTATGTTACAGCGATGAGTTACAGATGTTATGACAGCAAATACAAATGCTCTCTCACAGGCTGCAGGATTTTAAAACATATTTTGCCAGCAAAACCTTAATTAATGATCGTCGTCAGTGTGAGAGTTGCTCACCCCTGCTTCTCACTGTGAATCCACTGATACATACAGTTTCATTAAACCTTTTATAACATACGACAGTAATGACAGGATGTTGGGACGTTTAAATCCTACTTGCTCACATGCTGTATGTGAAGTGTTTTGCTGATTCATTCATTTATTTATCCACATAGTTGGCATGAATGAAAATGAAAATATAGGGAGAGGCCGTGCGTCACATTATTCCTGTGGTTGTACAAGGAGCCGTGCTCTGAAGGGAAAAATAGTTTTTATAGACGGATGTGATCTGAGAAAAATCTCAACAAGCTGAATTAAACAGTTTTTATTTTCTTTACGCATAAGATATTAAGATTATGATAATATGTTTATTACATTGCTTTTAGAAGGTAGTAATGTTGCAAGATGCCCCTTTAATCAGAGGTGGAAAAAGTACAAAAATATTGTACTCAAGTAAAAGTACCAATACTTTGATGAAATATTACTCAAGTAAAAGTAAAAGTACTCATCTGAAAATGTACTCAAGTAAAAGTAAAAAGTAGTTCATTTGAAATGTACTTTAAGTAAAAGTTACTTAGTTACTTTCTTTGTGTGGGGTGTGAGGGTAGTAAAAATAGGACAAGGGGTCAGAAATCCAAAACTGTTTTGTTTTTAATTAAAGAACAAGTGTAACAAATGTAAGTGCAATAACAACAACTGTGTGTGTGTGTGTTTGTTAACCGTCAAGAGAATGAGAATATGTTAATGCCATCTCCACAGCTGCAAGAGCGCTATAGAGGGCATGTGTGTTTAAGTGCAATAACAACAAAGAATACCTACACAAATGTAAGTGTAATTACAACAACATACATGTCAATACCAACAACAACAGCTGTTATACTGCAAATCAAGGCCGCTAGTTTTGTGACGCCCTGAATCACCTGTAACCTAGTCTACAAACTTCTTGTTCAGTTTAAGCAGCTGCTGATTTTCAAAGTTAATTGAGCTCATCCATTTAATGATAAAAAAACAGACTTGTGCATGCCTATTCTCTCTCTCTGTCTCTCTCTCTCTCAGAGAGGTACAAATTACAAAGTAATGCCCACATGATGATGCTCACAAGTGTTACAAAATCAAAGGAACTAACATAAAAGAGCAGCAATATTCCAGAGAGGAGGTGTGTGTGTGTGTGTGTGTGTGTGTGTGTGTGTGTGTGTGTGTGTGTGTGTGTGTGTGTGTGTGTGTGTGTGTGTGTGTGTGTGTGTGTGTGTGTGTGTGTGTGTGTGTGTGTGTGTGTGTGTGTTGTTTGTTAACAGTCAGTGATGTTAATGCCATCTCCACAGCTGCGAGAGCGCTATTGGGCATCTGTGAGTGCAATAACAACAAAGAAATACCTACACAAATGTAAATGTAATAACAACATACATGTCAACAACAGCAATAGCGGTTATACTGCAAATCAAGGCCGCTAGTTTTGTGACAGCCTAAATCACCTATAACCTAGTCTGCAAACTTTTTGTTCAGTTTAAGCAACAGCTGATTTTCAAAGTTAGTTACGCAGACAGGTACTTCACTGTTGGGAGGCACATCTTGCACTGCATGATGATGCTGTTGCCTTTCCTATGCTTGAACAAAAAGAAATCTCCCAAATGTGGCCAAGGATTTTTTTCTGCATCGAGCTCTACAGACTTCGATGTTTCAGCTTGAGCTTCATCCGTTCTTTCTAGGTCCGGGTCTTCAGGACCGCGACCGCTGGCCGTGCCTGCTTTGTCGACCTCCATTCTAGCACTACAAAACTAAAGACTTCGCGCCCACTAACCTAGCTTGTCTGCGCGCGCCCTCTATGTTCACGGGCCAGTGCTAATCACATCATCATTTGTCACTGTTGGTTCTGGCTGGCCATTGGTTTACTGTCTATGGTTCTGGCGTGTATTTTTCCCCCTGTAGGTTGAATTGTTATTTTTACTCAGTAACGGATAGGATTTATAAAGTAACTAAGTACAATACTTGAGTCAAAACGTACTCAAGTAAAATACAAAATACCGATTTTAAATTGTACTTAAAAAATACAAAATACACAAAAAAAGTATTCAATACAGTAACGTGAGTAAATGTATTTCGTTACTTTCCACCTCTGCCTTTAATCTCTCTCACTCTGCATGCTTCATCTTGTCTGCCTTAATCTGACAACAGTCAATTTCAGACAATTCCTGTTAAAAGGGAGTTTTCCTCTCTCCTGTCGCCAAGTGCTTGCTCTTTGTGGGAACGGTTGGGTTTCTCTCTATAGTAAGAGTCAGGGAACTGCCAATGAAGTAGCGTCTCTAAGAGTGCATCCACACCTTCGTAAAAAAATGTTCTATCAGCAACCTGCACATGTGTGCATCACAGCCCACATCTGGTAAGTGCAGGATAGATGCAACACAGTTACTCTGTTGAATATCAGCTGGTTAAACCTTCACTCTGTCTCCTTCCGCTCTCTATAATTACATACAGTGTGTTTTAATAGCAGCTGTATTTGCATTGAACTTGTTCTCATTCACGTTTGTCTTTTAGCAGACAAGTTTGATAGTGACTCCTAAATGCTACCCGAAAATTCAGGAGCAAAGTAACTCCTGTGCTCATGATCACAGAGTTTATAAGACAGAAACAGAAAGTTGTCTTGTTAGTGTAACTGGCACATGGGCCTGGACCAAGCTTACACGATCGTTTTCCAAAAGCCGATATACACTCTTGTGCACTTTTTCTCAGTGACACAAAATTTAAGAAGATTACAAGGAACGCAAAGTGTGTTGATTTTAATAGAAATACTGTAGCACTATACATTTGATTCAGACACTGTTTATGACAAATACTAAGAAAGAGTTTTCAGAACTTTGAATTCAGCGAACCCTCATCAGGTTGTGGTTTTCTATGATTTACATGTTGAGATAATCTGGGGACCCGTTTCAGTTCCACAAGACTTACCTGTGGGCGCTTACCCAGATCCCCTATCGCTCAACCAAAAGATACTGCTTCTGCATGCAGAGGCATGCCTGGGCATCTCAGGTCAAGAACCAGAACTTTTTGTGCTAAATGTCAGTCTTTTTCTTGCTAGATGAGATAATTCTCATGCTGCTCTTGTGATCATCTTCCGGTTTTCCTAAATTAATGGCAGCCTTACCTCTTCACGAATATAAATGAGGAGTAGAGAAAGGATTTGTAAGTGATAAGTCAGGGGTTGGATAGTTTACCACTTGACAGCATTATCTAACAGTTGACTGATTAGATGGTTGTGGGCTGTATGCTTGGAGCTGTAAGTGCATGTTCTGACACCTGTGGGCCTTGAACAAGTTAGATGCTGCTCAGTGAGTCGGGTTTGTGTGCGTGTGACTGTGTGTGTGTTTATGTGGTTTGTAGTGTGTGTGAAGGCTGGTGCAGCAGGCTGGCAGATGGATTAAGGATCCAGTCAGTGAGCAGAGGCGAGTACTCCCCCCTGGCTGATGGATGGAGGTCAGGGAGGTGTGGGGTTCTCCTGCCCATCGAGGGATGACTTTATTGGGGATAGGAGTGCTGCCACAGGCTGCTTTACCAGCACAGGACTCAGATTCCTGGCCAAGATTCATGATCGGCCTTTACAGGAATGTGGTCAGGCAGTGGAACTCTGTGTGTGTGTGTGTGTGTGTGTGTGTGTGTGTGTGTGTGTGTGTGTGTGTGTGTGTGTGTGTGTGTGTGTTAGAGTTGCGTTTGTGTGTAGGGCTATGCACATGAGTACATTCTGAATTTATATTTGTGTTCATAATGTTTGTTGCAACACTCGAGGATGTATATGAGTGTGGATCTCCCAGTACTCTTAAACCTGGATTGAGAGCTGACACTTGAGGGTGACTTAGTGGGACCATTGAAAGGCAGTCAGGGCTTGTCTTGTAAAACGTACAAATTTGTGATGAGGGAGAGACGAACCAGCATTAGGAAGGAACATAGGCCTGAGCAGCTTTATTACTGCCAGAGATTTACGCTCTTCTTTATTCCCAACTGTCACTCGTAAAACTAAAGGAGAGGAGAGGAGAGGAGAGGGAGGGGATGATATACTAGCGTGGCCCTATATGATAATCAAACCAAAACAGGAAATCAGTCGTAGGACTTGGCAGGGAGAAGGATGTCATCGTGCAGCTGGATGCTCTGATGGGGAACGATATTTCTGTTATTTCTCATTTCACCTTCACTCAAACTGTCCCTGAGCCCTGTTACCAACTACACCTTTCTCTCTTTCAGTCTTTCACAAGGGGAAAGCAATAAAACACCTAATAATAATGATACTGACTGTGTTATGCAATACCATAATTGCTGTATCAATATTAATTCCTTTCTAACATAAACACCCTCTGTCACAGACACACACGACAGTGTCATCTTCAGGGGATATATCCTTGGGTGATCTTGCTAGGAAAAAAAAAAGAAGAAATGCTTTGATGACTTGAGGAGGAATTTTAAGAACTGTCCCGAGGAGTGTTTCTGAGAAAACAGATAAGATAAAGCGATGGAGGAGTTCAATGAGGTATTCAGAGAGATCAACCCCACTGATAAACTAAAGGAGGAAAGGGGAGAGATAGTACAGGTATGTGTGAGGTAGTCAGATTTAGGAGATGCAGTTGGCAGGTTTTGTGTACAAGATTGTTGTTAGATTACGGTATCTTATTTGAGCAAGCTAGATACACGGAGGTGGTAAGAGTCACTTATAAGCAGTGGTTGAGCATGTGGAAGGGCCTATGTGCTGTTGTTTAGCCACGCTTGGCTATACGGGCCCCTCTCTCGGACTGCATTGTAAAATCACATTGATCTGGCCTGACAAGGCGTTGAGTCTTATCCCCGCAGCGCAAGCTTAGGGGTTGACGCCACCGGCTGAGGAGGATAGCAGCAGCGGATAAGATGAGGGAGAGGCGAAGATCCTCTGCCTCATCGGCCGCATTAAGAGATGGGAGGAATCTAAAGTGTAAAATCGGCCTCTTTTGCGATCAGTTGGGATTTAGCGCTGGTTTGTGGCAGTCGGCGCCGGCGCTGAGTTTTCCCTCCTGACAGGGTAATCGCCCAGGGGCTTAGCGCCACAGGAAGAACAATACCTCCCACTTCCTCTCATCTCATCTCACGGATGATCTGGACAAAGTACACGTCCACATCGACCATATCTGCCGCAGTGAAGCAGCCGGGGAGAGACAGGAGGATGACAGGCCAAGGCCTCAGAGAACGCTTAGAAGTCCAACGTGCTGTCAGTGAGGGCAGGGATGAAGGAATGTTTGTGTTTGTCTTAAGTGTGTGTGTTGTTGTGTGTCTCCATCCGAGCATCTCTAAATATACTGTGTGTTTGTGTTTGAGCGTCACCTTGTGAGTTTGCACTCTTCTCAGTACGGTGTTTGTGTGCATGCAGCGTTATTAGATTATGTGTTTTTGTGCACTTTACTCATGCTTATGTGTGTGTGTGTGTTTTCAGTATTATAGGATGTGAGTGTGCACCTGCACACATAGATAATATTCTCATAAATGTATGTGAAGAAACAGAATGTGAGATCCAGGGGGGTCAGTGCTAATCTGCTTCAGGTTTTAGTATCTAGAATCCCTCCTGTTCCCATTAATAAGCGCCCTAAATAAAGCTGTATCTCTGACACATGCAAATGAACCGACGCAGCAGTAAAAAAGATCAAAAGATGAGAAAGGCTGCTATTACAGTAATCTACCTCGGCGGAGATGAGAGGCTTTTATCTGGCCTAAATTAACTGGCTGATCCGCAGTCCATCATCAGCCACAGGATCAGAAGGCGTCAGGTAGCGCAGCGCTGCGCAAATGTGTTTCCAACATAAAACACTAAAAAACAGCCGGTGGTCTGCTTTTATCAGCTTGCAGAGTTACGCAGGAGTAAACCCATTTTAAATCTTTCCATCTACATCTACTTTTTTGAGGCATATGGCATATGTTCCCAAAAGCTGCTAAAGGGGTTCATTTGACTAAACTGTGGAACTGCTGAAGTTGTTGAATGCAAAAGGATCATTGAAATTATCTGAATCAAAAAAAAAAACAAAAAAACAGCTCAGGTCAGTCTGCCTTCTTTCTAAAAATGTTACCACTGGTGACCTGGCGAGGTTTTTCTCTATCCTCTGTATTTAGGCTGGGCTGGCTGCACTGTAACCTGAGATACGGCTCTCCTCCCATTTTTCACTCTGTCCAGGTGCTGGGCTTCACTGACCGTCTAAATCTGTTAAGTACAGTCTCACTCCTCTCTGTCTAGCTCCGTGATAAGGAGCAGAGTTTCCAGTCTCTACCTCACACATGCATTCTCATATAACCCAGCCATTACTTTGCATCATTGAGGTTTATTTTACCTGATAAGCACACTGAGGGACCATTCTCTCTGCTGCGACTCCTGTTTAGGAGAGGCTGCCCTGAAAGTGGGTTTAGCTATCTGAGGTATGGCAACCATTTTTATGACACTGCCTGTTGCACTTAGCAGCTTGTTGCCAGGTTCTCATGTCAGGCACACACACAGCGAAAAAAGTACCCCATTGTGTACATAAAAACAATCAGGCGTAATTATATGACCGTAAAAGGCTGGTCCTCAAAGCAGGGGAGCCATTAGAGGGAGAGAGTCGTTTTTACATGCATAAATCACACACACAAACAACCATACACACATCTGTACACACACAGGCACATACCGTAGCCTTGGGGGTGTGACCTCTGCCCTGAAGGAGCTGCTAATACACCCAAATGACTGCCGAACATCAAGTGGCTGACTGCTCAACAATAATCACATCTGCCTCAGACCATCCAATTAGCACCACAAATGGCTGCAAGAGGTGCTGCCTTTATGTGTCAGTGTGTATGTGTGTGTGATGCCAAATCTTTTTCTTACCATTTTTTTATTTATTTTTTTGCAAACTTGAGATTATACCTGTTATTGTCTGTGAGCTTCGATTATATTTTAACTCTGGTAAATGTAATCTTTGCTCTGTGTGTGTGTGTGTGTGTGTGTGTGTGTGTGTGTGTGTGTGTGTGTGTGTGTTTGTTTGTGTGTTTGTGTGTTTGTGTGTGTGTGTGTGTGTGTGTGTGTGTGTGTGTGTGTGTGTGTGTGTTTGTGTGTGTTTGTGTGTGTTTGTGTGTGTGTGTTACCTGCCTCTTTTGGCTGGAAACTGTCACTGTCTCTGTCTAATCGGATTGGGAGAACACCAGCGGCTAATGCAGCCTGCTGCCATCAAGTCGTCCATTTAAAGCAGCGCTGATCTGATTGCGGGAGTTTATTGGAAAATGGAAAAATGGAGCGAGCAGGGGCAGGGCCGAGCTCCCCCGCGTCCCCTTCACTGCAGCTTTTTTCATTGAGCGAACACTGGGAAGTGCTTCAGCCTTTACCTAGTTAGCACCCTTATCAGTCACTGTGAGTTTGGGGTCACTTTGGACAAGGACCTAAAGGGAGATGTTTAATGTAATTTCATTGACAGGAAATGGGACTTTGGATGCGATTAGGTACTTGCGGGACAGGTAGGGGAGGAGAGAAGTGGTGTTTGGAGTTTGTTTAAAAGCCATATGAATGTGCAGCTTGTAGCCCTGGTATCATTCATGGAATCAGACTGAAAGCACAGCATTTGCTGCAAATTCAAAGTTGCATAGGTCACTTAACATCAACCTGTCTGTGGGATTAACAGGCTGCGCCACTACATCCGTTTGTTTCTATTTTGACTCTCCCAGAAGATGGGAGAAGAGTCAAAGGTGCTCTGTTGTCACTCAGTACGAATGTTCAGGACACATTCTCATTCAGAAAACAAACAGAACATGATTGTTTGGTTTTGAGGGAGTGAAAACTGGTGCCATTTTTACATGCCACAACAGAAAGACAAAGATTACACAGACTGAAAATGGAAATGTTTGGGTGAAAAAATAGCACTCCCCAGTGAATTGCATTCAAGTGCATGAATGTGTGTGCAAACCTCTTACTAAAGCCCACCTTCCCCCTTTTTCTATGACTTCCTATGACCCCCCCACCGCTTCCACCCCCTCCTGCTCGCGGCCACCACTCTCCCAGTCTCTGTCGCCCCGCGATCTTATCACACCTCTTCTGATTTCATTTGACCGTCGCCAGCTAATCAGAGGCCAACATCTGGATGGTTCCCATGGCAACCGACAGAACCAAATATTCCAGGCCTTAAAAGGTGGGTCGAGGTCTGGGGGCGTGGGGGGTGGAAGTAATGAGACATGCCTGAAGATTGACAGCTTTGATGGACAGAGGAGAACAGAGCCTGAATGGTGCTACACTGCCACTGTGTTTTCTATGTGTCTGTGTGTGTATGGGTGTGGGTGTGTTACCTCATTTCCCCTGAGTCCACTGCCCATCCCATGGACCCAGTGGGAAAGGGTGGAGCAGAGGGCTGTTTGTTTGTGAGTCTCTGTGTATGTGTGAGGCAAAGAAAGTGCAGGGGTATAGATGGAGCTATTTTCTAACTGTACCAAAAGGCTCCAAGCAGTGGCAGCGGCTGCAGCTTATAAATACATTCATACGCACAATAGTGTTCTAGCAGTAGTGGGAGAGAGGAAGTGCACTGACCAGTGTATAGACCCCTGCTGCCTCCATGTAGAGTCACTAAGAGCTTTACAGCATTATAACAGCCTTATTTAACTTATTTAATGTCATGGCTGCCACTAGACATTAAACATTTGTTTGTTACTCATCCTTAAGATGCAGTTTTGTCAATGATTATCAGAGAGAGATAGATTTGTATTTGATTGATCAGTGGACTGACTGATTACTTCACCTGTTAATTACTGTCACTGTCCTTCCTTTGCTGATACGAGCAGCCTTCCGTGCACTGGTCTGCCTCTTCTTTATGTATTCATTTGAAAGGGTCCATTAAAGTTGGGCTCCCCAGGGCAAGTAAAAACCTCATTTAGTACAGCCTGCTCAGCCAAGACGGGAAACGCCAGACCCTCTCAGCCCTAACTGGATTAGGAACCAGCCGACGGATGGGCCGCAGGACAGAACCCCCTGGTACAACCACTTTAGACCACACCACACCAAACCAAACAGACCCGGGATGAATGTGAGGAAACCAGTAGGCAGTAGACGTTTACATAAAAGAAAGTGAATCAATTTTGTACCATGAGTCATCACCGACTCATACATCACCCTGGAGTTCATAGAAATATTGGGTATCTTCTGGGACTTTTGGTAAAATTCCTCTCGCACAAAGTCCAAGCTGCTATATTATTTTGTTGTTCTCTATTTAAATTTTTTTGTTTTCGTTCTTCCTCATTTTTAATTTGAATCTGCAGAGACATCTTGTGTGTTATTGTGCACCAAGTAAATACCGACAAATACAGGAGGGAACTTAAATGATCTGAAAACTTGGTCTCAGTTGAGTGTTTCTCTTTAACATAAAATTGTCATGACTAAATGAACGAAAATCAAAAGTGAAGTTAGAGAAAAATAATCCTTTTTAATTATAATTTATTTAGAGTTTAATACGCAATAAATCCAGACTGTGTGGGTGTGGCTTGATAAGATTTGATTGACAGAATCCTTCCATCCATTTTCTACCGCTTATCCTCTAGTAGGGTCGCGGGGGGGGCTGGAGCCTATCCCAGCATCTTTTCGGGCGAGAGGCGGGGTACACCCTAGACAGGTCGCCAGTCCATTGCAGGGCAAACACATAGAGACAGACAACCATTCACACTCACAGCCACACCTATGGTCAATTTAGAGTATCCAATCAGCCTAGTCCCCATTTGCATGTCTTTGGACTGTGGGAGGAAGCTGGAGTACCCGGAGAGAACCCACACTTGCACGGGGAGAACATGCAAACTCCACACAGAAAGATCCCACGGCCGAGCCGGGACTCGAACCCGGAACCTTCTTGCTGTGAGGCGACAGCGCTAACCACTTGATTGACAGCATTAGCAACATAAACAATCTCACAACTGTGGAGAGTATCAGATTTTAATTCAAATGTTAAATCCTAAATCATGATTGGTGCACAGAAGAATGTGACATAATTCCAACTGAGCCACACCCACTTCAAACCAGCCACAAGAGCTCAGAAAAAATAGGCCCACATGAATCTTTAACATGAAATAATCAATTCTCTTCATAATCCGGCAGGACATGAACATTCATTTAAGACAACCGTTACCCATTTAAGATAAAGATTGAGCCTTTGAAAAAACTTTTTTGTTTTTTCTTTTTTGATGTACTCATCTGCTGACTTAACAAAAGTAAGTAGCGCCAGCAACTAAGACAGACACAAGAGTTGAGATGTTACTGGACAAACTGATTTAATGGCACTTGATTTCTGGGAAGTGCAGTGCAATAACCGCACAGAAATGAACACCTGGCCCACATTGTTCTTCCTCAATGACAAAACAATAACAAAGTTATGACAAAATTTATAGTTATTTCAACTTAGATGATAACATTTGTAGATATAAAACATACAAGTTTATTTTGAAATGTAAAAAGAATAATCATCCTTGTACTTTACTAAAGAGTGGTCACATTTCAGTGTGACCTTGATCTTTCTGTTAATTTGTAATTTAGTTATTCTGCGTGTGATGAAAATCATAGTAATACTTTAGGACTTTTAGTTATTACAAGGGCTTTGTTATTTAGTACCAGCAGAATCATACATTTTCCACAAGAATAAAAAAAGTGTCAGGTTAAGTGTTGAATGATCACTGTCATAAACAGCGTGGTATGTAAGCACTCCTCTCATTGTCCCAGCCCTCCCTCCCTGCTTTGCTTATCTGGCTCTCTCTTGTGTCAGATTTTAAGACTATTCTCTGATGATTTACATGTCTTTTCTAAACAGGCAGACAAAGACCACAGATCTACCCGGCACAACCCCTAACACCATTATCTCCCTGTTAGATATTAGTCACATGGGACATTAATGTGTTTTATTACATGGAAAGAAACTTGGTTTGTTTTTATCCACAATGATTCATTTGTTATTGCTCTTAGTCATCTGAATTTGTGCTATTGGTTTCATAAGCAGAGCAAATTTAAACTATCAGGCTTTTTTTCTCTAAGTGTACCTGATGTTTTCCTTTTTGCTGAGTTAGCTACACACAGTAAAAACACTGCGTTGCTCCTATGATTTGCCTTTTTAAAGAACGAGGGGACGGGAGTTAACACAAGGTCAGGACAGTGCAGAAATTTAAGAATAAATTTAAGTTGAAGGCAAAGTTTTGAGGAGGTAAAGGTGGGGTTAAGAGACTGAGACAGAGACAGGGTGGGACGTTCCTCAGAGATCACAGCATACCAAGAGAGAGCAAGACAGGGATGGAGGGAGGGAGAAGGAAGACACGTTTTGGTCCTACACTAACAGAAATGTTGTTTGATCTGTCAGATGCAGTAATTCACAACAATAAAATTAAACACTGTTTCATCTCCGTTGCTTTTAGCTTGAGCCCTAAATCAATCTCCCCACTTCCTTGTTGAGCTCCAACGTTCTTTTAGAGGTCAACAGCCTGTAAATTTATGTACAGTATAGTCCCAGAATGTCTCTGTGAGGACAATCTGTGGTTAGCACTGTCCCCTCACAGCAAGAAGTTTCTGGGTCCAAACCTGCCGGCCGGCTGGAGCCTTTCTGTGTGGTGTTTTCATGTTCTCCTTGTGCTTGTGTGGGTTTCTTGCGGGTACTCTGGTTTCCTCCCATAATCAAAAGACATTCAGCTTTATTGATGACGATAAAGTTGCCCATAGACGTGAATGTGAGTGTGAATTGTTGGTTGTCTCTATAAATTAGCCCAATCATAAACTGGAACCCAATGTCAGCTTGGATTGGCTCCAGCACCCCTGAGACCCTCAAAAGGATAAGCAGTATAGCTAATGGCGGGATGGATTATTAAACTCACTTATCTTGCATTTACATGATTTTTTTTAAATATAAATATATATAGATAGTATGGGTGATATTCTTGTGCAATCTGAATTGCTCTATTCTTTTATATGAATTCAGTTATCTAATGTTGTTCATTTAATACCATGTAAAAGCAACATGACGCTTCACTTGACAGTTGTGGGTGTTTCCTTATTGTTGTCATGCACTATTGGTTAATTTGAATTATTTTGAAAGATAACATCATTGCACACCAAAATACATCAGCCATGTCAACACCAGACTGGCCTTACAAACACTGCCGTTGGAGATAATACCCCAGGGATCCCAGAGGACAGAGAGGCAGAGGGCAGGAGAAAAAATGGGAAAAGAAGGGGGGAAATGGGGAGAATAGGATGGGTTAAAAAAAAGGGAGAGAAAGTCATTGAGTATCAGGGGAGTTGTATGGATCCGTTATGGTGTAGCTGTAATTAAGAGGAACAAACAGAATGTGTAGAGGGAATATGGCAGGGTGTAAATGCATTAGGGCCCGCAAACCACAACCTGCTGGGATCAATAAGTCTCCATTCACATCAGGCTGGACAGGAGCTGTCCAGCTCTCTGAGTGCTGAGCCTCAGTTTCTGCTGCATTAAATCTGACTCTGACTGAGACACCAGGGAGTTGGTAAGATGAGTAAAGTAGTGTATACTGCGATATATAATACACTGTACAAGCCGCTCTCTGAAGGAATCTCATGTCAGACACCTGTTGAAGGCAGTAAAGAGTAGATTAGAATAGGAAAAGACAAAGGAACCAGCTGGGAAAGATAATAAAATAAAAGTGATCACAAGAGCAAAGGAAAGCGGGAGCCCACATTGAGAAGATGATGACAGGCAGAGGGAGGAGCACTGATAACCTTGCTGACTTAAAAGCTTCCTCCGGAGCCTAATCAGGCGTCCCAATTACACAGACAAGCTCCCAATGTCCCCCCTCCCCCAAGCGTCTGATGTCCCCCCGATAAACGGCATTATTAATTAAAAGGCTCCAATTGAATCTGTGTCTGATGGACGAGCCTCGGGACGATTAGCTACAAGACCTGGCAGAGCTCGTTTCTGCATGATGGAATCTGTCGATAAAGGGAAGGAGACAATCAACACACAAATACATCGTCATAAACACAGAGAGGGAGACAAACACACTGACAAAGCACTCTTAGGTGAATGCTTGGTTCTAATGGTATTTGTGATATCATGAAGACTGTCAGTATCATAAGAAAACCTTTTTATGAGGAAATAAAGAAGTATCTATTTTCACTTGTCGCCTCAGAGGTCCGTACCATTTATAGACCAGTACTTTTGTTTTTATTTTAAAGATAATTTTTTTGTGCATTCTTGCCTTTGTTTGATAGCTGAAGAAAGACAAGAAATGCGTGGAGAGAAAGCACTCTGGTTCTAGATACACACCATCCAAATATCTCAAATCTGTATTAAAAACACATCTGTATAACACGTCATTTCGTGGATTCCTTATTGAATTAGCATGGGCTATAAATTATGTGGTTTGTGGCATTGGTTCATGCTATTTACTTAAAAATACAGTGCAAGCGAATATAACCTACATGCAGTCAACATGAGCAGAAGTCGAGGGTCGGTTGTTTCATCCAATGCGGAAATTACATCGCCATTGGTGCTGAGGACGAGTCCCCCTAGTGCAGTGAGCGTTTGCCATACTTCTCAATATGTTCTCTGTGAGATCTCTAAAACAGTTACTACATGGACCTTGTGCTGAGATTTCTTTTCTCAAAGTGTACCTTGTGACTGGTGGCTAGTAACGAAAATAGGAATTCCCTTTCACATCCAAGCTGTCATGTCTTGATATTTTAACCAATCTGAAGTCACTGTTTCAAGTGTCAGAATGATTGAATGTGTGTTTTTTTATCATCAGCTTCTTATACTGTCAAAAAGAAAAAAAAAAAAAAGTGTTGTTTTTACCATTGAAAACTTTTGAAGCACAGCTACAATAAACTTAAGTCATGTAGGTAGAGTCTGTAACAGTTTCCTGTTGTTTCCAGGAATAGGGACTTGACCTAAGTTCTACTCACATTATCACCACAATGGAAATAAGTCCAAGACGTTATCGTTCTCACCTTCATCTAGACTAGATGTCTACTCGCCTTTACTTCAGATATTTTGATTGATTAAACAACACAACGACATGTAAAGTAGTTAAAACCGGCTCCACCTTGAGCAGCTGCAAAATTGAAATGCGGCTTACATGTAAGTGTTGGCGGACTGACCGGAAGATCCGGTTCAGTGAACCGGGTCACTTCTGTGAGCCGGTGGAATTAGGTGGCATCAGAAAAGGAGTCGGTTGTTGTCAAATTTATATTGTTTTCTGTCATCGTCTAAAAATACATAACCTAAGCCTGGTAAAGTCTTGCTGGCAATATAGCCTATACTGAGTGTAACTCTCAAAACACTCTATGCAGTGAACTGTGTGAACCATGAGACTGCAACAGCCGTCCACAATGGTCAGGGCCGACAGCGACACTTGGTGACAAGTAGCTCGACAGCTGAAATGCTGATATCGGCAGGTTTTGAGCAGATCCCATTAGGCATTACAATGTTTTATTACATCGAGAAGATTCTGCCCATAAAAGGCTTTGGCCTACAGATAGACTGGACCAAATCAATAACCTGGTCGTTATGGCCTACACTGATCCAGTACACCACACTGAACTGGCAATTCCATCACTATTACATGTTCATGCATCAATTATAAAAATCCAATATTAACAAGGGAATTCTTTCCACTTAAAAGATTTTAGGATTTAAATACTTCTTCCACTACTGTGTTTTTTTTCTTCTCTTCTCTTCATGGTATAAACAATCCTAAAACAGGTGTATTATGTTAATTTATGGTTAATAGACAACTTGCTAATGGATAATAGATTTTTACTCTCATTCAAATGCAATTTACACGCCTCTTCTATTAAAACATTTATTCTCACCACAGTTACGTTGCACCTACTGGGTTAAAGTTTGGCTGTAGCTGTTCATGGGGAGGTATGTAGACATGGCTTGGCTTGGCTTGGCTGGGACGCCCCACCACCTCTACCCCTCCATCCTCCAGGGAGCTCTGAGGGATCAGATAAGACTGGGTTCCCAGATCAGGGTCAGATTGACAGTTGAGTGCCTGAGGAAGAGTGATGGGCTTGGGATTGAGATTGGGAGGAGGATCCCTTACTCTGGAGGGCCCATAAGGGACCTCCAGAGCTAACAAAATATGTTGACCCTAATGATACTGATTACTTGATTAGGGAGAAATCGCTCTGGTGACGATTCAACTGGATTTTGGACTGGATTGTGGAGCTGAGCTATAGGCTCTTGTTTGCTAATTAGTTTGATTGTATCCAACTGGCTCAAGCTTGTGCATGAGGAATAAGATATTTGTAGCTGACGAGATTGGAACTTGACAAGAAAACTGATTGTAATTAAGGTCTCCTGGGACCCCTCTTCCTCCTCCTCCTCCTCCTCCTCCCCCTCCTCCTCCTCCTCCTCCTCCTCCTCCTCCTCCTCCTCCTCCTCCTCCTCCTCCTGTTCCATGATAGAACAAGATAGTTTAATAATGAGAGCTTTAGTTGTGGTTGATTCCCACATATACACCAACCATGGCTGCACCAACATGTCAAGGGTCAAAGGGTAGTTGCAAGGATTTTATCTAGAGAAAACCACCCCATGTGAGAAGTGACAATCTCCCCCAGGGAAAAAACAAGATGGCTGAATTATCTTTTTTAAAAACACTGTAATTGTAGATTTTGATCAGCAATGGGAAATTTAGCACTTTGTCTTAAGTAAACCTAAGCTATCTATTTCCTGGTTATAAATCGTGGCTTTGTAATTAACTGCTTGTGTTTGGTAATTAGCTCATAGTTAAAATGAACTGTTTTACATATTAGATATTTTAGAAATTAAAGGGGCGAAGTTGCTTTAACCAACTTGCAAATTTCGTATGTATCTCTTCTGAGAGGGGATTGTATTCTGTGTTACATTTAAAAAAAAAAAAAAAAGGATATTCAGGGTTGTGGAAAAAAAGGCAATGCCCTCTCAAGGCCATTGAGGACTCCTCCAGGGCTACCGACTTAACCAGAGAAATAATGTTGCTGCAGACACAGACTGCATTATTGTCCTTAGCCTGCAGACAACCTTTCACATTTTTTCCCTTTTGGTTGATGGAGCTTTGAGACTTCATGTCTCTGCTAGACACACAGACACAGTCACACACACACACACACACACACACACACACACTCACACACACGCACACTCAGTTATATACACATGCTCATGCCCCTTATAACCGTGAACTGACCTATTAACCCAGTACACAGCACCATTTACATTCACTCACACACACTCACATATGATTACACACTCATGTATCGCACTGTGTACACAGACAACGTTATGGACGTGCACATACACTCACTGACTCTTTCCGTCTGGCACGCACACAAGTAAAAACGCACACGGTGTTGGTCAGACAGACTAACTGGCTCTCTGGCTAATTGAGTAGAGTGTGTGGCCCTGTGTGGCCCCGGTCTGACCCCTCTGTAGCCAGGGACACCACTGAGCCTCCGCTTTGATACATTTGATACGGTTTAAGTGAGGAATGAAGACCTAAGCCTGTTTACATTTGAACTGGATTAGTGTTGGGATGACAGTGCAGTAACGAGAGAGAGAGTGACTGAAAGTAAGAGTCAGGCAAAGCAGAAGTATTGGAGGACATGAAAAGAGGAATCTGGACTTCCGGTTGAGCAACGTACATCTAAAGTCGTTAAATGTGGTAGCTGCGCTATTTCTCTTGAACATAGAAGTAAATTACGATTAAACCCATAGTACTCAAACCTCCTTAAGAACACCAATGTCTATTGTAATCCGCAAATCCAATCTAAAAATTAGCCCGAAAATTTAAAATAAAAAAAGACTTTACTAAAGAAGTGGACCCGCACAAAGCCCTGGTATCACCTGGAAATTCACTCCCACAGGCAGACACACAGACCTGGTCCTACAAGCCATCGGGTCGCTCCACGTAGAGCTTTACAAGACGAGGCAAGAAAATTCTTGATTCGTAATTTAAAGAAGTAACGATCACTTAGAGACAGACTTAAACCTGAACCTTAAACCTGAACGTGGAAGCAACTCTGGCGACTTCCTTGGCCAACATTGTGGCTGTATCATAGCTCATATTAACAGTAGCAGCTAATGAGTTTGAAAACAAGCATCTCTCAACTTTATTCACAATATCTCAGTTGAATGTCTAGTTTTGGAAGGTTGTTTGAAGAGACGGGACTTAAGCATTGCAGGGGTCAACGAGGGGAAAGAACACAGTCAAAACACTCTGGACTATGTGGCTAACTTGCTAATGGAGTCGCTTGGGTTAAATGATAAACTGAAGATCGACATAGCACACCTTGCACTGCAGTCACGTCCAGGGAACAAAGAAACACCATGGCATGGTAGCTAGATGCCTCAGAGTGAAAAAACTATATGAATATATAGTTTTTTCCCCCACTTGCCCAACTTGGCAACTTCTGAACCAGATAAAATGGATCTTTGTGTAAAGTCTGTTTCTACCACTAAAGACATCATGTCTTCCTTATTTGATAGACTATAAAGTCTGAAGGGGGTTTCCGTGGAAAAATTAAGCTACAGAATTGTATGAATTTAGGATTTTGACAGTACTTCAAAAAATGACAATTACATTTTTAAAGACTGAACATATTTTTTTGTTTCGTACGGATGCATGCTTATACATTTGCAAGTCCTACCAACAGTACACAGTGTACACAGTGTGGTGAACCTTTTGGTCAGTGATTTAGTTTACTCGTTATTATGGGGGATCACTCCAGTATGTATTAGTGAAATAGGTCCCTACACATTATTCTAGTGGAGTGACTGAAAACAGGAGAAATCTGATATATCTCTCTGATTCTGTGTCTCTTGTTCTTACTCTTGTCTTTTCCTCTTTCTTTACCGCTCCACCCCCCACGCATGGCTCTCTCCCTTTTCCTGAAGTAATGATTTGATGTTGCTAATGGCTTCCTAAATTTTGTAGAAAGGGCAGAACCAGCGCCGTCTAGAGTTTCAGACATTGGAGGTCTGCCAGACAAGGAGAGAAAGTGAGGAGGGGGGATTCGAGGGAGCCGAGGCTTGGTTGGACACTGTAGGTAAGGAGGGCGAGTAATGAGTATAGGGATCAACAGGGTGTTATCCTCATAATGGCTTCTTTTCAAGATATCAATATTTTCTGTTGTTGTAACATCCATACATCACAAAATTGAGAAATCCCCCAAATAAATTAAAACCCTTGAAGCCTGAACTGTCTTCTTTCTCAGAAATATTAATGGCGATGGAGTCGTCAAGGACAAACCATATAAATACTTTGGAAACACTGATTCATAACCAGCGTAAATTAACTTGTCACATAAAAAAACAAGTAACAAATCCTAGATTTGGCAAGGCTGTAACTACAGTAAGTAACTGATAACATTTTGCCTCAAGGTGTGTCTGGCCACTGCTGGGACTAACACACATGGACACAGCCTCGATGCTGACAGTAGAATGGATTCTATTGTTGGAGCGCTCTACTGCTCATTCAAGTTCGCCCACATGAAAGAAGTCAATGGAAGGGAGAATGACGAATGTGTTGGTGCTTCTAGTTTACATGCTTACATGTCTGCTGGTGTGTGTGTGTGTGTGTGTGTGTGTGTGTGTGTGTGTGTGTGTGTGTGTGTGTGTGTGTGTGTGTGCGTGTGCCTGTGTGCATGTGCACATGGCATCGTGTTTGTGTGTGTTTGCTTGTTTGTCACATGATGTCCTGTGGCAATCCCTAACTAACCGTACAGGCGCCAGTAGAAGGTGGGGGTGTGGGGGTAAGAGACGGGCATGAGAAGACGCAGATGTCACGGTTCTCAGAAAAGGGACCCAAGAGCACGACTCAGAAGGCAGATGTAAAAGTAAAGAGTCTTTACTTATGAAAAAACAAGGATACAAACATCCAACCAGGCAAACAAAGTACAAGGATCGGTCTGAGTTAATATCCAAAAAACACAGACAAGGTCAAAAACACAATGAGGATCAAAACAGGCAGGCAAAGAACAGAGTTGTGGACAGCTAAGGCACAAAGACAATCTGGCACAGAGCAAGAGGAAATGGACCAGTTAATATACCACAGAGCTAATGAGGGAATGGGGAACAGGTGAGCGGGAAGCAGGAGCTGGTCATGTGATTCTCCTGGCAGGAAAGGCAGGCAAGGTGTGAGTGACAGTGTCTGAAATCACGGCAGAGTTAGGATTGAGCACAAACAACTGGACTGAATGAATCAAAGGATGAATAAGCAGACTGAAATTCAAAACCATGACAGTAGAGGAGGGAAGAGGAGCTATGGAGCCGTGGAGGGGGGCACTCTGGCTGACTGCTGTCACATGATGGGCATATAATGAAGCCAAACTACATTCGAACTGTTGAATAACTGCACAAATGACTCATGACCTGAATTATCCTTGTGTAAACATGGGGCTTCTGTTCAGTCTTCTGCTATAACTGCCGTATCAGAGGATACACTTCTTTCAGCATGGAGAACGGAATTAATTTGTGAGTTTCACATTTACACCATGAAAAATCTAATGCCCACTGGGAACCATGGACTTGAGATTTTTGGACTTGCTAATGTTATCGCTGTCCTTTGATACTGTGCATGTGTCCTCAAAACTTGGATCTGTTGC
This sequence comes from Seriola aureovittata, assembly GCF_021018895.1. Taxonomy (NCBI): domain Eukaryota; kingdom Metazoa; phylum Chordata; class Actinopteri; order Carangiformes; family Carangidae; genus Seriola; species Seriola aureovittata. Next base: position 8,238,192 of record NC_079365.1, on the reverse strand, counting down.
CAGTATTCAGTATGGAGCCTGTAAAGTATAATGGAGGTATTAAAAATACTTTACCGAGGCAGAGTATTTCATCACTATCAAATTAAAAAACGAAAAATTATGCCAAGGTAGTATTTCGGAGCAAAATGTCCTAGCTGGCTTGACAAGAGTCCAGAGTCAGTGGACAAAGGATGGACACAAGCGATGGACACAAAACCGGCTGAAAGAAAACAGAGTGGCTGTGTGTGGCTCTTTATCACAGAGGCTTAGTAATGCTGTCATATCTAATGCTCACACTCCATTAATCACAGCCTGTATGTGAGGTTGCGTGTTGGATGGCACTCTGGGAGAGTGTGTGAGACTCCATGTGGACGAGGTGGTAATGTTTACCCAGTGCATAAGCAGTGGTTGGCCGCAGGCCGGGTACACGAGGCCATGATAGGCCACTGTGAAATGTGGCTGACAGGCAGCCCGTTGCCCGCTGCACTGTAATTTTGTGTGTGTGTATGTGTGTGTTGTCTGCTGTGTCTGTGATTGAGCGTGCATGTTTGTATTTCAAGTCTCAATTAATTGTTGTTTTTATTGAATTTACTGCATAGTTGCGATGTACTGACTGCTTGTGTCTTCAGTGTACAGATCATTATGTGTGAATATACAGAGAGCAACCGCTCACCTTCATTTTATTCTCTCCATGGAGCCACAAAGATGCCCTTTAAATACAGAAGGGGACAGCAGCCATGTAGCTAATGGGTGTGCAGAAGACAGTGGGAGAGAGAATGGTAATAGGGTGGGAAAGGGGAAATGAATCAATGGAAGGCCCTGCCATCCTGGCTTATTCAGAAGGCCTCTCTCCCCTCGTCTGTCGTCTATTTTTTCCCCCCTCTTCTCGTTCTTGAGCTCTTGATCACTTCTCTTTCCCCTCTCCACTGCATTCCGCACAGTTTTGTCATCCTGCCAAGGAAACGAATCAGAGAGCCCTCTCTCAGCCACCACACTTTTCCTTTGTCTCACTTTGCCTTTCTCAGCCTCTGTCCGCTCGTAGTTCGGTCTGCGCCCTACTGTCTCAGCACACTTCACTTTGACCTGTGCAGCCTATGATGTCACACCAGAAGCAAGGGCTGTTGGGAAGTGACCTGAGGTCGAACAAGCTCGTGTCCAGTGACCATTTTCTGATGTTTGAAAGGGTGTCGTAAAATGCTCATTCTTTCCTTTCAGGAGAGTGCTTCCCTTGTTTGGAGAAAGTGTCTCCTGTTTCAAGAAGTCTGTCCTGCCCTTTTAAAGAGTTTCAAAGTGGCTCCCTGATTACCTATTTTTCTTCCGAGCTAATTTGATGTGTCTGTACGTGCCAGTTATCATGCTACAAAGCTTGTTATTTGCACCAATATTGAATGAAGCCGTTTACACCACTGACTTTTAATTAATTTTCATGTGTTGTTTTCATTCTTTTGAGATGATCTCCAGTGAACCATGGCAGTGGTGACATGTTTTAATCAGACGGGTAAATGGAATAATTCTATCAGTCAATTTGGTCTTGTCTTTATTTTTACATGGGTGATTAACCATGTTACCAGTTGTTCAACTGGCAGGGTGGATTAGCTGGATTAGATGCTCTGTATTTGTGTGTGCATGCATCAATGCGTGTGTGTGTGTGTGTGTATACTGTGAATGTGTGTGTGTGTGTGTGTGTGTGTGTGTGTGTGTGTGTGTGTGTGTTTGTGTGATGCCAATTAATGATGGTTTGGCAAGCTAAAAGTCAATCAGTGGCATAGACGTAGCACAGAGAAAGACACTCGACTCGGGCAAGATTATACCGACACACATGACCTTTGGCCCCTTTAACAACCTGACCCAGCAGGATGACGAGGTGGGATGTATTAGATGTTCGAGAGAATCACTTTCAGCATTATTTTGTTGTTTGTCTGCACATGTGCTTGTATACATGGCTCGATACGGGTGTGTTTGTGTCAGTAGCAGTGTACGAGTATAGAGAAGTTGTCTATGACCCTTTTACTATTGACTCTGTTTATATTTTTTTATATATAGCAGCTTGCTGGTGAACGTGTCCCTCTGCTGTCTTTCTCCCAGCTCTTATCAGGCCAGATAGCCCTCAGATAGACACTCATACCCGCACAGTCAGAGGCTCAGCTAGCCACAGCAGCTGATGGAGCTGATGCAAGGCCGCTATGACGACAAGAGGACAGGGCCTTATCTGTCGTCATGGTGATGGCCACGATGGAATGATGACAATCTGTTCTTGGCTTCGTGTTTTCTTACAGGACGGCACGACTGCCAAAATGTACACCTGTGCAGGCATGTAAGCACAGTCAGTGATCAGGTGTAGTACGATATCCAAATGCAAGAAAACTGTGAATACAAGTGCTTAATATCATGTATCCGTAACTGTGTTGGATGTGTTTGTGTTGAGCGTCTTCTCAACCAGGGAGTCATCGCAGACAAGAAATGATCGCGATCATGCAGAAACCGCAGGGAAGTGAGTTTATGTCACTGGCCCGTTTTTTTGACTCATCATGCTCTCACCGTAGTGTCTTTCTTTCCGACAAATATGACAGATGCATATCAAGCTGTGCAGTCTGCTCAGGGGAGATAAGGACCAGTTAGGTGCTGGGGTTGCAACATCCCACTGAGCCAATGAGTGAGCACAACGCCTTTTCATACCGATCCTCAACAGATAGGCCTGTAGTGCATGTGTGAGTTTGTGCGTGTGTGATGCCGCTGATAATTTCTGTCTCCACTGACTTCTGGCATCTACTGTGTAATGGTTGCAGGTCTGCACACATCTATCCAGAAACTGGTTTAAAGTAAAACAAAAGTTGAGTAAGGAGAGACAGTTGAAGAGCAAGTTGTCTGCCCAATCTGTGGATGTTAAGGTTATGGAGGTAAAACACACTACAAACTAAAGTCTTATTGACAGTGCCAATCAAAAATAAGAGGTGTCAATTACAAAGTGCTGAACTTCAGTTTATTCCTAGAAAAGAATAAAGCATTGGTGCAGTGATAAATATCAAAACTTTCTTTCTTCTTGTTTTATCAGCTGTTTGGATCTACTAAACTCTGAACGCATCCACAATTTTGCCCCTTAGAAATAACACTTTCATCTTTTTCATCTCTCTCCGAAATGTCCCTGTGGTCCTTTAATGGTTTAATCATATCATGCTCTTTTAAAACGAAGCACACTGTGTTTCATTGATCATTCACTCATAAAACTGACCTGTTTATTTGACTGTGTGTGTTTGTGTCCTCCTATCAGTATTAACCAAGTATTGGGTAAAACAAAACCAGAGATACAACAAAATCTTGTACTGAAGAGAAGCAATGTAAAAAAATAATTTAGGAATGCCCTCACGTCATGCACTGTTTGTGCATGAGAGCCAAGATGAGCCGGGCTGACATGAGGCCTAGCGGACCGACTTCTCCTGTGAGATTGAGCAATCATGTCTGCATTTCTCTGGTGTACCTCTGCATACAGGCAAACTCGTCTTCAGCACAAGTGTATTATTCAAGCGAGCAATCTAGAAACACCTGAATACCTCAGTACATGAGCTACGCTGTGTTGTGAGGACAGATCGGTCCATGAGAAGGAAGTAGGCTTTAAAGTGAATTCAGATCAGCCACAGAGCAGCTCTGTCACTTAATCCACCACACAAGCAACCATCGTTAGTCCACAATAGCAAACTGAACAGCTTGGGAGTCTGAGCAGGCGGGGGAGGTCTCTGTGGGCTTCTACTGTCCTCCACTGTCCTCCCATTCTCTGTCTGGTCATCAGTCCCTGTGGGAGTGTCCAGAGGATCCATCCAGGGGTAGGCACCTGGGTCCCTTCCTCTCACTCCTGGCCATGAGCCAAGGTGCCCTCAGCTCCCCTACTCATGCCTTTCTCCAGTTACCTGCCAGTGAAAGCAAAAACGCGAGTGGAGCGGGGGCGAGGGCTGGGAATGGCGAGGGACATTATATGGGTGCGGAAGAGGATGGCAGGTCCAGACGCCCACTCCCCTGAGCCCTCCTAGGCATTAGTACTGTACTTGCCCCCCTGTTTGTCAATGGGAGCCTCCAGATGAATGGGCTCATTTGTCCTCAGACAGTGGGGATGAATTTGTCTGTCGGAGCAAGCGAGCAGGAGGGCCTCAGCGCAGCAGAATACGGCATGAATGAGACCTGAACACTACCTGTCCCAGGTGAACATCCTGAATGCTCCCTGTCCCAGGTGAGAGGAGACTGACCTCATTTTCAGGGTGAGTCGTGGGAGGGGTGCTCTGCATGTCCACACCCTACCTCTGACAGCTACTTTTTTTTACACTCGACTGCCGCAGAAAAAAATGTGTGAAGCAGCAGATGCCAATTCATAAATGTTGTAGTTTCAGTTGCAGCAAGTTCATGTGGGTAGAGGAACTGAATGGGGCCAGGATTTTGTATCAAGCCTCATTTCAGCAGGGATTGTGAGCAAACAGAAGAACCCTTGCACATTAGCATGACAGCAACATCCCCGACAGCAGAGGGAGGCAAGAGGATACAGAGTTAGAGAGGGGATAATCATTGAGAAATGCAACATAGCAGCCACAAAGACCTGTGACTCTATTACCTACTCATGAAGCCCTCTCAGTGTGCTTTATTCAGAAACCTTTTTAAAACCACAAACTATGGCAATAAGGTACCTCCAGCCGCCGACGAACGATATGAAACACTCTCCCTCTTTCTTTCTGTCTTTCACTTCTCTACTTTCATATAAACAAGCTATCCCACCGATGCTGGTAAAAAGCTGATACAGTAGTCTTTCTGAGGGTAAACATATTCACATGTATTCTACATTTTATTTGATAATCATCATTTTTTAAAGTTTGACTATTAGATGGTAAAAAAAAAAGGGTATTAATGCTCCAAATACAACACTTACAGTTAAAGGCACAAAACTCTCATCTCGAGCGAGCCTAATAAAGGTTAGCACTGTCAAAGGGTTAGCTCTTGTGTCCTGGCATAGTCTGTGAGGAAATATGTTCAATAGGCCAAATAATTCAACAGATAATTAACAAATATAGCCAGATGTAGACTGATTTCAGTCATGGGTGCTCATACTGCATACATACTAACTGGAGGATAAAAATTTGGCAGAGAATTACAAAACCAGTGCCCCTCATAAACAGTCTCTTTTTACTGTCTCTGTCAGACCTCTATGCTCTTAATTGGTCCTAATAGTACAACATAAGTATTTCCTGTTTGAACTTCTCACTTCCTGTTTTTCTTTTTTTTTTTTCCTCTTCTTTGAAAAGTCATGCTTGGTATGCAGCTGTAAGTAGCTGGCAGCCATTAAATTTTGGGCCTGAAGTGGGAAAAAAATGTATGACAGGCAATAGAGGTCATGGAGGTGACAAAAATGATGCAAGATCAAAACAGTTTTGGCTTTTTATGACTAATTACTGACATTTGGAGAGATCCTCTGTGAGATTTGATGTTCTGGCAGGTCAGGATGCGGTTGTTTCCTGTCAACAGAGGTCATCAGTGATTATCTGCTGTCAGCTCTGTTCCTCTGCAAATGACAGTTACTCCTGTCAAAGCTTTGCCGATCACATCATCGCTATATGGTATGGTTGATGAATTTTAGAAATGTTCAAGTGTCAAATGGTGTGTCTGTTCAGGTTTCCATGAATAGTGTTCACCAGGTGTTTCACCGAACGCACCCACCTTTTTCCTGTCAGGCTCTGTCAGAGGGGGTATTTCTATGAATTTCTGTTGATCCGTGAAAAGAGGAAGTTCACTTGTGGGTCTCCTCATAGCACAATCACTATGACTTGGTAGCAATTACATTTTAGGTTAGGAGCTTAGTTAATGCTTCATCATAGCAAAACATAACTTCTCTTTTTGCTCAAGGACAACAAACAAGTCCTACTCACTTAGGAAATTTTATGACAAATAAAGGCAGGAATACATGTCCCATGTTTGTTTTATCTAAATACTGTCCCGTCTTGCAGCCTTAATATCCTTCTAGGGGTCTGAGGAAGGAGGGATGCTTTTTTAGTTAGGCCCAGGCAAAGGTCAACCCCCACTGCAACACACACACTAAGAGACCTGCATCTGAACTGCGGTCCACTTCCTTTCATCTTCTACGTGTCTCTCTCCCTAACTCAACTTTGTGAGGGGATGGTCGGGATACCTTTTGATTCTGCTAATTCAATTTGATGGAAAAACAAATACACTGGGGGAGTGGGAGACAAGAAGAGAGTGGGAGTAGTAGTGGGGGTGGGGGTGGGGGGCTGGAGAGGGGGAAAAGGGAAGAGATGGAGCTCTGAGAGGGACTGAGCAGTGGTGGAGGTGGAGATAGTGGGGGAGGACGAACGGAAGAGCGGAGGGGAGAAAGAAAAGGAGGTAGGGAGTCAGATGAGTTGAAACATCCAGTTCCAGGTTGAAGTCGTAAACTTCTCTGTGCTCTGATCTAGGTGGTCACGATGTTCACCCCGCCAACCGATTTGAGATCTCCCCTCTTCATCTCGTCCATGCAACGCCACTCTGATAGTGAAGATAAGTAACATCCTGTTTTATGGCTCTTTTCATGTCACGTAATTCATGATGTGAGTTAGGAGGGGACGTCTTGTTCAGTGTAGCCGTTGGTGAGTAAGAAGAATACAAAACCCTCACATTGCAGAGTCTGCATGAATTTAATGTTGCAGAAAATGGAGAGACGGTGGCACATGATGTCGACCAAAACACTTAGCCAAGCATTCATTACAAGAGCAAGTGTGCATGTCATGTGCCTGCTACTCAATGTCTTCTCAGGCCTAGGAGTTGAAATGTGGCCCGGCTCCCCACGAACACAAACACTGCATCTGAGTCAGAGGCCTTGTCACACACCGTCCTTGTATGTATGTTAACATACGTGTTCGTGTCAGTGTGTGTGTGTGGATATGTGTGTTCGAGCGAGGGCAGCTCTGGGAGTCGCTGGCCTGGCAGACTGCTGTATTATTTTTGGGAGGGCTGCTCCTTCCCTCTGGAGGGCCTCATTGAAGAGTGCTGGCTCTCTCCGTCTCCCCCTCTCAGGCTCCGGGACTGTGGCCAAGCCCGGCCGAGCAGGCTCGCCGGCTGCAGCAGCACACAACTCGCTGGAGCCGTGGCCTGTACACGGCCCAGCACCCACAGCACTGCGCTGCACACAGATGGCTAGACTGCTTATTGGCAGTCAGGCATTACATTTTCACTGATGTTCAGCAAGTGAATCAGGGGGATCCCACCCCCACTCTGAAAATAGACACCCAGACTCCAGTCCTGTATCCATGTGTGTACAGCCAGTCAGTGTTGTGGGTGCTGTGATGTAGCATAAGCTGACAACTGACTGCTCCAGCAACACTGGATAACAAAACAGCACCTACATGATAAATATTATTTCCAATTTGACCTGATCAAGCCGCCGGGGAAACCCCAGCGGATCAACGTTCACAGCAGTCCAGCAGATGTGAGCAGGGCGGAGGGTTCAGGGAGGGGTAGTAGTCCACTTTTAGCCTGGACTGTTTAATCGGATGGTTTGTGCTGTGGGTGTGTGAGGGCATGCTGAACTCAGTGATGATGACCTGAAATTGGCCCTAATCGAGCAGACTCATTAGTGGCTGGCTCTGTTCAAAGTTTCTTCAACCCTTTTATTTTACTGTAATCGTCCAAATGGGAGGGAAAGACAGAATAACTTACATAGAAAGAGAGAGTAAAGGAGAGTTAAAGGACAAACAGAATAAATGGGAGAGCAAAAAGAGAGAGAATGAAAAAAGATAAACAAAACAAAGAGAAAGAAAAAGAGGACGAGATAAGGGAGAAACCGAGTCGACGCCTGCTTCCTGGCAGCCTCAGCTGCGTGCACATCTGTGTGCAAAGGGTTTGAGTAGACCCCCACGTGTTTGCTCAGGTCGCCTGATTGCCTTTCCTTCCTCTTCTCTCTCCCACTAAAGACCCGCTGTCCTTCCTCTCACTCCAATCACTGCGGCCAAGAGCGAGGGCCACTCCGACAGACACAGGGAGCGAGAACGGCTCCCACTGAACCAGACTCATGACTCAGTATTTGTCACATACGAATTTGGAAAAAAACTGACTGCTGGAGCTAAATAAGAGACCTTGCATAAGTTATTTGGTCAAACAAGGGTGTGAATTAGGGTTTGTGTTTGTTTTTGGTTTTTTTCCTATGTGTGTGCGTGAGCATGTGATAATGTGCATATGTATGACTGTGTGTGACTCCGGAGCCCTTCGCTGGAGCCTGCTGTCTGGGTACAATGGTCCAGCCTGGGGCCTCAGCTCCACAAAGAGGCCTTCTCTTAACAACGCGCCATCACAGATAGAGGAGGAGCCTGACCAAAGCATTACCACGCTTAAGGGATCACAGAGCTTTCCTTGATACATCTGATATCACTTATGATTTTAATATTCAAGCACTCTTCATTAAAAGGAGAGTTTAGGTTAATGCTGTATGTTTGTGTATATGTATATGACAGAGTGACAGAGACAGACTAAACTGAAGAGGCGGTACTTCCGTATTAAACTTTATTTCCTTTACTTTTGTGAGATGGAAAAATGATAAAAACATACAGCTCAGGGACTTTTTATCTAAGATAGGTCAGTGTTTTTCTTTACGTAATAACCATGAAATTAAAATCATAAAAGTTTCCATGTGTCTTTGACGAAAGCTTAAAGAGTGAAAATAAATTATCGTAGCAATAATTATAACATCAAATATAACAACAATAATAGCAATTAAGCATTTATAAACACTTTATTTACTGTGTCTTTTTTCCATAAAAGTCCATTATTAAAAACAGGTGAGCGTTGTGGTGGTGTACAATCCAGCATGTGAGGAGAGCACTGGTTTATGGGTATTGTAGTCTGGGCCTGACTGGTTGATAACAGGCGTACGAGTGTTGTAGCTGTCAGCCAGTCTTTAGACCTCCAGCACTGAAGAGTCTGTCCGTCCACAGCAGTTGCGGACGACAGCCTGGGGATGGACGGGGTGCACGTATCTCAGTTATATAATGAGATGGTCGTGAGGTGGAAACAGCGGTTCTTTTTAAGACCTCTCGTGAGTCTCCTGTTACAGGGTCATGGAGAGGTGGGTACCAAAGTGACTTAGTAAAAATAAGCAAAAAGAATGACAAGCATCTCCATTCACTCCATTCCTTTAAGCCTCAGTCACCCAGGGACTTAAGAGCCCCTCGTCACATTAGCTCTTCACAGAGTCCGCTAAAGTCCTGCTCTCTGCAGCGTCCCATCAGTGAGGTCAGGCATGACGTGACCTTCAGTCATTAAGTCCAACTGAAAGTCCTTCCCCTCCAACCACTGTACATGACGCAACAAGTCTGCTCAGCTTTCGACGTGATGTGAAGGCCATTTAGTGTTGATGGCGATGTGGTGGTGGCTCCTACAGGCAGAGGAGTTCTGGGTCTGGAGGGGCCTCAGTGAGGCTCGGCCCAGACCGGCGAGCGATTGGAATGGTGGGGGTGACCAAATGAAGGGTGAATGGGTGTGGGAGTAGGCAGCATGTGTCCCGAGTGGCTGAACGGGGGCAGGTGACCCATGTGGGCCATGTGACTGGTGAGGCCGGGTGCGCTGCCGAAGGGAGAGGCCTTGTCGTGCATGCACTTGGACAGCTCGTCGAAGCCATCCCCTGCTCGTTTGTTCCTCTTAGACTTGCTAGACATCTTGCGGTTGCGTGTCTGGATCCCTTCTTTCTTCATGGTCAGGGGTCTGTTAACCTGTGGAGAGCAGCACGTTAGCTCAAGGCAAGCCAGACAAAAGCTGCACTGATAGTGTGAGTACTACACTATAGTGGTTGTTTTACTACATTATGAGCTTGTTTATCAGCTCATAATTTAAAATGTTACCAGGAATATGTCACATATTGCATTGCATATTAGGATTTACATGCATTTCTTTCATGGTAGCCTAATATTATGTGTTACACCAGTGTGAAATAGATGCTGTAAATAATGAGCAGCTGTTTTGCATACATAGCTCCATTATCAGGCGAGTCAGGGGCGTTTTTGGCTTTTGTCTAATTTAAAACCAAACAGAACCGTCCTGGTCAATATGAATACATGGGGATGAGGACGGGGCTTGGGCTGAAAAGAGCAGCCTCAGACAAATCCTCATCAGTGTAACCGACGCCGTTACACTGAATGACAGTCCCACCCTGCAGCCTCTCCTGGGAGTAACGCCCCCCATTGAAACAACGATGGATTAATAAAAAAAGACGACCGGTGGGTTCTGCTCGACAGGGTGAGCAGGCTTCGCCTCCACACTCTCACAGTTTCTCTGCTCCTAAATCGATACAAACTGTCCGCCCACTTGACCAGTTAACGACCAGCTCCCCCTCTTACCCTCCTCCTCCCCCCATAACCCGCACTTGAGTTCAGTTTCTTCTTTTTTTTTTCCAGACTACTTACATTGTGCAGTTTAAAGTAAAGGCCGCAGGCGTTACACACCGGGTCTCCGTTCCCGTTGCGCCTCCACAGGGTGGTGGTGGTGGTCTGGCAGTTTGCACAGCAGGTGCCTGCACGTCGAGCAGCGGACTGAAGGAAGCAGAGAAAACACATCATGAATAATGAGCCATTCACATGTTGTAGTGGTCCTACAGAGGTCAGCGCGGACACCGAGCTGCACAAAACCACTGAGTATCACGGTTATTTAGACACCTATAGAAGGCTTATCATTTATCAATTCTCCTATTAAAGCCACAGCAGTGACATCGCATGCAACGAATTTGTGATTTCTGCCTCAGCACAAAATCAATAAGAGACAGAAAGTTTTTCTTAAGTTAAACGGCGGCACGTGGACTTTCGTGAGGTTTCAACTTTAACCGCAGAACCATGTGCAGAAAAGCATCAAAAGAAGCGACACTCAGACTGGAAAAAATACTTAATCCTCTATTTAAAAAAAATTGCATGTATGCAGACCGCTACAACCATGATCAAATTTTCTAATTTGCGCAATAAGATATGGAGACATTTTTCTAGAGAATGCCTTATTCTGTACACGCCTGTCGGTAATTATCATATTTATGGAATTAAAAATAAGTATGCTGGTATTAACAGGTTATAATAGAGGCCTTGTGTAAACCCTCTCTTTATTCCTGATCCAGGGAAACTGGGCTACAAGTCGTGTAAGACCCGGTGTCCTGTCTGGCAATGTGCTCCTGCGTCCATTGCGGATCAATTCTTCACACATAATAAGAAACATTAGCTTTACACGCAAGAACCCTGCGGCACTTTGCTTCACGAGCAGCATCCAGGGTTTTCTTTTAATTAATTTCAGGTGGACTCTTTGCTATTGACCTGGAGAGCAACAATAACTCTGGTCATTTCATACGAAATGAAATATGTAACCTATATTTAAAAAAAAAAAAAAAAAAAAAAAAAAAAAGCCGCTGCGCAATAAGACTGTTCACTGCCCACTGAGAAAGACAAACAAGAGACGGACATAAATCCATTTATTTTCCAATCCCCGCCCCTCACGGTCTGTCTCTTCACACATAAGCGGCTCCTCCAGTGTTGTGATAATCTCTTTACAGTATATGTCAGTCTGGCCATAGAGAATGCAGCGCGCTGGTTGAGGGCGGAAACAGCCGGGAGCCTGACTTCCTTATCTGGGCCGGGCAGATATCCGGATAGGAAACAACTGGATGCCCCTTTGAACACAACTCTGAAAAACACTTGAGCTGAAAATGCAAAAGCTACAGCCACATGGGCCGACCCAGTGGAAAATGTAATGGACTTTTCACGAGGAGGAACGAAGTGGATGTGGTCAAGGAACAACACGAAAAAATATGATAATAAAAAAAAACTGTTTTTTTTAATCGAAATATCTTTACCGATCGATTGAAAGCGGCCAATTTACTGACAAGTGGAATGACCAGCTAATGTTAATGAAGACCATTAGACCCAGGCTACAGCCTCCGCAATAATAATTGCCTGGGTAAATGAAAAGCCCAGATCTCTTTTTAATTAAAGTTAAAAGGTTAAACCAGTGCTAAAACTTTATATTATTTAATTTTTCTAACATTGATTTACATTATTTCCCCATTGTTGTTGTCATTTTGATTATTATTATTATTAGAACTAGTATTTACTGTGTACCTATCTAATTTTTTCCATCACTAATATTTATTAATTTATCATAGGTGGTATGCTTATCTTTATTTCTACTAACCAAATAACAGAGGAAATAGTCTTCATTCATAAAAAACGTATTGTTGTTTGTGGCGTTTTCTGATTTTCTAGACAACAAAGTGGCTGGATTTGTTTGTTTGTTGACAAAACAACACTTCCGTAAAAACATAAAAATAAAAAATATTTTTTCTGCTGATTAATAAAGGACTCAGTTACTGTGAACTTTGCACCTTTAAAATGATAAAAAATAAGAGGCTATAAAAAGATTAGATAGATAGATAGATAGATAGATAGATAGATAGATAGATAGATAATAAAAATTAAAATTAAAATATGTGGATTTCAGAACAGATTGGAAACCATAAAATATATAAATCATGTCACATAGAAATGTATCCAGCTTCAGTAAGTGGTAAATGCCAGAAGTGGATGTGCAGCTGTGGAGCAGTGGTACATCAACAACAAGAACGTTCTGTGTCCATGCTGCTTTTCATTTACTCGAGCATGGTGTTAACTAAAGCAGCATGGGCATTGGTATCAGTAACAGTATCAGAAGTACCAGCAATAATGATAGCAGGAACAATGGCAATAGTAGCAGTATTGTAACAGGCCATGAAGGCGGATCATCGGGGGGTGAGAGGGACACACAATTCCAGGAAGATCATAGGGAAAATATAACTTTCCTGGAATTGTGCTGCCGGCATCTGCTTTGTGCTCATATTTGGGTGCCTTCTCTCAGAGTGAAGCACTGCAGTGAGAACTTACCAGTCTACGTTTGGGCTTGATAAGTGGTCGGTTCTGGCCGTTCATCTTGTGGTACAGTCCACAGGCGTTGCACAGGTAGTGGCCGGTACCATCCCGTCGCCACAGAGGGGTGGAGGTGGCACCACAGTTTACACATTCACGGCCCTCTGCATATAGTTCAAGAGAAAGAGACAAAAAGAAAATTTATATAATTAAAAAATTCACCCTCTGTCAGAAGCAACAGCTGTCCAGCCCAACCGGGCAACTGTACAGCGCCGAATGACCCTAGATGGCCCTGTAATATGAAGTCCAAATCTGTCTCATGACGGTGACGATGTCCATATGAGCGTGGAGGTGTACCAAGTGTGCATGGCTGTCATGGACACAGACACTTCTATGTAAACCGATCCAGAGTGGGGAGGTCACAGACAGCCAGAACATGTCCAGAGGTGTCCAACAAGAAGAATGAGACACACCATCAAATTAGGACTACATTATTCATCAGCTCAGTGGGCACCCATGAGTGGAAACATAAGTGTGTGGAGGTGGTATTAAATGTGCCGGACAGTGTTGCAGTCTTTAATGAAAAGCTTGCATGCCAATTGTCTGCAATTAATAATATAGAAATGGGGTTCAGTCCAACATCGTTTTGGTGAAGTTTGTATTATTCTCAAACTGTGACTGGATTAGAAATAGACCTCCTGTGCATTCCTCCATAGAAAACCCTGCTTTTTTAGTTATTCCCACATGTTCTCTTCTCCCATACAGGTTTGACTGACTTCAAACAGCCTGTTGCTAAAGAGACCGATTCATTTAATTCAAGTATCCCTCTCTCCCTAGAGCATCCTCTCATTATTCTTGTTATAATGCTAGCGACACCCAAAGTCCCACCCTCGCTCGACAATGGAATCTGACCTTAGCAAAAAGCTATGTTCCTTTTGAAATGCATCTCGGCGCTTTTTTGTACCTCCCTTTTCTTCCTCTTAAGTGTTTCGTAAGTCCAACGACCACATTAAAGCAGATCATTAATGCTTAAAAAATTCACCAGCAATGACTGATCTATTATGTCTTATGCAATGTATAGTGTTGAAATGAGACCAAAAAAAGGAAGATGAAAGCTAGATAAGAAAAGTTAAGGTGGAGAGGAGGGGTAGTTTGAGTTTGAGGTTAGTTCAACAGGAAGCCACACTACAGTAAGGTGTATGTGCTGACAGCTGAAATGTCATTGTGGCATTTTGCACAACAGTCAATCACCATTACTGGCACTGGACATCGACTTTGATAGATAAGAGTCTTTTTAATGCCGTGGCTGATATGTTTGTGTTACTGATTCAGGCACAGTCTGGCCAACTTCTTTTAAATGTCACAGTATAACATTTCTTTGCAACAACAGCTCACATTCACTCGGATTAACAGCCAGTGAGCATTCCCCAGGTGTATTAAAAAGCACAAGGACAATGGATGACAATATTGATAATTACACAGCTACATTTAGAGCAACTTGTCAACAGTCTAAGATGTCTGTTGTTACTTTTTGTCCATTAATCCAAAGTACAACAGCTGGAACAATGTAGGGAAATTACAGAGCCATTACCAGACTGAGTTGTTTTTCAAATGTCTGCACATTAATGTCAGGCATAAAGTCTAAATATTACTTCCAACACATGCAGTATATTGAATCAGGTGCTTGTCCAGACATTCAGAAAATAGGCTGTGTTTTATTATAAACAATTCCACTGGCTTTGAGGATTTTAGGTAAGAGGAACACCAATTATGTGCATGCTTAATCAGGATTACTCAATGCACTGGTCTCCAGACCTACAGTGACAGTGTTATTAAATATGCTCTCATCTACACATAAAAGCAGATCAACTGTGGACTTGGTTGCCTGCACTTTGTGTCAGTGCACTGGGCCAAGGCCATGCTTAAAAACACAAACAGCAGGGCTCTGTCGCCTGTGCTTTGTTAGTACTGGGGAGAGCGGTGGGCGGGGTGGAGGTCGTGATTTGTTCACTTGGAGGTATACAGGATATGGCAGGAGCCAGGGCGTCGTGACTACTTCATTTTCTAAGTGCAATAAACGCTACATTTAAAAGAAAACAAGCCAACAGCACGATGAAGAGGCCATTTGACTGTCAAGTCAGAGTATAATTGAATAAGTTGATGTAAAGTTCTTGTGAGATGTAAAAAAAAAAAAAATTTTTAAGTAATTTTCCCCTTGTGTTACAGTCTTTAATCTCTGTTTAAACACAAATATTACGTTTATTTTTTCGCCAGACCAACATATGTAGCATAAATCAATTAATCTAATTAGGTACAGTCCCACTTTCTTTCCTTTCAGGCGACCTTCGTACTCCAGAAACGTTTAATCGTGCGCGTAATGACTTTAACTGGACATTTAGTAAACAGTTGACCTCGGTTAGTCTGAGGTGTTTCATCTATGGTTGATTCTTCCCCAAAGTGAAGCTGTGTCAGTGGACGGATGGGATAACGATAAGATTGTGCAGGGCAGGTTTTCAGTGGAGAGAATGTTCAAAATGGAAATGATCTCTGTCTTTGATCATTGAACTACGAGAGCAACAATGCAGAAGTGGCGTCAGCATAAGTGCAAGAAAGAACTGACAACTAAAAAATAAATAACATTTAAAACCAATACTGGGGTGAATTCCTGCCTGACAATGCCCACACACTTATACAAACAAAATATATGACCGCAGCAGGCTGTAATAATATTACTACACGGTGACAAATAACACATTTATCTCCTGGTGATTGATAGAGAGTGTAACGCTTCAGCTCTCAGCAGAATAAACCATAACCAATTAATAAGGCCTTATCTGTCTGATCTTTCATCCGAGGTGAGGGGGAAACTCAAACACACGTGAGACTCACCTGAGCTCGATCTGGCTTTGCTTTTGCATTTGGGCGTAAAGCTGGAGGAGGACCCGCCGAGCAGGCTGCCGGGGTGGAAGAGACTGCCGCTGTACTCGTGAGGTGTATGCAGAGGGTAGGCCGGGTAGGTTGGGATGGGGTGATGCGTGGCCGCAGCCTGGCTGTTCATCGAGGCCAGGCCGCTGCGGAGAGGACTACAGCTCTCCATTTTCATGCCGTCCGTCAGCGGCACCTGGTACTTGATCGACTCCTTCTCGTCCATCCTGGTCGAGGTAGAGGTCGGAGAGGTAGGGCCGGGGTCCGGGGACACGTCTTTCGGAGGGGTAGGGGGGAAACTATAGAGGTGCGGGCTGGAGTGGGACGCTGGAGTGAGCGACGACACCGGAGCCGTACCAGTGTTGCTGCTGCAGGGGTAGCCGGAGCTGGTGGGATGCAGGCCGGGTTTGCTGAAGTGGCTGACCGCCCATGCGTTATGGTGGTGGGCGGCAGACAGGGCTGCTTTCCCGGGGTCCAGCCAGGGAATACCGGGACTGTGGATGAGGTGTGGTCGGCAAACCTGGTTCCCAGTGAGACGAGCTGAAATCCAAAAGAGTCTATTTAATGTTGCCTATGTTTTTATTTTAATGCCTCTGTAACACACCAGTCTTTGCTATTAGTTTGCAAAGCACAACAGAAAGCTCTCACCTGATAAATATTCAGAATTACTCAAGTCCGACATTTAGTTTTAGTTGTAGATAAAATACTGATTGATTAGATAATTAAAAATTAAAGAATTTTCTCACGACCGGTCAATTATCCAAAATATTTTCCGTTAGATGACAGTCAGATACTCATCTCGCCTATTAAAGATAGAGGCAATAAAGGCCTGCTGACTGCAGAAAAACACAGTAAAAGTGTGTCCTGTTCAGGACACTATCTTTTCATCGGCTGCAGCGCGCGGACTAAAGATTGTTATAAGTAAATTTGCGGTTTTTATTTTATATCCGGGAAGTGCTTTTCTCTCTCTCTCTCCCTCTCTCTCACTCCAGAACCCCTGCCCCAACAGAGAGGGGTTAAATGACATACTTCCCTTTCCTCTCGCTGTCATTCGCTAGAAATTCCTTTTATGTTGGTGAATCGGCCCAGAAATGCCAAGAAGGACTTTTTAAGCAAATAACTGGACACTGCATGAATTGTTAAGCTCACATTTACTGTACTAAATGAATAGACAATTTCCACAGACACACACATATATAGCCTACATAATATAATGCAAGCTGTGTTTGGTCATTGATATATATATATATATATATATATATATATATATATATATATATATACACACACACAGAAAACTTCAACAATGCTTCAGTAGAATATGTTTTTTTTTTCAAGCATGTTTCTGATTTTTCTCATCCTACCCAAACACCCCGTCAGATTTAATGTTCACTGTGAACTCCAGCGCATCTTACCGTGTGCTTGGCTGTAGGTGACCCTTGCCCGGGAGTTGGTGTAGTAGGGGTTCCCTTGAGAGTCCAAGTGGTTCAGAAACATGTCAACTTCGTCCTGGGGCAGTAAAGGTGCCATGGGCTCCATGTAGTTGTGGCTCAGACTGTGATGGTGAGAGTCCGGGTGCTGGCCGTTCAGCACCGCGTGATGGTGCGCCATCCACCGAGACTGATCGGCCGCTGCGACCTCCATGGCTGAGCTGGCCGTCTCCTCTCCTCTGAATGCGTCTGTGTGTGTTGGGCTACTTTTAGGCTATGTTTGCCTCCAAGTGGAAGTTAAATCCTCCTTACAATATAGTTCCTGAGCTGTGAAAGTCTCGGCTGTGTTTCTGTGTTTATTTACTTCAGAAATAGAATCCTTAAATAACCCGGTCTCCTTCTTTCTCTTCAGGGATAGCCTACCTGCAATGAGACGAAAACAAAATGTTAATTCATAGACACACGATGGCCGCTCCACTTCTTCCCTCTTACAAAGAATACGCTTACTTATATGTTTTATCTAACCATAGCGGTTAACAAGTGAAATAAACTTTGCACACTGAAGGGTCCTTGTGATTACAGGTCGAAAACAAAGTGAGTGTCGAAGCAATTCATCCCGTCTCCGCACACAGAAAAAAAGACATGTTTCCTCTGGATACCTGTTGCAATTTCGATCAGCTGACGGAAAATACAGCTTGGATGTGTAAACCTCCTGATCCGTGCAGTGCTCAGGCTCATTAATGAGATGTGGCGCAGACTGATGGGGCTGGCGCCAGAAAATTCCCATATCAAGCCACATGAGGCGGGGCCTCGGTTTGAGCCAATCACAGTCAACCCTGCCACAATTGGCTCGCTGCATCCCTGCTCTCCTTCTTTCAATTTCCATTTCCTTACACCGAAAAACTAAAAGACTTATCAATCAGCGGTGTAATTTCTCGGGGGTCTTTTTCTCTCATGAAGATCAGACTGAATGCACAATCGGCCCCTGATAATCTGCTTTTTTAGCGGCAGTTATAGGCATAAAGACCGACACTTAACATGGGGGGAAATCCATTTTGCACAATGTACGACTTACTGTTATAATAATTTGAAATGTAATCATGTCGTAATACAGGTCGCCTCCACCTGTATGAGCTCTGCAAAATGACCACGAAGGTGTAAACTATCAGATCATTTTTATGGCTTTGAAATGATTTTTAATTCTCGCTCTCAGTTCAACATTGTTTTTTTCTTTTAACATTTAAAGTCGCTGGGGGAGGTTCACATCACTAACAATAATTGTAAGTGTTGTTTTTCGCATACTGCTGCTATGTAAATAAACAGCGTTTTCAGCACCTCTAAAACCAACAGAGGAGGAGTCGATTTATGACCCCGAAGATGGCCCCATTGTTGGAAGAGCCTAATTGTCTTTAATTAGTAGCAGAGCATTCCTCCTGTGAAAACAGAGGTTTTGTCTCGGGGGCCGGGCAGTTTGCATACTAACGGCGCCTTTTTCTCTAATGGTGGCACCAGGGACGGGCGCGAGGCCTCACCTATGAAAAGCAATTGGTGATCATCAAAGTGGCCGTTAACGCCCTCATTCAAACCTCACAATGCAAATCAAAACAGAAATCAAAACCATTAATACAGGCGTATTAATTTACTCAATTTTTGTTATCATTACCATTATTTGCTGTAAGGACATAGTCACATTTTTAAAATTAAAGGCTATGCTCATACGCCTGCGTGCATCGTTTTTGTTACTGTTATTGTTTTGTGTGTGTGTGTGTGTGTGTGTGTGTTAGTGCGTGTGCGTGTGCGTGTGTGTGTGTGTGTGATTGACAGGGAATAATTGGAGGGTGCTCGGGGCCTAGACTGGCCGCCACGCCGACGCCGAGACCTGACGTCACAGAATCACAGTGGGTGGTAGTTTGCAGGGGTCGTAACGTGAGGCTTCTGATACCTGGACAAATTCTCCAGGTAAAAGACCTCATAACTCCACCGTGCAGGTCATCAGGGCGACGATTCACGCTCCGATCCGATGTAACTACAGAGTGAATGTGTGTGCATCTCTGTGCCTGTGTGTGTCAGTCATAAGTCATTAAATCACTGGCGTGTTGCCAGGGGGTGAGTTGATGAGCTGAGCCCTTTGAGCTTGTCAACTCCTTAAATCAACAAATTAGTGCATGTGGGGCAGCCGAGGGCTGGATACCTGAATAACTGACATTCCAGTGGAACTGCAGTGGGCAGGTGGAGAGAACATGCTTACCTTAATATAGTATTAATATACTACTCATGGCCCTTTAATAACTATTGTATAATAACTCACAATCATCAATAATACACAGTATGTCTAATAAAAACATGCAATTTTATGCTACAGAATAATTGCTGTCACACATACTTGAACCTGAAGCAACAACAACTCCCTCTGTTTGAGCTTGAATGGATTACCAGTGATGCTCTTGATCTTGAGGCTGGTATTGAAAGGGCTTTTTTTTTTCTTAGCACTGTAACATGTCACTGTAGGCCACAGTGGTCAGCCTGTGTTGCATTCTGTGTTAACCATTGGGCCTCAGAGAGTGGGTCAGAATCAGGCTAGCTGCTGCAGCATGCCCATTGTTGTTTGCATGTTTGCCAAATGGATTACTCAGCATGATTTAGCCCTCTGTAATTTATACCTTCATTAATCCCATTTGTATCTGCACTGGAACAAAAGATGGGAAAGGGTCTCGGAGGGTTAGTGGAGAGGCTTTTGTGGGGGGGTGCTGTTGCATTCCCTCTGTCTTTCTCAAGGACACAGCAGTATTGTTTCACACAGGGATGCTTTCCTGGACTGGAGAACACTATCCCTCTCACAACACCTCCTGTACCGAGTGAGAACTGTGTGCTACAACTGCATCGCTGTGCAGCCACAGTGGCTAATGAACAACAAGATTATCATTCCGATCCATGCTGTTATTAAATGGGATTGGCTTTATCTACCTGTTTGTTCCCATTGGGCACGGTCATCCATCATTATCCAGAGTGGAGGTGTGTGGCTATGTGAATGTGTGTGCGTGCTTGACTCTGTGTGTGTGTGTGTGTGTGTGTGTGTGTGTGTGTGTGTCTGTCTGTGTGTGTGTGTGTGTGTGTGTGTGTGTGTGTGTGTTTGGGGGGGGAGTGTGAAGAGCCACAGTGGGGCTTGTGAAGATAAGCAGAGCCAGAGAGAAGAGAATGACACAAACCAGCTGAAGCATTATTGTCCCCTTTACTCACGGCTAATTAGTTCAAGTCAGGGCACCGGGGGGCTTTATAGACACAAGCACCCAGACACAAAACCATATAACTGCTCAGAGAGGGGCCTGGATGCTGCTATGAGAGCAGCACTCACTCCCATTTAAGCAGTTAGAGCTCAGAATAATAACATTTCAGAATAGGGCAGGACATAACGCATGGTCTGCACACTCAACAAAAGAGATTATGGTGCATAAGATGATTTTTAGGTTCATAACCTTAACCCCTTTCTGTGCTATAAATACAGAACATTTATGGAGGAGTTCTCTACAGTACAATTCTACTGAGAAACTGTTTGATGAAAACTGTCAGATGCATCAGCAGCTCTTCAACAGCAGTGTTAAAATTAATTCATCAATTCACTAATTCATTTATTAATAAATAAATATTATTTAGATATGGCTTTGAGTTGCTCTTGTGCTCATAGCTTCAACCTAAAGCTGTCTGTTGGCTGCACCCTCCTGTCAGTCACAGAGCTCCACACCATCACTTCGTGTTGTTAGAATCATGTACACAGTCCATAAAGGCTCGTGCAGGCGACAGCACAGGTAAGCGAGAGAAGTTGGTATAAAAAGGTGCCATATATTGACTCCAGCTCCTTCATGCCTGTGGAGACCCCAGCCCGCCCCTGTCTCTGCTCCACCATTGTGGTGATGTGATTGCTCTTTCTGCAGATGAAAGAGGATTGCTCCAGTCATTATGCATTTTAAAGCCGTGACAATTGAATACTTTTGTCGCCACTAATATCATGCTGATGATACACTAATCCATTTCGTGATCGAGGGTTTATTCCAGGAATACAGCACCTTGCCCACGGCAACATAAAGTGGGCCACATAAAAACTGATTGTAGATAGTATTTACGTGACCGCGTGAAAATCTTTTAAGAGAGCTACTCTACATCTGGTGGGCGCAGATTATCTTTATTAGTTGGTGCATTAATTCTTCATTTTGGACTCATTTTTATTTTTGACATTTAGAAAATAATGTAAGCTACTAATCTAAAAACATAAAAAGAAGAGCAGACTGTGTTAGTAAATATAACAAAAGTAGCATAGCCTAATACCGTCTGTTTACAATGGATAAGACTGGTTACTGATGTGCTTCACGCCGTTTATTCAATATTGTGCCGCTATACAGATGCTATGGAGTTCAGACAGTTAATATCCGCAGAACATGAAGGGAACTATTATTAACAACGCGTAAAACCAACGTATTTCCTTAACATTCATGGGAACTATATATAAGTAATGTTACAGAAAAATAAAAAAAAACAATTGTTTGTTTGTTGTTGCTACAATAATGTTGATAATGAGGAGCTATAAATAAAAAAAATAAATTATTATCGCCCTACGTCCTTAGCTTTGAGTGTAAGTAGATTTTTTAAATTTTAAACGTCAAAAATATTTTCTACATAAGATTTTAAAATGACAAACGCGTAGAAAACAAACAAAAAAATGACTGACCTGCTCCGGTCTTACATGTGAGAAGAGTGGCTGCGCTTTCAGAGTCAAACCGGTGAAAGTGGATCCATCTGACTCACTGCGCAGGTTAGGCTCTTCTCTCCAAAATAACGGCGCAAAAATAAAGGACCGATGCGGAAAATGTGTCCAGACAGACGAGCCTTGCGTTTTAAAGACACTGTGGAGGCAACATGAAACAGCCGGTGGCTCTCAGTGTCATCACCTGGCAGGGAGCGGAGTGTGTCTGCGCTCAGTCTCTGTCTCCCCTCTCGCTGTATCCGAACCTCCCTGAATATGAGCAAAAACTTCTGTGGCCGTATGAGAGGCTGCAGCCGCACAGCAACGTAATGGCACGTCAGCCAGCAGCAGCCTGTCTTCCGGGTCCCGGTTAAATAGACAGAAACTGGGCAGCAATACCTGTTCCCAAGAGGTGATCAATAGAGTTTCACTTGCCCCTCACAAGGGGTCCCAGTATTTTATCGTGTTTCTTTTATTCTCTTTTCTTTTTTCTTTTTTCTTTTTTCTTTTTTTTTTTTTTTTTTTGGATCAAGGTCCCTCACGTCTACTTTCAGCTGCACAACCATCTGACAGACTTTCTGGTGTTGATTATTATTTAATGCAAAATTGTAGCCTAGGCCATACACGTTAATGGTGGTGGCATAAAAAGAACTAACTATTTTTTTTTCTTCTTCAGGCAGTAAAATAATAAAGAAGCTGAATAATTTAAAGTCCACTTGGTCCCTGCTTGTCTTGGGTGCACGATAACACACGCACAATCAATATGGACTTACTTTATATTATTAGCCTGGTAAATGGGTAAAAGCGCATTTGTAGACAGTGCTATTTGTCCACTCCCTCGTGTGTTGGTAAAATGGTCCATATAGGCTGCGCTGTATTTTATCTTTTTAAATATTTCTTTTTTTCTGTCTCACTTTTGTTTGTAAAATTTGGGAAAGACTGACGGACTCGGTCCTAATTGACTTACAGGGGTTTTGCCCCACCCCCCTTCTTGTGCTTTATATCCCACACAGCAACAACAACTTTGTAAAACATGCAAAGCCCCTGAAATCTCCTGCACGCGACCTGGGCTCGTGCGCGGCGCAGGATCCAGGCAGGTGCAAGAGGCGCGAGGACCTCTGCAACTCGGGGCTCGTGCTCCCCAGAGTGCACACGCACACAAAAAGAAGAGAAAGAAAAGAGAAAAAGAAAAAGAAACGTGAAGTCTGACTGAATTAATACCATTTGTTTCAGTGTTTGAAATCACCAGAGCAAAGATGTGAGAGCTCCAAATCTGACATTTGGCACAAAATAGTCGTCCACGGAAATATAGGTTAACTTTGTTTAGTGGACATAACGAATAGCATATAGGCTAAACACTAAGGTATGCTAAAAACATTTTGACTCATAAAGCTTACAGTTGGTGATTTTTTTAGATAAAAATCTCTTCTTCGCTCTCTCTCTTCTTTTTTTTGGGGGGGGGTTGTTTGTTTGTCCAGGCTGTAATTTTATTGTCTGGATGGTGAAAGAAATGTAGGCTTATTCTTCAAAAACAGCATCAGCCTATTATTAGTCTGACTTTTGAATATTACCATGCACACTAGTGTATATAACAGTATTAAAATAATTAGGCTATGCAAGCAAAATGCATTTGAGTCAAGATTTATGCCGTTTAAAATTAGTCGTTAACAAGAATATAATTAGTTGAGAATTATGACAATGTGTCCTTTGTGATCTGTCTGTCTAATATGACATCATCTCCAGATTATATTATTACTCCGGTTAAAAGCAGATGGTCAAATAAATAAATAAATAAATAAATAATACAAAATTTGTAAAATAGTTTTAACATTTTTAACAGGGAATAATTATTGAAATGATAACCACTTAGGCTATTATTATTATTTTTTTTTTAAATTGATGAATCAATCAATGAATCAAATTCACAACGGTGTAGCTTAATGTTATATTTGTGTCCACTTGCACTTGTTTTGTTAATCAATTTTCTATATGTTCTGCACGAGACTTTGTGTGTGCGTGTGTGTGTGCACGGTTTTCGTCAGGGACGATATTATATGCACACTGCATTAGATGCCAGGGCCCTTCTCCTTCTGATTATTACCAGGGGTAATATTTCATCGGCACCACGCAATCTTTGTTCTCTGTGAAGATAATAAATGGCCTAATCGTTATCAGCAAACTGCTGGGGGTGTCAGCACCGACCGAGGCTGGAAGCGGGGTCCAAAGTGCTGCTGAATAAATTGGTGTTCCTTATCTCTCACTCCCAGATTATCGCCGCCTTTTCAAACTTGCACAACAAATACATTCAATGCATCTAATGCATCATTTGTGGGGGGGAGTGGAGGGGGGAGATCCCGCAGGTTGATAGAGACAGATAGGCGTAGGGAATGAGAAATATTTACACGTTTTACGCGCTGCAGCGGTGCAGCCAATATAGGCTCTATTTGGCACTGGAGGGAGTCTACTGGCCAGACCACTGGTACACACACTTTACATATCAATACAAGCTATATTAAACATATATCACTGTGATGTGATGCCTATCTGTCTGATTAGTCCCCTTTACTGCTCTAGGATAGATGAAGACAGTTTTAAATTTAGGCCGCCTTTTGGGAACTCGTGTGTTGTGATATATAAGATAAAGACACTGCACTGTCACCCATTTACAAACTTGTAAAACTTTCAGTTGGTTTGGAGATGATTTTTTCCAGTATGATTTTAATAATTTTAGGTTATCTCTATCTTAACGGCGTAAAATGCAGATAACGAGATAAGCTCAATTTCCAGCTATAATTGTACATGTGAAAGTGTTTCCCTCCTAATAAATACATCGAAACATGATACCATTATCTTCAGTTTTTCAACAGGATAAACCGCTTAACATGCACCGTTAGTTTTCTCTGATTTCGTTTTGTCTGGTCAGTATAGGCCTGCAGGACTTCCCTCAAGACCAAACAGGCCTCACGCTATAGGCCCGTGTTATCATTAGAACTGACTGCTGTGGCATTTGGTCTAATGGTCTATGTCAGCTATAATTTAGTACATGGAGCAGCTACTAAATTTTATAATTGATGTCAGGCCAGTGCAGTTTAATTTAACGAATAAGCCGAGCGAACGAGCATGACACCCTCATTCACCTTTCTCTTAACTGACCTTTTCCTGTGTCTTCAAAATGGAATTTATAAATTCAACAGGCCCAAAAAGGTAATGATGCTGCGGGACAAACGTGGCAGAAAAACGGCTGTACGTCCATTATCGAGCATGAGATATAATGCAGTATATATGAGTGACACTTATGACAAAAAAGAAAACATTTTCCAATACACACACACACACACACACACACTCCCCTTTTAATACCGTGGCATCTCCACCGGCCCCGGTGCTCTGATGGTCTCCTAGACAACCGAGATAACGGTGCAGCAGTTTTCCATATCGGTCCCGGAGTCTATTATAGCTCGGGATTAGCTCTCTTTCCGAAAAGGTCATATACAAAGTCACCAAACCTGCTTTTTTCCACTCCACCCCTCCACCCCCCACCCATGAAGGCAGATCATAAACATGCATGCGCTGTTTCATTTAATGCCATTAGACTAATAGCACTCTGCATTTTCCTGCGCAAAAAACTAGTAATATAAACGAGCGCCTTCTGACGATTTAGAGGAGCCCAGTATCCCCAGGACTGAGTTTCACACTGCAGGATAGCCGCAGTCAAGAAAATCTGCTGTTATGTAGCGACCCCTGGCGAGGAGGAGATGCAGTAGCACTACAAGAGCTTGTGTGTTATGTGTGAGTGTGTATGTGTGTGTGCATGATATCTTTGCACGAGGGTCTCTTAAGGATTTAGTAACTAAGAAACTGTAATAATCAAGCAGCTCAGAGAGGGAGGGAGACTAAGTGCACAGCTGGAATGTTCCAGCTGGGATTCCCAGTGGCTGGACAGGAAGTTAGAGGAGCTCTGACAGGAAGTGTGTCCTCGGCGAGGGCCAGCATCGGGTGGAGAGAGAGAGGGAGATGTTTCCTGTTGGCCCTCTACACATGTTTAGACG
Source organism: Seriola aureovittata (assembly GCF_021018895.1). Lineage (NCBI taxonomy): Eukaryota > Metazoa > Chordata > Actinopteri > Carangiformes > Carangidae > Seriola > Seriola aureovittata. The sequence continues at coordinate 8,212,187 of NC_079365.1, read as the reverse complement.
CCTCGATTATTCTGACTGCCCCCACTCTTTCTCCTTTCACGTCACACCCAACGCGAGCACATACCAGTTTACAAATGCTTTTTGCAGCATCCGCCTGTGCTCACAGTATCAAATTATAGGAATGCTATTAGAGGACAGTGGTAAGCCAAGACAGTAGATCGTGTACACAGGGCAGGATTGTGTCACAGGATGCAGATGTCACCACATAAAGTGAAACTTCCTGCCCATCAAAGCAGTCAGTGCCACTTTAATGGACTCACCATCTGCAGCCCACAACAGAAAGTGAGTATGGGTTCATGGAAATAAGGCAAGAAAATTCAAGAGGGAGAGATGGTAGAGGAGAGAGGGAGAAGAGAGGGAGATTGTAGGTAGAGATGTGATTTAGCGATATGTGGATTGCAGGAGGAAAAATCTCTTTGTCTCTCCTGAGCTCAGTGGACAATCAAAGTTTCCTATCAGCTCTGGAGTAGGGGAAATTGGCTGCCCTGGGAAGGAGAGGGCCACTCTCACAGCCAATGGGAAGTGCCCCTGTCACTCTAATCAGGTCCGACAGAGAAAGTAGGAAACGTGTGTGTGTGTGTCTGTGTGTGTGTGTGTGTCTGTGTGTGTACACGCTCAGAGGAGAGTGCTTTTTAACAGAGAGCAGCTTTGTTTCACTCGCTTTCATGTGATCCAAGATGATACAAAGTCTAAAGTAGTGTTAGACCTTCATCTGCTGCTTATCCTCTGCACTGAGGGACATATATGAGCCACGCGGGCGCGTTTTTTGGCAAAACTTGCCCTGAGAGGCATGACCATCGGTGCTTTGATGGAGCGCCATGTGGCAGAGATCAGTGGGTCTTAGTGGGAGCTGTGGACAGTTGCACACAAGAGCGGCAAGGGAAGAGGATTACTGTCTCATCGATACAAATCCATACAGAGAGGGAGGTTGACATCAATATGCACAGATATAGGCAGAGCACAGAGGCTTCGAGCAAGAGTGTGTGTGATGTAAACATCCACACAACACGAGCATGACAGTGGACTTTGATGCTCGCCTTCTTTTATGCCTTCCGTCTTTCCTGCTCTCCCTCCGTCCCCACCTCCTCCATGCCAGACAAGAATGCGTCTCTCTGCACCCAGGGCCCACTCCCCTGTTTGAAGTCCCATCAGCATCTCTGCTCTCCCTACGCTGTCCTTCCCTTCCTCCATCTGTCCGTCTGTCTGACTGTCTTATCTGTCAGCCCCGCTCCTCTCCGCCTCCTGCAGCTGCAGCAAGGGCCACAGACGCCTTCATTGTCCTCCTCTTCCTCGCCCTCACGCGCCTGCACCCGGCCAGATCACACCTGCCACCTGCACAGGACGGAGGGTCCCGGGACCTGAGCCGTGGGGCTTTCATCCACCCCTCACCTCGCCCCTTCAGAGCCTCTCATCCCGGCACCCTGTCATTGAGGAATGGCTGGTGCAGAGGGCTGGGGCAGAGAGGGACACAGAGCTGCTGTTGTAGAGATATGTGTTTTAAGCAGAGCCAGAGGGAATCAGTGCAGGTGAGGTTTGTGTTCGAGGGCGAGTTTTGAGTTTAGATTCGCCTCATATTTCTTCTTTTCGATGACATCCTTTTATGGCTGGGTAGCAGGATTGACTGAATTGAATGAATGTATGTTGTGAGGAACGTGGACCTGAGTTTGTGTGTGTGTGTGTGTGTGTGTGTGTGTGTGTGTGTGTGTGTGTGTGTGTGTGTGTGTGTGTGTGTGTGCGCATAATAACATGCTGACAGTGAGGGTGGTGGCTCTGTCTCAGTGATTTATGAGAGTGTGCTGTGAAGGGTCTTCTGAGCAGGATATTGTTCCCTGACTGGTGACTTCTGCCTCTCTCTTTGTGTGTGTGTGTGTATTTTAGAGCGAGAAAGATTAAGAGGAAGAGCGCTGCAGGTGAGCCCTCAATGTAATCAATCACCACCACGTCACAGGGCCCAGGGCTTGTGGATTACCCCTTCAACTGATACCTAGTTTGACTCCACATTTTTTTGCATATTCATTATTTTTCTGGCAGATAAAGAAAGAACACCCTCTGCATCATAACTATACTTCAGGAAAGGAAGATAATAATCAACTTCATGCCTTAGGGAGGGGGGGGGTACCATGACAGCATAACCACATGGCTCAACCAGTCCAACACCTTGCACATACCCCACCATCCACCTCAAACACACACACACACGGTTCGCCACATCAGGATACAGTGCTGCACATGAATTCCGGTTTAAACAGCATTCTGCTCGGCTTACACCAACAGATAAACCGCAGTTCTTCTGCGACCGGTATCACATCCTGGGCCAGAGGGCAGGGCTGGAACTGAAAAGACTGAAAGGCCTCCAATACCACACAAGACAATGTCCTCGCAGTGAAACAGCAGCCACATAGGGAAACATATGCATCAACAAACTAATGAGGGATGACACAACCGGAAAGGTCCAGCCATATTCATTGATGTCTCCTTATGATGCAGGTGATAGTCCTGCAGTGTGATACTTGCTTACAAACATACACTCACCGAGAACTTTATTAAAAACACCTGCTTATTCATGCAGTTAATCAATCAGCCAATCATGTGGCAGCACTGCAGTGCATAAAATCATGAAGATACAGGTCAGGGGCTTCAGTTAATGTTCATATCAAACCTCAGAATGGGGGGGAAAAAAATGTTATTTTCACGCACAGTAGTCTGTAGAGTTCACCCAGAAAAGCCAAAAAAAAAAAAAAAAACATCCAGTGAGCGGCTTTTCTGTGGATGGAAACAGCTTGTTGATGACAGAGGTCAGAGAGGAGAATGACCAGACTGGTTGGAGCTGACACAAAGGCTACAACAACAAAGATAACCACTCTTTACAACTGTGGTGAGCAGAAAGGCATCTCAGAATGAACAACATGCAGCAGAAGGCTATGTCAGATTCCTTTCACGTCAGCCATGAACAGAAATCTGAGGCTGCAGTGGACAAAAGCTCAGGCTGGAAAAATGTAGTCAGGTCTGATTAATCCGGATTTCTGCTGAGGCAGCAGATGGTAGATGGTCCACAGATTCATGCTGTTGACCGTAAACTCTGAGCGAGTTTGGGGTCAGCAGCATGAATCCGTGAACCCACCCTTGTGTCAACAGGCCAGGCTGCTGGTGGTGTAATGGTGTAGGCAATGTTTTCTTGGCATACTTACGATTCAATCATTGTTTGAATGCCACAGCCTATCTGAGTATTGTTGCTGACCACGTGCATCTCTTTACGGCCACAATTTACCATCCTCTACGTCAAGCATGATAATGCACCGTCTCCTCGGTCACCAGATCTGAATCCAGTGCAACTCCTTTCAGATTGTGGTAGAACAGGAGATTGGCAGCATGAATGGGCAGAAATGAAATGATGTAATCATGTCAACATGGAGCAGAGTCTCAAAGGAAAGTTTCCAACATCTTGTGGAATCTATGACATTAAGAACTGAGGCTGTTTGAACAAAGGAAGGCCCTGCCCAGTATTAGTAAGTTGTTCTTAATAGTGTGCTCTGTGACTCTATTAGCATTTTAAAGGCTTCATGAAGTGTAACGGGTCAAATGTGTCCTATTTTGGGGTGAGTCTTGACATTGGCATATCAAAGGCTCAAGGAATTAGACATAAAAGTACTCTAAACTAAAAACTTGTCTCCGGAAGTTAAGAATAAGACACATTAGTTAAGCGATGTATTCCTACTTACAGATGATGATCACGTGATTAATCACATCCCCCTGAGCAGGAGTACCCATTCTCAGAGGCAGCAGCCTTATACAGTGCTGCACAAAGCCAAAACACAATGACAACATGCAGTTGAAGTCAGAAGTTTACATACATTTAGGTTGAGGTCGTCAAAACTCATTTTTTAACCACTCCACAGATGATCATGTTACCAAACTATAGTTTTGGCGAGTCGGTAAGGTTATCTGTTTTGAGTCACAATTGCTTACCGATAGATTTGTTGATGATGTTTCGCTTGTAGTTCACTTTATCAATTCCAGTGGGTCAGAAGTTTACATTCACTAAATTGACTGTTTGGAAAATTCCAGCAAATTAAGTCACAGCTTTAGAAGCTTCTGATAAAAAGAAATGTCCTTTTTAAGTTTTAATTTAAGTTTGGCCATAATGACTATTGTATGTTTGGAGAAGGATTACGATTGTAAACTGAAGGACACCATCCCATGAAGCACAGGGGTGGTGCTGGAGGAACTGGTGAACTTTGAAAATTAGATGGCGTCACGTGGAAAGAAATTATATGGATATTTTGAAGCAATATCTCAACACATCGGCCATGAAGTTGACGCTTGACTGCAAATGGGTTTTCCAAATGGACAATGACCCCAACATACTTCCAAAGTTGTGGCTAAATGGCATTTGGGAGCAAGGAGGCCGACAAACCTGACTCAGCGACAGCGGTTTGGTCAGGAGGAAGGATTCCAGCAACTTATTGTGAGAAGTTTGTGAAAGGCTAACGGAAACGTTTAACCTGAGTTAAAAAATTGAAAGGCAATGCTACCAAATACTAACAGCGAATGTAAACTTCTGACACACCGGGAACGCAATGAAAGAAATAAAAACTGAAATAAATATCTCTCTACTATTATTCTGATATTTCATATTCTTAAAAATGAAGTAGTGATCCTAACATTGAATAGTGCAAAACTGAGTTTAAATGTATTTTGCCTCTGACTTCAGCTGTATTTGGTTAAAACTGAGTTAAGACCAGAATCAGACTTTTTGACATCTGTTATACCATATAAACAAAATCATTTTAAAACTGCTGCTGTATTATCATGAACCTCCATCACAGAGTTTTTACCCCGAAATGGAGAGCAGGCCGGAGAGCTGAAGCTTACTGACAAAATGCAGGTTCAAGAAAAAGTATTTCCAAGTGCATCAATTTATTTCCAAAAACCTTTAAAGGTCTGATTCAATTTGATCAAATCCACTAATTTAATCTTTCCATCTTGCCGGTCTAATATTGAAACTCGCAGAGCGGAGAGCAGTCGTGAGCTCAGTGGTTTGCTCGACACAGTCAGTGGTGATGAGGTGGATGTGTGCGGGCAGCAGCAGTCCGCCCGCTGTGCCCCACTGTGAGAATGAGACTCTGCGGCTCTCCACTGCTCCAAGTCTCCTCAAGTACAAACACACAAACAAAAAAAGTCATTGTGTGGCCTTTCAGCAGCATTGAGCATCAGCGCTAACAGACATTGTCTTTGCTTTCCCCCTGCTGTGTATTTTCAGAATGATTATTGTATGGTACATACAATATGTTAACATTATCATTGTGAGGGGAACGGGGCCTGTTATTATGGAGCAGGAAATGACCTGCCAGGACCCCTGGTGACCTCAGAGGGAAAGCGATGACCTCAGCCTGACCCTTATGTTTGTCCTGGGCTCAGACTGTAATCGAGGCAGGTCGGCTGGTGATAGGTGGGGTTACTCTGAAACAAGGACGGCAACAATGTGCTGGAAATTCCCTGTGAGGTGCCAGTTTTAAAAGGGACACCAGTCACAACGCACATGTGGCTTATTTTTATTTCGAGATGTTAGGATGACATATACAAAATTTTTATCTGTGTGTCAGCAAAGTATTCAATGGCATTGACAAAGAGTCCAAATGCAGGGTAGCATTGTTAATGGGGGGGGGGGCTCCAATATAATTAAGTGGTGTTTTTTTGACACGTGTGCCCTCTTTTGACCAACCATGGGTACTGCTTCTCTAAACTAAATAAAACACCAGTCAGAGGCCAGACACAAAACTCCATCATCGATCTTTATACACTGTCTGTGTGATCTGAATAACCATTAAAAACCATGAGTTTCTCCACATTTTATTTCAAATTTGACAGCTTTCCATATCATTGCCCATTTCACAAACATTTGTGTCCCATTTCTCATGTCTTTTCTCACATATAACCTAATCTCATGTATTCACTAATCTCATGGTAAAAAAAAATACCACTTACAAAACAAAGTGATACAAAATATAGAAAATATGACTGAGGGACATCAAAAACAAGCATTTGGGATGACACAGAATCAGAGCTTCAACTTTTTTCAATATAAACATCAGTCAGGGGCGAGTAGAAAAAAAGTAAGTGCAAGAGAGCTAAGATTGGAAAAGACTATCACCTTCATTCTTAAGAGCTAAAAATGATTCAATCTTAGAATATGGCATATCTGAGTAAAGACATGAGACTGCAAACACTTGGGCCCCTCAGCTATTCATAGAAATAAAAAAAAATCCCTTAACCGCACATACTTAGGAATGAAAAAAAAATTGAGTCCAGATTTGAAAATGAAGAGTCAAGTCTGAGCAAATTGTGACAAAGTGTAGCTCATCAAAATCAAAAACAGAAACAAAAAAGCCAAACGTTGTGATGTAGCTGCTGTAGAGCTGAACATGCAGTGACCTCAAGTTTATCACAAGGCACAAAGGCACAAGTGTTTGGATAAACCCTTCACTACTGTAGGATGAGATGTTAATAGTCCATGTCTGGGAACAAGGATGGTAAAAAAAAAAAAAAAATGTTTAAGAATTGTGTCACATTTCTTTTAATTCTCATACATACAGACAGTCGGTTGTATGTTGTAGCAGGGGTGCTGAATGTGTGTGTTTTTGTGTGCTAGTGTGGCAGGAGTAGTTTAGAGGGCATCCAGCAGACTGTCGATACGGCTGACAAGCTCCTGTCTCCTGCTGGTCAGAGTCTTCTCACTCTCGATGTAAGCCTCCTTCTTGACCTTACCCGCCACCAGACGCTCCGCCTCCAGGCAAGAACGACACACCAGCTCCTTCACCTGGCCGTCCAGCTTCTGCACCTCCCCGACCTGAGGAGACGGAAGAGGGGGGTAAACCTCACTGCACGCATACATTTTATTTAAGTTATAAAATACTTCAGACACTCATGTCACTCACCTTATCAGCCAAGTCAGAGCCCTCAGCTTTGAGGCGGGCCTGAAGGGAGCTGATTTCATTGGTGAGAGTGCGGTGGTCAGCCTCAAGCGTCTTCCGGCCACTGTTGAGCGCACCAGTGTCCCGGGACTGCTTGTAGCGGTTGACCACCTCGTCCATGTGTCTGTACAGACCCAGACGTTTGTTAACCAGAGTCAGGACCTGTTCTGTGATGGAGGCCACTTTCATACGAACCTCAGCAGCAGGGTCCTGAGCAAAGAAGACAAACATAACAGATTTAAAACTGACTGAAAACCCATTTGAGGGAAGTGAAAAGAACCAAGTTAAGATAGAAATATACAGTATAGCAGCCGGGAAAGGGAGCATGAGGATAAACATGCCAACAGAAAACAGGCTTTGTAGAAACATGAACGCTGTCCTACCTTTGTGATGGCAAAGTCAAGACGAACATAGATGATGACAGTGAAGAAAAGAATGTAGAAGGCCCCTACAACCAACAGAGGCTCCTGCAGCATCAGGATCTTATTGAAGTTATAATGAACCTGAATACAAGAGAAGGAGGATATTAATTTAGGTGTGACAACATTTTCACAGTTCATATTAAATTCACACACGTAAAGCGAATTTAGTGAGGCTGACATTTGTTTTTTGGATTTTTCAAATCACCTTAGGTTGAAAAAAAAAAAAAAAAAAATCATTTAGATCTTTGCATAAGTACGTCACTGATTACAAGAAATGTTTTTCCCCCTAAACTGAAACATACACTGTGACAGCATTTGAGACAGCTTGATAACCAACTTTCTAGTGCTGAAACAAATTGTTCCTTATCCGAATCAAAGCTCTAAGGATGTAGGCATTGGCTGTATGCTGTACAAATTTGAATAAAATTGACTTGTAGAAACTGAAACTGACTTTCATCAAGTAGGAAAAAAACAAAATATTGTTGGTTGCAGCTGGTTGAAGCTTATCAAATGTGAGGAGTGGGCTACATTTTACTATGAGAGTACAGTCTAGCCATGTAAGTAATCCTAACATTAACAGCATCAGAATTGCTATGAGCCGGAAAGACCCCGCAGTTCTGTGGCTGATGTTAAAGGACCTGCTCTTAATGCCTGGACCTGTTGTTAATAACCCTGCACACAAGTGAGCTTTGTCAGAGCACATCTGCCACATTTTGCAAACTTAGGTTAAAAAAATCTTTCTGCACAGAATTCACATGCATTGTGCATCATTCGCCTTACCACAACATCCTGAATGTGCTGCTCAACCAGGTTGTTCTTGGTGGCGACCAGCACAGGTCGGCCAAAGGTATCCAGATATGTGTAGTGCAGCTGGTTGGGCATACGATCAATTTTGTACGGTGTGTCCACATGGATGTGTCTGAGTGGAAAAGGCAGAAGAAATTGGGAGGAATTAGTATCAACTACAGAAAAAATGTACTACTCAACCTGATGTAGCTCTCTTTACAAACACTGACCTGGCCCCCTCTGGCAGGATAATTTTCACAGTCAAGGAGTCAATGACCTGGTCATCATACACATGGTCAACTAGTCTCATCTTCAGTGCATATTGGTCACCTAGGAGATAAAATGAATTAACACATTAGCAACACACTCTGGGATTCAGTGGTTAGGAGGGATGTGTTGGTTCAAATCATGATGTTGTCAAGCGCCTGCCCTGCAGAGGTATCTCTGCCGTGAGACACCAGAAAATGTCACCTAACCCTCACCCAGGAACAAAGTTTTCTCCTTTATTTGGGTTATTTAGGGTTATTAGCCATCAACTCACCCAGGGTGTAGAGGTACTCGTAGCTGGGCAGATTGTAGCCAATGATGTAGTGGGTCTTCCAGCCTCCAAACAAGGGGAAGCGGGGCCTGACTTCCACCTCCACTGAGTCATCCAGGATCTGAAGGTGGGAGGTGGAGATGTTCCCGATCTCATCTCTGTAGTAGACATCCTGGGCTGAGGCAGGAAGGATAGTCTGTTGAGGAGAAAAGACATAAATTCAGCATCATCATCTTATCAGTAAAAACATGTCAGACAACATGGTTTGTGTTTTATAGCAGACCTTGAAGGATTTGACGGATGAGATGCCGCTGTCTGACTGACGCTGGTAATCGTAACGTGAAAAGGGGCCCTTAAGGATGGCTCCTGTGTGCCTCAGGTCGATGGTCTCTTCCACAGCAATGTTGCCCCAGTGAGACACCTCAATGGTGCGAGTGATGCTGCTGATGGTGAGGAAGGGTGTGTTGTTTTCATAATGGATCTTCATTGTGTCCTGAACAGTAGAGAACACAAACAACAGAATATTTCAGCAACTTCCTCACGATTTCATCTGAAGCTCATGAAATCTGGTCAGAGCTGTACCTCACTGAATGGGGCCACGTCACGGAAGGGTCCGTACTCAATGATCTCATCTGCCTTGGTGGGGTTGCCCAGCTTGGTGTAGCTCTCAACAGTCTTGGAGGCCAGGCGGACACGTGTGGTCTGGCTGCGGGTCGGGTATGGTGAGTACAGGTAGTGGTTTCCCTGAAATACCACCAGCTGGCGCTCGGCCTGGGTGATGTGTGTGGGGAATGGCTTCAGGACGTGGCTGAAAGTCATCTCCACCTTCGCTTTCAGCTGAGCGCCAGCTGCCAGACTGGAGGGCAGCTGCACTTTATAAAAGTCCCCACTGTATGAGAACAGATGACAGGAGCGTGGATTAGATACATTTGCAATTTTATCTTAAGTCTTAAGAAAAGGAGTGGTTCTAGCGCTAAAACATTATTAATGGTTTATATCAATAATTATTAATAAGTTGGTTTTGTCATCAAAAAAGTTGTAATTTTACAGTCAACTCGATTTGTTTTTATATTAAAAGTCACTGGACTGATAGAAAGCAGTTGACAGGAAGATTTCTGTTGTGAGATTTGATCGGTGAAGAAAGGAACCGTGGGACAAAAATGTGTACTTTTATAAAAGGATGATTTGTGTATCCCAGGCTAAAGGCAATAGGAGAGGGAACACTCATCAAAAATATGATTAAACTTGATTAATAAAACACATAGTTTTCATCAGTTTAGTTATGAATCTGGTTAGATGACTATTTAAGAGTGATCTCTTACCTTTGGCCCGGGATTGTTGTCTGTTGGAGTTCAAGTGTGCCATCCTCCTCCTCCTCGCCCTTCACCTGTGAAAATATGTTTATTAGAGCGTACTCTCTTTGAAATGAATTTACTTATGATATTGGCGCTCGGCCTGCATCATTAGAAGTGAAAATACAGGAAATTTGAGTGCTTTGTAATGCAATGCATAACAGACCATTTATGTAAGAATACGTAACTCAATATTCTGTCTGCAAACAGATCATTGCTACAGTTTCATTCATAAAGGAAGGGGGCAGGTCTGCGCAGTCACACAAGGAAGTGAGCTGCCCAGCGCATACGTGTCATTCAGCCACTGAGAGAGCGTGGAGCGCTGCGGAAGTTAACGTTTTCTTACCCACATCCTCAGCGATTCTAATGAATTTCTCTCATCTGAGCTTTTTGGTACATGCACAAAAACTGATACGATGTGAAAGCATTGCACTTAACAATAAACGCCCCGAGACAGCAGCTACCGTTGCTTAACTGTAGCCTTTTTGCTTTCAGAGCTCACTCACTGTCTGCAGTGTCACACTGAATCACACTTCAGGTACCTGTGATTTAATGCCTTCACCAAGCATGTTGTCACATCGTATGGTAGCGTACTTATATTAACCTGAGCACCATTGCTGTTGTCACTTAAATGCAAAACAAATAAACGTGAAAGCTGCAGGATTTAGCAAAGCTAAGGTACGTGTAGCCTGCTACAGAGTAGCTAACAGGCTACAGCTGGTTAGCCGGCTACAACCTGAAGTGCTGGCGTTGTTTCATTCACTGATGTTTAGCTCACCGAGGCTCCAATGTAAGCCAGGTTTGGGACCAGATCAGCCTCTACCGCGAGTATGAAGCTCTGGACGGCAGAGTGTCCCTGGTTGGACAACACGATCTCCGCGGTGATTTTAGCCAGATGAGTGCTCAGGTCCACTGTCCTCTTCACCTCCTCGTTCACCAAACCATCCGCTGAAACCTTCGAGCCCAGAGCAGCTACAAGGAGCAGGCAAGCTGCGAGAAGTGGCGCCTTCAGAGCCATGGTTCAAGAAATTAAGAGCTGAAATACTGGGATAAGGGCGGAAAAACTGGGGGAAATGTAGAGCAGCAAAGAAAGGCCGCCGTGCCGCTCTACATCAGAAAGGATGACGCTTCATTCAGTCCTACGCGATTACGTCACGGCGCGCTCTTTGCAACGTGCTGTGCGTTTGAAACGACTGTAAAATCAGACAGAAAAACAAGCACTAGAGAGTTTTTTTCGATAGACAGAACGATTTTAAATAATATCCCATTAAACGTTTTATATCTGTGTTTTGGTCCATATTGGAACGGTTTACCGTGAAGTGTCTGTGAAAGTGACCTTTGATGGCCTGCTGATGGCACCCGTGTCAGTTTACCGTCGACATAATATACAACCGTGATATCTGCCAGTTCACTCGTCTTTCACCAGGCTTCTGATAAACTATAAATGAAAAGATGTGTAGTGATTGCATCAGGGCATCCAGCCGAAATAGCTCAGTTGGGAGAGCGTTAGACTGAAGATCTAAAGGTCCCTGGTTCGATCCCGGGTTTCGGCAGTGGCCATTCGGTTTTAAACCTTCACGAGTGTTTTTATATAAGGATTATATTATAATCGCAGGGGTTTTATACTCAGTTGATTGTCGACCATGACATTTTTGCTAAAATCACATTACTAAATCACCTAAAAATTAATTGTCCAAGTCATATTTGAAAACCAAAGCTCACAGTCAATAAATCAAGATGTAGCCAAGGGGTCTCCAACCTTTTTTTTTTACTCTGAGAGCTACTTTGACAGAATAAATGGGGCTGAGAGCTACTTATTTCTTGTATTATTGGTTACATTTATTCAAATATTGTATCAAAACGCTCAAACTGATCTCCAAAACAAATCAGATGAATAAGATAATTTAACATCATCAAATAACAATATATCAAAAACATATGAAACTCAGACATCACATCGGAATCATGGTTCAGTAAAACCAACACACACATGATAACACCATGTAAATGAATATCCATAAATCTGCTTAGAAATCAGAGAAGGAATTAATTTCTTAGTCATTAATGTGAGCGTTGACAGTACATCCAATGGTACACAACAAACAGGAATTTATAAAAAGCTAATTCGGTTCACCTAATTTTCCAATATGTAGACAAACATGAGCTGAAAAAAAAACAAAAGAGAAGTTGCTACCACTGCATGTCGCCTATGGCATGTCTGATGTAGACAAACTTGACATGGAAACTCATCTGATTGACGACTGACAAATAATTATTTGGTGGTGGGGGTGGGGGGGGGGGGGTCTGTGTATTTGATTTAGTTGCATTTGGAGTAGATTTACTGAGTCTAGTTGTGTTGTTTAAAGTTTGTACTATGCATCCATGGTTTGTACATACATTTTCAGAACCTTTTGGTGAGCTACTCTAAAACAGGGTGAGCTGCTGGTAGCTCGTGAGCCACATGTTGTAGACCCCTGATCTAGCCCGTAGGTGTTCCCAAAAAACATTGACTTTCAGGTGCTTCTGAATGTTAATTTTTCTGAAGGTTCCCTCATGTTATTTTAAGGGAACCTTCAGAGAAGATTCCCTGAAGGTTCCCTGAATTTTACATGTTTTGCAAACTTTAAAAAACATTCCAGGAATGTTAAGAAAACTTTCCTGAATTACCATAGGGGAAAGTTAAGTACGGGGGTCCAGCAGACGTTCCTGATAAATAATACTTTGCTGGGTATGGCTGCAATCAGTGATACTGATCATGCATTATAGGTAGAGTAAACAATTCTGATCTACACCCTGAATAAGAGGCACACAGAGAGGGAAGGTAAAGACACTGACAGGTCCAGTAAAAACTTCAAAAACTTTATGGATGTTTTGATGGTCCACTGGCCGATTGCTACAGTGGCCGACCAGAATTTGTCCCAGGTATTATAGTTACAAATTGTCTGGTAACGTTGAAATGCTTGCCCACAGATTTTAAGCTTACTTTGTAGTTTACTTGTGTTTACTTTCTAGTTTTCTGGTGTTTCTACCTTCCTTGTTAGCTTAGCTACCTATGGTCTTCTCTTCTGTCACTGTAGATTTTTAAAAACTCTAAAGAACTAACTCACTAGTTTTTACTCTGTTATGTTTTGGATATTTGTGTACAAGTCATTTGTTTGATTATGTTACATTTATAAGGTTTCTTTCGCTTCAGCTATGAGAAAGAGTATCCATTTCCATGCCATATAAGATGCTCTGGATTCCACCATGGGGTTGTTGCCTTGGGGGGGGCGGAGCTTCTGATGGAGCAGTGAGGGAAGGGGTGTATTTCTTTTGCTGTTGAGTCAAAATATCAACAGTCTTTCTCCAGCATCTCATACTCAACCTTTTATTAGCTGTCACCCATAGCAGTGAGTGGGTACAGTACTTCATAAAAGGGGGCAGGAATTTTTAGGTGATAGATTTGCATTTTATTTGCAGCAAAATAGAAATGTGATTACCTGAGATATAGCTGACAATCAGATGTAAATGAAATGTGATACAGAACAAAAAAACATTCAGTGTCAGAATACAGTCTGGGTCCGGAGGATGTAGTTTAGAAAATAATTGAATAAATTATGTAATTATGAGAAGTGGATGAAAAAAATCTATAAAATGCCTTGAATGTAACAGGATTTCCATAAAAACCACAAGGAGGCATGAAAGGTTTTCAGCATCAAATTACCTACATAGAATAAAATAAAAATGGAAAAATTCATTTTGATAGAAAGATCAAAATCAATGTTATCAATAATTTTGCCACAATGGTCATCATCAAATACCCAACTAGTATTATAAACTGATAAAAGAGGACATGAAAGATGCTGATACACCCCTGAATACATGAGTAAACTGGCTCTTTGAGATCAGCTGCTAATAGAATACCACAGCTGCAGACCAGACATGCAGTGCGAAATGAGAGCAAGAGGAGGTGCTATGGCAAGCCAACACCTCTCCTTGGGTGGCACCACTGGCACTGGCAGACAGCAAATATGGCTGACATAAGGATATTCTAATAGTGATTGTAAAAGTGTAGAGTGAAGGACAGCAGTGACGCACCAATCACAGCAGCAAGTGGGAGCAAGTCACATTATGCTGGCCAACCACACAATGCTCACACATTTTACTTGCAACAGGCCTGGATCTATCAATTTGATGATTACATTATATATAATGTATATATAATGTATATATAATGTGATCATCAAATTGATAGATTTTATTTCTAAATTATAGCAGTGTTGTTGTTGATTGTAGAGCAATAATTCAACAGATAATACAGTGGAAGTGGAACTGAGAGCTGTATGCACATACTGTATATACCATGTATATAATCTGCTATAAAGAGAAATGTTAACATTTAATTGGTGACAGTTGTGTTTGTGTGACTTCTCAGGTCCTGTGCAGCCAGGCGTGCCCTGCGCGTGACGTCAGTGCTCACCAACAGAGCTTGTTTTGGAGGAAGTGGACAGAGCTCGGCTAGCTGTTAGCACGGTAGCTTAACGGAAAAAGCGAGCGTCAACGGCAACAGGGCGACACAGACCGTTGTACGGAATCGCCTCTGTTACACAAAGGGAGATACACGTCGACAGTGGCAGTGTTTATTTTGATAAGCAGAGTTAGCTGCGAGGCTAGCTGTCTGAGATAATTTAGCTGTCGACGCTTGAAACGTGTTTTGTTAACGGCAGACATTTATAGGAGCTGTTAGCCTGTTAGCTAGCCTGCGCGTTAGCTAACGCTCCCAACCAAGACAGAGGAAAAGTCCACTTTTGAGATTTTTTACCACAGGATCATCGCCCAGGTTGGTTTGTGGTGACTTTACGTTGTTGGTTTTTACTAACGATATATGTTAACGATATAGTTGTTGTTAACGGAGTTTCACATTTGTTAATACACCCTGCATAGCTAAATGTTAGCTTAAATTAAGAAGTGCCATTGTATATGGTGAGTGTTAATAGGCACGGTATTTATAACGATGGTTTTGAAAAGATTTTGTATTTAACAATGATACTGTTTACCCCAACTATCTTCCACTGTTTTCTGTTTTTTGCTTACCACCTATCTTAGCATTGATCTCCAGATGTAATGCTCATTCTCCTTTGCTAACCCTTTGCGAGTGTTTTTGATGTCTATATGGTCGTTGGGTAAACTGTAGAGACAGGACTCTCTATATATCATTTTGTCGACCTATACATTTTGTAGTTCGACAAATTGATCCCAACTATGGATTATACCGGTATGTGTGTTGAATCCAACTATTGTGGTCACTGTGCTAATCATGCTTGCCAAGTCATGGTTCCGTTAGTCCTGTGTTTTTAAACCATGTGATCGGTCCCTGACACAGTGTCATGGGGTGCAGATTATGAGAGCCGCACCAATAGCCCTATGCCTCATAATAGTACTGATACGTTTTCAAGCTGTGGCTTTTTGTTCACATTAGAGGTTGTACACTTTTAAGTGATGAGTGGATAGGACTGTTTTTTTGTTCTTTTTTCAGTAATGCTTTCTCTGAGGTCTAACCTGATTGGAATTATGATTTAGAGCTCTTCAGTTATAGAGTTTGGACTTTGGTCATTACAGCTGTATGAGGTGGTTTATTATTACAAAGCTCACTCAGCTAAAGTCAGAAATGCTTAGTGATGTCTTGAGCAGGCGCAAAGATGCGAGTGTTTGATCAGCCATGGATTTTTGGCCCAAAAATTCTGTGCAGTGATAATTAATTTACAAAATTTGATTGCAGTTTCAAGGGGTTTGCATTGATGAGCAAAGACACATTTCTGCATGGCATTCTGTGAAAACACAATCGAAAAGTTTTGGGGGGGGGCCTTAATTTTTAGATATTTATTAGGGAAATTTTATATTAAGGACTTAGAATTAGTCAAGTGGGGGAAGTAGATATTAAATTTGCAGAGGAAGAGTTGAGGATAGCTAAGGCCTATAATGAGAGCATCCGGTATTCCACATTTAACAAATAAGATTTTGCAGCTGTTTATTTGTAGTTTTACTAAAAATCTGTAAGTCTATGTAAATGATTAAAGTGCAACTCCTGCCTGTTTGATAGGACAAATACAGATCTCAGAGGGTAAATCATCATGATGCATTACCATATAGATTTGTAATCATTAACACAATCCACGGGTCAATTCTGTATGTTATAGAATAAGTTGGTGTGTGTTCCATTTTATAATCTACTGTTGTTCATCTCTATAGATCTACAAGAACTGCAACTTGGTAATGAAATAATATAGTTTAAACTATGTTAGAAGCATGAATATCACGAAATCAGCGCTTTACAGTAAAACAAAGCAACCAGCTGGTGTGGCAAAAATAGCAGATGCCATATTAGTTCAGCAGCCCCAGCACTGCATTGTTCCACATATTTTGAAAAATAAAGTCATGCATTGTTTGCCTCAAGAATTGTATTTAGTGTGTCATGGTACAATGCAATGCAGCATATTTTTAAAACCCAGTTATTGTATTTTTGGGGTTTTTGTTTGTTTTAGAAGTTAAGGAGACTTTTAAAATTGCAGAATCGGCATATTCCCAAAATTTGCCCATTTATTTGGAATGTATTTTGAGATGCTCACAGACCTCACCATCTGTCAGTGACAGCTGTTGATCCATATCAAAAGAGTCAAAATCAGGGCAAGGCTGTACCTGTTCCCATCTTCTTTTAGCAATTCCAGCATTAGTGTGCTTCTATCACGAGTTTTTGTATCCCCTCTAATCTACGTTTTTGTCTTTTCCAGCTGTGGCACAATGACGTCAAGGAAGAAAGTACTACTCAAAGTTATCATCCTTGGAGACTCTGGGTGAGTGATCAAAGCTAAATGGGTGAGATAACAAGAAGTGATGCCTGGTTGCTCATTTTAAAGAAGACACTTTAGTTAGGGTATTGAATCTTGTCTGATAGTAATATGCTTACTCTAATACAGCAAGCCAGGAACCTTTGCTGGGAATCACCAATCAATTCATCACAGTGACATTTTCTGTTTCGCTTGTTTCTGCCCAGTGAATGTTGTGAATATTGTCTTGTGATTTTTTTTTTTTTTTTTTTTCTTTTAGAGTTGGGAAGACCTCATTGATGAACCAGTATGTGAATAAGAAGTTCAGTAACCAGTACAAAGCCACAATAGGCGCAGATTTCCTGACAAAAGAAGTCATGGTTGATGACAGACTTGTCACAATGCAGGTACTGAGGAAACAATTGTCTCAACACTATTATATTGTTATTCTTATCTAAAACATTCACACCGTGCAAAGAGAGGATAATAAAATCTTGTGATACCTAAAAAAGATGTATATTTAACCTCAGTCGTTATGTTATCACAGATGTATTTAACTCTATCAGAGGTATGGAGGATAGCAAGTCTGTCAGTGCATTTACATTCATACTGTAATCATGTAAATGCTGGGTAAGTTGAGTGAAGGTCAAAATCAGAGTGAATTGTATGTTGATTAACTGATCTGGATAACTCATCAGTCTTTATAGTATTACTTTGGCTTACAAATAGAGTTTTTTTTACTGTACACATAGAGCACTAAGATGACAGAATGAGTGGCTGCTAAAATGGGTTGTTTTTCTATTCTTCCTGAAAACAGCCCCATTACCAGTGATGTCAGATAAGAAATGATAAAAAATGCAACAAAACTCACCCAGTGGTAAATTAACTGTTACTCCACACACATAACTCCGGACTCCAAATCAAGTGGCGTAAACGTGGTTAATGAGGAAAATGTGGTCAATGTGAGGCATGTAAGCACTGAAGTCAAAAGTGATTAGATTATTTTGTGCATGTAAACATAGCATGTCTTCCTCACTGCTTACTTTTCTCCAATCTGTCTCTTTCTCTATCTTCATGTTAGATTTGGGACACAGCAGGTCAGGAGAGATTCCAGTCCTTAGGTGTTGCGTTCTATCGTGGAGCCGACTGCTGCGTCCTGGTGTTTGATGTGACAGCACCCAACACCTTCAAGACTCTAGACAGCTGGAGGGACGAGTTCTTGATCCAGGCCAGTCCTCGAGACCCTGAGAATTTCCCCTTTGTGGTGCTGGGCAACAAGATTGACTTGGAGAACAGACAGGTGGGTCCAGATGATCAGTTTTACGTTTATTTGCACCATTTGATTTTTCTAGGAAATGTATGGTTTTTGTAAGCAATTCTTCAGGCTTTAAAAAATTTGTTTAGACTTTATAATGAAACAATTCTAAAATGAGCTTGATTTAAAAAAAAACCTATTCTCATCTGTCTCATGTTTCAAGTGTAACGTCAGCTCTTTTGTGTTCCAGGTAACAACCAAGCGAGCACAGGCTTGGTGTCAGAGCAAGAACAACATCCCATATTTCGAAACCAGCGCCAAGGAGGCAATCAATGTGGAGCAGGCCTTCCAGACTATTGCACGCAACGCTCTTAAACAGGTAACAGGGGGCCAACAAGAAAATGACAGGCAGTCTGACCAATTCTCCTTAGTGTTGAAAAATAACATTTTTCAACATCTGTTGTCATGGAAGCTGGGCGGTGCTGAGTCAGGCACTCACTCAACTATATTGTCTGATTTCAGGAGACTGAAGTGGAGTTGTACAACGAGTTCCCTGAGCCGATAAAACTGGACAGGAACGAGCGAGCCAAGCCGTCAGCAGAGACCTGCAGCTGCTGAGGACTCTGAGGATCATCCGGGGGGAACGGGGGGTGGGGGGGACACAATCCTGTCTTGCCTTGTCTATATATCCCTAAAACCCCTTTCCCATGGCCCACTGTGTTAATCCCTGATGCCCAATAAACAAGCAGCACCCCACTCATAGAGTATACTACTACACACACAAACATGCTGCGCTCACCTCTTTATGTATACAAAACACACACATTTTCTATAAAATATGAGTCTGCTAGCCCAAAGAACACCTGAAGGAAACATGGCATTTACTTGTATGATGCTTATTACTTCCCAGTGTTTCTCCATGTACTTTTTCATAGCGGTGGTGGTTTGGGCTTATCTCATTTTCGGTTTCATGTATAATCACTGCTTTCACACCCAGTTTTGCTTTTATTTGGATACTTTCAGTGGTAAATCAAAGCATTATCTCTATACATGTTTGTGTTTGAGTAAAGTTGGACAAACTTCTTTTTTTTTTTTAAATCAGTTTCTTAAGCAGTGGTGGTTGTTTTCTTTCTGTCACAGCCCGCCACTGCTGCATGAAAAGAGGAAACACTGCTCCCCCATTTTACTACTTTGTGTTGAGCTTAAATTTGTTTCACAGTTAAAAACACTTGTACCCTGGTTTCACTTTACCTCATGCAACCTTAAAAATAAATTCTGATACATAAACAGGGAGTCAGAGGTTAAGTAGTGAAGGATCAGAATGTGTGAAGGTGCATGTGTGGATCACATTGATATGCTGCCTGCTGGTTCTCCTTAATTGGCATAGAACTGAAAACTCATTTCAATGAAAAGGCCACCAGAGAGTGTACAGATTTTTTTTTTTTTTTTTTTTTGGAAAAATAACTCGACTTGCTCAGACATCTCATTTTGGAGCCACAATAAATGCAGTTGTAGCTCAGGTTGAGGACATCATATGAATCTAGACTCAGCTCCTTGATATAAGTGCTGTCCCTAGCATATTGATTCCTGTTCCTATATTGGAGAAATGGAGGCTTATATTGTATTCCATTACTCTTGGTACAACAGTTGACATGGGATTTTCTCAAGTATAAATATCACTCAGAACAGAGTACTATTGGCTAGTACATTTCTTTTTACTGTCAACTATTGCAAGGCATTTGCAAACCTCTCAATCATTGTGTGGGGAAGGCAAAAAGTTGTGTTGTAAATCTCCATATCTGACTGCCAGTTGCTCGTGTTGGCAAACAGTTTAAGTGCTTGACATTCTTTTAGTCGATCAGATTTTTAACTGTCTGTTCGTATTATGTTAAATCTTTGAAATGCATTATAGATTACAAGATAGCATACATACTGTAACTTTGAAAAGAGAAAAAAAAATGTGGGGGGTGGGAGTATTAGCATTCATCATTATTATATTATTAATATGATAAATGCATAGCATCTACATTGTTTCAAAATGTCTGCGTTTCAAGTAATAAGGGTAATAAAAATCTTGAATAAAGCATACTGTGTTTATTTCTGACATTTATTAATGAGATCTGGAAACATACAGTGTTTGTCTCATGTCAATAAAAACAGTTATGTAGAAAAAATAAGGCCTAAATGGTTTTCAAAACTAGTTTTAAGTCCATATATTCATATCTTCACTTGGTTCTTTGTTTCTTATTGGCTACCTGAAGCCACTGCTGAAGAGCTCCTGTAGACTTGCGCTTAGTCTCTGCCTTGAATTCTTGCTCTTCTTTACTCTTGCATGGGTTGGACTCCTTCCTCTTTGAAGGTGAGCTGCTCGTCAGCCAGTTCATCATCTTCTTACTGCTGGCTGTGGGCTTGGGCTCCTAGGGGTCAAGTATCAGATTTGTCAGCTGCAACATTTCTACTTGCCAAACAACTGTGGAGCTAGATGTTCCAACCAGAATGAGTGAAAAAAACAAAAAAAAACACAGTTAATCTAATACCTTTTTACTGCCAAGATCCACTGGCTGAAGGCACTCTGGAGAATTGTTGCGTGAGTTGTTGACGAGTGAAGAAACAGGATGAAAAGTCAAAATGTTTTTAGACTGGAGCAGTTTCAGGGCATCTAGAGACTTCACTTCCCCAAAGTTAAGCCATCTTCTCACTTCTTCCTCTCCATCCAGGACTGCTGGCATCCTAAAAAAAAGACAAGCACAAAAAGTTATGATTTCACACACAAATGAAATCAGTGTGTTTTCCCATCAATTGAACTTACCTATGATGGATGTCTTGCAGGTTTTGGGAAGCATTCACAGTGATTACACTGTAAGTGTAAAGGGGCTCTCCACCGTCTGGAGGTGTCCAACAGTCAAACACTCCAGCCATAGTCAGCAACCTCCATCCAGTCCATTCACCTGGTGCTTCACCTTCCTGGCCAACACACCGCAAAGAGCAAAAGAGTCATTAATGTTCAATGGTAAAAGTTAGCAGATTTTGTGAAAATACTGCTGGTAACAAAATTTGTCATTTTATGATTTTCCAGTCAACAACCTGACATTGACATTAAAATGAAACCAGGCACTTGTATATTGCATAAGATTTTTAATGCTAAAGGCACACCTGGTGGACACATGCACATTTTTGCCTGGGCTCCTCTCCTACACAGGAAATTTTCAGCCATGGTAATTTCCGCCATAGCTGCATTCTCTCTAGTTTTGTTCTGAATGAAATGATGATATTGTTATAGAAAACTCAGTATGAACCTCTGTCAAATCAAGGGAGGCCTCCTCTGCAGGGCACGCCGTCTCTGAATTCACCTTATTGCGAGCTGAGGTCGTGGGGTCACCATGATCCTCTGTTTTCTGCTGACTGGATCCTTTAGTCTGCGGGAAGTAGATGAAGAAAGGCTGCTTGTTTTTCTCCTGCCTCTTCCACTCATAAAAACCATCAGCCAGGATAACGCAGCGCTGTCCTTTTGTCAGGGGGTACTTTGGGGAGAAAATAGAGTGATCACAGACCAATACATAATGCATGCTGATAAGAGGTAAGTAGATTGTCACCCTGCAGTGTCTCAACCTGTGCGCACCTTGTATGATTTCTTCTCCAAAATATTCTCACTGCGGCAGTTGTTGGTGCTGTAGTGCATCTTGCTTGGATCATTCTCCTTAAACCAAGCAGGTACAAGACCCCAACGCATCGAGGCCAACACACACTCATCCACAGGAGCATTCTGAGGACACATACAAGGAGTGGACACAATAACATAAGCATCTACACTATACTACTACACTATATAATGCAATCCAAACCATGTTCCATATTATTATGACAGTGACAGAGATGTGTCTCTGGTTAATTATTTTAGCTGTATTAGCTGTGTTGTACCAAATAGTACTGTATATTGTTATGTGTCCGTATTGAAATTTACTGAAAGTGAATTAACAAAATAAACATAATTTTTCAGTGTTCACTGTGAAAACAGAATATGTCAGGGTGACTTTACAGGTTGATAATATCCATTAGTATCTCTTATTTCTACATACGTTTTGTCAGATGTGTCTCTGGACGTGTGAAATTAAATACATCACACATCATGTCTGTCTCTTTAGTGTCAGTTTATGAATATCATTCATACACGGGAAGATCCAGTTCTTCTTACCTCATCGAAATGCCTCTGCGACAGCAAGACAGGACTCATTGACTGGGGGCTCTTGTTGTAAGAGGGCCGGTACTTGTCCGCATCTCCATCCCTCCAGCGGGGCTGTCTCCGCTGCCCTGTTCGGTCTCTGTAGGTGCAGGCTCGGCTCACCTCGTTAGGAGCAAGGGTACAAGCTGTTCTTCCGCACATTTTACGACTTAAACGTAACTGTTCAGACACCTGACAAAAGGGTTCAGCATAGGTTAGCTAAACGAAGTTTTACAGATTTAGCATGTTAGCTTAAAGTAAGAAACAAACGTTATTTCTTCGCTGGCTGCAAAGGCACCGTTTAAAACATTGCTAGGGTTACCTGGTTTCGAGTGCTGTGACATCTATATCGTGAAGGTGCGCTTATTACGTGTACGTATGTTCTATGTGCATATGTATATGTTGAGTTACGTGTGTTTTGACTGTTGAGCTGGGATTTGCCTGGGCAAAGCTGGACAACACGTGACCCCGTGACGTGAGCAGATCACCCCCCCCGCGCGCGCGCGCGTTACTGAGCCAAGATGGCGACGGAGCTGAGGGAACTAAACAAAAAACATAAAATGAAAATACCATTTTCAAATGAGAGATACGTATTTAGATATTTTATGCCTCAGTGAAAATAGCAATACCACAATTTACAGTTAAAATCCCACATTCAAAAATATAAATCAGTGGCCCACCAGAATTTAGTCAAAACAATCTAATTAAAAAAAAACATCTTATGCAGAATACCCAGCAACTCATGTATTCCACAAAATAACGTGATAAACTTAAAAAAGGGAGTCGAATAAATTTTCAGACACACTCCTCAGGATAAAGATAAAAAGTCTGCTTAATATGTATGGTAATGATAAATCATGTATAAAATTTTATATACTATAACCTTGGTATCTACACAAACCTTGAAAACAATCTCTCTGTGTTAGCATCGGGAGCTACCCTGAGGTTGCCATGGCAACTCTAAACAGGTCGAGAGTGGGGCCACCGTACATTCCTCTGGTGAAACTCAACCGGCAACACACCTCTGGGCTTCAGCAGGTAAGGGGAACACACACTAATCCATAATCTAAAAGCGCTGCTTAAAATGAGGTAGATTTACTGTAATGTATAATGTTACAGTAGAGGAGACCGTTAGGTGCTGTTGGCTACTCTGCCAGTTAACTAAAAACACTGTGGCAGTGGTTTGTTTTGAAGAGTCAGTGATGCTAGTTAACCTTTTAGAAAAGTGACTTGTAACTTGTGGTGGCCTTATAGAAAAAATATTATTGATAAAAAAATCTTATGTATGCTGTGCTAATGTGAGTTATTGGGAAATAGAAGATACGATTTTGTATGATTTCTAGTGAAAATGTATGTTGTTGAGGTAACAGGGCTCAGCAGGTAACAAAAGGAAATCAGACAGAGTATCACACCCTGCCTGAGTGTTGGGCACAAACCTGACAGGTGTAGCCAAGCTGTCTCCGGCACACCAACTTGACCTACTTTATAGTCCACTGCACTTGGAGAGAGACGCCTGCAGCTGTTTACAGAGTTTTAATTGCTATTTATGGATACATTTGTGTAACATTTGTGCACACTTTTATCCTATATGATTGTTTCCCCATAAATGCTACTGTGTCCTCTACAGTGGCTTGTGTCTGACCAAACCTTGAAGCAGGGCAAAAGGAAAGGTTCCCCTGAAGAATAAGAGCTGATGCTAGTATGGAGGCCACTGGTTTCAGAAAGTCTGTCCAACTGTGCCGGGAAAGACACCAGGTTACAGATGAATGCTGCACACCATGCCCAGACCATGGTGAGAGACAGAAAGCAACAAAGAAAACATTGTCCCTGTCTGAACATCTCAAGGACCAGACAAATAATGCTGAAAATCACAAAAATTTATTTTTTTCTTCAAATGTTATTGAAAAGGTGGCCCCATCACAATGATTCATAACCCAGGATTGGAATCATCTACATCTCCTAAATTCATTGGACGTTCTTGTATAGGTAACACTGGTCTATGTTTTCAGTTGAAACCAGATGAGAAACCCACTAACTGCTCACTTACTTGTCAAACACTTTTTTTTACGACTTCATGTTGTCAAAAAAAATTACGAATTGAGCCTTTGTTGTGACTTGCTGCTGGTGGATGCATTTATGAGCTGAAATGTAAAAGGTCACTACTGTATGAGTTGGCTTTGGTATTCATAGAGTTGGCTTATAGATCACAGATGCTGAATTAATCATGAGGTCACACTCAGGACAGGTGGCCAAATGTTTGAACTCAGAAGCCATACATTAAAGTTTCATGACTTTGCTCTTTTTGGCTCTGAGCTGAATATGTCAAGTCTTAAGATTTAGTTACATTGTCTTTGTGATTACCACAGGGTGCATATCATGTATACATATATTTGGTTTATGTTTTATGCATTTAGCTGTAGTTCTTATTAATGAGCCAATTTGTGGACTATTATTTGCAGTAGATATATTTCAGCAAATGCTATGTTTGAAGGAACTTTATTCAGATGTTTGTGAATGTTCTCCTGCCTCTCCTCCTTCATGCACTGGACTGCTCACTGAAGAAGGTTATGAATGTGATGCCAAGCTTACAACATTTCTTTCTTATTTACATGAGCCATTGTACTAATATATTGTATTTATGACAACAATCCTGATGTTGCTATTGCTGCAGGAGGATTTAGAGGCCCATCCAAGGATCAGAAAGTCACAGCTGTGGTCCAGAAACGCAACCAAGATGAAGCCAAAAGCCTGCAAACAAGTAGGTATATCCTGCAAGTCGATAACCAACATGCTTAATGAGGTTGCTCATTCTCTTGGTATAGAGCTACATGAACAACATGACCAATATCATCATTAATAAGCATTAGAACAGACAGTATATTTTCATTTACTTTATGTGTGTGTATGTCAGCTGCACCTCCTGAGGGCAAAGTTCGCCACAGTTTTGTCAGCTTGCCTGTTATCGACTCGGTGAAACTGAAGACAGCCAAGGCCCTTGCGGAAAAAGCTGTCAAGGTCAATTAGCATGACTGGATGAACACAAAACATTTGTGGTCACATACATTTCTGATTGTTCCATGAAGTTATCCATTGTTGGGGCATCTGCTTTTATTCTTCTCAGATGCATAGGGTATTCTCTGTCCAGGGCCATTACCCTGTCATCAGGGAGGCACTGAGGGCCAGAGGCTGGGTTGAGCAGCGCACGCACCGCCCCAACCAACATGCACAGCGTGGTGACAGCAGAGCCAGCCCTAATGATGCTGGTGACAGCGACAACGATGCCAGTGAGCTAGAACCAAAGTTTGACTGTTTCAGAAATCATATGTCTTTTTTCCTCTGAATATGTTTATTTTTCTCCATTGATTAACATTGTCCCTTCTTCTCAGACGATGTCAGAAAATATCAGGATCCAGATGAAGTATATGATCTCATGGTAGGCATGTAGGCTAATATGAGGCTAAGTGCTAACCTTGATTACAGTGCTCAAAATGCTTGAAATTTAAGGTTTGTGATAGCAAAATTAAACAGTTTCCCAGATTTCATTTTAGCTCTCATACTTTCCCTCTTCTCATTCCATAGTCTCGCCTGGTGCGAAATGCAATGGTTTATTTTTATTGGACAAACCGTAGAGATGCCATTGACACCAACAGCTTGCGGAAAGAACAGATTACCAACCATTTCACAAAGGCCGGCAGCTTCACCACCAAGGTACATTTATATGCTATTACCATTTCTTACAGCAAAAAACAGCTGTTCAGTGTCACATCCACCATCATTACTCCTTGTTCCTCCGACAGGTCGGGTTGTGTGTGAACCTAAGCAACCTGCACTGGTTTGACTCAGCTGACCCAGACACCTTCTTCCCTCGCTGTTATAGACTCGGAGCCCAGGATGAGAAGCAGGCTTTCATTGGTCAGATCCTTTCACTTAAGCAGCTTCTCCCTTATTTCTGGCACTGCTTAGCTCTCTGTCTCTGTCCTCTCTGTAGAAGACTACAGGAGAACAGTCTGCACCAGTCTTTTGAAGTACATTGTGGAGAGGGAACAGGGTGTTTCAGAAGAGGGAATGAGCTGCAACATTTGGCCTGTTCGGGGTATGACCATTTCTCACAAGAGTATGCAGTGTACTTTCTCAAGGTATCTAAATAAAGAGCGACATGATTTTGTTTCTCCACCTTCAGATAAGAGCAGACGCAACAAACGGCAATTTAGACCCATGGTCCTTTCCCAAATGATTGACAGCGCGCTCAAAGTATGTCAGGAGTTCCTAGACATTATGGAGCACAACGACATAGACATGAGCTTGGGAACACCACAAACACTGACAAATGAGGAATGGGAGCAGTTTATTGACAGTTATTACTTTGTTGTTCAGTGAGTACCATGTATGTGTGTGACGGAGATAAAACCAAAGTGCTCTTCAGCATCTCACTAAGCTATTACTCTCTCTACTTCCTCGCTCAGTGGTGGAGCAGAGGTAGAGAACAGTGATCATTTTGTCAAATGCTGCAAAGCCATGCTGCAGAGGCTGGGGGAGGTCAGGCCACAGCTGGACATAGATGGCATACACAACATCTGGATCATCAAACCTGGAGCAAAGTCCAGAGGTAGAGGTGAGAAGTCAGACACTAAAAGACAGTTCACATAATATCTGACTAAGTCCTGGCTGACCTGTTTCGTCTGCCTTCTAGGTATCAAATGTGTCAAACGTCTGGATGAGATCCTCAGGCTGGTGAAGGTTAATCCAACCCTCATCAAGGAAAGCAAGTGGGTCGTGCAGAAGTACCTGGAACGCCCCTTGCTGGTCCATGGCACCAAGTTTGACATGCGCCAGTGGTTTCTGGTCACCGACTGGAACCCTCTAACTGTGTGGTTCTATAAAAAGTGCTATTTGCGTTTTTCTACGCAGCCTTACTCACTAGATAAACTGGACAGGTAAGACAGTCATACTGATAAAGGGATGTGAAACCAAATGAACATTGAAATAAAAAAAAGGAGAAGTGAGAGACAAAAAAAGGCTAGATAGGTTATGATTATGCTGTGACTAAGCTATATATTTTGGCGGGAGATCTAATTTTTATGTGCATGCATGACCTGAAAACGGCTGTTAGGTATCTCCATTGGGTATATTTAAATTTGTGTGTATTTGGTGTTTTTGACATCTGCCAAGCAGACTTTAAATCAGTTCCAAAACTGCAAGCTGCTTCCCCACCAATTAAGAAGAATGTTCATCCTGCCACCTGGGCTGAACGATTGATCTAATGTTCTGTTGAAAAAAACACCTACGTGTGAGGTTTAAGCTATTTTCCTGTGCAAGTGACTGTTAAAAGCGAAAGGTTATATTTGTCCTGTGAGGAGGGATGAAGTTGCTCTAACTAGGCTGCAATTCGGGGTATTGTGGTTACATGAAAATCATAAGCAAATATCCAGGTGTCCAGAGTTTCTTATTTTCATGTGGTGCAGCAATACAAATAAAGTGGCGAAAGGCAACAACTATTAGTAATTAACAGATTTGGGGCTATGTTGTTATATACACTTACATTTATTCAAGTCTGTACACAGAGTGGCTGTAATCATTTCTCATGTCTGTACTGGTTGTGAAGAGATCTCTTTCTAATTACATTCCAATAGAAGTGATGGAGGATAAAATCAGCAGTTCTTGTTCCATGAAAGAAGAAAAAAAAAATCCCCTCTTTCTGTTGCTACAGAGTTTTTGTTACTTTATTGTAAAGACTAAATCTGGGAGATTCACAGATATGTGATTTGACTAACTCAGGCTGAATAAGCTTCATATTAGTTTTCACTGAACTCTGAAATGCATATTTGAACAGAACAAGGATTATCCCCTTTTACACTGGATTTGTAATCCAAGGAATGAGTAAGGAATCCTTCCACAGCCAGTATGGGCAGGAGACACGATTACTTAGACCAACAACTCTTTAAGGGTATGCATGGACACATGAGTACCCTATTAAAATAGATTTAGGTTTCTTCTGAAAGGAATTTTCAACTTAAAAGAAGAGCAATTAAGTTTATTTGGGCTTTAATGGTATTTATCTAAGAATATAATTTAATTGGCTGTGGGGGACAGCCTAGAAGAATAAGAAGCCGTCACAGTTGTTACAAATAATAAGCAAAAATTAGACATATGCCACTTTAATCAGATATTGAAATTAAACAGTTTGATAGCTTCTAAAAGCAGTTTTCCCACTCACCTGATATTTTAGTAATCATAATATCTTCACAACATCCATATTTGATTTTGAAAATCATAATCTGATTTCTGAATATCTGCACTTGTCACCATATCATGTCTTCTAACCCTCTGTCAATTAGCTGCCACCCATATTCTCTCATTTTCTTGCCTAATCTTGATTTCTCTGTACCCTGTCGTCTCAGCTCTGTCCACCTGTGCAATAACTCCATCCAGAAGCACCTCAGGCCCTCCAAACAACGACATCGAGGCATCCCAGCAGACAACATGTGGTCAGATGACCAGTTCAGGACCTTTCTGTCCAGCCAGGGCCGGGAAGCTCAGTGGCAGGCTGTGGTAGTCCCAGGGATGAAGAAGGCTATCATACACGCATTACAGACAACACAGGACCTGATGGAGTCACGCAAAAACACATTTGAGCTCTACGGCGCTGACTTCATGTTAGGTAGAATAAGCTCACTGTCAATGGCACGCTACATTTTACAGTATGTTATACTGCATGCTTCAACACACAGTATTTCATATTTTAAAATAGTTTTTCAGGAGCTGCAAAATGATATGTGCTAATAGAATAAACACAAAATTCAATTCTAATACAAATTACATTTCAATATTTTCTATGTAACTTTACTCTGAAAAAAGAAAAACCATCATCAGTTAGATATTTTGGTTTGTTTTACTCAGGACGTGACCTGCGTCCATGGCTGATCGAAATCAATGCTAGTCCCACAATGGCTCCCTCCACCCGTATCACAGCCCGACTCTGTAGTGCTGTTCAGGAGGACACGTTACGAGTCATCCTGGACCGGAGAGTTGACCGCACCGCAAACACGGGAGACTTTCAGCTCATATATAGGCAGGTAAGGAAGAGTGTTCCCTCCTCTTCAGGTTATAGTGTACATTTAAGTGGATCAAATCGTGAGGGTGGCATACAGTACTTTCGATGTCACCTCTGGTCTCTAGGCAGCAGTAGATGTGCCACAGTATGTCGGACTCAACCTACTTGTTGAGGGCTTCAAGATCCAGAGCTCTTGCCCTCTTCCTCCACTGAGGCCCTCCAACCTTTCAGCATCAAAACGTCATGGTCCTGTCAAGGAGAAGAAGCCTGTAGAAGAAAAAGTAAAGCCTCTGTCTAAGATGCCGCTGAGCAGTACAGAGACTCAGCTCAGAAACACCAGCAGTAGGGTTTTACCACCTCCTCCTCTTCCTCCTGAGCCACCTGTGCCCATCCCTACTGAAACCGTCACACTTCACCTGCCAATGACTGTTGACAAGTCCATCCACCTGCCCATGAGTGACCAGTCTCACTCTGTATTTTTGTGTACGAGGAGACCAGAAGTATCAAACGTTTGCTCAGACAAAGTCCAACCCTGTACCACAGAGAAGCACCAAGGTCCGTCTTTGCCTTTGGAAATGACCCTTTCACAGTCCCAGCAAGCAGCCACCAGCACCTTGAGTGCCTAAAAAAGCTTTCATGAGAAGGTAATTAATGCACGTGCTCCTTTGTTTCACAGGGTTTTTCGCCTACCTCATAATAAATTAACACTTTAATAAGATTGTCATGTGTTGTTTTTCTTTCACTGCTTTTGTTTACAATTTTTTTGACTGAATAATTCACTTTAATGCAACAGTGTCCTTGTTATTTTGGATAATCCACAGAACAGGTTATCAATAACAGTGCTGCAGTGCGTACGGTATGTGTGGAGCAAAGTGAAACATTTCAAATCTAGTTAAAGGCTAAAGTGAAGAGAGAAGGTTTTTGCTTTCTTTCAAAAATACTTAGCGAGTTGACTTCTCTGATATCTATAGGTGGTGTGTTCCATCGGTTTGGGCTGTAATTGACAAGGCTGCATCACCAATTTTCCTACGACTGTTACTGGGAACCTTTAATAAACGAGTAGTAGATGAGATAGATTGCAGTGCTCTTGGAGGTATATAGTTAATCAATGAGTTAGCAATATATATAAGGAGGAGGACCTCAAATCAACTTCTAAATGTAACAGGAAGCCAGTGCAGGGCAGCTAAAACTGGACTAATGTGTTTTCTCCTCTTGGTTCTGAATAATAGTTGAGCTGCAGAGTTTTGAATGAGCAGAAGTCTCTCAGTGTTTTTAGGGGGGTTTTCTTTCAGGAGGTCAGTAAAAAGTGCATTACAGTAATCAAGGCATGAATCAGTCTTTCAGCAGCTTTTGATTTATGAATGCTGGACTTGAAAAAATTATGTTTTCATCACCTTGTTGATGTAGGATTTGAATCTTAGATCTCAGTCTAAAATAACACAAAAATTTGTAACCTAGGATTTAATCCAGGGAGTTAATTTCCCCAGATTATTGAACAGCATTTCTCTTTTTGTTTTAGGGGCGACTGGTAGGATTTCAGTTTTGTCCTCATTTAATTTTGAGAAATTATTGCTCATCCATGTATTTTATTGCTATAAGACAAGTAGTAATGGAGTTTATAACTGCAGCATCATTTGGTCAACAATTTATATAGGGACGATTTCTCTCATATGAAGTAGTTCCATTGTTTGTTCATGGCAAAGTGTGGATTTCCCAGATTAAGAGGGAAACTGTTTCAGAAATGTTGCTGTTGAATTTCTTAAATGCCACTTTCAGTGCTGTGAGTATCACAGACAAAACTCCATTCACCTCCAATGTACTTTGATGGAGTCCAAAACTAACTGTGTGGCATGGAGCAAGTGAGACAGTAGGTTTGACTGGGGGTGGACAAACCCTTTATTACAGTAATTCTCTAAGGCACCCATGATGCTGAATTTATCATGGGTGCCTTGGAGAATTGTTGTAAAAAACTTTTTTTAAAAAGTAAAAAAAAAAACTGATGTCTTTTCTCAAGGAGCGGACATTGTTTACACTGTAGTGTAAATCACCATGGTAGTAATGTCTGAGATAAACTGAGATACAGAGAAGAGCCAGTCAAATGCAGCAAGAAATTAGATACGTGTAAACACCAAATAACTGAAGTTTTAGTGATAATATCAGAGTGGAAGTAATAATGACATGGCGTTGTGGTTCAAGCACTAGAGACATGAGGAAAACCCAACATGTTTATATGTGAGTCAGTCCAGCAGTCATTTGATTTGGGGTATAATGCACAGGTAGAAATGATGAGAGCAAAGTTTGTGGGTCATGAATGCAAAGGTGAGGTGGTGTCAATGTCAACTGCAAGCCTTAGGTTAGGTGCTACCCTGTGCCAAATATTTCTACTCTTGTTTTGCATATGAATGGATCAACAAGAGTGAGTTTAAAGACATATAGTCTGATTTACAGTGGACCCCAATGGGCCTCCCATTAGCTGATGACTTTGTTCAACTTAATTTCATCAGCAAGATACACTTCAAGAATATGCATTGAGAGCATGACTGGGTTCAAATGAAGTATCCCATCACGTAAAGGAAATAGGTTTTTTTTTCTATCATATAGCAAGAAGAACAGAAAAGTGCATGTTGAAGAAAACATTGCCAAGCACCATATAACCCAACAAACAGGAGGGAAAAACACAAGAACCCATTATATTACATGAGAATATATAATATTGAACTGCATATATTGTTTATCTGAATAATTACTCCAATGGGAGCAAACTCCAAAACAAAAAGCACAAACCTCTCCCTCAACAACGCGTAATGAACAGCTGGTGGCGATAATACACAAGTGAAGAGGTGATGAACATTTTCACCAGACGGCGAAGAAGAGACTCTCCCTGTTTTCTGTAACCACTGAGAAATGGCGGCGTCCGTGTGCCGAGTTGGGAGCACCGTGGGTCGAGCCCTTGCCAAATCCCGCAGTGTGAGTATAGATTTAAAAGGCTACGAAGAAAAGTTTTGTTTAGTATGGAATTGAAAGCGGCTCAACGCTCGCTAACTGCTAGCTGAGTTGTCCGCAGTACAAAACGGAAAGGGGCTAGCTAACCGGTTAGCACTAGCTAGCTAGCAGTAAATGCAAGGTCACCTGACAAATGAGGCAGAACCTGTTGTTACAATCACTTTATGTGAACCGTCCACTTTATGTGTGTTATTGAGATCAGCCTGTCATCGTTTCAGTCGTATTTGTTAATTCACAAGGTCAGCAGCTGTAACTTTTGCGACTTGTCCTCACTTGCCCCCCACAGCCAAGCTTCCTGGCTAACGGCTTTAGCACGGTGACTTTGGAATGACAGATGCTGACAATGACAGTCTGTACTCTTATAGATTGTCAAAATGTTTGATTGGTGAAGAAGTACTTTATAGCAAGCGGGAAAGTAACGTGAAAGCTGGACAGTGACATTAATACTAGATGATGTTTGACACTGGGCTGAGCAACGTCTGCTTTTTACATTTTCTTGGACAGTGTTTTGGGGTTTTGTAATAATCACAACGTGTTCTTGAAATTTGAAATAAACATTCAATATCACCTTAGATTTTTCTCATAAATTATTCGGAACCTTGAAAATATCACCTGTTAATGAAAATAGCTCCATAATGTCGTCCCTTTACCTTATAGTGCAAGTTGATGGACCTAAAATAGAAATTTTTACATGCCGTATAGAAACAGGTAGAATATATACTGATATTGTCTTCAGGTATGGTCTTTCATTAGTTATTTCATTTGGTAGATATGCAGGTGGTGGTGGTGGTGTCAATGTCAGCTGCCAGCCTTAAGGTTAAGTGCTGTCCTGTGCCAAATATTTCTACTATTACTTTTCATGTGAACATATCAACATGAGTGGGTTTAAAGTAATGTAGTCTGACTCACAGTGGACCCCAAACATGAGCTTCCTATTACCCGATTACTGCTTTCAATTTGTTTCATCAGCAAGATACAGTTTATCTTAAAAACTTTGAAACTTGCACAAGGCAGGTTATAACTCAGGTGAAAGTTTTTTTTCACTAACATTTCTAAAGCCTTCGTATTTTGTAGTACAAGACAACATGTGAGTGGTTCTCCCAGGAGTTAAATGTGTACAGAAAGTTCTGCTATTTTAACAGGATTTTTAAATGACTCTTGTTTCCTCTATGTGTCTCTATGATTGTAGCCCATCCTGCTGTCTTTGAGGCGTGGGCAGGCCTCGGTCAGCTATGCTCAGAGCCTGGTGGGAGCCCCTGAGACCCGCCTCACTGCCCTGGACAATGGTTTGAGGGTTGCATCTGAGGAGACTGGACATGCCACATGCACCGTAAGAACGCAGCAACAGGGGGTCTATTTACAATCATTTAAGGGGTTGTTATCTCATTTTAATTAAATGGTACATGATCAGTGAGAGTTTGTAGATGAACAAGTCCCCCATTCTCCACGTATCTCCTCTCTGTCACAGGTTGGACTGTGGATCAGCTCTGGCAGTCGCTATGAGAATGAGAAGAACAACGGAGCAGGCTTCTTCCTGGAGCACATGGCTTTCAAGGTAAACATTAGTAGACTTCATGACCTTGTCCTACATGAACTATATGTTAATCAATCATTGCCATTACACAGTTCCTTTTATTCACCTCTCTGGTCTCCCCCCAGGGGACAAAAAAGCACCCTCAGACAGCCCTAGAGCAGCAGGTGGAGTCAATGGGTGCTCACCTGAGCGCCTACACCTCTCGGGAGCACACTGCATACTACATGAAGACCCTGGCCAAAGATCTCCCCAAAGGTGACTTGACCTGTGTACATGCAGCAAAATTAAATAATTCTCTAGTTTTGACAATAACCTGATCTCAAGGCTTCCTTGTAAAATAAAACATATTCTTGTTTGGAAGATGAAGGCATTAAGAATGATCATTTTTCCTCTCTGTTTACCAGCCGTGGAGTTGCTGTCAGAGGTGGTGCAGAGCTGCTCGCTGAATGAGGCAGAGCTTGAGCAGCAGAGGGGCGTGGTGCTGCGCGAGCTAGAGGAAGTTGAGGGCAACCTGCAGGAAGTTTGCCTGGACCTGCTGCATGCCACGGCCTTCCAGGGCACTCCTCTGGGACACAGTGTGCTGGGACCTTCTGGCAATGCCAGGTAGGAGGAACTGCATGGTCTAACACACACATTCATACAAACATACATACACACTGTACAATTTACACATTAGTCACCATCTCAGAATAATTCAGAATTATTTTCATCAAAAGCACATTTCTGTTAAAACAGTTCAGTGTTAAAATGAATGGGCTCAGAAGTTGCACATCCACTACCAAAACACATAATATTCATGTAATATTTTATTCTACACCACTGTGTAAATTAGTGGCGATGCTCATGTTGTTCAATTCTTCCAGGACTCTGACCCGCCAGGACCTGGTGGATTATATCAACAGCCACTACAAGGCTCCTCGCATGGTGCTGGCTGCTGCAGGAGGTAGGTCCTCTTCCTCCTAACACACACTGTAGCCTGGGAGTTTCTATTTTCACTGGAATGACTTGGTGTTCATCCGTTGTGCTTCCTTTTTTTAAGGTGTGAACCATGATGAGCTGGTCACTCTGGCCAAGTCTCACTTCAGTGGAGTGTCTTTTGAGTATGAGGGAGATGCCGTCCCTTTGTTGTCACCGTGCCGATTTACAGGCAGCGAGGTGAGATGTGTTGATATTGTTACTCAGGAGTATATTTTTTCATGACTGTTTCGTCACGTTTATTACCTTTATTATACTACTGGGATTTTCACCATTATATTTCCTTAACTATTATTTTAATACATTACATCAGGAACACCAGGTTATTAAAATAACAAGCTTATAACAGTTGGCTTATTGGTCTTAGCTTCATCATACACTCAGACTGTGAGGCTTCTCAGACCTCCTCATGGATCTGTGGCACAATGCCCTGACAATCACTTCACCTCTACCCTGATCTTTGTTAGAAACTGTGCGAGGGGCAGAGAGTTAGTACATTTAACGTAAGTCCCGGGAAGAGTATGCAAAATTATTACTTGACATTACATTAATCACAGCACTTTGAGGACATAACATGAACGAAAATACGGGACAAATTGCATCCCGTATATATTCAATACAGGAAGCAGCATTTTATTTTCAAACACATGAAGATCATTTTGTTGATCTGTTCCTTTCCTGCCTCTCCTCAGATCAGTATGCGTGATGATGCTTTGCCTCTGGCACACGTTGCCATTGCTGTGGAGGGTGCCAGTGCTGCCAGCCCAGACATCGTGCCTCTCATGGTGGCCAACTCCATCATCGGCAGCTATGACCTCACCTTCGGTGGCGGAAAGGTTGGTGTGATATGTACTAATACAGGCGTGTTAGTTTATGCAGGTTAGGAAAGACAACCCTGATGAACCATAACACCTGCTGAAGTAAATTCATCCCATTGCAGGGTTTTTCCTGGCCGAAAATTACGCGGGGCCGGTACTAACCGTATGACCGGTCGGGGGGGCAATATTTATATTTTCATCATCATTATCTCTTCAGCCACTGCAAGTCAAAGCCACTCACTCTATGCTTTGAGAACATCTAGAAAGATTAATAAAAACTGATGTTAAAATCTTATAAACGTCGGCTTTAATACAATCGTTAATATACTCCTAAAGACTCGCCTTGACTCCTCTCTAGCGCTCTGATCCTCTCCTCCACCAGCACCTTCCACTTGTGGCTGAGAACTAGGCCTACTCTCAGTCATGACACATAAACCGTATCTTGTCAGTAACATGAATTAACGTTTTTTTCCACATTAGAACTAATGATGTCTGCACTCTGCACTGTTTCACTTGTCCTTGTGATTCTCCTCCTAGCAAACTCTCTTTTTAAAATAATGTGATTTGAGACATCTCTGCTAAAAAAACATACACAATGGGATGTAATGTTCATTTGGGAAAACTTTTCAAGATGCTTGGTGTGCTTGGGTGTAAAAGAGATAATATTCACTTGTTTGAATAGCAGCAAAATCAGGTCGCCGCCTCCTTCCGCAGGCAGAAAATCCATTCATATTCTTCTTTGGCAATTTCGGATGGCTTTGCCTGATGCACGGATTACGATACAGTGCCACTACATTTCCATTCCCATTCCATTACTGTTACAAACCTCAAATACACTGAGTACAGAGAAAACAAGTACTAGAATTTTGTCGGGAGGCGGAGACGGCACGAAATTTGACGGAGGCAGCCACCTCCCAATTCTCTATGCAGGAAAAACCTTGAATTGGTTCAGCACTGTCCCCTTTAAGCTTTGCCCACTTGAGGTTGATGATATCTTAAGTGGCCATTATGGAGGGGTAGATCATAGTCCTCTCTCAAAACCTGGGTCAGGGGTCTCACCCCTGCCTCTGGACCTGTCGGGAGGAACAACACCTAAAATACAAAGCAGGAAAAATTGGTTTACTCATGGAGCACCCATCTGTGGGTGGAATAGCAGCTCATCACGTTGTAAAGTTTGTTTAATTTACTCGGGTCTTAAATGCACTTTTGTATTCCATTTTTCTTGATGAAGTATGATAAAACACTATAATTGGAACATACTTGCTTTGCCGCCATCCTTGTCACAGTTTTATGAGACATTGTGCGGAATGTAATCTATTTTAGGTTTAAATCCAGAGATAAGGATTTTTCCGGGACAGTTTTGACATATTTTTAATTGTTAACACTGTCACTGTACCATCAGTCCCAACTAGCTGATGCTCAAATTATTCAACTTAACAACACAAATATTTTCGAGCTACTACCTGACCATGGTGTTATAAAATCCCACTCTGATTATGAAGCACATCTTTAAGAACAGTAGAACATCAGCATCTATTCTTTCCTCTCACATGCAGCATCTGAGTAGCCGTCTGGCTCGCCTGGCAGTGGAGGAGAACCTGTGTCACAGCTTCCAGGCCTTCCACTCCTCCTACAGCGACACCGGCCTGCTGGGCATCTACTTTGTGACTGATAAAAACCACATCGAGGACATGATGCATTGGTCCCAGAATGCTTGGTCAGTAATGACTAAATAATGCATGTGATGACGACACACACTCTCACACAGACACAGAACACCAACTGTATTATATCACTCTAGCAATTGCATTTAGCAATTGAGCAATTACACAACTTTGTGGAGGGCTCTCAATATGAAGTGAGGGATACAGGAAGTGGAGACACGTCCATGCATCCATGCACACACCCAATCTGGTGAGATGTCCGCACCTGACGAGAGGGAGAGAAGAGAAACAAGATTGGAAAGACATACGGGTTCTGAAGCTAATAATCATTAGCAAAACATTCAACTGCAGCCTCTCTTCTCAGCCAGTGCTGAGCATTGTTTCAGGTCGTTAAAATCACAAACGGCGCCGGAGGTACGTCGTATCATCTGTCACTAATTAATGTTGATACTCTCAGTAACTTGATGTCAGGCCTAAATTAAACTTAGCTGTTGTCGGTCTGTGCGCTCTCTACATGTCGTTAGCACTTCTCAGAGACAGTTTGTGAGGGAAGAAGCTCCGCTCTGTAACACCACTGTACAACCACAAATCTTTCTTTAGTTCATACGGAGTGAGACATCGTCTTCCCCATCATATCACTTTGTCATATCAGTAGTTTACCTTAGTAGTGACCTTCAGTTTTAGTTCAGTATCAACATGGTGATTACTGTCATAATTATTAAATAAATGGAGAAAGAAATAATTTATAATAATTTGGCTTTTGCTAATTTTGCGTTTGCCCTCGCTGCCCAGAGGAAACACTGTTTAGTTTATAGGACAATGCCCATATTTAGTTTTATCTTCTCCCCGCCTTGCAGGATGAACCTGTGCACCACAGTGACAGAGAGTGATGTAGCCAGAGGCAAGAACGCTCTGAAGGCCAGCCTGGTTGGACAGCTCAATGGTACATAAAGTGTCTGTCTTGCATTTACACACACAAGCTTATTGGAATCACAAATTAACATACCTGTTTGTTGGTTAGGAACAACACCAATTTGTGATGACATCGGCAGACACATCCTGAACTACGGCCGGCGTATTCCTCTGGCCGAGTGGGACGCTCGGATCGATGTGAGTCGACACTTCTGACCTGGACTGGTGTACAGTTGAAGGAAGAAAATGATTTTGTGATACAGTGCCTTTTAAAATCTGGCTAAAATTGTGAGGTGTTTCAGTCTGTCTCCAGGATAAGAGTTCTGACTTCCTCCCCATCTCTTCTCTCAGGCCGTGAACCCCGGGATGGTTCGTGACGTCTGCTCCAAATATATTTACGATAAGTGTCCTGCTGTGGCAGCTGTCGGTGAGTTCTGCTGTGGTTTTAATCCTTTCACAGCGAAGCTAGAGGTCATACTGTAATGATTTTCTCTAAACTGTCTCTCCCGTCTCTCTTCCAGGCCCCGTTGAGCAGCTACCCGACTACAACAGAATTCGCAGTGCCATGTACTGGCTCAGGTTTTAAAATCCGTTGTGTTGCTCCAATTGTCCCATGTTTGCTATTCATCTTCCTCCTCAACTTTACCTTGCTCTCCTCCTGTCACCGCTGCGAGAGTGAACACTTGAGAATTGTCCACATGTTGGCAGGCAGCCATCCATCCTCTTTCCCCTCCCTGCCTCCCTCTCTTATCCCGCCCACTGATCACACTTAGTTAGCCATGAGGGGGGTAGTCAGCCTGCACATGGTACATGTGATTTACCTCTTGATTTTACAGCACAGGTCCTCATCCCCTGGTACCAACTTGCAGAGGGGAGGGGAAAGAGGGCAGACTTCAATACAAAATATCTACAGGACACATCACAGTTGGTACTGAATACAGTCAGTTTGTAGCAAGAGTATATTTATAATTTCTGTAACATTTGTTTCTGTCCTCTATTGTACATAACAGAAGCTCTCATTCCGATGAAAATAAAATGCTGTAAACCATTGATCTGAACTCTGTTTTCTGTACAGGAGAATGCAGCGTAGTCATCAAGTACACAACACATCTCATGTTGAATTTAAACACATTTTTTTTAGCATTTAAGTGTCATTGTCAGCATTGTCTTGCTATTACATGATCATTTCCTTTTTTCAGTAGAATTAAACCATATTGAGAATTTAAATCTTCAACATGGTTAGGTTGACATCACTGCTCAGATGAGATGGTGAGATGCTCCCTGATAGGCCTACATTAAGTTTATTGTATACAGAACATACGTCATTAGGCTACATGAGAGATAAACCAGGACCTGCTGTGATATATATGTTGCATCTTGAGTCACAGAGATGACATCATCTCACATTCATATGTTATCCTGCGCCATGATGTTACTGTGACAATAATGCTACTGGTACGACTCAGGACATCTATTTGCTGCTGAATGACATTTGTGTGACCCATGTTTGTTTATCTGAGGGTAACTCAGACAGCTCATAATCCTGAGGGCCCCCGAGGGCCCAACTATCACAATCAGGCTGTACTTGTAATATTCAAATCATTAGTCAGATGAGGATAAATCCGTTGATGGGCTGGACTGGAGGTGACTCAGGAAACGAGGTAGGCTTTGTCTCGGTGAGTTTCCCTCCTGAGCTTGACAGCCTCTTCCTCCTTAGTTGCTCTCCAGAGGGCTTTCTCTATCATTGCTCCTCTGTGTAACCCCCAACACTCCCGTCTTCTGCTCCTCTGTGTTCTGTAAATACACAGATTGTGTACTCATACAATATGTTCCATTAGGTGGCAACAATGCACAGTGTCTGAAATGTCATACCTTTACAAGCATTTCAAGTTGCAGTACAAGGAGAGGTATACACATGGCTGAGACGGCTGTCATACAAGCCTTAAAACTGAAACCAATTTTCAGTTTCATTCTGCTTAATTATTAAGAAACATGTCATATTTTTTAAAAATGCAGTTGTCTCTAACTGATGACACCACATTTTAGTGGCCAACTAAATGCACCCTGTACAATTTGATCACGGTCACAGTACTGTGGTATAATTTGGGCCTGCTCCTCCATATAGAACAGATTTTTTGTGAGTTTCTGACGTAAACTGCTTGTTTTTGATCCTGAGGTTTTGTCTGTAAGCCGACAAGTTAATGGGATTTTTTTTTTTTTTAAAACAAGCTCTGTTAGTAAAACTACACAAAAAGCAAACTGCATGCACAGGAACAATGTTTGAGAGAGTGTGACGATCGTCTGGGCTGAAGATGAGAATCACTTTTTCTTTCACTTAGCTTGTTATTTGTTCAGTGACAGTTTCTTCTGTGTTTGAGATGAGATAGGCCAACAAATGCCTGGTGGTTACAGAAATGGGTGAGATTCAGGTGCAATCCCTGTGTTTTTGTGCCTGGTTAATGACAGATCTTTGTAACTGCCACTCACTTTCCTAACTGCACAATAAGTTGATTGTTATATTTGGCATTGTAATTCTGAAGTGTAGGGGGCTTAAGCACTTAAATCTGGTTCTACTTCTTTCCCATTCAGAAGAAAATCAATAAGACAGCATTAGAAATCACAAACACAATAGAACCCAAAAAGATAATCACAACAAGCTGTAATACCATGAAATCACTCATCTTCAGTGACAATGTTGTTTGTATTACCACTGTGTGTCTGTTTTTAACATGTCATGTTTCCCCTATGCTCACCCAGTCTGTATGAATGACTGACAACACATGAACTCAAAACACCATGACAGGAAAGTGAACATGTTAATCTGATGTATGTTGTTTTTGCAGCTTGCTGAAACTTAACTTATGAAAAGAGGAGGTGGGTTTTGGTTGTTCTTTGACAGCTGACTAAAGCAACTGTCCAATTAATTATAGGCAAACTATTGTGATCACCATCGTGTTATTTTTAGAAAGAGAAAGACGGCAGTGAGTGTGGAGGAAATGAGATGAAATGAGGGGAGGGCGACGGGCTCTAGAAATGTAAAAGATAAACAGAGAGTGGAGAGGGCAGTGTCACAACATAGACTGATGGGGGTGAAGACAAAGTCGTGGACGAGCAGGCAGAAGTCCAGTTGAACATCCGATTGCTGCCACACAGGTTGCTCCTCCAGTAGCTCAAGAAGAAGAAGAAGAAGAAGCTGGGAGACAGAAGATACAGTATCACAGGATATCTGACGGTCAAAGACAAGAGAGCATCACCAGAGTCCTGCATTAGACCACAGGAGGGAGAAGTGCCTTTTTGCCAAGTTAATAACATTTCACAGTGGTGACACTGAGTAAGTATGGATTAAGATTACGGCACTTGATAGTGCCAAGCACATAAATCAGAAAATATTGCATGATATCTTCAAAAGATGGACAAAAATTGACGATTTATAGGACAAATGGCTAAAAAAAATTGTTAATTTATCATTTTCTGCAAGGCATTTAAAACTTGAAAAAAATGTTGACTGATTTTGTGTTTAAACATGCTTTTATTTCTACAATATACCAGCGACTGCACACTGGATACTTCATTTATCTATTATTAATGCACTGGTTATTTCTCCTGAAATGTTAGTTGATGTCTTGGTTTGGATATTGCAGGCGTTGGATGTTATTGTTCCACTCTTATATTATTCTACTGTTGTGTTGCATCCCACTGTGCACAAATCCCATCTTAAAACCTTCACTTGATTTTCACCACTGCCCTCATTTATGATATGAAATCAGTATGAATGACCATGTTTTGTTGGTTTCTTCAGTCACATTATTATAAAAAGGAAATTCTGGATGCTTGCCATCACTGAATAAACTTTTACAGATGTGTGTGTAATTTTGAGCCACTGGTTGATGTGTTGTTCTTCTCTCCCTGCAGACAGCTCTGACCATGAGACATGTGCGTGTGTGTTTCTGCCTGGCTCTGCTGTTGCCTTGGTGTGTCCAGAGTCAGAGGAGCACCCCTGCTCTTGCCAAACTCGATGAAGACACACAGAGGGACATGCTGGCTGTTGACATCCTAAACCGCAGTGGGGTGTTGAACTCATTGCTCCGGCCAGAGCATCACACGGTGCTCAGGCGAGCACGAGCCCCACGCCCAGCCTCCCAGGTGCCAAAGAGAGCCCAGCAGGGGTCCCGCTTCGCCCTGTCTCTCGATGTTCCCACCAGCATCCTCAGTGTCCTCATAGACCTGGCCAAGAACCAGGACATGAGGACCAAGGCTGCAGCGAACGCAGAACTAATGGCAAGAATAGGCAAGAGGAAATGAAAAGCCCCTGGGAGCAGTCAGGGGGCTTGATGGAGAAAATATCACCTCGTAGTGGAGTTAACACATTGTGGCACCGGCACCTGGTTAGAAACAATGTTAGTTCAGGTGCAAACAGTCATTGCGGTCTGTATCTTTCCTTTAGAGCTTAGGTCTGCTTTACTTTTATATTTGCATTACATAATTTATTATATTACCTCATTATACACAAACACTCCAAGGACGGACTCTTCAAATACTAATAACTAGAAGGAAGGATGTAAAACATAATCGAACAAAAGGACACTGCAAACAATGTCAGCTATGTAAGATGAAGCTGGTCTTTTGTCTCAAAGATTATTCAACCGTGGGTCAGAAAGTGTGATCAGGCTCTGAGATCTGTTTCTTGTGTTTGCATGTGAAATCTTGAATTCAAAGAAAAGGTTGTTCAATTAAATCCATTATGATAATAATATTTTTTTCTGAAGTCTAATTAATTTCACCCTGCACTGATATCACGCACGCTTAGTATAATTACAAGCATCAGCAAGCCATAAAGCACAAATGAATGCGTCTGAGCCAAATGAGCCTGCGTCACACGCAGCGGGGTCTGGAGTGTGATAACAGGACAAAGACATGGGCAGGATATTGACCTCTGAAAGAAGAGCCGACCCTTTCTATAGACCTTTGTTCACTATTACTTGATAAATTTGGCAAACAAGTCGCAGCTATTTTAAGTCTGATGCATTATCTGCTCTGCATTAGACTAATATCTGTGGCATGATTCATCTGAGCTCCTGCAGTGAGCATGAAATGTGAAGCAACAGAGTGAAATAAACTGCTCATCTGATTTACATGAGTTTGTTCTGTTTTACACTGGTCGTGACCTTAACTTATTTCATGTATCACTTAAAGCTACTGTAGCTTTAACAACAGAGTCAATACTGTGCAAACAGAACAGAAAATGAATAAAATGAGAAACACTTAAGCTCACAAACACAGAAGTTACCACTGTTATTGTGATTAGAATACAATACATATAAATCAGTAAGACCACCAATCCACTGCTGAGCGCCACAGAAATGATCTAACCCCAGAAAATATACAAATGAC
Organism: Seriola aureovittata; assembly: GCF_021018895.1. Classification (NCBI taxonomy): domain Eukaryota; kingdom Metazoa; phylum Chordata; class Actinopteri; order Carangiformes; family Carangidae; genus Seriola; species Seriola aureovittata. Next base: position 8,168,493 of record NC_079365.1, on the reverse strand, counting down.
TCAGCAATTACTCAGCTATTAGCATTTGCCTGTTGCCCTAGCTGGCATCAAGGAGCACGATGTTTACACTGCCATAAGAATAATGTAACCATATTCTATTTGAGGGACACTAAAAGGTTTTCTCAGGCTTCTGTTATCGTACAAGCAATTTATGTAATGCGTGTATTCCTCTGAGTCGCCACAGTCTTTATTTAGCCTTTTCAGTTTGGGTTGAAAGTCGTTTCACATATCGGCCTGGACAAGTGTATTTCTGCTACAGTAGTTGCTAAAGATACAGAAAATAAATGTGGACCAAAGATGTGTCCAGTGGCAGTGGCAGAAAGTAACTACGCACAAGTACTGTACAGTTTTGAGGTACTCTTACTTCACTTGAGTATTTCCATTTTAATCTGCTTTACATTTCAGAGGAAATTATTGTTCTTTTTACTCAATATTTATTTGCCAAGTAAAATTAGTATTCTTAAACATAAAACCAGCTAATAAAATTTAAATGATCTCCACCTCGACCAGATTTATTATCAAAATACTGCTATCCCATTAATGCATCAGCAGTGGTAGAATAACGACTCAGATCCTTTACTTATGTCAAAGTAGCAGTACAGTTATTTAAAAAATACTTGATTACAAGTAAGAGTCCTGCATTGAAAAAGTATTAGCAGCCAAATGATTCAACTCAGTTTCAAAAATATAGTACTTGTTCTGTGAAAAAATGCCGCCCTGTGAATGTATGTAACTATATTAAATTGGTAATAGTGTATAACCAGCATTTTTGTGCTGTAGCTGGTCGAACAGTTAGCTTTATTAGTCATCAATTGTACCTAGGTCTCCAACCTTGGGGTCAGACCCCTCCAAAAAAGATGAATCTGAGTGGTCCTGAGATGATCTATGGCGTAGAAACACAATTCTGACACATCTGCAAATTTTCCTCCAGTCTGTACTTGCTTTTGGCCCTCCAACAGTAATTCAGATCAAACCATCTGAAACATTTAAAGCGAAGATCTCTTTCTTGAACTATTAACTCATAAACATCTGAAACATGATAAGAGGCCCTAAGTCTGTTTTTAAGAGGCCATTAATCTTTAATTGTGAATTGTGTCTTATAATTATGTGTATGTATTAAGTAGTCTGGAGTCTGAAATGTTGCATTAAAGTAAGGTGTACTATACCTGGACTTCAAAGTAAAACTAAGGTACTTGCTTGTACTTTCTAAGCACCTTTTACTGGAGTATTTTTACATTGTGTCATTGCTAAAGAATACTTCCACTTCTCTTCCACCACTGTCTAACGCATTGAAATGACAGCAAAGAGTGACAGTGGGCGTCTCAGGAGATATAGACTCCAGTTTAGGAATAAGGTCAGATGACAGTGAGAGTGAACACAGCATCTAACGCCAAACCCGGTGTTTCCTACCTGCTGGAGTCTCAATTGAAGCAGTTCGTCGCTTGTCCGCATGATGTCCTCATTGCCTCTTCTACACACAGCCTGCAATCTACATGTCTTTAACTTCTATGGCTGTTGTTGTATTAGCAAACAGTTTGGCCAAAGACGGATGTAGTAAAATTATTCATCATGTCGACCTCAGCACTGGATTGACTGTTGCAAACGATCTAAAGCCGTTTTACACTCACATGTAGTACAGTGTGTCACAAGCGGGTCACAAGGTATACTCCCAAATCACACTGCCGTTGACCACTCACCGGAAATGACGATCGCAACAGGTGACCTCGACTGCTGCCCACCTGCCCTGCTGCCCACCGCTTCGCTAACTTCACTTCAAAATAAACGTTTTACCCTCCCGTGCGTGCCCCTATTGTGTGACGCAACACGGAAATTAACTCCTTCAACTGAAATCTGCGATTCCACAAGTTTGAAAATACGTTGGTGGTCCCGACCCTTCTGCTACGTAGCCAAGATGGCGACCGTTGGGGATCAATTTTTTTGGGCTGTTTTGTGTGCACCTTCCGGGTACTTAGCCTACCTTTTGCTAAATTTATCAATGTGAACGCACTTATGCACTCAAAATAGCAAGTGTGAGTAAGTAAGTGAGTAAGCCAATTGAAACAAAGCCAGGGAGAGAAAGAGTTAGCCAAAATGGCGCAAATCGTGGTGCTTAATTAGTATAATCCAGGTGTTGTTAATTAGGGCAGAGGCAGTGGCAGACTCGTGGACACTTAACAGCAGGAACATAAAGGGGAAAGGTAAGTTTTACTGTTCTACTGTTTCCCTGCTCCACCTTAACTTTGATCATATCAAGCACATCGCTCAGACACCACTGCAAATTTTGTTAAATTCAACATTTAGCTATGGTGGTATGATCTTTATTTATGGTTCAAGATAAAAATAAAAAAAATTAAACAAAACTCGATCTATCACAGAGTGTTAAAAAACAATATTAGGTTAGGGACTCAAACAACATAAAAAAACATATACATACATATGAAAAGTCTCACTTAAAATTGCATTAAAACACAACAGGTCCATAAATAAGAGCAGCTGTACAAGGCTGCATTAAAAGTACTCACAGTCCATTTGGACTTGTTTAAGGTGGATATTGTACCAGAAAGTAATTTCTCTTTTTGGCCAGTGGTGCTTTGAAGCATCTGCCTGATGGGAGTAAGTGAAAGGAGTGGTGAAGGTGGGGTGAAGGGTCCTTCGTGATGGAGTCTGCCTTTGATTAAGGAGACTGTTTTCCTCTGTTTTCTGTATAAGGCCTACCCCTTAGTGGTTAGAAATCCCCCCCCCCCCCCTTCAGTCTACCTCTGTTCTTACCTCAAATCCAAGTTATCTGTTGGTATACTAATTTCTGGTTACGATCTTTATGGATTTTATTATCTTGACATCTATCTGAATGCTTGGCGTATGTTATCTTAGAAACCAAAGAAAACAACAAGTTGATTTCCTCACCAGGTTTCCTCTTTTGAGTTGGCAGTTATGTCATGTATTAACCTGAACACCTCTGATAATCCAACATTTTAATTTTGAGTCATCTTTTATGCTTAGACTTTTTCCTTCTCTTTTTTCAGAAAGCTTTTGTATGGCAATTTAGCAGTGTGACAAAAAACAAGAGTACAGGATTATGGCCTGTCCAGTAAGCAAACAATATACTTAATGTCAGAACTGTGTGTGTGTTCTGCAGATGTGAAAAGATTAATTTTCACCCCCATTGCCTCTGTTTCCTCTCTTAATGCCGCAGTCATACAGGACTCTGCTGGGTGTGAATGATGTGCTGCTCAGCTGTGTCTAAAGCTCACAGACAGTGTGAAATATAGCTACTGGCGATGGCATGTGAATTGTGTAAGAGAATAGCAGTGGAACTAGAACAGTTTGTATTCTCTAGCTTTTTGTGTAAATCAAAACTTATTGTGCTCTTGAGCAGGGTTGTGTTTTGCCTATTTCTATTGTTTCAACAGGTTTGTGAGATCACACCTTGTCACTTCTGTTTTTTTTTTTTTCAGTGAGACAAACATTCAGTCATCTTTACTTTGACTTTACTCTGAGGCTCTCTGTTTTCCTACTTAAACAGCAGATTTAAAGTCGTACCTGGGTAAGATTACTGGCACATCATTTTCATATCAATCCCTGGGTTTGAACTGTTGTCACTGGTGTACACAGGAGATCTCAGACTACCTATAGATTTGGTTGTGTAACATGATGTGACAACACTGAGAGGGCTGGACACACCTTGCCTGCTTAATCCTACACTTGTAAGATAACATAGATAACATGGTGAACATTGAACGATGACCTAATGTGGGAAATTTCATTTAGCCTCATTTTGTCATATAGCCCTTATGGGGCTATATGTAGGTGAGTAGTTTACCCTTTTAAAATAATGGAAGTTTAAAAATGAGTACAGCAGTCAAATGCCTGTATTTTTGCATAATTACCACATTTACTCTCCATATTTAACTGTATTAATGGGATGAAATCCAACTAGATCATTGTCTGTTTCATCTGTTTTTTGTCTGTGTTTATTTCATTTTAGTTTGATGTCCACACTGTATGTGACATCTGATTTACTTGGTTGATTCACCCAAATTACAAAAAAACACATTCTCACTATTTAGCCATGTGGACAGAAATGTCTGCTGCCACCCCAATACAGCGAAGGTGAGTAGAATTTGGCTTGGAATTTTAATTTTAAGTCTTCCAATTACAATATACAGGCTAATCTTCATAATCCATAGAAAACACTGTCAGCAGTTCTTCCCTGTGTCTTCTGAAAAAAAAAATAAAAGTTTGCAGATATTGCAAAACCTGGGCCTGTTAAACCAAAACCATCTGTTTGGTCACATACCACAAGAGGGTAAGTGAGAAAATGCATTTCTGCTGTTTGGGTGAACTGACTCTTTAAGGTGCTCAGTGAATGTCACTGTGTTTCTGTACATAAACTGGAATCCAGGGCTGTCATGGGGAGGGTTAGTGGGAGTGTTCATGGAGAATTACTCAATAAAGCTTGGTGGTACGCAACTAGCTCAACAGTCATTAGTGTAAAGTTCAGTGACCAAGTGGTGCAAGAAACAGCAACAAGAGAATAGAGTGTGTTGTCACAGAGGTTTAGTTGTCCAAGCGCAGTTGGGAGAAGACGTCAGGAACTAAGGATTATATTCGCACACGGTCAGGACAACAGTTGTGTGTGTCACCTTTCTAAAAAGGATTATTTCTGTTGTAGATTTCCTTTGTCATCTTTATCAGGAATGTGTTCTGAAATGTGTGTAGTTTATAGAGGAAGAGGGATTTATTTTACAGATTAGCAAATTATGATTCATGTACATATGGAAATGTAGATACTAAATCAAATTTAGTTTTGGTCGTTTGCCTTAATTTAATAATGGAACGTAAAATGTATTAACTTTCAAGCTGCAATGTTCCCTCAAATCGACTACTTGTTCCTTCTTTTCTGTGAGGCCTGTTAGTAATATAACCCTGTGCTAGTGCTGATGTGTTGCCTTGCAGTTAGTTGCAGTCTAGTTGCTCAACTGTTCTACTTCCAATCACAGGTCCAGGTGCTCTCAGATGGATTATGCCATGAAGTCTCTCAGCCTTTTGACTCCGTCTTCCCTCTCCAAGTAAGAGCACTGCTTCATGAGCTGGATGTGATGGTCATCACTATCACCAGTTTATAGAGAGGTTTAACTTTTGAGATGTAGCTACAGATTGTTCTGTATGTTTCTTTTTCTCAGGTGTGTGACAGCCAGCGTGTCAGCCAGTGCTTCCATGACGCAGCAGCTCCTGTCGGGTCTAGCTCCTCAGCCAAAGCCCTTCAGAGTCACAAATGCTGACCGCAGTGTGAAGAAAGGCATCATGGCAGACGCGCTAGAAGACTTGATGAACAAGGTGAGGAGAGGGAAGAGCAGGGGATGTTAGGTGTAGGGTGGGGGAGGAGGAGGAGTTGTGACATAGTTGTGGGAGAAGATAATCGAGCATTGAGTCAGTTGCCATTCAGTTGAAGGAATGGTAAGATTAAAGACATAGTGATGAAGCAGGGAGACACCCTGGTGTGTTTATAGAGCACTAAAATTAACACAGACTGGCCTGTGACTCACTCACTGCTGTACCGTCTGTGATGCTCATACACATTTCAAGCTCATGCTGGGAAAAGTTCATAAGATTGATGTGTCAGTGGCTCTGTGTGATGTGAAGTTCTGCCTCTTGAGTAATGTGCATCTGGTCCCATGACGTGGCACATTATTCACCCAGCGATGCACTTGCTGTGCGTTTCTTTTCATCCCTGCTTCCTCAGGTCAGCGACTCGCTGAGCGTACCGTGTGTCAGTGCGTTGGTGCTGGATGAGGATGGCACAGGTGTGGACACAGAGGAGTTCTTCCAGACACTGGCTGATAACACCGTCCTCATGGTCCTAGAGAAAGGACAGAAGTGGACCCCACATCCAGTATGACTCTTTTCACATTAACCACTAGGTGACACTGTTGATCATTTGCTTCACTGCATTACACTGTGGGAACCGTAACATACTGATACTGTCTCCTTTTATTCAGCTTCTGTTATGCCAGTGTTTCTTTCATGTATTGACTGAACCGATAGAGAAGTGTCTGTGTCATTAATGAAGCAGCCATGAATAGGGACGCTACATGAATCTGGTCTGATTAATAATACATGAAATATTCAGTGAAATTTAATAATGAAAAATATTTCAGCATTCAAACTGAGTAGGGGAGTAATATGTGAGTTATTGTGCAAAGGCAAAACACAGGCAAACACCAGAGATTAGTTTCTTCCTTCATAATTTGTAGAGGAAAAATGAGAGGCTGGATTTGAATATTAATGAGACCCAGGGGTATCATCAAATTTGAATTGTATTCACCCAAAAGCAATTAATCTCCATAGAAATTGATGCATGTGATGATTTGCATCCCCTCCTTAATATTTACTCTGATGACCTGACATGGACCTCGTCTCATGGTCATTTGCTTTTCCCATCTTCATAATCATCTTTTTCATTTGTCGTCAGCAGGAGCTGCTTCAGTCTGTTACCCAAGTGTGTGCTGGTGGAGCTGTGTGCTGTCATTTGGCCCAGTTTGCTGGCACACCAACAAAATGTGTCTGTGTCCTTTTGACCTGACTTATGTTTCTCTTCCTGTCCCCTCGCAGAACAGCCCCTCGAGAGATCAGCTCAGTGACCACCGGCCGCTGCGCCGGACAGATGTGGCCAAGCTGACCTTTGACCTCTACAAGAACAACCCTAAAGATTTCATTGGCTGCCTGAACGTCAAAGCAACCCTGTACGGTGTTTATTCTGTGTCCTATGACCTGCGCTGTTACGCTGCCAAAAACATGTTGAAGTGAGTGCCTGCCAAATATATGAGATCTTCTGATATTTTTATGCTTTTGTGTTGAACTCTTATGTAACTGATTTGTCTCTTTTCTCAAAGCATCTCTCTGGTGACTTCACTGAAGTGCTATCTGGATTCTTAGTAACAGCTTAATCCAGTTAGAGATGAAATTTGATCCATTTTAATGATTCATAATTCATGAATTCAGCCACCCACCAACAATTCAGTTATTTTCTGGTCCATTTCCTACTGTGTGTCAGCCGCTTTAACAACATATCAACACCGCTTACAGCGTTCTGTGCACAGCCCCTGACATGTAAAGCATGAAGTCATATTGTACCGTGTATACTTGTGTGGGTGGCAGAGTTAAAATGGTCAGATCACAGAAGAACAAAGGCTTGATTTTACTAGAGATTAATTTTGGGAGTTATGTCACTGCTGCTGAGATCTGCTGGTTTTCATCTTTGCCATAGAGCTTCAGTCAGAGAGGATTAAATTTTGCAGACTTGTCATATATGAGGCTTTTGCGCTCACACTGCGATGGAGGAGGTTTGTTTCTTAGATTTCAGTTTTATGAGATGCAGCTGATGTGTGAAATTACCATCTGAGGTTGTGAATATTTCCTGTCAGCAGTTTGCTAATCAGCTTGTGTGGTCTGTCATGCTTGTCTATATTGTTTTCTATGACAATTACTCAAAAAATTACATGTCATTGTTTTTAGTGATAATACTTTCATACATATGTTTGGTCAGCCATGGCTCAAGTGGTAGAGCACATCGACTGTTGGTCTCTGGGTTTATGGTTCGATCCCTCGGTCCTCCAAACCCAGGTTGGCATCAGGAAGGTCATCTGGTGTATAACCTATGAAAGCTCAAATTGGCGGGTGGTGATCTGCTGTGGTGACCCCTCATGGGAGCAGCTGAAAGACAGCAGCAATTCTCATACATATGTATCCTAAGTTACTCAAATGCTGTGTTTGTGTGTATCTGTGTAACCATCTGCACATATGGGAATTTGCTATTTATGACAACTCTCTTATACTTTCCCTGTCTCTCTGTGCTGTGCTTCCAGGGAGGCTCTGCGATGGACCATCTTCTCCATGCAGGCCACAGGCCACATCCTGCTGGGCTCCTCCTGCTACATCGAGCAGCTGCTGGAGGAGGAGGAGCGAGCAGAGAAGAGTCTGCTGCCACAGGAAAGCAGGATCAGGCAGCTGCAGAGTATGCTGCTGGGAAAGATCTGCTACTGATGACAGACTTGAACTGATGATGGTGGAGTGGACATATTGTCCATTCTTAGATTTAGCACACACATGAAACTACTTGATCATGTCACTGTTTCCTGTGCAGTTTGGAGACACCAGATACTGCAGCAGTCTGTTCTCACAGTCACTTTGTTGCTCTGTTACATTATTTTGCTGCATATGTATGTAGAAGCCAACACTACAAGTTGTTCCTCAGAAAGCACTTTTACTCACTATCTAACTTTTTCCTATGGAGATGAATAAATAAAACTAACACTTTTTTATTTTATTTTTCATTTCTGAAAATCAGTTTAAGTCAACTCACATTAAGTCCACAAGTACCATGTGCTTAAATGTGCAGTCTGAGCCCATTAAAGTGGCTTATGTGTGTGGTTCCTGGTCACAGTCAGTGTAATTGGCAACAGGTCCAGCTGTCTCTCCCACGCTTCTCTAATTGTCCCCTGGCCTGCACCGTCCTGTCAGCTGCAGAGAACCAGAGGAAGAGAAGGGGAGAGCGCGAGCAGCTGCAAGGGGCAGGGGGACGGAAGCGAACCATTATACTGAGAGAGGCTTCAGCTGGTGGCAGAAGTGCCACTTTTGCCATCATGTTAAGGAAGGTGGTGGCAAAAAGCCGGACAGTTTTTAACCAAATTGTCCGTCTGATAGATCCTGAAGAAGAAATGTTGAGGTGAAGATTCAGTAGGTCAATAGTTGGAGTATTACTGTGGCTCACGTCCTTCTCATCCACTCATTTCTTTGACTTTTGTCTGGTTTTTCTGTCTGCAGAAAATATGAGCCGAAAAAATAGGAACAGGGTGAGAGCTGATCATTTCTGATTCAGTCTGTGTTCACACATGAAACACAATAAGTACCCCACATGATACCAGCTGGTTTATTGTTTGCTAAAGTATTGAAAGGCATGTATGTAGTTTAAATGTAATGAGGTAATGAATCACGGTATAATTAACACATTTTTATTTTTGTATTGGTGTTGTGGTGTGTTAATCACATCACATGAATACATAGTTGCACACCCACATGCATACACAACATACAAGTGAACACTGGTCATGTGCCGTTTCTTTGCACTGAAATGAGTCATGAGGTTCATGCTGACTGTCATGCTTTAAGCTATATTTGTCGTAGCTCTCCGTATTCCTGCATGGCACTCAATTGTCTGCATTCAGGTTGGTTTCTATACTATGAGCTGGTTGCTAGTCTAATGAGCAGGTTTATTTGGCAACTGGTTTGATTTTTGTTTCCCTTCACAGACAGCGTGCAGATGCTCCAACTGAAAATATCTAACCATGAACTGCTGTTGTCTTGGTTGACCTTGAGGTTTTAGGTCAGAATGATATCTTTACTGTATGTTATGTGGTCATTTGAAGGCACAACCTCTGATCCAAATGTAAACAAAGTAAAACTAAACACAAGATTGAAACAAGACAACAAAACAGTATTTCTTGATGATTATTGGTTTGTTTGAACATAGCAAGAAAACCAGCCTATGATGATGAACAGTTGAAAGTTTTTATTGTTGAAAGATTTTGCATTGCACTCCTGTATAATTGGCAAACTCACAATGGACAATACAAAAAGTTTCAAAATCAATACAGCAGAACCAGATATTGTCTTTCTTATTCCGTACAGTCTTCTTTTTTGTCAAAATATGGCAAACACAAGTGATGCTGACTTAAGTGACATCACTTGAGTGAATTTTACAGACTTCATACAGCTTCCTCTGGAGCCACAAAAGGCTTTATACAACATTTTCTAAGCGGCAACCTCTGGGGAAAAATGAAGCCAACACAGAAGTGTCAGTTCCTCGAACTGACATTTGAGTTCTTAAATGCCCAACTTTACAGCAGAAATAAACATGTTTACAGCCTGGTACAAAATGGTCTCTATAGCTGGTTTGCCCCTTCATGACAACTGTATGAGGTTGTTGTGATAAGGCTTAAACATGTATAATTAAGGGTGTGCCTGCTCTGAGTGACAGGTGGGTGTCACATTCACTGTGTTTGTGGTGTTGGTGCCTTTTTTCATGCAAATACTTCAGACAAATACTGTGCACTTAGTTGACTAACAGAACGTGAGGAAGTATGCTCCAGTTTTTGAGTTGAGGGAAATTATTTCATGTAAACGTTAGCAGTAACTAGCAGGTATCAGTGTCTGCGCTCAACATACATACGTGACTTGTTAGCTTACCTCATTAACTAGCTTATTCACCAGCAAATGAATTAGCCTTGGGTTAGCCTTCAGACAGGGCTCACATGTGCTAACTATGCTAATGGGAGACTCAGCTCCACACACGCCCTAGCTCTGCCCATATCTGGATTAGATGGGGTAGCAAGGTGCTGCCCAGATGGCGGCGGTAAAGCAGCCCACTCTGAGCTTCAAAACCTTTCTTCAGAAACCTGTGGGAGACATCAGAGGTTACGCCTATCTTTAATTACTATGTTTTTCACATATGCTTCGCCCCCCCACCCCAACATCTGTAGCCAGACTTTGATATGTGAAATTAATGGAGCTCCCCATCAAGTTAAACCCACCATTTAATAATGTTAATATACAGCACATTTGCATATGACAGACTTAAGCTTTAAAGTTCTAGCTCAAAGACAAATACCACCAAGACACAAGGGACAAGTATGAAGATATAAATCTGGTTTGAACTGAATGACCTTGATAGTAGAATCTGGCACCTCCCTCCTCCTCCTCCTTCAGTCAGCTGAAGTCATCCTGTCAGCAGGGTCTTATGTGGATCCAACAGGAGCTTGAGCTCTTGCTGCGGACAGTGCAGCCGTCTGTCCGTCCCACCGAGCTGTGCTGTTGTCAGTGGCCCCTGGCGGAGCTGCTGCTAAGCATGTGCTTGGCTGCTCCACAGGGCAGGAGGAACGCTTCCCATCAACACGCTCACAGGTTGCAGGCATAGATCGCTGAGAGCACGGCTCCTACACAAGAGGTAAGAGTGCAGTTTATTTAAAGGATCCATGTGTTTTGTTTTAATCCCTAATAACTCACTTTCTCGTGCAGCCGTTTGTCTGATAAAGACATTTTAGCGTAAAATGCGCATCGCTTGGCACGCAGGTAGTTCCGCCAATCCAGTCCAGCAATAACTTCAATTGCCAATTAAAGAAGACAGTTCTTTCTTTTTGGCATGATAGGAACGTGTAGTTAAATATTCACATTATGACATCTGCTCTATATTTGAAAATGCTCTTCGTTTAACTTTTACGCAGTGTAAACAGGCAACAATGCAAATTTATAACCTGTCGTGTGGATATTCATCTTTTTAACTGGAAACATATTGTTTTGTTAATACATTATATGTCCAACTTTCAGTCCGTGGATGTGTACTTGCACTCCTAATGTGCAGCGCATAGCGCACCGCCCTGTGGTGTTTGGCACACGGAGCTCCACGAAATATCGATTTAGCAGAGGAATCAGGGTTTTATTAGAAACCTCGGGCTGTATGTGGGAGTAGGTGCTTGACACAGTTACGGGCTCTGAGGCTGTGTATTTCTCCCACGCTCCTGAGGGAGTCCTCACTGCAGTCCGCTGGAAACATCTCACCATGTACCAAGACCATGTACATCAAAGTGTGGTTGTCTGCTTAGATGGTGTATGCGTTTGCCATGTTTTGCATTTGTGTTTTGTTGTGTGTGCCAACAGCCAAGGGGACAAACATGCCTTAAAATATCTTTCAAATGCCATATACCTCTCATAATCTACTCTCACTGCCTGTCAGTGTCGATTTATTGCTGAATTATGGCTCTATCTCCCCTTCCTTTACAGTTTCAGGGAGAGATCACCAAAATGCACAAAATAAACTCCTTTGCATTAATTTAAGGGCAAATGAGGAGCATAGCCAACATTTAGGGCATACATTGATCTGCTCATGGTCCAATTCAGTTTTATCCCTTTAAATTACGACATTTGTGCACATCTCACCAAATATTTTAAGGTATATACTTGAAGGATTTAGTTTACTGCTAGTAAACTAAAATCTTTCTCCAAAATGTTAGCTGATCGACAATTTATCTACAAAAATATTTGATAATTACCCAAAGACTTTTTAAGTTTTATACAAAATGCCAAGAAAGATCTGGCTCCAGCTTTGCAAACGTGAATGGTTTTCTTACTCTTCTATGACGGAGAGTTGAATATCTGTGTCCAAACAATTTACAGTATATGATGAACATTTTTCACTATTTTCTGACACTTTTTAGACCAAATGATAAATTGAGACATAATCAGCATAATAAAAATTATCCTTAGTTGCAGTTTGCTCCTAATATTTAAAGTGTTATGCAGGGGTTGTGTTCTGTAAACCATGTGCGGTTAGACAGTTTCCATCAGAGTTTTGTCACATGGGACACACATCTCAGCACTGCAGTGTGCCCTAACAGAATCGCATAAATCAGGTTTATACTCACACTACCCACATGCTGCGTCGTGCAGTTTCTATTTCAGCTGTTCATCACAAGCAACAGTTTGGTACTGAACAAAACAACCCAAAAAGAGGGATGAACAAAGACTGTGAAAGTGAAACTAAACACAATAAAACACAGCAGGTGAGATGAGGAGTAAAGGGGGCTGGGGTTAGTTGCAAGGAGATGGGGGAGTCGCAGTATTGTGGAGGTGGAGGAAAGCAAAGACAAGAAGGAAGACGAGTTGATAAAAGCATTTGAGTCCGAGCTCTATCTCTACCCCGCTGTCCCCACGTTCTGCTGGGGACGGCTTTGATTGTGAACATGAAGAAAGGGAAACCAAATCCCGCTAGACACATGAAGTCAGGAAGCCTGTGTGTGTGTGTGTGTGTGTGTGTGTGTGTGTGTGTGTGTGTGTGTGTGTGTTTGTGTGTTTGTGTGTGTGTGTGCGTGTGTGTGTGTGTGAATACATCATCATCATCACCTCTCTGTCTTGCTGGTGCCAGCTCACACACAAATGGATTAATTGTCTACTAATTGCCTCCTTCTGCAGTTAAGTAACCTCATCATTTTTCACCATGTGGCTTCCTGTTCAGCATCTGTCATCTCATCTATCAGCACCTATCAGGAACCCCCCCCCTCTCTTCCTTCCCTCGTCTTTTCTTCTTTCTGCGTCTTCCCTGAGCTTAGTTTTTCAATGGCTGGCTATTTCAGGTCCATATTTCTGCTGAGCGATAAATAATTCAGGTAACAGGACAACACAAAGAGAGCCTGGATACTTTGCCCATCTACCATCTGTCTGAATAATGGATTTATTTCCCAATACCAAATGTTTATGGTCACTGACTAAACTGGCAAAATGTTAACTCACTCACTGTGTGTATAAGTTGTCCCTCAGATTTGCCTTCAGTCGTCACACAAAGATAGACATAGATACATTAAAGATGAATCTCCTGAAGAAGTTCTTGAAGAAGTGCTCAATTTTACAAAAGCACTCTCTGTATTTCTCCATATTTCAGGCTGTCCACTGCTCCTCAGCTCAATTATGATGAAGTGGACTTAAATATTTATAAAATGATAATCGGATTTCTGCGTAGAAAGTATGGATGCAGCTTTAACAACAGCCATAAAGGTTGCAAAAACCCTGGACAGGATGAACCAGTCAGCAAACTCTGTGAGCCTGCTCGTGCCCTCATTGTGTTAACGCAGCAGTGAGGCACGCATGATGTATAAATATACTGTACCTGTTGTTTTATCTAAAACTGGCATCTCAGCAGAGGTTAAGACAACAAAATAAATACACCTACAATCTAATGCAAGCCTACACAACAGCCCTACATAAGTAAGTAAGCTGTTGTTGAGGCTATAAAGGCTAACAAAGCAACAACACAACCAACCAACACAACCAACTTTGACCTTCTGTGAAGTTACTATGGAGTTAAATCTTCTCTCTAACAAACAATTCAATATAAAATAAAATATTCAATACAAAAATAATTATATGAACATTATATGCTTCAGGTATTTGCTTTGGGCTGTGGCTCTGACTCACATTGCACAGGTATTCATGCAGCTGTATCTGACTGATTGGGATCGACTTAATTTTCTCCAGTTGGTTCATTTCATAATACAAAACCTCGTATCAAACTGTGTGAGTCATAAACCTAAAAGAATAGTTTGATTCAAGTAAGTAGTGAAGTAGTACTGAATAAGCAGTGTGATACTGTATATACCAGTAGGGCCGCACAGTTGGTCAGATGCAATCGTGTTTCAAGATTTTTGTTTTCATAACAAATGACCCTAGAAAACATATTTGCCCGTACACAGCCATTTATTTACATTTATCATGTCCACTGCACTTGGCAACGCTCGACATGATGATACTGATCTTGACAATGGTAAACATAAGTGTAGTAGTTGTCCTGACATTTGAAGGTCAGAGTCATGCCCCGCCTGAACAGGTTTAGTGCACTAAAGCGTTAGTGTGTTCAGAGTCAGCTGGAAGCCAGTTTCAATTGGGAATTCTGTATCTGACCTGTATTTATTTTACATTCAATCTACTGGAAAAGGAATAATCCCGTACATTTACCACCCTGTAAGATATTCCACTGCTGCAGACTTTCATCCTCTCAGTATTCACCTACAGCTACAAGACCACTTAGACTCAGCACGTGTCCTGTGCACATCTAAATGTGTGTGTGCATGCACGTGCATGTGCTTGTGCATGAGTGTACTAATATATATGTGTGTGTCTTGGTCTCCCAGGCCTGCTGTGCTGAGGATGAGCAGTGGTCTGCAAGTGTTTTGCTCTGACATGACATTTTGTCTCCATCATGGCGTGGTGACTGGAGAGAGCGCTCAAATAACAGCTTGATGTCTCAATGGGGAGTCTATTTACGCCCGTGCACGCACACTCGCACACACACACACACACACACACATGCTGGTGGGTGTTCATATATAGGGGGTTCTGTGTTCTTATAGCTTCAGCCTTTCTGTTTTGTCGTTACTCACCCCCTCACACTACAGACTCTCTGGCTTGAACGCTATTGTTTCTATTCTTGTCCCCTGCTTTGTCTAAAGTAATGTCTTGTGAGAATCAGCGCTCTGCCAAGACTGTGGTGGCATTGTCTTGACAAGTGATTGAAGCTGCCTTTTTGGCACAAAAGGGGGAACGACCAGACTCCTGAAGGCCAGAAGAAAGATGTCTGTTTTTTAATAGCTCTCCTATCGCATTGATTGAAGAGGCCACCTGAAAATATCTGTAATGGGATTATAATCTCATTACACATACTGTTCCTTAGAATGTGATCCTCAAATGCCCATCCTGATCATTCACTTTCTTCTGACCTGCCACCACAGTGTCATCTGACTATCAACAACAGAAACGTCATACTTTCCCCGCAAAGCTCCTTATGACAGCCTGATTAGATTTTCAGGTAAAATGCTGCATAACTTTGCATCTTAATGAAGAATAACTGATTTTCTCCAAATTGCTCTGATGCTTTAAGACATGGAGTTCATAGCAATCATGTGTTTGGTGAAGAGAAATATGTGGATTAGTTCTGTTTGGTACCTTACGTTTGATACCAGTAGCATCTCTAGCAGCGTGGCTCCAGGGATATCGGTCCCTGATGGTGGAGATCACCTGACTTAGGGAACGTTAGCATGCAGACTCATTAAACCAAGATTCTGAACATGGTAAACATTATATCTGCTCGGTAGCGTTGTCATTGTGCGCACGTTAGCGTTTCTGACTTCAGCATTTAGCTTAAAGTGACATTGTGGCTGTAGAGTAAGCACAGCCTCACAGAGCGTAGAACACATTATAGAAGTGACTTATTTACATTACTGCTTAGGTTTCCACTGGGAGCGAAAGATGAACATATCCAACACATGTTGCTACCAGGCTGATTTAATCATAAACTTTTTGCAGTGCAGTTGATAAAAATCTAATTTTCTACATTAAAATATATTCCACATTACTATTCATGTACTTTTCCTCTGCATTCCAGACTTCTCGCTTTATATCATTTTGACAACCTGTTACATCAGCTTGTCTCACAGGAATAGCTAGATAATCTTTACTGCCATTCATCTTTTTAATCTTGGTGCTGCTGCTTCAGGGAGCAGAGTGTCGCTGTTCAATTATACATGCTATACAGTCTCTTGTCACACACTTCCTACACCGAAGGAGAAGCGTTTCTAGAGCATCACTTAGATCCATATGGAAAAAGGTGGCTCTGGATATGGTGTATCACCTCCCTGCTGAACCCTTGATGCACCGTTAAAGTAAAAATGTGTCTATTATATTATCCAGCCAGTTTGTGTTCATTGTTTTGTGTAGTCATTACAAATTTTATTACACCTTTCCTAAACCTGCATTGATTTCTTACAGTGACTTTCTATAACCCCCAAGAAACAGGCCTCAATTGTTGCATTCAAGTCTGACTATTTAGGTGGAGAAACCAATAGTGATCAGAAAAATCAGAGCAAAAATAAAAAGAGATTTTTCAATCAGACTGAAAGAATATCCCGTTTGAAACTGACAGCAAAACCTGATGTCTAATATTTAGACTCTAAATTGTTGAAAAGTTTTAACTTTTGATTAGATTATCATGGAAAACGTTGTTTTGCTGGCTTAAGGGGATCACAAAGCAACAAGACAAGCATTCATAAACAGGTCACATAAAAAATAGCTTTTTACACATTGTAAATATTTGCATATAAATAGAGCCAAAATGAGCTCAAACAAAAGACAGAAACACTCGTCCCATCTGAATCTAAAGCAAAGGATTAGGGATCAGGACCCAGATGTTATGTCAAGTGCTGTGCAGAATAAAATTAATGTTTACATATTGAATATCTGGGAATTTTCACATTTTTCACTGAAAATATCAGTCATCAACTATAGCCAGACAAGACCAGGAGAAAGATAAGTTTATTATCAAACAATAGAATATGCTGAGAAGTGAAAAGTACATTACATATACTGTAGCTTTTTTATATATATAAAAAAATAACGTTCAGTATCCATCCAGTTTAATACCTGCTATAAAACCATGACTTGTCTTTCTACAGTTCTGTTTTCATGCGGATGCTGGCAGGTTGATTTTGTCACTTTTGGACAGGTCAGGCTGGATGTTTCCCCCTGATCCCAGACTATAGTGCATTTCCCAAAGTGTCAAACTATTCCTGTAACTATTCCCCAGGCTTAACATCTTCAGAAAACTCTCACACTTTTTGGTTCTTGACATCATCACGAGATATTCAGATGAAATGTGTTATCACTCTCACATTCAACCTCATTATATTGTATATTCAGAGGTTTAAAGGGACAAGGTGTTGATGGGCTAGTACAACCACTTATACTAAAAGCATCACCTTGATGTGACCTTTTCCTGCTCCTCAGTATGTCAGGATCCAAGTGAGATTATTGCCTTCTGTTAAGATAGAAAAAGATCACACGTACTCACTCACACACACACGCACACACACACAC
Source organism: Seriola aureovittata (assembly GCF_021018895.1). NCBI lineage: Eukaryota > Metazoa > Chordata > Actinopteri > Carangiformes > Carangidae > Seriola > Seriola aureovittata. The sequence goes on along the minus strand of NC_079365.1, from coordinate 8,151,021 downwards.
ACACACACACACACACACAGTCACTCTCTGGTGAGCGTCTCCCACTTGTAGGTGACTTAATTAGGAAACCATCTTAAGAAATGCGCCCTGTTTCATGCTCTGAACATCACCTTACGAGACCTAACCTAAATGGAATCATTCAGATTCAAGACGGATAAAATTTCCAATAACCATTTTGTGGATAAAGAACAGTGTGGAACAGCGCAGTGCTCACCAGGGTTAGAAAAGGCCACCCGTGGGTCAACACAGGGTCGTATTGATTGATTTTTTACACTTCATGTAGAAAACCAGAGTTAAAGATTAGTTCCAAGGAGAAAGCTTACCCCCAAGAGAAAGCCCTGTATGAAAATCACTCCAAAACCATAACTCCCTAAAAAAATAGAGCATATAAATTAAGCACAGCAAAACTATTAATCCCTGTATTACAGGGAAACCTGTGTATTATATAGCGCTCTAGTCTTCATCAGCTGCTGTGCTTTGCTACAATCAGATTGCTTTTCTGCTGCGATTTCAAGATTGGCAATATCTGTCCACCTTTCCTGTGCTAAACGTCTAACCTGTGCAGCCATCATGCAGCTTTTCACTCAGGCAATCATGAGTGTAGTCTTTTGGGACTGAAGTGGTCTGTTGGGAACTGGAGGCAACCAGGAAACCAGCAGCAGTTAGGGAAAGGCTGATGTAAGATGTTAGAGTGGAAAAAAAGCTGCCACCTCTGCTCCCTGGGACATCTTGTTTACCAGTACAGCTGGCTCGCCCTTCTTCTCTACTTCCTTCCCTCACTCTGCCATTTTCTGTAATCTGTCTCAGCTCTCCAGCAGGCGCTTCAGATGTCCTACTTACAGGTGATGCATACCTGCTTCTAAACAAGAATCCACTGCTTCTCTAAAAATCTACATTTCCATTTCTCTCCAGCTTCCAATCCAACCTTCCTCTGTCCCCTTATCCTGCTCTTTCCCAATCCCAGCCTCTGGTGGCAATCAGATAGGTCTACTCACGCTCGGACCAGCTGGAAACGTTTAACATGAATCGAGCACAGTGCTCATGTACACCATCAATTCTTCACTTGTTGTTTTCTCTGACCCTGTTTTTTTCACTCTACTTTCCCAGTGTCCCTCCTTTCATTTCCCCTTACATCCCAAGAGACATTTCTCTCCTTAGAGTTTTAAACTAAACCACAAATCTGTTTGTGCTAACTGCTTTCTCGCTAGCTTAGACAGTGTCGTAGAAACTTTCACCTTGTTTCCATGAAGTTCCTCATATTACTGAAAATAGTTTGCGAGTGATATTGTTGTTAGGGGACTTCCATTTCTTCCCACATTCTGCTGTTTACAAGGCCCAGGGAGAACAGGAACACATAAAAAAGCAACAAGACAAGTAGTCGTATTTTTATATGGATTACTGGGGGCAATATATCAGCAACAGAAGGTTTTATCATTGCATTGTTGACATTTTAACTCACAACTCACCAGACCAACAAGAGTGCCCCAGTCTGTTTACTTTTCTGTATCCTTTATCTTTTCTCCATGGGACTGTAACGTGTCGTAAGCTCTCTGTGTTGTAACCTGGAGGTATTTTAACTCTGCTACACTACTGTCTAACTGTCACTAGCATGGTTGTCACCAAAGAGCTCAGTATCACACACTTCGATACTACAGCACCTGTGCCCTCATTAATCTAGGCCCTTAAAGTGTGGTTGCCGTGGAAACAGAAGCAGGGAGAAAATGAGCCCATCACTCAACCGAATGTCTCGTAGCTAGAATGGAGTTGTACAGAGGTTCATAGTTGAGAGTTCATTAGTTGCGTTGTTGTTTATTTCCCGCACTCTTGACTCGTAAGTTCACCATCAAGTGTTTTAAACACCTGAAGATGAAGCTTTCCACCTCTTGATGAATTCAGGGGGAAAGGAAGCTGTGAATTTAATCATTCAGTTGATTTGCCGCAAGGGGCAATCAGTTGGCGCCCTCTAATCAATGACGAGCGACTGTGTTTTACACACTGCCTTTAATCATGTGGTTGTCAGTGCAACAGGAAGATACTGTCTGTGTGCATAACAGTACCAACAAGCTGTGACATACAGCTGGAACAAAAAAACACAATAAAAGTCATCAGTGACTGGTGAACTGTAGCACTGAATAACAGCAGCTAATCATCATCATCATCATCATCATCATCATCATCATCATCATCTATCAATTCCACTCTGAGCTTTTACTACACAGATTAACAACTGGACCAAAACTAAATTTAACTCACTGTTTTCTGATGCTGTTAAAGGTGTGTTTACATCAGTATTTGTTTTAAACACAACAGGAGAACAGACCCCTAAAGTGAAGAAACACAGAAAATGTTCTTCAAGAGTTTATGTGAATGAACCTGTATGAATTTCTATTTAGAAAATGACCTGCCATGCCTACCAGCAGATAGATAAACTGTTATCCCTGAAATTTGCATCAGGATTGATGTTCACTTTTTGTTTATTCTTTAGCTATTTCTTGACGTCTTTCCTCAGTATATTTTAGTGAATTAACTCTTCAGATGTGACACACATACTGAAGGGAAAGAACTGAAGTAGTCGTCAGTTTGGCTGAAACCTTCCAACACTTATATGCTCCTTCGCCAGTAAAGGTATTTTAAATAAATCATGATCTCTGCTCCAGCTCGCAGAGCAGAGATCATGACCAGTTTTGTGTAAGTTGCTGAATGTATTGTTTTTTTTTACTGATCCACTGAGAGGGCAATTGATTACCTGTGGGTCTGATTACTTAGCTTCATTCAATTTGCCCATTCCCCTGGGCCCCAGTACACTTTAGGGATATTGTGGCGGACTGCAGTTCTGACAGCATGTGTGTAGGTCTCAGGTAATCAGAGATACTGATAGGAGACAGACTGAAGGCTGGTTTGATGCATAATGCAGTATTTGTCCAATGTTCAGATGCTGGGGTTGATATATATGCATATGTGATAGATAGATAGATAGATAGATAGATAGATAGATAGATAGATAGATAGATAGATAGATAGATAGATAGATAGATAGATAGATAGGCAAAAATAGGTTATGATCTCTGCCTTACAGATGTCTGACCGCCATGAGAGAGAATAATGTGTTTTGTTTCTTTCCTCCACGGTTCATTTCTCATCTGTCTGCATTGTGTTCCTGTCTCCCCAGCGCTGTCATCAAGCTGTTATTCATATCTGCATCGTGGAGGCTCAGCCTAGTGCATCATGGGAGCTCATCAACGGTGTGACAGATACAATATGTGAGGACTGAGAGGTCGTCATGGAGACTGACAGCTACACCTCAAGCCCAGCCACAACTGACTGGGTTGGGACAGTGGCGGGCCTGGAGGGGATGGTCCCTCAGGAGCAGGGAGGAGGGGGCTCGTCCAGCAGCCCCGCGTCCTGGTACGTGCCGTACTCACTGGGCTTCCAGGTGTCGCTCACAGCCTTCCTCATGCTGGAGCTGGTGTTGGGTTTCAGCAGCAACCTGACAGTGCTAGTGCTCTACTGCTCTCAATCCAATTTAGTGGACTCAGTGAGCAATATGGTGACTGTCAATCTGCACGTGCTGGATGTGGTGGTGTGTGTGCTGTGTCTGCCCCTCACTCTGGTGGTGGTGCTGCTGCCTCCAGGACCAAACCTGGCCCTGCTCTGCTGCTTCCATGAAGCCTGTGTCACCTTCGCGAGCATCGCCACAGCCATCAACATCCTGGTTATCAGCTTGGACCGATATGACATTTCAGTGCGGCCAGCCAACAGGCTGCTCACGACACGCAGAGCGGCGCTGCTCCTGGTTGCTGTCTGGGTCACCTCAGTAGCTGTGTTTTTTATCCCATTCTTGGAGGAGCAGTGGTCCAGTGGAGAGGCATCAGAGGAGAAAGGGCAAGTGCCTCCCTTGTCTTTGTCCTCATATGGCATCAGTGCCACAGTGGTGCCAGCATGGCGTAACCGGACACTGCTGTGTGTTGGTGGGCAGGGCTATCACACAAGGTTGGGTATGTACTATCATCTTATCCTGCAGATACCCATCTTCTTCACCACTGTGGCAGTCATGCTGTTCACCTACTCCAGAATACTGAGGGCTTTAAACATCCGCATTGGCTCCCACATGAAGAAGAATCAGCGATTCAGAGGCCCCTCCTGCAGCGGGCACAACAAGAGACAGAAAAAGAAGAAAGCAGGGCCCAGAATGATCGATGGTGGGGAGGTAGGAGGGGAGCAGTGCACCACAGATGGTACCAAGCAGCGCAGCCACCCACCCCTCATTCCATCCCCTTCCCCTACCCCCACATCCCCCCCTGCCTTGTCCTCATCTGCCCCGCTGGTCATCTCTGACATGGGTGCGGCCACCCCCATGCCAGCCACCATGGGTGTTCAGGCCTCCGTGTCAGCCATCATTGCCTTGCGGAGGGCGGTGCGGCGACACAGGGATAGGCGAGAGCGCCAGAGGCGAGTGTTCAGGATGTCCCTCATCATCATTACCACATTCCTGGGTTGTTGGGCTCCCCTCTCTGTGACCAACGTGCTAATCCTTGGCATTGGCCCCAGTGATGCCCTGATCAGCCTGCGCCTCTGGTTCCTAGCCCTAGCTTATGGCACCACTGTCTCCCACCCTCTGCTCTATGCTTTCACCCGACAGAAACTGCGCAGGGCCCTACGTGCCAAGGTTAAAAAGAGGGTGGTGTCCCTGCTCCAAGTAGACCCTTCACCAGGGGGCACTGTCATACACAACTCCTGGGTGGAAAACAGAAAAACCAGCCGGCAGGTGCGGCTGGAAGCAAGCGAAGGTACTGACCGTTGCCTGGCAGAGGCCCTGTGAGACTGACATTACTTACTGCTGTAAGTTGTTTCATTAGGAAACTCGCTGGTGTGTGAAGTCACTGTAAGAAATGTGAAAAACACATTTCCACCTCTGGGAGATGTTTTAATGTAACCACCAGCAGCAAGCCCATGCTAAACACAGCTTACATTCACCTCAGGCAGCAATGGAAGCAGTTATGCTGTCATCACTGTATTGCAAACAGCCTTTGCAGCTGAATAAGATCCTACAACAACAAACACACAAGTGTATATAATTTGCACTCTGTTAAATACTGAAGTCTGTTTACATACGGAGTTGTATGATAGAGCATTCTCACAGTGGTGCTGACAGAACTGCTCCAAAGAATGTGTTCAGCCAGCAGATGATCTGATCTGCCTCCCGCTCAAATGCTCCAAGGCAGCTTTAAAAATGTTGATACACTTCAAAAACGTCAATACTCAAAAAATTCTTTGAATGTGTTTAATATTGTCTCTGCCTTAATTTTGCTGTGAAAGTTTTGCTAGATGGTATCTTGTGTAGTCTGAACAGAACGGGGAACATGCACACAAGCAAGACAGTGACTGACTGCCACGAGAAGACGAGACGTTAATGTGTCAGAGTTCAGGAGGGTCAGTCTACAGAAAGCAAATGAGGCACACGTCCAAGGACAATTAAAGTGTGAAATATTAAATGCAGTTTTGCTTTAGCTTTAGTTATTATATATTCAAATGTTACAGTGTTTAAATAAAATCTCTCAAAGCTCCTTGACATAAATGCAACTTTTTTGCACCCCAGTTTATATCAAACGGTGTAATATCTTGTTGGTATTTTGCATATACAGCAGGGGGAAGGTAAGCACATCATTCAAAGGAACACTTTGACATTTTGGAAAATATGCTCATTTGCTTTCTTACAGAGAGTTACATGTTCAGATTGATACCACTCTTATGTCTATATGGTAAATGTGGAGCTGCAGCAGCAGCAGCTGGTTAGCTTAACTTAGCACAACTAGAAACAAATAGTTTTTACTTAACTTATTTTGTACAGACGAAAGAAACTAGAGAGAGTGTGTTAATTAGTGAGCTTTAGAAGTGTTGGTAAGTGGATTTTGTTACCTTCTGACAGAGCCAGGCTAGCTGTTTCTGCCTGTTTTCAGTCATTATGCTAAGCTAAGCTAACCAGCTGCTGGCTGTAGCTTCATATTTACCTTACAGACATGGGAGAGATATCAATCTCTTTCTCTGACTCTTAAGTACTATGACTTTGAACATTAAAGAAGACGTTTATCTTATGATTTATCAGGTGTTAAAAGAATTATGGGAAGTCTTCTGGCTGAAGTAGCTAGTTGGGATGACACAATAACAGGAATACCTTTAATATAATGCAGTCCCATATATATTACCAAAAACTACAATCTCAAAATTAACTGTCACATTTAGTCAACGCCTCTCTGACACATTCTCAATAAAAGCTGAATACTCAAAGGTTCAATAGTATTTATTGCCAGTCTATTGTTTGGGATTGCACTATATTTAAGGTGTCACTGTGGCTCAGTTTTGACATGTTAAAAGCATCTGAAATATTTTTTTAAATAATATTCATGTATATGATGTGTAAATATTGATCAGATTTGAATGTACTATATGTGAAGTCTACAGTACAAGTCACTTGGTCTGTATGTGATTATAGACTGACTTTTCTAGATTAGAGGGGTGTTTCAGCTGCAGCTGGTTCGTCTCTGTCAGCACCCAGACATCTGGTCCCATGGGTCGACTCAACCTTAGTGTCCAGTCAACACTAGAAAGTAACTGTCACTACAACGGAGCACTGACAGGTTGGTGAGATTATTAATAGGACTAATGTTTTCTCTGTTGACTTTGTTGTACCTGCTTGTGTGTTCACTGCTCTAATGCTGTTCTCACACTGAGACTCATTTCAGAGGCCATGTGATTTCTTTCACACACACACACACACACACACTTAACGCTTTCCTGAATGTAAACACATGAAAATACATATATATATATATATATATTTTACTGTATGTACACCAAGAATATGCTATCTTTATAAGTTTTCTCCATGGTGTTGTTTTTATGTGAATGTATCACCATGCAAAGTTGAATCATATCAATAAATATGAAATATCAAGGTCTAAACTTTCTCCTTTTACTCTTTGATCGTGACCATAGGAATCATATATGCTGTTTGCAATGAGGTTTGAACATATGGCACGGTCACTGTACTAAAAATAAAAAAATATAGAAAGCACTACAAAAAACACAGGGTCAGGGGTTTCCCTGGGTTTATCTGGCTAAAAAGCCTGGTAACCCCTGGCTTTGGGTGAAGCTGGAAAAACTGCATTTTTTCTCATAAAGAGTCTCACTTTTAGAGGAAACCTGCTGTGATGGGAACAGCAGGAGGACAATGTACAGCTCTGTCCATATGTCTCAGATGGTCATTCCTTTAGTAACTGAAGGAGCATCCACTGATATAGCATACTGCTGAACTAAAGAACACCACATCTTCCTGCACACAACCATATATTGTTGTAATAAATAAAAGGAGTGTCTGCACCTTGGTGTAAATAGCCATATTGGCTACCCAAATAACATTGTTGGCTACAGACACCTGGGTGCAAATAGCATCTGCCTGAAAAATCACAATTGCAATTGTCTGTGCTCTGTGCTGAACAGAGTGCTTTTTGCAGGATATAGCCTACTGTTTATGTGCATGTACTCACTTAAAACAATCAGACCGTGGCCAATAATATAGTGAGTAGGTGGTGCTATTGGTATGTGTTAATTTTAGCTTTTTTTGTCACTGTTGGTATGGTAAAATCTAACTTAACTGTTGAACTGGCTATATGCTTTCTGATGAGCCATGTTTTGCTGTTTCAGTGGGTGCATCCATGTTTTAATATGGGTGCCCTCAGTAGGCAGGCACTGATCCCATACCTGGCAGTGTCCATATCATGCTCCTCCCAGTGAGTTACTGTACACACTAGTTCAAAAGCTGCCCGCATGCTGTTTGAAAACTTTGCGTGGGATTTGTGTTGCGTGGGCGGGATGCGATCCAGACCTCTACAGTATAGGAAAAAGAAGGTCATCTATGTGGGATGATGCCTGCCGGGCAAAGTAATTCAGCTGCACTTAAACTTAGCGAGAGCAATCAGGACACTGCTGCTTCTCTTTGATATTTTGCATGTTAATATAACATTTGGTTCAAATGCGTTTGAGTGACAAAAATACGCCTGTTTGGACAAATAGAGATTATACTCTGCAAGTCAGGGGCGCCCTCTGAAGTCAATAATACCCGAAACATAGGCCGAAATAGCTCAGTTGGGAGAGCGTTAGACTGAAGATCTAAAGGTCCCTGGTTCGATCCCGGGTTTCGGCAGGTTGTGGATCCTCTTTTAATTCAAATGTAATTGATTCGCCTCGTCAGCATGTCACCAACAGACATTGGTTACATTCGGGGGAAAGACATCAAACAGCTTTAAGAGATTATCACAGTAGCTTGTTAACCAAAAACCAGAGTCGATCCTCACTATCAATGATCCCTCAAATTACTCAAAAATGACTCTAAATGCAACAAAATTCCCACTTTCTACAACCTTAGTTTTCATCAATTGTCCACTGCAAAAACATAGAAAACATTCATGCATCTTGTTCCACAATGTGAAAATCAACTTGTATAAAAACAAGAGCAAGAGAGACTGACATCAACACAGCAACATTAATAGCAAGAGAACAGAGTATTAAGGTCTAAGGACACATGTGCCGAGTCAGTCTTATTGGCAGAGCTGTCAAACCAGCATCCTGTCACCAACAGTATCAGATATGCACAAGATGTAGTGGAAGAGTTCATGTAAGGTATTTGCTGACAGAAACTGCTTTCTTCAAGGAGTTTAAAGAACTGATACACTAAGCAAAAATGCCTCTAAGGCTGAAGCTCACTGAAGCAGAGAGTCATAACTCCTAACTCCACCTGATGTCCTAAACTGGAAGTCAGTCAAGACCTGAGAGCAGAACACATGTGTATTCAGACTCACGGTTATGCAGGTAAGTAACATCAAATCTGAAAATCTTGGCATGGGGAGCAAGACGTCTGTGAAGATTGTCATTCAGGTCATGGTCATCCAAGAATAGTTGAATTGAGGGAAATTGGACTTGGTGTACTTAAAGAGATTTCATATTTTATCTAAGAGGCTTCTTTAGTTCTGACTGACTGGTGGAGACCCCGGTATCTAGCCTTAGATTTGTTTGTTGACACAACTTTCACTGTCTGTTTTGGTTGGAATAAACGGAAAAATCAATAAAGAAGGTGACAAACCATGTGGAGATTTTAATTCTTTGAAATGTAATGGCACAGACACCTTGGAAAACCACCACACAGTATTTACTTTGATATATCAGAGAGAAAGTTTGCATTCTTTAATTAAGTCAAGTTGTTGCTGTGTAAAGAGCAAATACTCTGGACTATGTTTTCATTCTTTGCATGGCTTACTTATTAATAGCACTATGCTAATTTTATAACAGCAAAACAATTTTAAAGTTGAATGTAAAAAGGGTAAATGTAGTACTGCAAGGAAGCAGGAAACCCCGCTGTGCAGCATGCTGATAACATACAGTACTGTACATTAGAGGCAGGTCCCTCTGTTCAACATCTGCAACAAATACTTCATCTGTAAAGGCCTCAGCACCATGGCTGACCTCTTCCATCATGGATTCCCTGCTCCCTTGTATGTATGGCAACATCCTTTGTTCACAAGATTTGTTTTAGCTCATAAATGATCAAGTTCACCTTCATTTTCAGTTTCAAATAAGTATGGTCATTATTATTACATGTACAGAGCAGTTTAAAACCAGCGCTGCTGTGTCTGGCGCCTGTTGTCACTCTGTCCCAGTATATCTATAATGAGCTGGTATCATATGAACTACTGGACAGATGATTCTTTAAAATCCCAAATCATAAATCTGTCTTCTCTATCTGTTAGTGTTTATTTCTACATGATTTCCTTTATGTGCCAGAGCAAGTATAATTTATTATCTGTCTCTGCTGATGCATGGTTTTAACTTTCAGATCAGATTTGTAAGATGTTTTATGTACAGCACTTTAGCCTGTTTTAAATCTCCATCATAAACAGGACTGTAAAGTTAACTTTCTCTCTCTCTGTCTCTCTGATAGCACTATCAGCTCATTGCACCACATTGTAGGAGCAACAGTAGTGTATTCACACATATTAGACATGAGGCTATATGTTTCCTCTAACAGAAGAAACAGCTTTACGTCACTAGATTGAAATGGCTTAAACATTATAACAAAATGATAATAATTCAAATAAAACGTGGTACATAAAATCCTGTCAGGAGGCCCTCTAGTGGAGATACAACAAAATAGCAAAGAGCCACATTCAGGTGCCGAAATAGCTCAGTTGGGAGAGCGTTAGACTGAAGATCTAAAGGTCCCTGGTTCGATCCCGGGTTTCGGCAGCCGGAGGAGTCTTTTGATCTTCTGAAAGCACAGGTGAAATAAAATAAAAGTCATCATAGGAACTGTAACTTTGGGATGCTTTCCATAAAAGACAAGTGGATAACAACAATACCAACTGTCCCTTTCATATGATTTATGTCATCATTAACAGATTTACACCATAAAATAATTCAAATGGAGGCAAAAACAAAAACAAACAAACAAACAAACAAACAAACAAACAGTGCAGCTACCCATTTAATGCCACAGTCTGTGGCATGTTTTACACCATATTAAAATTGGCAATTGCAGAGTCTTTATGTGAATGTAGCCTGAATGATTTGAAGCATTCGTTCATACGTTTAGGATTGAAAAGGACATGAAACATTAATTTCATTAAACATTATTTTGGACATATTTTCTGATTAAGATCAAAATTAACCTCCTGACACTGAAATTACTTCATTGTGACTTTATTAGTAAGTAGGCTAAGTTAGTAAGTAAAGTTTATTTATATAGCACCTTTCACAGATAAAAAAGTGTTTCACAATAAATAGTAAAAGACATAGAACACAATGAGGACACTTCAGATCAGACAGCCATAAAAAAACTCAGCTAACTAAAACTAACTAAAAGCCTGTTTGAATAACAGAGTCTTCAACTGCTTTTTAAAAGAATCAACAGAATTTAATCAATGTAAAGCGCACTTATGTCTGGGTGCCGCTGCTTGAAAGGATCGATCCCCTCGTAAGAAGTAAGTATTAGGAGCGACCAACAACGCGTTTCACCTGTATCTTCTTCTTCTTCAGTTTCATGTGTGATAGGCTGTATATGACTATAATAGTTTTCATTTTTAAAGACTGTCAAGATTTTTTCAGAGGTAAACATACAATACAGGCTATTTATGGACAGTTCTGTTTACTGTTACTTTATCATTACTATTGCTTTAAAAGCTTTTTATACGATACGGTATTGATTATTTTACTGTATTCATTATTTAAAGAGGACGAATCGTTTTGAAGGATAATTTAGCAGGAGTTACACGTAACAGCCAGAAGATGGCAGGACAGAATCTCAATCTAAGAACAGAAACCATGAACGCAACACCTATAACCACCCTCGTGAGTGGTTGCCATGGTGAACCAGTGCAAGCCGAAATAGCTCAGTTGGGAGAGCGTTAGACTGAAGATCTAAAGGTCCCTGGTTCGATCCCGGGTTTCGGCAGGTAATATGCAAGCTTTTAAATTTAGCAGGTAGTTGTCTAATAGACAAATGAAAAGCTTAAGTAACATTAGCATTATGTGTTAATGTCAACGAAGAAACAATTACTATGTCAGTTGTACTAAAGAAAATTAAAATCTGACTCCTCCATTCCAAGAAGATCTTTTTTTACAAAAAGTAGTAGTTAGTAAACATAGCCATGGACAATCATGACCAGTGGCTTGGGACTGTAATGTCAGAAATGTTGTTTTTTTTTTTTTAAACTGCACCTAGATTTGAGTGATGGATTAAAACATAGCCTAATATAATACCAGTGAAACTACTGAAGAACTGCAGTCACAGAGAGACAAACAAAAATCAGCATGAACCAAGGAGATGACAGCAACAAGCACTGATGGGTAGAATTTGGTTCAGTGGGTTTCAGTCAGGTCTAGCTGAAACACTTTGGCAAAAAATAAGCTATTATCCAACAAACACCACTTGTGTTACATATTTAGGTCACATCGGACATCAGTTCATGCCAGGAGAGCCTCAGCAGGGCTGCGGGAGGTTTATGGGACCTCCTACGGTTCATTTGGGGGTACTGGCCCTCTCTCAGCTGTTCTAACCTGTCTGAGTGCCAGCCAAGGCGTGTAGAGGCAAGAGAGCCACAGTCCAAGAGAGCAGGTCCAGGCCACGGGGCACCAAACAGGTCAGGGATTTGCGTCATTCTCATTGAAACTTGAATGAATGGCCCACCAGCTCTCTGTGGTGATGTGCTAATCAGTAGGGCATTGATAATGAACAGACAGAAAGTAGTTCAGAGAACTAACGATGCAGGAGAGTGAGAGCAGGGGATAGAAGAAGGTGCAATATGTTCTAGTGCTGCAGGGTAACTATGTGTGTGTGTGTGTACACTTTGTCCACAGACCCACACTCACTAAGAAAAGCCCACAATGATAGGAAGAGAAATAACAAGGGAACTGAGAAGCTGTAATGGGACTAACTTGGATACAGGCCCGACAGAGACCTGCAGTAATAATACAGCTTCCTGCCAAATTAGACCCCTAGTTCACCTTGTTTCAATAGAAACAACGTAGAAAACAAAACTGTGACAGAAATCAGTCATACTCTTTTGGGTCAAGGTGTGTTAAGTCAGAAATGAGAAATGTCATATTACCCACGTTACCTGCATTCCAGTCACCACACAAATGACAGTAAAACTATTTGCTTGTTTGACTTCTTGTACCTCAAAGAATGCAGAAACACTATTAGAATACCAAAATAGTTGGAAAGTCAAACTTAAAGGTGTTATTCAAGCTGGTTCTTGTTAAAGTATTGTTTGTTTATCACTGAATGTGTGGGCAGCCATGTTTCATTTAACATGCAAACTGAGGTTTGAGGGAATGTGCCTGACCTTCCAATACATGCTTGGCTGTTTTGATATTTTTCCTAATAGGGAGAAGGGAATCCTGAGTTCTAGTTCATAATCACATGTACAAATCCTAGGCAGTTAGAGGGGAGAAACTATGAGTTGGAAGAATTTGATTCCTTAATACGATTTAAATTCAAGATATTTGATTTTTTTTTCCTCCAAAACCCTCCCTACGAATAAATCTTTTCTTTTAAAGCGATAATGTAACAATGCCTATATTCTGCTTGTGAAAAAGACTGTAATTGTGTTTGTGTGTTTGAGGGGGATGGGGTTCAGGCTATAATGTACATTTTTTGTGTACTTCAACTCACCCCTAGTTGCTTAAAACTCATTAGCCGACAGTTCTAATAGACATTCTGCTTTCTTATTTGTTGCTCTGTTATTTATTGCCCTGTAATATCCTGCGCTGTCAATTATGTAAGATCTCTCGCTTGCTCTCCCTTTTCATTGTGGCTTGCACTGCTGTAGTTTGGTTTCCTGGTGGCTTTGTTCCTGCTGCTCTTGGAGAGCCACAAAGAATGCCTGAAGATGCCAGTCAAGCTCTGAAGCAATTCAATTCGGTGGTTGAATGAAACCCACAGGTGGAGAGCAGTCCAGAGAACCAAGTGGCTGGATGGGGGGGTGCGGGGAGAGGATGTTTTTGCCCTAATTAATCAAAACTCTATTCAATGTAGTTCCACTTCCAAGAAGCTCCCATAGACGTCCTAGTCAATTTGGCATTGCTTAAAGGCTTGCATAACTGGAGCAGCAGTGACTTCTACCCAGCAAACTTTTCCCCTGTTTCTGTCCTATTTGCATAACAGCCTGAACTCTAAGTAGTAGAGTGGTTGGTGTAATACTACCATATGGAGACTTGCCTCAACCTATATTGTATCTTTTATAGAGTAGAAAAATTAACAATGTTGTGAGGTAATTGCAGTCGCAATGACACAGAGTGATGAATGATAGCTCAGTACTAGTTTGGTCAGCTGTGTGACATTTTTCCACACCGCCTCAGACCTACAAATATGTTTAGAGCTGCATGAACTCCTTTCTTTGGAATTACACATTAAACATAGTCATTTCACCCACTGTTAATATAACAATAATGGTTGGTGCAGCTGTAATAGTTCTTATTTGACTTATGTATCAGTGATAAAAGACTCTTTCCACCGCAGACATTTTGACGTGTCAAAGTACGAATAGCACAGTTGGAATTAAAATTAATAATGACTACACTCCATTTATATGAGCTGGTTCCAGGGCTCAGGCATTGTACATTGTCACTCACTGACATGACTTACTGGGAAACTTGAGGGAACAGAGCCATCATTGATGTTTACATTTTTCTGTTAACGTCTGTGCCTTTTCCACTTTGACACATCAAAATGTCAGCTGTGAAAAGGGTCCATTAGAAAATCTCTCTGCATATGTTCAAGCAGTGTTCTTTGTGACAAACACTTTTTGCTGTATGCAGTGGATCATGAAAGGTCTCTATGCTTACACTGCCGTTGGACGCCTCAAGCCACTGTCATTGTCACCTGGTTGCCAAACATGTTGATGAACGAGCTCAGTTGTTGACACAAGAATACAAATTACACGTGTCACGAAACATGCAGATGAATATAGCTCAACACGTTTCTGTCATCATAGAAAACATAGCAATTAATATTCATTAGCTGTTGCACAACTCAAAGAAGTTAGTCTCTAAACTGGAGAGATCTGGCCTACTGAAGAGAAGTTTGCCAGCGTTTTTCTAAGATGGTCTTATTGTGGAGCTCTTGTGACATAACCCTCTATGATGCATACAGTCCAAATGTGACAAGGGAAGGTTGTCTAGGGGAACGGAGTATGACCTCGCTTTTGTCCTTTGAGACAAAAAGGAGGCATTGTCTTATCAGACTGACTGAGTAGAAAGTAGCAAACCCACTCACTGTTCCTTGATCAAGCTCCAAGGACAGTGGGGAGGCTCGCTTCTCTGTGTTAATCTGTGTAGATGTTGTCGTTCAGATTGCTGTTGTTCGTCCTCTGCACTGCACTGACCTTTACAAATGCCTGGGCGACAAACTACATCATTAAATCGAAGCTGAAACTGAGAAAAGATTGCAATCATTGCTCTTTTGTTCTCTTGACTGCACCATGTTGCTGGACTTTGAGTGCTTGTGTAATGAAATTGAGACAATAAGTTCAAATATTATCAAATTGTTTGACTTTCTGTTTGGTAAAATCATCCTGCTGGTAAATTATTTTGAAAAATATATTTTTACTGAAAGAGGATGAGCAAGAAAAAAAAAAAAAGATTTTGCAATTCTAAGCAGACTGTGCTTGCTACTACGGCTTAATTCTTGTTTTCACTGCCCCTCAGTGTAGATTTGGAGGATCACATACAGGGTAGTAGTTCAGATAGGGTATGTGCAGTTTACTGACCCCCTGCTCTGCATGTTGCAAACCAGATGAAGATCACTGACATCACCGGAGATTGACACTAACAGGGGCACTAGTCCACAGTTTACATGCTCTGTCTGTGAACTTCCGCAGTGTGAAAACTCAAACGCATCACATTCACAAGTTCTTATGCTTCTACATTTCATATACTTTCCCCTTTGAGTCACAGAGGTCACAAGGGTTAATGATTTAGTCTATGGTAGTTACCTAATGCGCCAACTTGTGTCAGCAGAGTGGTCACACTTTCCAATGACAGTATTGTTGTGTTTGCCATGCTGGTTCTATCCTTCTTCTCTGCTGTGAATGTGAATCATTGTCAGTGTGTATTTGAGAATAATTGTGTTTTTTCTTACAAGGGTGATGCATCTGTGGTTTTCCCACCATCTGTCATTGGCCTAATAAATGAGGAAATTGAAAATACAAGCCGAGTAATACATCGAGGAGACAAATACTGTAGGGTTGGGTCCAGAAAGCCAACTCTTTTAGACACAGAGAAAGTCTCTCCCTTTAACCCTTCCCTTTCCCACTCTCCAGCGCACACACACACACACACACACACACACACACACACACACACACACACACACTGAAAAACCTACTGGCAGGATTGAGTGTCCCTCTGAAGCATTTGTCTATTGATATCTGTCTGGAGCCTGGCTGCTTCTCTCCCCCCACTCTCTCTCTCTGCAGACTCAGGTTCATGACCTGTTATGTAACTCTGCTCCTCAACCATTGTAGAGGATGTAACACCATGATTGCACCCAGATGCATTTTCTACTTTTTCTTATAAAAGATGCAATTACACTCAATCAACCCTTTTTGTACTGAGCAAAATGAGAGGTTAACTACTTATTTCCCAATGCTTTATACAACTGTCCTCTTGCTGTGGTGGATTAAATACACAGATACTAAATGGTAATAAAACCACTTTGAAGAGGCCTATTTACAACTTTATTTATAACAAGAATGTTTATATGTCAGTAAAAAACGGTCCAGGTAGAGCAGGCGACTTCATCATGTTGGGAGTTTTAAGGACATCATACATTTTGAATGTTTAATCTGAATCTGCAGTAAGTACTACAGCACTTGACTGGAGTAACGGTGACTATTTCCCCCAGAAATTTTGTGGAGTAGAATAACTGAATTAAACACTGTCTTGTAATCTTATTGTTTGTTTCAGTTGAACTACCCATAACTCCTGGAACTACGAGTGGAGAAATAAAATAAAGGACCGAAAAATAAAGCTAAGCAGACAATTGCCCAAAGGCCCCAGACCACCAGGGCCCTCAAAAGCTGCAAGTTCTCTACAAGTTTTGGACTAGATAATTTCATTGCTTGCACATTTGTTATTTTTAAACAATTATGTGCCTCCATCCTGTTATCTCGAAGAGAGAACCTATTTAAAAATCCCTTTTTAAGATGTTTTTTTGTTTGTTTTTTTTTACATATTCTCATATTTTGTTTTGTCTGACCATCACTCAAAAATACAAAGCAATGTTCACTTTTAAGAAGCTCGTGTCAGTAATTTCTTTTGTTTTTTTTCCTACATTTTGGCAGCCACGACCCCCACCCTCCACTCCACCCTGTTGTTGCCATGGCATCTAAACAGCTACTTCCGCAGCAGCTAGCCAATCAGGATCCGAAGACGAAACCGGAAAATGCACACTTGAAAACGAAGTGAGCACCGAAAAGCAAGGGTGGACGAGGAGGTAATTTTTATTTTTTTTTAATTACACACAGTTTTGCAGCCAAATTTTAAAGTATGAAACTGTCTGGATACTTTAGCACAACTAAAGAAATGCACTGTTGCTAAAAGAGAAACAGAGCCGACCAGTTGCCAGCCGGTGTTAACGGTCCCGTGGACAACGTTAGCATCAACTGAGCTTTTTAAAGAGTAGTTTGCTGCCGAGCTTCATGAGTTCATGTTATGAGCTGTGTGAAGAGAACACGTCTATCAAATAGGCCGTGTGTGGTTATTGAGGAAAGACTGGTCATGGTTACAGTTACATGATTACATTAGGTTGGTTGTTACATTTGAATGTGAGCTATTTGTGATTTTTGTATAAATCTTTGGTTGTATCTTTAAAAGGTACCAACATCTTTACTGTACCCACATGAGACTCTATTTTGTTGTAAGGGAAGGACCTTGTCTAAGCCTTAGTACATGATCAGTATCTGTATCTGATAACCTGGATTCACTATTATGGTACCTGATTTACCAACTGTGTGGCAAAGGGCTGCAGTTAGTTATTATTTTCATTAATTATTATTCTGACGTATATTTATTTGATTAATCTAGCAATGTTGTGCTGT
This sequence comes from Seriola aureovittata, assembly GCF_021018895.1. Lineage (NCBI taxonomy): Eukaryota > Metazoa > Chordata > Actinopteri > Carangiformes > Carangidae > Seriola > Seriola aureovittata. Next base: position 8,133,373 of record NC_079365.1, on the reverse strand, counting down.
TTCAAATACTAGAAAACACAGAAGAATCTCACATCACAATTTTCTCAGAGCCCAACGTGACATTTGAAAACACCTGTTTGTTGATCATCTAATCGATTAATTGACTAACTGTCTCAGCTCTAGACTGGTGTTTATTACAGTTGGGTTGGGTAACTTCCAAATGGCAAACCACATGTGGTTACACTCATTTAATTATAATACAGAGATTGAATTGGGATCCTGGATCTTTGATTGAATTTCACTTCAGCTAGTGAACATGCTCCTTTCACATTAGCCCTTTAGAAACATCGGGGATCTCCCCTTATGGATAGGACTATTCTTTAACACTTACATAACACTAAATATGGAGAGGATTCCCCCCACACGCAAGTGGCTTCTGAGTGGTTTGGCTGACCTCCCCCTTGCTGTGATAGTATTCAGTGTCATTGGAAACTGAAGCCAGGTGGTTGCATGGATGATGACAAGCTGTCATCCATGCTTCTGACTGAAGATAAATTTTAGCACCACATATTTCACAGGCACTTCTTATTTTCTGTTGCACGATCTCCTTCCTCACATGTGCACACACTGACAGAAGAAAAGGTTAATAAATCAGAAGATAAATGATGCTGCAGTTGTAGTAAAGAGGTGATAGATCCTATATGCTGGTTTCCATTAAAATGCCACCTAGGTTAATCGCTGCAGGGCTTCTGTTTTGGAAAGTCAAATTTGTGCTCTGGTAACAAAGCACACAGCATGTACGTGCTTGGCAGGTTAAACATTGGCTTGTATGTACTTTTAAATATTTAAAGGGATGACAAAGACATTTGTATTTTTGCATAACAAAACTTAACCTTTCTAAGTGCCAGTTTCACATAATGTCAGTGGCATAGCAGAAGTTCTTGTCTTTATGGTGTCTCGTCTTATTAGGTTATACCCATTTCTGGAGCTGCAGCAAGGCTAGCATTGCTCTCTGTCTGCTTGCTTAATGGCATGCAGATTCTTGCACTCAGTCATTCAGCCCCTGTTAATCTGCTGAAGCTCTGATCTGAGAGCTCTTATTACACATGCTCATACACACTGCCATTTTTTCTGGCATTGTGCTAACTGGGATTTAGAGGCTTTAGCTTGGAAACCGACCAGGGCACTTTTTAACAGCATGGTTTCAATGTATGTGTCTAAGATGATTTGCCATTTTGTGTCATTTCTCATTGCTCCAGTGTATGGGTCTGTACACTTAATGTTGTCACAGAAACGTGGCCACATGCTTGAGTCAGGCTTGACTTCCAAGTATATGAGGTCACACTGAGATGAGTAACTGGCCCAGTGAGCACTGGAGAAACAGACACTTGACATGGATATGTACAAGATGAAACCATATCAGGGATGTGTTGTGGAGAGAAAGTAACACCCTGCTGGCGCCTCATTTGAGGCCCAAGTATCAAAGCGTGGCGTAGGCCTGGAGCCAGCTGCACTTCTTTGACCTTACTGAATAATTCAGGTACTTACCCTGATCCAGCAGGGTGACTGTTAGGCCTATCGTTCTGCTTCATGGCTGAGACTCACTAGTTAGTCACCATCTCTCAGCCATGGAAAGTGTGACGAGTTTTAATCCTGAGACTTCATATGATAATTTCCTCGCCATCTTAATTTTTCTGTGTAGTACCTCTGAGCCCAGTTTGAAAGGTGAAGCATGGTTCTCTAAGGTTCTACATTGGGAAACCAGTTGGGTAGAGAATGAGAGTGTGGTATTTGTCATTGAGAGGACAATAAGCATGAAGCCGTTCCACTTGATGAATGGCTGTGGCACAATCCTGGGCCTTTGCCAGCTCTGTCCACCTCGCTCCCTCCAGCTCACATCCTACCATCCAGGCAGACTCTCATTAAGTGCCCTTTTGTTGAGGGATTACTGAGTTTATATTTAACCTCTGTCCTCACTGTCAGTGGACTGTTGAAGTAGTTGTTGGCGCTGCCAGTTCATTTAGAATCCATATCTGTGTCCATCTGGCGTCTGACTCCCTTCAGTGTCTCTACACATATTCAACCTCTCTCTCGCATCTCTGTATTTCAAGGACTTCTCTCCCTGTCGATAATAAAGTTGGGGTGCTTTGTCCATTCTGGTCACTCTTTTATCTATTTTGACAATGCAGGACCTACTTTCTCCCTGTGGACTCTCTAGCTGCAGTTCACGTGCACATCCTGAACACCCAGAGAATTACCGCTTCAGTGCTCCCATCATTGTCCTGCATCTGATAGTCAGATATCACATTTTTTCTGAAATTCGTTTGCGTGACTGCACTCAATGTGTGTGTGTGTGTGTGTGTGTGTGTGTGTGTGTGTGTGTGTGTGCCTGTGTGTGTGTGTACATGCACACACAGGCACCTTTCATGCCTTGTTTGACACTACTCATTTATATGTGCATGTGCACTGTGTTTGGGGAACATACTGTTCCCTTCCTACTGGGCATGTGAGACTTTGGCAGAGTGAATTCTAATTTGTTACTGACTCATTGAGAGTGCAGTTGTGGGGTTTGGCCTCTGGAGAAAAGCACTTTAGCAACTCCTTCATGGCGAAACACTGTCAGGGTAGAAGAGGTCAGTGGCATGGAAACAGCCGTTTCTATTTTTGGGTTTTGGTTTTGTTTGTGCCTGAGTATGTGTTTAATCTAGTTGACCTTTTGTTTAGCAACATATGACAGTCATAACTGTCATGGTCTTCATGTGATTCTGCGTGTCTTGCAGGTAGACAGAGCCCACACAGGGTTGTCCTTCAAGCACACCAAGCCAAAAGTGTTCATCTTCAGGTAGGAGAGGACCGCTCTGGACTCTCACTTGTCTGCAGTTCACACTCTATAAATCTATTCGGTTTTGAATCTCTGCCACCAGCCTTCCTCATCTCTTCCCTCTGGGTTAATTTTCTACTTACCACCATCTCTCTCTGCCTCTGTCTCAGGTGTGCTGTCAGTAGGCCAGGTCACATTAGTGTTATGCAAGTTTAGTTTGGTACAGCCAGCATCCCAGATCAGATATATCGGCTACTGTATCCTACGTGTAGCTGTTTATACAAACATCTTCACCATGGTGTTAAAGTGAGCTGGTGCTTTTTGGTCTATTATATTGTAACTAAACACAAGCCAGTGGGAAAAGCATCTGGATGCCAGATATCATCCTGGCTCTGAGGGTTGGACATTGTAGATGGATTTGAGAGAAAGTCAGCATGCCCTGTTTTATGACTGAGATAAATGCCTCACAAAGATGTCATTAGAAGGATAGACTCTGGGTCTGATTTAGAGTTACATCCATGTGACCTTCTGTTAGAGTTTCACCAGCACGACCATGTCTTATAATGTACATGTCATATCATAGCTGAGCCAATCTGAGTTCATTCTGAATCCTGTGAATGTAATATTGTCACATTTTTGTGCTGCACAAAGGCCTATAGGTTGCTTTTTGTTTGATGTTTGATTTAGAGGGAACCACATAAATTTTGGTTGTTATGCTTGTGCTATCCATGATAACAGTTTTGCCTGAAAAATCCATAACAGGAATCTGGATCCAGTTTATTTTTGTGCTAATCCAAAGCACTTATTATTTATCTTCCTTCGGGATCATAATGACAAACAGGGGGATGCAGTGTGTTTAGGTGTTCTGCATGCTTTTTTTTTTTTTTTTTACGGCATTGTTAAGTAGAAGAGGCTTCAGCACTTTTCATCAGCATCAGGTGTTCTTCAGTCAGCCAAGCTTACCCATTGGCACCCACTCAGAAACCATCACCAAGATCAGCACCCCAAACCCCAGGAGTCTGAGGGCCCTTTCCACCACCCTGCTTATCCATCACCTGCACTGCTCACTATCCAGGTACAGGGCTCTAGCTCAAGAGAATAAGAGAGAAGTGATGGGAGGAGAGGAAAGAGGGGGATGAGAGGTTAACTGGGATATTGCAGTGGACTGCAGGTAATGGGGGAGAACTGTGAGGAAAAAGTGCATGTTGAGACCAAATTTTGTCCAGCAAAGGAGGTTTGCTTCTTTAGATATCAGCTGTAGTAGACTGAATCTTATCTACATTATGTCTGATACCTCGGTATGCTGCCGGCTTGAGAGGATGAAGTGCTTATTATGGCGGATAAATGCTGCTATTTGGGGGAAGATTGAGGACTGGATTTTCACTTGACAAAGGGATAGAAATGGGTTTGCATTAGTGCAGCAAGGGGTGTAGATTTTGTCTGGGGGGGGGGTCTTCAGAGGGGGATATGGATGGGCTCTTCTGTAATCCTCTGACATGTGCGCTCTTCCTCACGTGCACACACAAGCACTGCAGTGCAGAGCTGTCTATGGCACAGAAACACGCTGCACTGCTGCTAACACAGCCCACACTGTTCTGTATCAACAGCCAACGTCCTTACCCACACAGATTGTAAACACTCCATACATTTCATCGCAGACCCCACTATAAATCTCCCTACTGTTTTCTCACCTTTGCTATAGTGGAGCTTTATGCATCGTCCCAGTCATTCTCTTTTGCCCCACTTAAATAAAGCTCCACCATAAGGCCACACTGAAGGTGCGTCATCCTGCATTTTGATAGTAGTGGGTGGCCAAAGTAATTACAGGAATCATGGTTTGCTTCTTGACCTACTTACAGTTTTAGCATTAGTTGTGCTATATTTGGCTTCCAATAAATTTATATGGAATGATATCATTAAAAGCGCTATATATGTATTTGCTTTAGATAAAGATAATTGATGTATTTTCTAGTGTCTCACTGATGTGTCATAGTGCTTACACTATTGTGAGAATATTTGGCAGGAGTTTAAATATTAGTAAAAGAAAAGAGCTATCCACCACCGAATAGATTTTTTATAAAGTTACCACATAAAGCAGGTCCAATAAGGGATATATTAACAAATCTACATCTAACACCCACAAGCATTTGGCTGGAGAAAGACTGTTATTTCCTATCCAGGTTATATGACGTTTATGTTCCCTGTGCTGAAATGCTGAGTTCAGATGCAGCAAGTCCTGCAAGCAGAGTCAAACCAGTCAGCAGAGTGCCACAGTAGCACACAGGACTTGTGTCTGATAGCCCCCAGCTTCTTTTCTTTCTGTCAAAATAAATAGACTCACTAACTCTCAGGTGCGTATGCATGTGTGTGGTACAGTGTATGTGTAGGTGTATGTGTCAAAGAGTGCATGGACTTGAGGTCAGTCAGCACCAAACCTCTGAGTTACTGTAACTGTACTCCGCCTTAGAGCCTTATATTACCGTATTATGTTTTTGCACGTGTGTGGGCTTTTTCCAAGGATTAATATTTATCTGGGTAGCAGTCAGCTGAGGCTGTGACTGTGTGTCTTCTGCATGCTGAGTTGATTTGCAGTATTAGGTGTCCTGGATGAAGTGGTTGCTTGTCTTCTCACCATGATGATCACATTTCTTTTAATATGATGGCATCAGGTTTCAAGCCATGGGTTCTTATTTCTCCTACTCTGTCCCATATGAGGCTCAATTTTTTCTCCACCATGCAATCCCGTTCTTCCTTGGTCCTCCAGCTTTTCCTGTAGTGTCCTGATCTTAGCCCATCCAGTTTTCCTCTCACATTTCCTTTTGCGTTTGTATTTGTTTGTTATCTTTTATGAGTACGGCACTATCCCATCCTTATAAAGACATGGACAGAGATACATGTGGCTTGACAGTGTACTGTCATCATTGCAATGGCCTGTCCTTTTTGGGTAAGAAATAGCTGCATCCAAATTCTGTCTGGAAAGAGCTTTGGTTTGGAGAGTTACACTGAGGGCATGCCATTGTGTTTATGTCAGTGCCCAGCTTTTTATAGTATGTGATAAGGTGTAGGAGTGCTGTTATTTATGGTGACAGAGGTGTTTGTGGTTATATTTGGTGTGAGAGATGTGTCAACGTGCTAAAGGATATGTGCAGCCCTTCATCTGTCACCTCACCTCGGCTGACTGGATGACGGATGTTGACACACTTTGAAGGTATGGAAATGTAAAGGATGGATATACGGCCAAACATACACAAACATGCACACATGTTAAACAACTTAATATCATGAGAACTTCTGATGTGAGAGCCGGTGGTGTCACGCTGACCAGAGATCAATGGTCAAGAGCCGCAAAATGAGAATAATCCAGTGTCTTTTACTACAGCAAACAAAGATGTGGGAGTATCCTCCCCTAGCTGGCAGCTGGTGGTTTCAGGATGCACAAGCAGGTAGCTGCAAGTTCTCAGGAGTCTAAACCCTACATGCGGGGAGAGAGTGCAGATAAAGAACTACTCCTTTACCACAGTCAAGGACAGTTCAGCTCTAATTGGAACAGTTTATCAACCTCAAAGAAGTTTGAATGAGGTTGCATGAGAGCACACATATGATGGATAAACTGTCCCATTACAATAAGAAGACAAGTTACAAAGTTACAAAGTCGACACCAAGAATGAAATGATAAACACTAAAAATGGCCATAATAGTTCCTCTTTAACATGAAACCATCCTAAACCATCCTCTGGGCCTGGACAGCTCGACATCATAGAGGAAAAAATTAATTTCCAAGTTTATCAAGGTCTCTTCCAAGATAATATCAGGGTGGCTGTTCACCTGCTCAACATCAGTAGAAGCTGGGTGATGCAGCAGGACAATGATCCTAAACATCAAAGTAAATCTACTCCAGAATGACTTCAGACAGAAAATCCACCTGTTGGAGTGACCCAGTCAGAGTCCAGACCTTAATCCAATAAAGATGCTGTTTTGACTGACCTGAAGAGAGCCACTCACACCAGACATCCTGAGAATATGTCTGAGCTGAAGAAGGCCTGTTGGAAGAATGGTCCAAACTTCTTGAAAGAGCTGGTTTAAGGTTATTGCTGCCAAGGGAGATTCAACAAGTTATTAAATCCAGCGGTTCACTTACTTTTTCCTTTAGATGAAGATCAGATCACATTTTATGATCAATTCATGCAGAAAACCAGGGAATTCTGAAGGGTTCATTAAAGTTTTGTTGCCACTTTAAGTTAAGTTAATCATGTGCTCTGTTTTGTTGTGATAGTATAACACTTCAATTATATTTGAATATGCCTGTAATTTATATGCTTAAAAAGTGCTTATTGGATTTAATGATGGCAAATTGCCCTCTGTGTATTCCTCAGGCATTTAAAATGCATGGGAAAGCTGTGGAATTTCAATTTATTTGTGTCTTTTAAGATAAATTACTGCTGGGTGGAAAAGCCACTGGCACTGCATTCAAAACACAAACACAGGCCTGTGCATTTGCAACTGCAGCATCATCTGTATGTTGTACTTCATCTGTGCTGGCAGGCTTTCAAGTGTCATCACTGTCACAGCGCTGCATGTTAAGCGATGGATAAGGTGTTGAGTGTTGTTGACATACATCTTTGTCAAGGGCTCTATCTACAGGATTAACAGAACACGGGCTTCAGCCCAGTACAGCAGAGTTACGAGCCTGACTGGGTGCTCATGATACTGATATGTTGACATGTATCACTTGCTCCCCCGATGTAACTCCAGTCCCTGTCAAACACAGGGAGACTATAATGGACATCTGGGGTAGACCTAACCTTTACCTGCCCACAGCCTTGCTTGGCCCAGACTAGTCTGACATGAAGAAATCTAAATATATACTGTGTACTATCTCACTGAACTGACTGTATATCTTATGATCCCATGTTTAGTGAGATATTAGCAATAGCACTTTTAGAATAGAAACTATGACATCAAATTGTTTCTGCTTCTGACACACCTCTTGTGCTCTACAATTTCGTGGAAAAGGCCCACTCACTTCAATTCTCACTGGCTGAACAACTGTTGGCCAAATATTGTGATGAGAATAACTTGTTGTGTTCCTCAGAGTAGAAATGCAGATGTGTTTTTGAGCGTGGTCTGTATGAGAGGCAGTCAGCGAGAGGTTTTTTCTAACCAAGCCATAGTGCTGTCAGGGAGGAGAAGAGAATGCTCTGCTGTGCTATCTATGTAACTTCCAAGAAACTGAACTAAAGAGTGGGGGTGAGCCAATGCTCTTTGACCTTCCTCAGCTGCGGAGGAGAACCACAGCCAAATGGTTATTGAAATGAGAGAGTACCAGAACCAAAACAACTTAAAGAATATGGGTTTAAAGTGAATGTACAGTGCACTTTACAGTTTGATACACATATATATAAATATACATAGATAATAAACAGAAGAAGTATCACACTAAAGGAACCTTTAATGATTATTTCTATTATTCTTTTTAATCCAGAGCTTCATACATTGTTCCTCATGTTGCTGTCAGTCCTAAATGCAGCATCAAAACCAGAGCGTGCATGAGTCACTCAGTAGTGCAAGAACCCGTTAGCAGTGTTGTGCCAGACTAGAGCTGCATTGTGTCAATGGACTGAAGCCAGCTGAGTCTCTGTCTAATGATTCTGAGAAGTGTGGAGAGTTCAAGTGTGTGGCAAAGCCTAAATCCAGGAAGTGTGTGACGTCCACATCCCTGTGTCCTGTACAGTGTCGATGAGCCTTACAGCTTTTTAAGTATTCCCTTAATTCAATGACTCACTGACCAGTCACAAACTTTGGTTGTAGGACTGGATTAGGGATACTAGGAAGACATCCTTATATAGTCTAAGAGAGGCATTATCAATCCTATTGTTTGTCAAGCCTGTATCGTTTTTAAATTAATCAATTCAAATACACACAAGGTTTTTCCTTAGCATGAGTATAAAGACTATGTGGGAGAGCGTCCCTTGCTCCTGGCAGTCTGCTCTTGTGAGTCTAAATTACTGTCTAATTAAGTCCTTTCTGTCCCCTTTCCTCTCAGCTCACAGCTTTAATCCTACCCTCCCCCTGATTTTTGTGCTTGCTCCAATTAGATTTCTCTCAACTGCAAATCCATCTTCCTTATCAGCTATCTTTATCTTTGGTGTCTTGCGAAAGTCTGTTCCAGACTCCACCTTCTGTATGACATATCTCCAGTATCTCAGACTCCCATTTCCTGTCACACTTCCCTTTTTCGTCAGACCAACTAAGCTTTGTGAGATGTAAGGACTAGGGACTGAAGCCTAAGGAAATTATAAAATTGTTATGAAAAAACATCTTTTAAGGCAGGAATTTTAATGTCTGCCCCCTTTCATTTCAGTGTGCCAGTAAGTATCCATGGTAAGACATGCCGGAGGCTATATCTGCTGTATTGAGATATTAAACATACAGCATATATTTATTGTCAATGAATACAAGTGTTATCAAGTTTAACTGACAGTCTATTAACAATATCGGTTGTAGTGATAGTTCACCACTGTCACTCAACGTAGACCATGCAAAAGAACACAGGGGACTCTGATTTCTTGAGGACATTGGGATATTTTTGGTTCTGTACTTCATTTACGAGTTAATTAGGCCAGTCATTAGGCCAGAAACCTGGTGTACTCCTTTCATCATAATCCACTCTGTCTCTCCTTATCACTGTACTCATCTCCCCGCCACTTTCTGTTTCCTCTCCTTTTGTCCTTTTTGCATCTTTTACTCCCAGTTTAGGAAGTGACTAGAGATGTCAGACAGGAAACTGGTCCAGGATAGGTGTGTGTAAGGGTGGAATGACCTCATACTGAAATCCCCCATTCATTGCTCAGACATACACACGTGCATTCATGTACACAGTTGTCGTACAGTGAGGCAGCCTTGCCCCCTCTATAGCTGTCAAAGTTCATATAGTTTTACCTTGTGTGGTATGGATCTACATGCATTGTTTCAAGCATCACTCATACTATCACCATACAATCCTCAGCATAGAGTGAGAGGAAGTAAATAAATAGAGAGGAAATAAAAAAATTACTTTTGACGAAGTAAAAACAGAACAGGTGAGGCTAACTAGATCTAGATCTCCTCTTTGTTACTTGAATTCATATGGTATTATCTTCTTGTCAGCATTGTTGTATCAAAACCGTGTCAGACATGTTTCTAGACGTGTTTACATGAATAATAGAGACAACTAGACCAGAGGGAGACGGACAGAATTGACACATCTGTACAGTTGTATCATTGAGGGTATAGGGTTAGGGGAACTGTCACCAGGACTTGGCCTGTGTGTGCAGCTATGTGACTACAGTGGTGACTGACATAGTGGCAGCCAGTGAATTGTTTCCCTCCCTTGTTTATTTGTCTCTTGCACTTGGCATTGAGCAGACTGTGCTTATTAATAGCCACTCCACAGCCTGAATTGCAGACAGCATGTGGTATTTTTAGTGGTGGCTCAGGTGTTTGGTGACCTATGAGGATTTGGTTAGTGGGTTTATCTGGCATGATGTGATGTGAGGTGATCAGACTGGAAAATGACCCTGCAAATCACCAGATCAGCCTTTTCCACTTCACCTATACGCCAGGTGTCCGACGTGCGGGGTAGAGTGTGTGTGGGGTTGCTGTTTTGGTTGTGTCTTTGTATGTGATTTTTGCTTATGTGTCGATCTGTTTCTGCCTGTCTGCATGTGGGATGTTCATGAGTTGTGAGTGGTCCTATGAATATGCACATGGACATGAATATGAGTCGTCGTGTCCACACACGTATCTCCTTGGCCACTGCGTAAATCAGCCCAGGTAAATCCAGACTCGTGCCACCTCATTCAGATTATGTATCTCATCCCTAAATCTTTTAAGGCTCTCGCAGGAGATAAGGTCAACAGTACAAAAACAACAACACAACAAACTTACTCTTGGAACAAAGGAAAACACTGAGGATACAAACAATATTCGTTGGAGACATTTACTGAATATATGAAGAGAAATTATTTAATAAGATTTTGTTGTGTTTACTGGACGTAAGTGATGGGCTTATCCATACATTGCTGAATAAATATATTTGTGCGTGTCTGTGTGTGTGTGCTCTATGTTACTTTGCCCTTCACATACCTCTCTTATGCCTCCATATCTCCAATCCGTTTTATATCTAAATTCACTCAGCACCTCCAAATTAGTCTCCTCCTCCAGTGTCCATGGCCACTCAAGGGCAAAAGACAAACCTTACCCACCCTTCCTTCCTGCTCTCTCCACGCCCAGCAAACATGTCTCTCTACATAGGTCCTTTTAATACAGATATAGCCGCCAATTACATTTCTAGGACGCCTGAACGTGCTGCAAAGCCCTCTGGAGCTGCCGCGGCCTTGATTCAATATAACATCGACCCACTTGACAACCTCAATGACTTACCTGCTCTCACTCTGTCCCCTTTGCTGAACTGTTGTTGTTGACAGATAAGCCTGCTAAGTGAGACCTTTTATCTCAGTGAATGTGTTGATCACGATGAGGATGTTGAGACAGTTGTCTGTATGACTTTGAATCAGAATAACTGAATATATTGCAGAGTGTATTGTAGATTTGAAAGGCATTTAAGGTAAAATAATGTAGTGGAGGCTTAGTGTTTACTCAGTCATGTTTACACAGATAGAGATGGATCCAGGTTTGATTCCTGGTCCTTGTGTTGTTTTGGAAGATCTTGCATCAGTGTTTGTATCCCCAAAGGGCTGAAGTTTGCCTCTACAGGCCAAATGAGTGCAAATTGGTGTCAATGAAACAACTTTGCAATAGTAAAACTATACTAGTGCTAATACAAAAAGCAAAAACACTGACGCAGAGTGGATTAATGAGAATGAAACAGTGTATATATATATTGTGTGTTTTTTTGGGAATTCAAAATAAATTTTAATATGGACATTTCTGGGGCGTCAGCTCAGTTCTGGCCTGTGGAATCAATCCCGTTTCCTTCCTGAATCTTGCTTGCTGTTATAGAAAAGACTAAATTCTTGCCGATTGAGGGGCAGTCATCAGGCTGAAGAACAGAGGAGCCACTCTCTTAACTGCACGTCTGTTGCACTGGATTCCAACTTTATGTTGGCTGCACATCTGATTGTCTCCATTTGCGAACTGGCATGCGCCTGAGCGGCATTGTGAAAAGCCCCTGCTAACTGCCCCATGCCGTACTTGGCCCATTTCTTTCAAGGTCATGGCTTTTGCATCCCTCTTTTTTCTTTCTCCCAATGTCATTGCCTTTGGACACTTTCTCCAGTTTGTGCTACAGTGTTCCATCATGTGCCTGTTAAATTCCTCTGCACTGAATCACTTATTGTTTGTTTGATTCACGTACATTCATTATTGTTAATGTTTGTGCCAACTGGATTGTGAGCTTGTGGATGTCAATGAGATGTAATGAGTGCTTGAACTCTTACAGCTTCAAATAGCATGTGGTGTGTTTCAAAGGTGGATGTAAATGACAGCCTGAGTGTTTGTCCTGCTTAGAATACTTCATTTATGTTTGTTTATTTTTCTTCCCAGACCTTACCTCGTATGAACTGTATATTTGAATATCATCACTTTAGTGTCTTGCAGGTCATCCTGATTTTAAAATTGGCTTCTTGACATTGCCAACTATCTGTCATCTACAACTCTCTGTGATTGCTGATTGTAATAAAACGGATAATGCAGGCGTTGACACTGACATAGCTTCATGTTTACACTGCAAGACAAAGTGGTCAACAGGGTCATAATATGGTGATCCGATGACAACACCTGTGTTGTGTGTTCGCCTGTATTGAAATAAAAATAAGTGATCACAGGGAATCAAAGGTGAAAGAACAGAGCTGTCCCTGCTGAGACCAGGGGCTTCTTGTCAGAGTGGTCTATCAATTAAGTTGCCCACTGAAAAATATTTCAGCGCAGGGGCATGTGTAGGAGGTGCCCAGGAGTTGGACGGCCCAGCCCACTTCTTTGTCTGCGATAAAACAAAGCTGTAGATGTGTTTATGTGTATGTTCACAAAACATATGTGTGTTTAAGTATAACTGTGGCTATTTTCTACTTGTTCGTCATGTCCTATTTTCCTCTTGTGTTCCAAGAGGCAGGATTAGAGAGATTAGTGCTGGGCTTTCTGACTCCCTGCATAACCAGCCACTGTCCAATTTAATGTACAGTACACATGCACACACATGCATGTGCACATACGAGCACACACCCATACATACACAAGAAACTGTTGGTACAAACAAGCGGGTTTACACTCATGAATTTCATGTGTTTTAGCGATAACACGCTTTGTACTCATCTGCGTTGTTATTTCCCACTGGTGGTTTAAAGTTGGACTCACATGAATTTAGACAGCAGTGAGTGACTGGTTTAATCAGATGTTATTTTGCCTGCCGCTATAATCTGTGTCAAAAAGCTCTGGGAGGGTGCAAGATGAGGATTATAGTTTCCAGTCTGGCCACAGCACGAGTTCTCAGCAATCCCTCTCATGTCATCCCTTCTCTACCCACCTTATCTTCATAACACCACTCTGTTCCCATTTACCTCCTCATCTTCTACTCTTTAGTTTCTTTGCATCTTTCAAATTGTTATTAATGCAAGTTTTATTATAACCAGCAAAGATGTCACTTTACCATGAACTTTGATTTTGCCACCAACAGAATTTTAGATTTATTTAAGTCAGGTTAAAATTCAAAGGTATTGTGTTGACTTACAGTTTTTAACATTAACAGAATTTATGGGAGACAATAATTTGGTAGTTTTACTGAAATTCAACCCAATATGCAATAGACTTTGCAGCCAGTGGTAAGATCAGAAATCAGTTTCGGTGCACGGATCATGAGAAGGTCTCATGGGCGGACCCCTCCTGTCTTCTTCATTTAATTTTTTTGCTTTTGTACACTGATATCATTGTACAACAGAGACTGATTGAAGCATTAAATCCAGGAATAATGTTTTTTATATTTATTTTTCATTTGCTCCTGTCTGTTTGATATTGCCGGGGCTGCAGCTGAAATTGCCATACATGCCATAAGAAGACATCTAAGCAACACATTAATTTGATGGAATACAGAAATGTAAAATCTACTTGTGCCCTAATGATGGGGCAGTGATATTATAAGCCTATTAACTTATGCAGTCTGTCCTTCCTGTATCTGGCAGCTGCAACTGGGTTGCTCTTAGTCTGAAATATGTAATTTACTTTTTCCTATTTGTCAAATAGTAATATATAGTGCTATTAGTAAATAATATGCTCTTTGTTTGTGAAATGTACCGCTCTGCTACCAGTAGACTTGTCAATGTTTGCAATTGGTCACATCCTACAAACATCGCCCCTTTTTTGTGAACGCAATCGGGAAAACCTGGGCTAACTTATCGAGTTGAGAACCACCTTTGAGTGACAGCTCAGCATGATTGCAGTTGTTAGGCTTAGTGAAGCCAGACGATGAAAAGATATCCTGGCTATGTAGAACTTGCTTCGTAGTCTAGGCTGTAGGTTTTCTGTGTAGTGAGTGACTCGTTTTGTTTATATTTAACTAGTGTGTTAGTGTGTTTTGTATTGCATGCCAGTTTCTGTGTTCCTAACCTCCCTTGTTCTGTTCCTTCCCCTACACCTTACTTTGTATGAGGAAATCATGCTGCTTGTTCTGTCAGGTTGTTAAAGCCCTGTTGTCACATAGACAGAAAAACAGCTGAGTTCAGCGTCACCCTCCCTCCTTGTTTTTATTCTTCTTTCCTCTACCCCTTCCCCCAGACTCCCCCCTCCCACCACTGTCTTTGTTTGTTCGCTTCTTTCCCTTGAGGGGTTACCACCCAACAACCTGCTTTGGATGCTTCTGATTGGTGGATTGCTTGTGATGGGGCGGGCCAAACGTCAGGCTTGTGAGAGCTTTACCAGTCATGAGCCAGCTCTCAGCTGTTAGAGAGCATTCAGTCTGCAGTGGAGGCACGAGCAGGATCTGTCTCTGTTTGCTTTATTTACTGCTGCAATACTAGTCCAAACCTCAACGTTTAAAGGACATAAAAGGGCTTCCTGTTTCTACTCAGCTACAAGAACTGCCAGACAAGGAGTTGAAAGGGAATTAAACATCCACTAATTCTCAGCTGTTCATTCTGTTTCTTTTCTATTTCCTCCTTCCTGTCCTTTGTTTTCGACCAGCAGAATCCCAGACAGCACAGACGAAGCAGATCTTCATAACAACAAAGGTTTGTGAAGACATCGTGGGAACAACTTGCAAAATCCTGACATATTAATGCAAGATACCAGGACTAGTCCTCTGCGGATCTGCAGTGCGTGAGAGAGCGTGTCCCTGCCAGATAAGGCCCCCACCGCATCGTGTGTGCGTGCGTGAGGAGGCTAATGCCCGCGGTAGTGTGGTCAGGGCCAGAGGAGGATGAGTCCGGCTGTGGAGGCTCAGGCCCAGGAGGCCATGAATGCAGAGCAAAAGCAAAAGCAGAAGCAGAACCAGCTACAGCATCAGCTGCAGCACCAGCAGTGCTACATGGAGAAAGGGGTGATGCTTGAGCCTTTCGTGCACCAGGTGGGGGGACATTCCTGCGTCCTGCGCTTCGGGGAGCAGACCATCTGCAAGCCCCTCATTCCCCGCGAGCATCAGTTCTACAAGAGTCTGCCTGCTGCAATGAGGAAGTTTACCCCCCAGTACAGAGGTAATGAAAACCGGCCTTTTCTAACCAGTGTAGTGGCTGTTGCGTTGTTATGTTGTTATGCATTTGTCTCTTTATTTTTCTGCTCCATATGTGCAAGTCGGTGAGAACAGATGTTGCAGATGTGCTTTGCATTTTTGTAGTTTGTGTGTAAAGTGTAAATTTAGGATTATTGGGCAACAGAGCTCCCCACTCCTGCTCAAGTGTTGTTTACAGGTTCCTGCCAGCAGCATGTACCAAACTGTTCCACAGGAGGGTGCTGCTGCTCACACTGCAAGTGGGCCTTCTACAAACAGGCCACCGGTTACTGTGTCCTGTTTGTAGAAGGCTGTACTAACACAGGTAAGTCAGGTGTGAGCACTTTTTCATTTTCTGGTGACATCCAGAAATCCAAGAAGCAGCTGAGGTCGGCTGTCAACATAGGCAGAGCTCTGCAAAAACACCAGATGACTGTAGATTAGTCCTCAGACAGATGGACTAACCACCACCACCACCACCATACCCTCTTTAAAAATGAAACGCAATGAGTGACTTTAGCAAACACAGACTGTCGGACTAGTTTATCAGGTCACACATTATATGTGTCACACATATTTCAATAAGTTCTGCAGGTTTTTTGATGGGTTAAATCCACCATGAAGCAAGTAGCATCAGTAAGACTGTCATTTAGAAGACAAATGAGAATCGGCAGGGTCCCAAGAAGCCCTCTACCAACATGTCTTCATCATTCTCCATCCCGTTTTTCCTACAGCACATCCCCTTTAAATGTTATCACGGGCCAGTTCAGCTGTTTCCTTTGTGTCCCCAACAGAGAAGTGAAAGGTGATACAAAGCAGTCACTTTCCTCTGATTGTCCTATAAGCCCTGCTTCAGTTCACCTCAACAAAAAGTCATGTGATCATGGGATGATTTTAAAATAGGTCTTATCTTCTCTTTCCCATGCTGTGCCTGAATATTTTGTGGCAACAGTGCTTTATTCTTCATGTCTGCATTTTCACCTTTTTATCTTTACTTTCTTGTATTTTCTGAGTCTTCCTCTCCTTCACTTTATCTTGGCTTCTCCTTCAGCCATATTATGGAACACTATGGAAAGTGTTGGCTGTTAATTATAACACAAGTATTGGGGAAATTATGAAAATATACTGTGAATGTGCTGCTGGAGTTACTGTACTGTCGAACAGTCCTTTGCTGTTATACTGACTCTTATTTGTCGTGCTCTTTGTCTGGAGCTGAAGCTAGTAGCTTGTGAGCATCATATCTACATGATACAGCATTCTTTTTTCTGTGTACATGTGGTTGATGCTTTGTGGTTTCTGTATGATGTATATGTGTATATCGCTCATAATTTTGTGTGAGGTAAAATAAACAGAATTCTGACCGAAGTTTTGAATCCTCGTGCCATTTGTGTTTGGGCTATAATTTATCCCATGTTGTTGTATGCTTTTTAGCATTAGATCGTCAACTGCTCAAGAGAGCATGATTTGTTTCTGTGTGTATTTCCATTAGACCAACTTCTCTTCTTGTTGTTTTGGTCTTTCATTCTGTCTGTTTCTGTGTGGCTTTTGAGAGCTCAGTCCCATCCTCTCTAGCTTTGTTCAAGTATTTTTTGGAGCAAATGTCTCAAAAAAGATGTGAGTGTAGACACAAACTACTCTCTAACTTTAACTGTACTGCAAAAAACACCAAGATGGGAGTAAGGAATGCTTATTACATTTATTGTACTTTTGTATTGTACTTTTTTTTTCAAGCGACATATTCCTCTCACTGCTCCATGACACCAATGTCTAACAGCGGCTTTCTGTCTCCCTCTCTGTCCCGTCTCAGGTGTGGTGTCAGTGAGCTTCGAGGAGGATGAAGAAGGGAATCTTTGCCTCATTGCCTACCCGCTCCACAGTGACCCAGCAGCAGATCTGGAGAACAAAGACCCCTTGGTCGACTGTGAGCCCAAGAGCAAGTTGCTCAAGTGGGGCAAAATGGTGACCTCATCACTGCTTGTGGACACCGAAAATTACAGCAAAGATGGCCGAAGCCGCCACTCTCGCAAAGACAAGGACAAGAGGTGAGATGCAAGGACATGTCCCAACACAGACAACAGCACCTTCAGGGACTTCTTATTATTATATAGTAGATAGAGGGAGCAAAGTGAGTCACTTTCACATAAACATTAAACCGAAGATGATGAATCGATCACTGCGGGACTATTACACAACCATGATATATTTAAAGCAATCCTAAGTTTTTCCATGAATTGTAAAGATGTTGTCTGAAGACATTAATCGACTGATGACGCACACGTTGTGTTACACATACAGCCTAAGGAAACAGTCTGTAAATAAAGCGAGAGACTGAACCTTATCCTAGGCAGTCAGAGGGAGGGCTCAGGTTTACATAAGCACAAAAGATGCATGTACGTGTATTTACAAAGACAAAACCTTACTTAGTGAGGATAATTATGAGTGAAAGGCACCATTCCCCTGGGCTTCACTTCAAATCCTATGTACCTCTTCTTTTGTGCTGTAACTGTGCACACAAACAGTAGCCTATTCTGTTCCCCCCCCCCCCCCCCCCCCGATTGTATCTTAAACTAACAAGGATCTCTCCTCCTCTGCTGTCCAGTGTTCACAAGCTGCAGGAGGACGTGGAGTTGGAGTGGCTGCAGCAGGCCGAGGTGCTCTACTACAGACTGGAGTGCAGTCACAGTAACGCGGTCCCACAGCTTAAACATAACCCTTGGAGTCTAAAGTGTCACCAGCAGCACCTGCAGAGGATGAAGGAGAATGCCAAACACCGCAACCAGTACAGTATCCTTTCACTGACCGACAAATACCCTGTTGTTATTTTCTTTTTTAAGATTCTTACATTTGCCAACATTCAGTATCACAGTGGAAAGAGAGAGAATTAAAGTTCCAAGCCAGAGGACACGGCACGGCCAACTGTGCCACCAGGACACCTCAACACTTGCCTATCTACATGCATGGTTATTAGTGGCTCCAGCTTGTACCTGAGGTCTGATGTCTAATGCATTGGATAGATATCAGTTTCTTTGTCCTGTGGAGTCGCTTTTCTAAAGCACTCCCATCAGTTACTTTATATTACTCTGACTTGCCTGTATATAATATGATAATAGCATATACTGCATGTGAGTGCAGTGACACCTGTGGAGAGAAAAGCTTAGATCAATGTTGTTTTTTATCTAAGTTGTTTTTTTAAGTTATAAGTTCATAAGTGTAGAAGAAGGCCATGGTTTTTCGACTCTATCCTCCTTGACTCGGCTTCCCAGAATTCATCCTGCTAGAGAACCTGACGTGGCGGCACACAGTGCCATGTGTTTTGGACCTGAAGATGGGTACACGACAGCATGGAGATGATGCCACGGAGGAGAAGAAGGCAGTGCAGATCCGCAAGTGCCAGCAGAGCACATCAGCCTCAATAGGAGTCCGTCTCTGTGGCATGCAGGTGGGCTTCGAGCCAAGTCTGGCCTCTGTGTTAATGAACTAATTTGAAATTTTTTGAAAATGTGTTTAATTCACTTTCAGGCGAACAGTTAGATGAACATCTATAGCACTCTCATATCTGTCAGTTTAATTTAAGCCTATAGCCACCTTTAAAATTCTCTAATTAACACATTATATCTTGTTTCTTCAATCTACAAAAACTGAAATCTAAAAACAACATTTTATGGGGGACTGTGCAGTTGCCAGGCAACCAGTAGAGAAAGTTACTGCTAACAACCAGGGAAGAGTCTGAAGTGTTGAACTGTCCCGAAATTTGGAACTATTTTTTTAATAACCTGACTATCAGGTGCTACCCAGCAAGACATTTGTTTGTTCAATCAGTAAAAGCGGCTCACCACGCTGTTCACCATCTTTTATCCAATGGCTCTGTATATTTTTGAGTACTCATCCCTTTTCCCTTCACTGCCATGATCATTTAAGTAGAAATGAGAAAAAGAAATTACAAAGAAGACAAATAATTTATTGTACAACACTTTAGCTGGACAGTCTGCTGCAGGTGAAACAAAGCTACTTTAAGGCAGTACTTTCAATATAATGAAAAAATATGTTTTTGGTTCATGTTTTCGAAGCTGTTGCTATTCCTACTCTACTTTTCTAACTTCTTCATGTTTCTCCATCCTTTCAGGTGTACCAGTCTGACACAGGCCAGCTGATGTTCATGAACAAGTACCACGGCCGCAAACTGACCCTGCCAGACTTCAAAGAGGCTTTGTTCCAGTTCTTCCACAGCGGACAGCGTCTACGACGTGAACTCCTCTCCCCAGTGCTGCGCAGGCTCAGAGACATGCAAGCTGCCCTGGAAGCCTGCGAATCGTACCGCTTCTACTCCAGTTCCCTGCTCATCATCTATGACGGCGCACCCCACCGTAAACACACACGACGACGCACTGAGGATGGACTCTCTGAAGAAGAAGAAGAAGAAGAAGAAGAGGATGAGGAGGAGGAGGAAGAGGAGGAGGAGGAGGAGGAGGAGGTGGAGGTTGAACCAGAAATGGAGGACGAAGAGGAAGAGGGGGTGGGGGAAGTAGCAGGTGCACTTGGTTTCCCTCACAGCCCCTCCGCGTCTAGTGACGTCAGCAGCAGTTGCTCCAGCAGCAGCAGTAGCAGTGGGAGCTCAGGTGTCGGCCAGGCTCGCCTGTCCCACTCAGACACTCGCAGCCCCGTGGTGGATGTGAGGATGATAGACTTTGCCCACACCACCTGCAGATATTACCGGGAGGACAGCGTGGTGCACGAGGGCCAGGACAGTGGCTACATCTTTGGTCTCCAGAACCTGATCACCATCATCTCCGAGCTGGAGAACCACAGCACAGACTAAAGACTGACATGACACACACACACGTACGCACACACACGCACACACACACACATTCAGACACAGAGGCACAATAACACACTCTCTGAACTGTGAAAGAAGAGAGGAGGACTGGGCTACAGAAGAGGAGAGAGATTTCTCCTCTCCTTGGCGTAGCCGGCCTTTCATTGGACTCCCTTTCCTGTTTCTGCCTTTGGTGCTTCTTGATGTTCCTGTTGTGTGTGTCTGTCGTCGGGACATGAAACAGACCTGCAAATAACAAAGAAGAGCCATCTGTGTGACTGATGCAGTGATTTACCCATTGTCATCATTCTGTTTTAACCCACTTCACTCTTATGAGAAAGGGTAGGCGGCAAATAAAAGCAGTTTTAAGTCCGAGACAGTAGAAATGTTTTAGCTCATGTCTGATTCCAAAGAAAGTGTCAGCATTTTGCACGCACAAACATGCACTTGAACACATTCTGCTGAACGAGTGTGTGTTTAGCTTGAGACAGGGCTATCAGAGAGAGCAGGAGTTGTATGTGTACGAGGACAGAGTCGATGGGAAGAAAGGTAGTGAGCTCACACCCTCCATTCTTCTCTTTTGCCTCTTCATTCTGCCATCCTTCTTTCCATGCTCATCTTCACTCAGAGAATATATTCATATAGGTATCAGAGACAGATGATATAGAGTTATTTATTTATTTGACATGTTTCATAAAATAAACTAAAAGTTCAAAAAAGAATGTGAATGGAGAGTACTACATTCCATGTTATTAATGTTACAATAATGATATTAATTAATATTGTTATTTGACATGTTTGGATACCTCTATCTTGTATATCTGTGTTGTCCACAGTTTGTCGGAGGAGAATATTAAAGACTTTGGTTTGTGCTAACGTCTGTGTCATCTTTTTTATTTGTTGTGGAGAAGCTCAGGAACTTTTAAATCACTGGCTCAAAGAAAGAAACCACAGATTTCATGTTTACATAAAATTTTAATGTCGCAGTAATAAAATGTCATGTAAATATCCAGGATGTGAGGTCATCCCCTCCTCTGGGTGTGTACATGTGTGATGAGGCAAATATCCTCCTTCTGTGCACGAGCCAGCACAAGCACATGATGAAAGATTAATAAATATTTCTACAGATAATGCTGGAAAGTATGATAGGATTGCAACTCAATACGAAGCCCACTCCCACCACCTGCTGTGCAGAAAAATAACTGGAGCGCATGCCAAGTCTGAGGCCTGCCGTAGATACATCCTCTAATATTGTGGAGCGCAGCCAAGACACAAGATTCCCCAACCTTACTGTATCTTTAGATTTGTTTCCCTCCGTCTGCAAGAATTTATCAGATGCAGTGATGTTAAAATAGAGACGGGGGGGGGGGGTTGTTCTGGCAGCAGGGGGATGACGGCACCCTTGGCGGCCTCAGCCAGTCCTGGTCATCTCCAACCAGTCTGAGGCAGACAGAGAGGAGGCGGAGGCATGTGCTCTGAGAGTCACAGGCTCTGTGCAGTGTGAGGAGCAGCAGCGGGCTCCTTGGAGAAGAGAAGCTATTAAGCAGACACAGGCTTGTGTCAACAGAGTACACGGGCCATTACCACTTGAGTGTGTCCCGTCTGTGGAATGTACTGACTGTACCACTGGCACAGACATCACTCTGACACACTAATGATGGGGAACTATCAGTATGATACATAAAACACAATTTCATTTTCAGAGTTGTTTTTTAAGACACAATGTGATGACATTTGAGTTTTAATGTGTGCTGTACTCTCACACGTCTACACACGTTGTTAAACCAAGACCTAAATATCACGTGAACGACAGCAAAACTAAAAGGTGGTTCTATTCTGAATCTTTGTCACATATTGGTTAGAGTACATCATATTGTGAAGGCTGTGTGCTTGTTTCAGTTAATGCTGAAAATAGTGACCTCCTGCGTATCACCATCTGTCACATGCTCGCAGGGTTTTGGACGTGAATAGGTCGTCTCATGAGGTCTGACATATACAGAGCCATACTCCCTGTAACTTGTAGCTGTGTTTAAATTAACCAAAAGAAATCAAACAACACCCTGGAAATGGATCATTTTTGTATGTTTTTGGAAGATTTCTGTTTACACTATGTATAAAACTCTCTCAATTATCTTCGTATGTAAGTTTAAATGATTTTTTCTATGGCTTGAGTGTTGAGAATAATTGAGAATAATATTTGATTAGGCTATTCTTACCATCTGATCTGTAACACAGCAACACTTCTCTCAAAGATGTCATTAGTTTACTGTGGGTACATATCCATGCTGTATACTGCATGTTGTTCTCAGTCTAGGACCTGGCTCACTCTGTAATCCTATGGTGGTTTAGGGCAGCACAATAAAAGGTCAAACTATTTACTGTAACCCAGTAAAGGGCTTGACCGAGCGGACAGATACAGACACTAATCTTTAAGAGTCTAGGTCAGGGCAGGGTTAGGGCAGGGGTTTATGAGCACATACTGTCTTTGCAGACACTTTAGACCCCAGTATTTGCCATGTTTAATATACTGTCATAGATCAGCTGCAGAGCCACACTCTGTCCTGGACATGCAGGACATACATGTGATGTTTCTGTGCACAGGGATAGAGAGATTGATAGATGAGAGGATGGAAAGATGGAGAAGATAAGCTCTTCCATGTCCACTCTGCTGGGAAGAGGTGTGTTTGTGTGTGTGTTTGTGTGTGTGTGTGTGTGTGTGTGTGTGTGTGTGTGTGTGTGTGGGAGGGGGGGGTAGTTGATGTTGCATAACAGCTTCAGGGTCAGTGGGCTGCTTTCAACCATCAGAATGATCCCATTCTGTCATCGTATTGTGTGTATGCATATGTATATTACACCACATGCATTCTATAGATTCACCGTTAAGCTAAACCTTAGTCCTGGCAAACCGCTCTGTGACACGTGTGTGCATGTGCGTCCTCGTAGCCTATTGCTTTGTGAAGGTTCCCACTGCAAGTAGAGCAGTTGCATAACGGCAGTTAAAATCGCTATGGCAACAGCAGCCTTTGCCGGGAATGAAATAGTGTCATAGCTTTTTGGGCCACTAGATCCACACCCCCGTTCATCAAAATATTAATACACTCTGTCACTCCTGGGTTCATTCATCAAAGCTGCTCCAACATCCAACATTAGGCAGCCATGGTGCACTATACATGCTGGCATGAGTATTGGAGCACACGTTCATTCAGACCACCCAGTAGTTGAATGAGACTCACCTCAGACACAACAATCCCATTACCTGGCTTTACAAAAGTCCTCCCATACTGACTGAAGTTCACTGGTGCAAAATTAACTTACCATGTTTGTTGTCTACCATCAACTAATGTCCTAATCTCTCAGCAGTTCACACATTATCTGTAACATACTGAGGATTATCTAAGAAGTGTGATGCGCTTTCACATATTACACTGCTGAAAGGCAGTTAACTACTGCAAAGTGTTTCTGTCATTTGGGGGACAGGCCAGACCAAATGTGCGTTTCACCACCACAGCTCCGGACTTGTCCTTGGCTGTCTCTCAAATAGACATATGACATGACACACAAAGATCAGGGGAAAAAAACAGCAGACCTTTGTAATTTTATATAGTGTTTGCAGTTTTGGTTATGTTGAGTTAATGTGTGTGTCTGTGTAATTGTGTGTTTCAAATCTATTTTCCATTTTCTCACCCTGTGAAGATTTGCATGAAATCCTGAAAGACGACACATAATATTAAGCTTAATTCCCTCTTGCATAAACTCTCCCACATACTCTCTCTTACAGACACGCACAGCGACACAAGGCCTGAAATATCACACAGGTCGGCCCTTTTTTGGAGGGGGTCGTTGGTTCAGAAGGGAAATTAGTGAACACAGCCAGTCTGTCATGGCTTGCAGGCTAAGTGTCCGATGAATCCTTCATGTGATCCCCAGCAGAATCTCCCATCATGCCTCTCACTGCCATCTGAGAATTGCTCCATTGTCCGTCACACAATTTAGCGTACAAGCATGCAGTAGATGCTGCTGCCTCCGGGTGTGAAAACAGAGTGGGGGTTGAAACCAGCCAGCACTGTTGTGGCCAAGGTACACTGGTGCTATCCAGTTTTTTCTATTTATAGGGGAACCAATCTGTCATACCAAAATCTCTATGTGCAGTATTTCCATGTAAACACAAATGGCATTAAAATATTTTTAGTGCAGCTGCATGCTGCTTGTGATAAATTCTATATTTAAATCTCGTAAGGTTTGAATTCGGCTTTATCAGAGCAAATGACGCCAGGTTTTTAAATTAAATATTAAGTATTCATTGAGTAGATTATGAATACCAAAATGAGCAAATATAGAGCCAATGTTGTGCAAGATATTTATATTTAGTTTTGAGGAGGAAAACTATCAAAATTTGGCAGATTTTCTACGACATTAAGACAGAAAGAAAGAAAACTGCATGAATCAGGAACGTGGCCAAGCCTGTTTTGACAGGTGCTAAATTGAGCTTACATGATGGTGACAAGCTACGCACAGGCAGTTACATAAATGGGTCAATAATATAATGAGGGGGGGTGAAAGGCAGAAAGACAGACTGAATGTAGAAAAAGCTTTTCTACTCTCTCTTATGCTCCTGAAGATTATGCAGACAAAAAAAAGAAAACTCGTGTGATTAAGATGATGGCTGAGGGGATTAATCTGCTGACCTGCTTAAATCTGTATATGATTTGATAAGAATTGAGCCACGATGAAGTGTGTGTGTGAGTGTGTGTGTGAGTGTGTGTGTGTGTGTGTGTGTGTGTGTGTGTGTGTGTGTGTGGATCACTGCACCTACTCGTGCAAATACTGTGAAGTTATTTTTCAGGTCAGTTTGGAGAGATTAGACATGTGTGCTTTAATGAAAGGATGGTGTGATGAGAAGACAGAGCTACAGCAGGAACGTATGCTGCAAATAAATCCACTACACTCCTTCGTGAGGCTGTAAGTCAGTGACAGCTGCGTGTGAATACCGGTTTGATCCGTCCCTGTCACAGCTCTTCTGTGCATGTCTGTTTGATCCATATGAAGAGTATAAAACGTATTCACTCCCATTAAATGTGGATTTTTGACCCTCAGCAGACAAAAAAAACACCTTTTACTTTCAAAGTGAGGATCACAGATGATCTTCATTTAACTCATTATGTAACTTCTAAAACCAACTGGCTGCACTGGTGATAATTTAGGTGTGTCCTATAAAAGGGGCTGAATACTTATGCAAGCATGTGTTTTGTATTTTAAATTTGTAGACCACTTATTAAAGAATTGTTGGTGATGTTTGAACTTTTTTGTTAAATCTACTCTGATTCAATGTTGTAAAAGAATAAAACACGAAAACTTCCAAAGGCTGTGGACACTTTGTACAGGCACTGTAGGACTGTGGTTGTCCTGTGATTTATTCAACTTGTCTTATTTGTCTATTGTACCAGAATTTAAAATCAATTGTGTAACCGATTTTTGTTACTTCATCTTCAGCCAAAAGATACTTCCTCAGCTCTACTAAAGGAATTCAAGTTTCCTTCATTGTTAGTGTGATCAAAGATGTTTTATAAAGACAATGTTTATCCTCATTTTGTTCAAGGGATTAGAATTTATTTATAGTTTGCTGCCCTGTTTAAACTCAAACAATGAAATTCCGATTTGTCACAAATGATACATCTGAAATGAAGCTCTGAGTCTGCAGTCCAGCCAGCGGCTCTGTGAAGTTGACACTGCTGTTCTTTCAGCTAAATGCTAACGTCAGCATGCTAACATGCTCACAGTGACATTGTTAATGTTAACCATACAGATCAGTTTAGCATGTTAGCATTTGCTAATAAGCACGAAACACAAAGTACAGCTGAGTTTGTTGGGAATGTCATTAGTTTTGTATGAGGGCTGAAAGTGAGAAAAATGAATTAAAATATTTAAAATAGAGGTGATGATGATGAAAATGCATTTGAATTGAAAAATGGATTTCTTCATAAACCAAAGTAGTAGACATGTCAATCTGGTGGCGTCAGATGAAAAATCAGGAGACCATGAAAGTTACAACTGATCTTGAGGGAAACATGTCTGTACAAAATGTTTCCGCCATCCATCCAGTAATTGTTGGAATATTTCAGTCTGAGCCAAAGTGATGCACTGACCATCTGACACATGGCATCCTTAAGACACTGGTTTGGCTAAAAACATGCAGAGCCTCCCCCTTCGTCACTGAATTAATACCATGACAGCTGACCCAACTGTATTTGTTTACGAAGACTATGAGATACGGCTGAGAGTTCTGGAAAAAGCCAGTAAGATGACATCGAGAAGATTGTTTGGTCAGAATTTGGATGATGGACCAGATGGCACCTGGACTGGAAAAAAAGTTGAAAATAAACTTGCCTCCAAGCTCGAGAATGAACTTTACAAGCTCTAACATGAATTATAAGCATCAAGGTGTAGGCTGCTATATTAAAAGTCTATTTACACAAATAAACTATTTTAAAAAAGGATGAAAAAATCATAATGGATTTATGATGTTACCAGGAATGATTTATGAAATAATCAGAACAAATGTTACAACATGATGTAACAGAAACCAATGATCACATGAAGATAAACCATGCACTAACCCATTTCTCATCTAAATCATTCAATACATAACTCTCACTTGATCCTGCCCTCACATATGTACAGGCTGCAGCCTCTGCAGTTAAACCCTGTTAATACTAACAGGAGCCACGCCAAGCAGGTTTTAACCATAAAATAGATTCAAATTGATTTATGAGAATGTCAAATGACCACAAAGTCACAGAACCAGAGCAAGGCAGAGAAATGGACAGCAAAAGCAGAGGAGGAAAGGCCAAATCGAGCCAAGATGTAATTAGAATGTTGCATAACGGTGGAAGTGACGCTGTCCGCCAGGCGTCGGGCCTCGAGCTGGCCTGGGGCTCCTGCCGTACCCTCGCCGGTCCACTCTGTCAAACTCGTTTACACTGACCTCTTAATTATGATAATGAACCATCTGAAGCACACATTAAAACTAAACACACTCTTTATTCAAGCTCACCCATGAAGGTCAAATGAAAGAAGACTTTCTGCCCTCTCAAATCAGTTCCTGGGTGTTACAGTGGCTCGCATCACAGTGCCAGGCCTCGATTGGATTAGTCAGGGATTACAGCAGTTTGGGCTTTGGGTTGGAAAATATATAAATAATGTGAGTATATAAAACCATTGTGAAACACTTTTCATAAGTGGCTGTGTCTGCCAAACACAGCCTCTGCTCTCCACCGTCTGATGTGGTCTCAGTGACAGAGCGGTGCCAGACGTGGTGTTACGAGGGCAAAATTATTATGAAATGAAAATCAAATATTGCAGCCAACGGTGATAAGTCAGCTCTTTCTATCCTTCCAACTGTGCTGGGATTGTCTTTACCCACTGATATCCCTTTTCCCTTCTTATGGACAAGTCTCCGTCCTCATGGGTGGGTTTTACGTAAGCCTCTCATATACATAAATAGTATTTGCGTGTTTATTTCAACATGTGTATAATGTGTGCTAAGGCTGACTCCCAGCTGGTGAACAGCTCAGGACTGTAGTAACCATCTGATCGCTGATGGACAGGAATGTGACACGATTATCTGACAGTTTCAGTGCTCAAACGCACTCCACAGAAAAGCAACTCATCAGGGTTAAACAAGGAAAAGAAAGATAAAAAACATCATGTCTGTATGTGTGTGGATGAAGTATATAGATTTATAACTCCCAGGCTGAGTGCTGTTGCTGGGACATGAGTAGTCTGGTGTCATGGCCATCCATTATCTGCTGATAGAACTGCCCTCTGACTAACAAAAACTCATGAGCTTCCACTTCACTGTTTACATTTACTCATCTCTAAGAATAAATCAGCAAAACTCTGACTCATCTGGAACAGACGCAAATTACCCAACTAACCGTGTACCGACATTATCACTGTGTGTGTTCCTGTTCAAGTAAGCTTCCCACACCTCAGGCAGGCTGCATGTCTGTGTCACTCTGCACGACAGCAGTGTGTGGAGGCATATGTGGTGTGCTTTTTTCTTTTCTTCTGAAAATGAAGTCAGAACACATTTGGTTGGACATACTGATATGGATGTATTTTATGGCAGCAGCTATATTTATGAAGGGGGAAGCAAATTAACACACTGAGTGAGTTTGCTTCTACTTCTTAAATCTTCTTTTCTAGAAAGAGAGCGTGATCAAAGAGGACGTGCTGCCGCTTTTCACTGAGAAAGAACTCACTTATAGTGAATTAATTACTGTGTTATTTGTTCGTCTCTACTGGAAAGAAAGTAGAGAGAGTGTCATCAATCGACAGTTCACATTCATTTGTCAGTGTTCACAGCTGAAAAAGAGTAACTAAACTATACTGGGCTAAGTACTAAAAGTATTATAACCACCGCTTTTGTTTTCTTAAAAAAATAAATAAAGAGGTTTCTTTTGCCTGCACTATGAATCAATAAGCTAATATCAAATATTAGCAAACTCTGGTAAATAATGTACAGCAGAGGCAATTATTCAATTCAGCAGAAAATTAATTGGCAACTATTTTGATGAAAAACTCAGTGTTTGAGTAATGGCAAACATTTGCTGGCTCCATCTTATTAACTGAAACTTTTCTCCTTTTCTTTGATTTATATGATAGTAAGCGGCATATCTTTGGGTTAACTGGGATTAGGACATCAGTCATTAGTTGCAGCCCTAGAGTTGTGTAACTTTCACATATCCTGTTAATATTGTGCCTGAATATAAGTGAAAAATCCTATGCACAACAAGGCTCGTGCTGATTTATTTAGTCCATTTATGAGAGTTTAAGTTGTTTCTCTCTATGTGGGTGTATCTTTCTGTGTTGTGTGTCTGGAGCTGGGCAGAGAGTCTACTGTTCTGGTGCATCGTGCATCACTCACCTGCAGACAATCATCAGTCATCAGGTCACCTGTACACTGCTGCCAGATAAAAGGACCGTTTCATTCCTTCATTCTCCGCCAGATTGTCTGTGTACCCTAGTGGTATTCAGTTAGGCTCAGCTTTTGAATTCAAAAATAGTGTAGTTACTCTTGTCCTCTTTGTGTCGGTCAACACTGCTCCTCCTTCGATACTGACATTACTACATGAACCTCACATTTAATAAATCATTTTCTTTTCACTTAAATTTGAATTTTCACCTGGTGATTGATCTCATATGCTCACATCTTCAGGGGGTTTATAAGGCATTATCTAACCAAACTGATTCATGCTCATTCCTGAGTACAGATAAGGTAATCCAGGAGATCTGTGCCTGAAGCATATGTCCTCTTCCTGTTAGTCTCTATGCAAATGTTGAGTGTAAATAGTGTAGCCCAGGTCTATTTCCATGGCCCTGGGTTCCATGTATCAGACACAAGCTGACACACTGGTGCGTTTACATAATTGAAGGTTACAAACAGACACGATGTTCTCCACAGGGATACACAGATACACCTTCACTGCAGGGGAAACCTTATCAAAAAATTGGATCAGCATTCATGTTTTATTTGCTAGTATTTTCTTTTGTCTACAAAGGTAATAGATATTTGTTTGTGCATTGTGCACTCAGGGACAGATTGCTCATGGTGTATCAGACAGTTATCGTTTTCGAATCATTAAAGTGCTGCAGATTTCACATTTTCATTTCTGGATCGTTCAGCTTTCATGAATGAACATGCATGTGATTCAATCAGAAATAAACTCACAATTATTACTTCTGTTTGACATATCAAAGCCAAAGTCGACTACATTTTCCTCATGACTGACAGTAAAAGCTCTACAGCGGATCTTGAATATAAGAGGCTATTCAAAGTGCTGTGAGAAGCAGAGACTGGAGGGGGCCTGTGTGGTATTTGCTTGTCCTCACCTCTGTGTTAGCTCACAGCTCTGTGGTCATTATGTAACCACATGAACAAATATCTCTTTATCTGGGGGAAGATGAGCAGTCTCTCGACCATCCTCCATTACCTCTGTGTGCGTGTGTGTATTTACTGCTGTAAGACAAATCAACTGGTAGATGACAGTAGGTCCGAAGAGTTTAGACTGCTCACATGAGCAGGTGGCTGAAAGCTCCAGTCATTATCATGCTTGTGTTTCATTATTATGATTCAGTGGCTAAGTGTGCCACCAGCACTGGGCAGCCAAAGGTGCTCACCACTATTCAATGCTGTAACCACTGACCCAGAATTTGACAGCGATACAGACATTATCCCCAAACACTTTGATTCAGCCTCTCTTCAGTGCATCTACATCATCTCAATTTAATGTTTGTAATATATGTTGTTTGTTCTCCTCTGATTCAACTCCACTTACACTTGTACCTCTATATCTTTGTGAGGACTCTTGTTTGCCGAATGTATTCCCTAGCCAATTACTAACCATCACAACTAATGCCTAATCCCCATTGATCTGTTTCCAACCCTAAAATGAGGTCCCTCAAAATGTCCTCATGCGGTAAGGTTTACAACTCAAACAAGTCCTCACAAAGATAGAAATACAAGTACACACACACACACACACAAATACACACGTGCTAAATATCAACACTGGGACAACACTGAGCTCTAGTGGTAAAAACTTGTCAAGATAACATAAACATAAATGAATATAAAATGTGATTTAATTA
Source organism: Seriola aureovittata (assembly GCF_021018895.1). Taxonomy (NCBI): domain Eukaryota; kingdom Metazoa; phylum Chordata; class Actinopteri; order Carangiformes; family Carangidae; genus Seriola; species Seriola aureovittata. The sequence goes on along the minus strand of NC_079365.1, from coordinate 8,102,455 downwards.
GAACTAACTACATTATAACACAACTGTGTAAAAACTCCACTAAATCAGTGATATCCAGCATATGTACGATGCAGCAATCACATTTAAAGTGATAAAAGTGGAGCATTAAACAACAAAAGATAATATGTGACCTACAATCCTGGTGCAGGCCTTCCTGCTGGTTCTTTGAAGAAAAAGGAAACCAAACTTCAACTTGAGTCAAATAAACAGGAAACTGCATCGCTGAGGTAACAAAAAAAACTGACTAGGCCTACATCTTTTTTCCTGGTTTCATACGTGACACCAGACAGTGTTGAGTAGTTTGTTTGCATCTGTGCAATGGTGGAGGTAGTATTGAGATCTTTTACAGTTGGTGAAAGTAAAAGTCCTTCATTCAAAAACAGAACAAAATATTAGATTTACTGTATTGCCAATCAGGATGGATAATTATAGATTGAACAATAAATGCAGTAAATCCTTGCCTCTGATGTGAAGTTGAATGTGACATAAAATGACATAAAAAGTAAAATACAAGTACCTGAACTGTTGCTGAACTGTTACCCACAGTTGGACAGCTGAGGTAAGGCTTTTATTGAGGAAACGAGTGTGTGTGTGTGTGTGTGTGTGTGTGTGTGTTGTGTGTGTGTGTGTGTGTGTGTGTGTGTGTGTGTATGTTACATTATTGTTAGTTTTTAGATACCTTAACTTTCTCAGTTTGGGTGAGATTTACAAAAAGACACAACATTAAATTTATCTGACTGAGGAATTAGATGTCTTTAGGACATCAAACAGACTGAGGCTGCTGGGATCACAATGAAGGCTGTATAGTTAGTATAGTTCAGCTTTGACTGGGTTGCAGTATCACTTTTTTTATTTGCCCTTTTATTTAGTAACACACCTATCCAAATTGTACAGATATTATAAATTATGTGTCTGCAAAAATACTGATAACAGAAAGTCTCACAAAATTAGGTTATGTCAGAAGCTTTAATGCAAAACTGTGAGGAACAATAATTCCAAATTTATTTATAATGTAATATTTAATGTATCAATTATCTACAATACCCCAGATAAATATTCAAAATGCCTGCATGATTAGTTAGAAAGCTATGTGCTGATCAAAACACTTGGTAGTCACTTATTTTCATTATATGCATACATCATCGGCTCAGATTCGCAGGTCTCTCAGGGGGAGGGGTCAAATGGAGGAGTGTGTAGTCCGCTGACCAGAGCTACTGATGAGTCCAGGCTGGAGCGCCCTCTGGTGGATGGGAGAGCTCTGGGTTACAGCGATTAAATTATAAATGATTGAAATTAAAAATCGTACATTTTCTCAAGTTGATGGGACCTATATATCCCCTTGGGTAGAGTGTTTGAAGAGACAGGGCTGTGCGCGGCCCGCATCGTGCAGTGTGGCATGTGTACGTGTGTATCAGAGAAGTGACGTGTGTTATCGCCTTGTCTGGTGACGTGTCTCTGCTGCTCTCTCTTTCCTGACGGAGCGGCTGGATGGAGCCACACTGACCCCACTGAGCACTCACACTGGAACCAGAAACACACCGGGAGTCGGCCTAAGGACACCATGGGGAGTACGTGACATTCTTCTAATATACACACGTGTCGACAGTGATCTAAAATACTCGCTGTCTCTTTTTATGTCGAATAGTAATGGATATAAAGCGCTCGAGGGGAAGCTAATTTGCTAACCTTGGGCAGGTTAGGTGGCAAGTTGAGCTAGCTTATAACGGGAGCTAATTTGAAGTTTGTATTGTAATCACACTTTGTCTCGCTGTGTTTAAGTTACATGAGCGATGTTTGTTTCACAGATGCGATTCCCGACGTCTCATGTATATTCTTTACATTAGCTTCCTGTTTTTCAATGATTGCTCACTCGTTTAGTGATTGAGCGCTAGTTAGCAACACGCTAACGTTAGTTAGCTGTATGATCTGTTCATGTAGGATAACTTAATGTAAAGAGAACTTAAAACTGATTTCTTCCCACTTATTGTATCAGTACGTTGATACATTTGCGATGGCAATTTGACGGTCGAGTACCAGAAAAAAAAATAGTGGCATATGATTAATCACTTCTGTCAAAGTCGGTTTCAGTGATTGACACAGCTGATCAAGCTGAGCCCAAACATTCAGCAGCGCAGCCGCAAACAGTATAAACATGACTACACACTGGATACTAGTTCATCTCAACCTTGCCAGTTTGTGTTTGTATAGCCCGTTATTGTTGGAAAATACAGTGCTTATTGCTGCATTGGCCAGGTGACCAGACTGCCATGTTCAGTTTTGCTGGCAGCTGTTTAGCTGCTGGTTAGTGATGACGTAGCGTCTAAGCTAACCTGGTTATAAGTGGATGAAAATCTTAGAATATCTCAAATGTTGATGATTCTGCAAGGACAGGTGCAGACATAGCTGCAAATGCAAAGTTACTATTGTTTTTTTTAATAATCTGCCAATTTCTTTCTGCAGTTAAATTTTTGGAGGTCATCAAGCCATTCTGTGCAGTCCTGCCAGAAATTCAGAAACCAGAAAGAAAGGTATCATGTTATCATATATTAAAATTGATTATATACTGTTTATGCACTCTGCAAGTATGAATGGATATGATTGACACCTGCTCCTTTCTTAATCCTTACAGATTCAGTTTAGAGAAAAAGTACTATGGACTGCCATCACACTATTCATCTTTCTGGTGTGCTGCCAGGTTGGTATCTGACGACAAACCTTGATGACTACCAACCTACTGGTTATGTTATTGGTGACAGTAGTTTGCAGTAGTTTTTTTTAATTTCTTTTTTGTTGTTAATTCAGATTCCACTCTTTGGCATCATGTCGTCAGACTCAGCAGATCCCTTCTACTGGATGAGAGTAATCCTGGCTTCCAACAGAGGTGCTTGAATTGTATATGTTAAATGTGCTGTCAGTGTTGAAACACAAATTCAGCAAGAAGAAATAATTGAGTTCCAGTATTGTTATCAGAAGTGACATCATCTCTTTATCACATTAGTCAAAGGTCAATAGTTGTAAGGCCCTCTTGCATTGTTTTTGGTACTGCAGCTGTTGTAGTAACTGAGCCTGATTGACTCTAACTGCTGTCCACTTTGTCATCCAGGTACTCTGATGGAGCTGGGTATCTCACCCATTGTCACCTCAGGCCTCATCATGCAGCTGCTGGCTGGTGCCAAGATCATCGAGGTTGGAGACACTCCTAAGGACAGAGCCCTCTTCAATGGAGCTCAGAAATGTAGGTTTTTATTACTCACTCAGCTGCTTTTTTTCTAGATCTTGTCACGTACCTTTGAAGCCCTGAAGATATCTTACACTTTGAAGCTTGCTCAATCATAGCACTGTTCATTTGGAACATCAGTTTTGCAGCAGCTCTGCCTGTTATGTTTCCAGTTGCAAATATTTTTTTTCCTGTCTTTTCGCAGTGTTTGGAATGATCATCACCATTGGACAGGCCATTGTATATGTAATGACTGGCATGTATGGAGACCCTTCAGAGATGGGTGCTGGGATATGCTTGCTCATCATCATCCAGGTCAATAAAAAATAACAAGCAACAGAAAAACATTAATTAATTAATTTCTCTATTGATCAATTCATTCTTTCTACCTGCAAAAATACTTTTGTCAAGCAAAATGTTTTAATCATATTATTTTAAATCCATGCAGTGTAATTTTTGTTTGTTAGTTTTTGTGTACATTTCTGCAGCAAGCAGACACATTGATACTAAGTGAAAACTGTTTATGAATAAATTGATTCTTTTACATTATTTCATAAACTTAAAGTAGATTGTCCACTGTAATTTTTCATGGGGAAGACAGGCCTTTCCGACCCCATCTGGATTATTGATTTGTTGTACACTATAGCTACATATCTACCTGTCCTGTCTCAGTACAAACATTGTGCCTGTTTCTTTAGCTCTTTGTTGCAGGTCTGATTGTCTTGCTGCTGGATGAGCTCCTCCAGAAGGGCTATGGTCTGGGCTCAGGTATCTCCCTCTTCATTGCAACTAACATCTGTGAGACGATTGTCTGGAAGGCTTTCAGCCCCACCACCGTCAACACTGGCAGAGGTAACAGCACTGGGAGCAAATGCTTTTTCTTTTTTGTTTTTTTTTTTTGTTAGTTTTTTTTAAAGCTGAGTGGTCAGACATGAGATCAATATCTTAATGTGTGTTATATTAAACAACCCAGTGATTCTTCTGGTTTTATCCAGGTACTGAGTTTGAGGGAGCCATCATTGCTCTCTTCCATCTCCTGGCTACCCGCACTGACAAGGTGCGTGCCCTGAGAGAAGCCTTCTACAGACAAAACCTGCCCAACCTCATGAACCTCATCGCCACCGTCTTTGTGTTTGCAGTGGTCATATACTTCCAGGTGAGCCGGCAACACCAACTAAATATAGTCCAGAGTTCTATCCACTTTTATTGCATTAAAGGAATTTCATATTCGGAATACTGGGAATGCAAATACCTGCTCGGTTAGGAAATGTAGAAAGACAGACATTATGAGTAATATTTTGCTGTCTTTGAGTGCTTTGCAGATGCTCTGTTGTTAAACACATTTGCACTTCCTCACCAGGGCTTCAGAGTGGATCTGCCCATCAAATCAGCACGTTATCGTGGCCAATACAACACTTACCCCATCAAACTGTTCTACACCTCCAACATCCCCATCATCCTGCAGTCTGCCCTGGTCTCCAATCTCTACGTAATTTCACAGATGTTGTCGACACGTTTCAGCGGAAACTTCCTGGTCAACCTTCTGGGAACCTGGTCTGTAAGTATATAATGGGTGCTCTCTCTCCAGTACATCCAGTCCAAGTCCTTACAACATGTTTAAAGACCAAGAGATTGTATTAAGGAGTCTTAGTATTATTTGTGTAAAGTTGATGTAATCTTGTCTAGTCAAATAACTCATGGATATAAACTATCTCACTTACAAAATCTTTTTTAATTTAGGACACTTCGAGTGGAGGACCAGCTCGGGCCTACCCAGTGGGCGGTCTGTGCTACTACCTTTCGCCTCCAGAGTCATTTGGTTCTGTTTTAGATGACCCAGTTCACGCTGTCATTTATATTGTCTTCATGCTCGGCTCCTGTGCCTTCTTCTCCAAGACCTGGATTGAGGTGTCTGGATCCTCTGCCAAAGATGTGAGTGTGTGTGTATGTGGAAAACTTGGCTTTGTCAAAAAGTGTCAGTTTGTATTAAACTGTCCACTAATATCATTTTGTGTGTTTCAGGTTGCAAAGCAGCTGAAGGAGCAGCAGATGGTGATGAGAGGGCACAGAGAGACCTCTATGGTGCATGAGCTTAACAGGTACAAAAACAACCTAAGAAAATAGCATCCCAGGTTTCTTTGTTTGCTACTTGCTGCATATAGAAAGTAGTCTTCCAGAATATTTGTGTGTTTATAATATATTTTTATCTGCAGGTACATCCCCACAGCTGCTGCCTTTGGTGGTCTGTGTATAGGAGGGCTGTCTGTCATGGCTGACTTCTTGGGTGCCATTGGCTCGGGCACAGGGATCCTCTTGGCTGTGACCATCATCTACCAGTACTTTGAGATCTTTGTGAAGGAGCAGAGTGAAGTGGGCAGCATGGGAGCACTGCTCTTCTAGAAAATACCAACCTTCTGACGCAAACCAGACACAGTTCATCCACCCCCTCCCATCATTTTTTTTATTTGCATTTTTGCAGTTCGCACAATCAGTACATTTTCCAGCTGGGATAGGTAATTTTTCTCTGCCACCTTTGTTCCCCACCATATTTCTCTAGCATGTCAATGCTGAGAAAACTGTTTGGGTTACTGCCAGGGTTGAGCATAGTATCAGTCCTTTTTATTCCAAGAGCTACTACCCACCTCTCTGCAGGCTGCCTAAATCCCCACTGACTGTCTCTTCAGCTGAAAAATGCCTATAAACACACAAGTGTGAGGTGTGGTCTCTGACTTACCTCAGGCATTGTTCATTGCAGCATGTACAAGGAACACTAGACACTTCAGACAGTGACAACATGTAAGTGCTTATTTCAAGCTGAAGGCACTGTGCCTGGACTTTGCAGGGGGAGTTGAAAGAAAGCCATGTCATGTTCATCACATAACAGTCATGCTTGAGGTTTCTAGGGCACTATAGTAGGATGTGAAAAGTATAAATAAAGTATGCTTACACTCCTAATAAGGTTTCTGGTAAACTCTGACAAACTGTTGGTGGTTTTAGTTTATCTTTATTTTGATATTTTAAATGATGGACTATGTCTATATTCACTCTGGTCTTATGTAGGGCACAGTGTTTGTCCTCTGTCTCTGATTCCTCAGAGGAAAGTGTTTGTGTGTGTCGTTGTGCTCTTTTATTCCCAGACTGAATCGCTGCACAATACTGCCGAGGTGGTCGGGATGAGGGTGGGTTTGATAGGGATGAAAAAGGGGTTTCATTTTGGTTTTTACTTTATGTAACAGACATAATTGTGTTATTAAAAAAAACAGGATCTTTTTTTTCCAAATCATGTGGAAATTGTGTTTTGATTCCTATTGTCTCCTTGTTGTCCTGTGTCATGGCATGTACTGAAAAGACTACAGGATAGTAATTGTGGGTAAGATAATGAAGAATATTGCATAGTGGCATAGCAACAAAATGGTTTAGTGAAGTAAGACTACAAAATCAACTTGCAGAAACAAGCTTTGACATAGTTTGTCACATCAGTATCATGATTTTGAGCCTTATTCTGTTTTTGATTATATTTGGGATATAGTGTTTACATGACTAATTTGACAATGGAAACGATGATAAATAAGATGTCTTCAAGACGAATCAGTCCAAGTCCACTTACATATGACTTATTACTTTTAGACATTCTATGAGCTGGAGACAATCCCCAAACATAACAAGTTATGAGGAACTGCATTGATGGATATTTTATTGGGTGAGCATTCACAATACATTTTGTAAAAAGATTTTTTTCTCAATTTACATTTTAGTTTTCATCCAAATTTACTTTTCATCTACCGGCTCTTCACATGATCAGAATCTGAAGCCTTGTAAATTTTAGACTCAGTGATTATCTCCTGTAGTTTGTCATGCACACAGATATGGCTGCAATGATTCACATCTAGAGGGATATAACAGACAAGAAACAGCTTGTTCTGTGCAAGTTTTGGTAGAGTGTGTAAAGTGGTTAGGTTTAGCCTTAAGGCTCCAGAATGTCATATGAATTTAATAGAAATTGAAAAAATGAGAAAACTTAGTAAAACTAAGTTAAGATGGGAAAATATTGTTAAATGTATGTAAGTTCAGTTTATTTAAATATAGTTTAAGAAGGTATTAACTAACTCAGTATCTTTATAGATGTGTAAGCGGTTGTAGTCATTTCACTGTTTAATTAATTAGACTGTTTAGTTTAATTATTAAATGTAAAATTGTTTATTATTTATTATTTTAAAAAGGACGTGTGACGTCATGATCGTGCGCCCACATGTGGACAGGTCACAGGGGTAACGGTGCTGCTGGACGCCGGGTAGCTTGTCAAATGAAATCCTCGCAGTTGTGGACCAATTTCTTCCCCACTGGTGATCTTTTAGCACAGAGGACGAGACTCGACGGACAGAAACACCCGCAAACATGTCGTACTGCAAGCAAGAAGGTAATGTCGGTGCTCTTTCATTCATTTTCGGTCTGTGTCTGAGCAATGTCACCGAGTTAGCCACCATGCTAGGCTAACAGCGGTAACTCACGATAGGTTAGCTAACCGCTTAGCTGCGAGGGAAGCTAAGCCTCCAGCATTAAGGCTCTGAGTTCATATTGTTTTTTGGTATTGTAGTACTTTTACATAATAATCACTGCAGTAACGTGTCACGTAAGCTAAGTGACAGTTGGGGAGAGTTGTCAAACGGTTAGCTCTAATCCTGGTGGCTCTGTTATAAGGCTGTCAGACGGTGGGGCAGGTTAACTCAAGCCAAACCTACCAAACGGGGTCACTGTCAACCAAACAGTAAACCAATACTATGTGTTTGTTGTATCAATGGAAAAACATAATTCTGTACTTCAAAATTATGACACCGTATTGTCCACGACCAGGTCTTCTGACTCAAGAATTTATTGTAATTCCTGTATTTCTTATTTAAGGTAAAGATCGCATCATCTTTGTGACCAAGGAAGACCACGAGACGCCCAGCAATGCTGAGCTGATTGCAGATGACCCCAACGACCCATATGAGGAACAAGGTTAGTCATTTAGTTATTTTAGAAAAGCTGAACTAGACTTCCAAAGGTTCCTTGAAGACAGAGTCTGGTTACCTGTCAGTGTATGCCATCAAAAGACCAAAACCAACTATGGATCAATCCTACTCACAAATATTGTCTGTGTAGCCCTTTGTGCCAAAGAAGTCCACTGTTGTTAAAAGCACATCAGTGAACCACACTGATGACATGTCCCTTTATTACTGTGAAAACACACACTGTAGTTAATTTGACTCAATCCCTTATGGAAATACGGCAATGGAAATGCTTATGGAAATACTTGGGCACCGAAGCTGCAGCTGAAACTAGTCCCCAACAATTACACTATTTAATCCTGGCTGGGGGGGTGAGATCCACAGACAGGGCAGGGAAGTCTAGAAAGTGCATGGGGATTGTTGACATTATCAGAATATACTAAATCACCAGACTTTTCCTGTCACTCATGAAGGAATTCTGCTGACTTCTTGTTGTGTGGTTTACTGTTTCTTCAGGCTTGATCTTGCCTAATGGAGACATCAACTGGAACTGCCCGTGCTTGGGCGGCATGGCCAGCGGACCTTGTGGCTCTCAGTTCAAAGACGCCTTTTCCTGCTTTCACTACAGTAAGGAAGAGGTGAAGGGCTCAGAGTGCATCGACTACTTCCGTAACATGCAGGAGTGCATGCAGAAGTACCCTGAGCTCTATCCTCAGGAGGAGGATAAAGAAAGCTCCAGCCAAGCAGAGTCTGACCCTGGTTCTGCCTCTGTTGCCTCAACTGAGGGCTCTGCCTTATCCCCTGAAACTGACGCTGCCCCGTCCACTTCAAATCTCTCATCTGACAGTGTGTCACCAACAGACAGTCAGGCTGCCAGCTAAGGTCAATCACTCATCATCCATAGGCTCTTGTTCTCTGTGTGCAAGCACTGCCCAGTATAAATGACTCGCCATGAGGAGCTCTGATTGGTCGCTTCTCCTGTTTAAGCCTACAGAAAGGACTTAGACTGACACAGCTCTGACACTCACGGGCAATAATTACAAAGGCCAGCAGAGGAGGACTTTGTGACTTTGTTAATGCAGAAAAACGTAGCGTATGTACAAAAGTATAGGCTGCTTTATTTGCTGAGCACTCAAAAATCATTGGATGATATGATTTAATGACAGGGACATTAGCTCAAAAACTCACTTTATATGCAATAGGTTAATTAATTTGCTGCGTGTTCTCATGTCAATCAGAAGAGTTCATTATGTTTGTTGTCCTGTTAATGACGATTGATCAGGATTATTACTTAGCACTGATTTATCACTAATCGTTCAGTATGACAGAAATCTGAGCAGTTTACAGTTTAACAGTTGAATCCATTTGCTTTCCATCACTTGAGAGACCAAAACACATGTAATCTGTAAGAAAACAAGGCTTCTGTTACAGCTTCTTTGCAGTGGACATCGCATTGATATTAACACAGATGTTTTAAACTGTTTGTAGACATCTTGTAGAAACTTCAGGGTCTCCATCTACGTCTGTTGTCTAATGAATGATGGTTGACACTGTATCTGGCTGAGACCAAAGTGGTTTGTCACGTTTAACTGTTGCTGCATAAATGTTTTTGTTGTCTCAACACTGTCTAGAGTCTCCAGTTTGGATGCTGTGGTCACCATTCAGTGTCATTCATGTCATTCAGGCCTTAAAGGACTTGATGGTATTTATCAAAAATTAAAATGATCGTCGAACAATCTCAACTTCTACTTTCCTTTTGTCCTTCCATTGACAAAGCACAACTACCTCTCATCTCAGTGATATGTCTTTTCGCATGTGTTTAGTTTCATGAGTTTTGTTTGAACTAATATTGATTAGGAGATTTGCAAGTGTTTGTGTATAACAATCAGTGATTCTGCATAATACAACCTTCAACCACACAGTTTTACAGCCTTCACTTATCTTATTATATTGCTTGTATGTTAAGTTATAGTTTCATAGCATTTTTTCAAATCCCCCTAGCTTTCAGAATTAATTATATTTACCATTTATAACAAAAGTGAAAAATAATTTTTAAGAAACACAATTTGACAAAAACAGTTTTACTTGTTACATATTTCCTGTATAGCTAAATGACTATTTCTGTACATTGCTCTTGGGTGGTAAAAAAAAAAAAAAAAAAAAGATGATTGAATAACAGATTTGTTAGACTCAGTCTGACAAACTTTACAACTGGCTATTTGCTGTACGTATGGTGAAAAAACAATGTTGTATCCAGGCAAGGCCTTTAATTATAGGTACATTACACTTGCAGACAGTTGAATTTGACCTCGAAACATTTATTTCAGTCTTTTATTTTGTGTTACACACCCACGCATGGTGAGTACCTCTCTTCTAGAATGACCACAAGTTTGCCTCTTGGATAATTTGCCTTTGATGACGTGTTGTCGAGCCATTTTCAGTCCCTTCTCTGAAGTGTCCACTGACTCGTGACTGTCCTTTTGAAATTCTCTCAAGTGTGTCCCACAGTTTTGGATCATATCGCTCATGGACATCTGTTCGTCAGGCCCTCTGATATAAGCAGACCCAGTCGAGGTGTCCAGGGCACCACTACACTTTGCATGGTGACCAGCAAACGGCCTGTTCCAGCCTCCTCCGGGCCTGCAAGCAGGTACTCCATTCCTAGTTTGAAAAAGTAAGATATTGTACATTGATGTGGCCAAGTGCAATATTCAAAATTGCACTCCTTGCAATATCTGCCAAAATAGTTTTTTGCATATCGTTAAGTCCTACAGTATATCATGTTTAGCCTCCTGATTACGTCTGCTTCTCTTGGTGCATTTACAGAACAGTTATTCTGGGTTTCATACACTATACCACCATTTCCTTTTCTTTGTCAGGTTTGGAATAGGTCCTACCTGGGTTTAGTATAGGACAGGTGCAGCCACGGCTGGTCCAGGACAGAGGATAGATGCTGATTGTCCCCTGGTACAGCGTCACCTGGCCTGATCGAAGGACTTTGCGAACTTTGACCTGAACTTCTGCGTGGCTACCTTTGTCATGAGCAGACAGCACACTGGCCTTGATCACTGTCATGGGCCACACAGGTGGATCAGTCGGGAGTTAGCAAACATTGAGACGCCATTTTAAAACATTGACCAATGAATAGCTCAATGTTTAGTTTGTAAAGGAGAAATGCACATTTTATTTCTCACCATAGTCATGTTTAGTCTTACAGAGGTCAGACACACTTCTCAGCTTCTTCTCCTTACAGCTGCACTTTCCTGTGTGCAATGCCACAATTTTAATCCTTACAACGCAGATGAACATCATAATGATCAACACAGCATCATTTCAAAGTCAGCTGACACAACACTCACCTGTATAATGCAGAGCAGAGACTGCGAGCTCCTTTGACCACTGTACCTCTTCTTCAATTGGGAACATATGATCCAGATCAGGGATTTTTCCACCAACAGCCACATTGAACACCTGATTATTTGTGTAGCTGCAGAAGTAGTATAGAGCATATGACATTAAGGTTCCTTATTAGCCATTCTTGTTGTACTGGCACATTCAGCTCCCTTAGTGTTTGGTGAAAAATATGGCCAAAGGTTAAGCATCCAGCTACCTGTCCAGACACTGCCCAGTGGTTGGATTACAGCTGACAGGGCAGACACAGGGTTCACAGCCCTCATCTCCAAAGCCCCAGTAGCCGGGCAGGCAGTGGCTGCAGCTTGTGCCCCCTACACCTGATTTACAGTGGCACTGCCCACTCCTAGGGTGGCACCAGGGTCCCTCCTCTCCAGGATGAGGAGGCAAAGAGCCCTGTGGATCACACCGGCAGCCTGACAGACACAGACACAGACACAGATACAGATACAGATACAGATACAGGTCTGTGTGCTGCTGAAAGATTTATTTTGCACTATAAACTACAGATATATGCCAGCAGATGGAGCTATAAGACATTGATGGTATTGATTCTCTCTATTTCATTCACAAACTTCTCTTCCTTTGAGATTAAGAAAACGTTGGACAGATATCACAGGTTTAGCTGGCAACACCTAGTGGCCAGTCATGAGACCTCTTTTCTTCTGTTTTTCAGACAGGTTCAAATCACATTCGCCATAGAATCAGTAAGTGACCCTTTGTTCTCTGTTTCTTACGTGTGCAGGCGTGGGGGGAGTTGAGGGGCAGGGATGGGTGGCGGTGGTAGCCATGGCGACAACGCTGGCACCGACGCCCGACAGCGTTGTGTCGGCAGTCATCACAAACACCCCCGCTGGTGCCACCAGATGACAGCCATGCCCGCTGAGAGAAGTGACAGCTGTCTGCGTGACCGTGGCACTCGCACTCTGGGGTCACAGAGGAGTATGATGTCATGGCAGTTAGAGAGAGGAGAGAGAGACGAAGTGAGGACATCAGGATGAGGAGGAAAGAGAAAGTGAACGGGGAACATGGACGAGAGACAAATCATAAGTCTGTGTTAGATTTTTGTCTAGTCGGGCAATGAAAGCATTGCTCATCTAAAAACGCAAACACATCTTGTGTTTGAAGCGCTGTTATATGGAACCTTAATAAGACCTATTGTAAGTATTTAATTCATTCATTTCTTCTCTAGCTTTTCTCTATCAGCAAACTGACTGTACTCAGTGATCTAATAGTTATGCAATCCTGTTGGTGGTCACTTACTCTGGCATGGGTTCGGCTCGCCGCTGCTACCGTTGGCAGGCCTCCAGGGACGATCATTGTAGAGTGGGGCACACTTCTCACAGTGATCTCCTGCTGTGTGATGAGTACACAGACACCTACCAAACACCTGTAAGACACATCTGGGGCTGCTCAGTTACAAACGTTACAGACATCTGCTCTCTGGAGACAGCTATAAGACAGATCCAGGCAGGTGGTGTAAAGAGTAAATCAAGCTATTCAAAGCCCTTTAAACTGGTAGTTTTCCCATCATTGAGTACATTTAACATCTGATCCTAACATCTGGACACCTGTGCTCTATAAATCTGTAACAGAGCACAGGCCAATCCAAAAACTGACAGACATATTTTCTCTCAAGGTCTATGTATCTTCTTTTACTTTGAAATGCACCTACATGCACGGAAAAAGCTACTCACCATGTTACTGTCCTGTCTGGTGTCTTGGCTGCTGTTGTATGGAACACAGTGCTCAGCATGTCCGTGGCACAGGCAGGTTCCTCTGGCCAGTAAAGTATAAATAGCATAATGTGCTGAGGCTGAGTTTTCTGTAGTGGGTGTGGAGGTTAGAGCTGAGGCTGTGAGGCTTGTCCGTCCTGTGGGGGGGTTCAGAGGTGCAGAACAGGTCTGAGCTTTTAGCAGTCTGATGCGGAGGTTACTGAGGGTAAGGCGGGCCAGGGCCTCTGGACTGTAAGGATCCAGTGTTTTAGCCATGCTTGGGTCTAGTGTCCGTAATATTACCTGGGAAGAGAAACACACCACTAATCAGCACAGAATCAAACATTGCGGATCTGCTAAAAGATAAAACATTACATCTTCATGCATATTCTCGTACCTCGCCACCTCTGCAGGGTGTAGCACTAGTGTAACGAGATGTGCACAAAGACCCTGGCTGACTAAAATCATCAGACAAACCAAACTCTGCACTGCAATTGTTTGCAAAGAGCTTAAGAGTCTCCCAGGTCTTCCCAAAGTCAGCTGAACGTTCAATGGCCATGGCAGCAGGCCGGGGCGACCTGAACACCAAAACCACATGGGACAGACAGAACTGTGTTTCCAAATCCAACCGGATTTCATCCTGCTCCTCCTGCATGGTGGTGCCAGCACCTGATGCCCACCAGGTCTCCGGATGCAAGAAAGGGTCGTCGGTCATTTGAGCAGGTGGGTGAATGTCCTCAGGGTAGAGGTGATGGGTCACGGGAGGATGGCGGCAAGGGCAGTGGTTGAGGGAACTGTTCCCACAGCAGCTTGAGAGGGTGGTGAGGGTCCTGCCGCTGGCCAGGTTGCCTATGGGTGGACTACAGGCATGGTCCACACATCTGGAAACTGACACAGGGTGATGGAGAGAAAAAAAGTAAAAGTGGAAAGTAGTTAGGGACTTGTGGATCACTGTTTTCATATCTGGTGACTGAAAAGTCTTCATGAAAGAACAAGCATTCAAGTCACCAAAGTCTTCATTGTGTTTTCCATGAATATTTAATTAACCCGATCATTGTGCTGCTGCTGCTGCTCTGATGTGACACAGAATCCTGCACTTTCCCCACTGGATACCATTAAGAGGTTAGGTTACATGTGATGCCAAGACGCGAGGCAGCCACACTATCAAATTTATCTGCAACAGGTTTGACGCTTTTTCTTTAGACAGCAGGAAGCAACAGATTCACTGTCACCTGCAAATGAGGAACCATGCAAGACACCATTAGGTCATCAATCTCATGGATATTTGACGCAGTTAAGTGACCACAACTGTCTGCTCAATCAGTAGCATGGCCAAAGCACAAAGGGAAAAACGAGAAGGCGAGTTCAGTGACAATGACACAACTGATTCAGAGAAACAGAATCAACAGTAACTGCGACGTTGATGCTCCTCACCTGCTCCGCTCCGCGTCACAACCACAAACAGCCAACAGAGCGCCACCAGCATCTGATGCCGACATTTCCCGAGCATACTAGACACTCTCATCCTCGTTTCTTCTGTGTTTACAGCATACACGGTGCGATAAACGCCTTGCAGGAGAGATGAGTCCCAACATTATCTGTAGCCTGTCTAGAGAACATGCGCATTTCTTTGCCAATTACGCAATGCGCAAAGCTTCCAGATGATTTCAAGAGCCTTTATTCGATGTCCTCGCAGAAATAATGTTTAAAAAATTTTTTTTTTTAAATCCTAAAGAAGTTCAAAACATCCTCCAGGACAGCTAGGACATCTCTCTGACAGAGGTGGATTGTGCAATCAAAATATAGATCACTGGAGAGTCCAAGAATTAATACTCCACGTTTGACATAATAACCAAATGTTGCTTGTTTCCATTTGATAGTTTGTCCTCGTCTATTTTGCACAATGAAAAGTCGGCCCTTTTCTATGATCATTCATTCATACAAATACTTCCTTTAATTCACAGCCAACCCGTGAGCTCCGTGCCCCAGCCAGGTCTAGTGCTGTACGCGTTTACGCACAGGAGGCGAGTGCGCGCTCTATTTATCCATGGTTCTCCCCACCCCCTCCCACACACACACACACACACACACACACACACACACACACACACACACACACACACACACACACACACACACACACAGTGTGAGGACGTGGTACTGCAACAACACAAAAACCCAAAGTACCCTGGACTGAGAAGATGTATGTTTTCTTCAGTCTGGCAAACATCCATCCATGAGGACTCCGTCAAAGATCCTGCGCAGAGGAGGACAGACTTGCAACTTTCAGGGGCTCGTCAACGCAGTTAATGTGAACCAGCCGCACAGCGCATACCAGCTACACAAGGTCCCTCCACTAACCAGGGCCTCGTAGCAGGTCGAGGAAATTAGTTTATCTGCCTCTGCTCTCCTGTTTTTCTGCTGCAGTAATTCCAAGTTACAGGTCTCTTTGAAGTCTAGCAGGAAGAAACCTGAGTAGGGAGACAAAAATAGTCCTCAGTGCAGTTATTTGCAGCTTGATGGCGCATTGTGGCACCAAAAGAATCTGACAGCCTGGAGTTTCATGCAAATGAGCCGGACAAGAAAAGGGCCTTTCTCCCATCTGTCTGCCTGACTGGATAAATTACTCTGCCAGTCTTCATTATAATAAACACATGGTCTGATACATGACAGTCCTTCTTTTATAAATATTTTAACCGCACACATCAGGAAAAGTACAAGCCTTTGCTGAGATTGATGTGTTTTCCCTTCCTGGCACAAACACACACACACACACACACACACACACACACACACACACACACACACACACACACACACACACACACACACACACACACACACACACACTGAGTTTATGAATAAACACCATGTCTCTTCAGTTTTATGGCTCAACTTCAATTACAGGGGCTCAGAAAATTGGAATAGATGCACAGAATTGGATTGGTTTCCATAAATGTCTTTAATGCCTTACAAATTGTTTACAGACCTGCCTGCTCTGCTTGCTTTTCCCCAGAGTGGAGAACAAAAACAGAATTACTAAGGAAAGGCATATGGGCCAGTGATGATGATAATCTGTGTTGTGTTTGTACTGACAGAAAATATAATATGATGTCATTTTAGGAGCAGCCAGCAGCGGATTACTCACATCATTTTGTCCCAGATATCAGTCCTTATTAATGTGAAATTTGTCCATCTGTAATGGTTTTGAAAGGATCTTGCTGTTAAAGTTTTTTATGCCTTCTCCACCTCATATATCACTCCATCTTTATCTGTTGTACATTTGTCTTTGTTCACCCCTCCCCGGTCGTTGCTTTCATCTCTCTGTCCTCCTGCTTTCCACTCTAACACCAGCTATAGTGTCTGGCAGGCCTCCACACAATAAAACCCCAGAGGCTCTCCTTCATCTTCACGCATCTCAGTTTCTCCTTTCGTCTCACTCCAGCGGTGCCGTATATGTTAAGAACAGTTTCATGGAAGATTAGGGTAATGCCATTTATGAGGGATTTGCCGTTATCTGGTAATGTTAGTGGCATACGGAGAGCTTCTGGCTGATTTAGACTCGGTTCTGGCTCACCAGGACACATGGAAATGAGATCCACATCTTCTCACAGGTTCCTGTGTGCATTTGTGAGTTTGAGAAGGAAGGGTAATGGATAAAACATAGAGTCACACTGTAAGTGTGGCCCAGCTGCGGTTTTGCCTTCATTGACAAAATCAGGCTGGGTCAGGGGGAAGTTCATACTGTATGTGACTGATTTTTTAGTAACAAAGACTGCAAAATTGTAAGTTTCAGTAAATGTAAGCCACTGAGGATTTGAGGTCCAGGTTTGCAGACCAGAGCCATAAAACATTTTTACGAGCAGCCAGTTCAAGTGCAAGTTAACTGTGTTTGGTTTCTCATTTTAGCTTCAATAAGCAAAACACATTGGATTCTTAATTGACTAAATTGTAATTAAGGGTAATTTTCTGTGACACTGGAATGCAGAGCTGCCCACAGCCAATAAAGTGCTTGTTTATCAAGGAGGACAAACAACAGAATCGCACACCGCAACACGTTTCATTCAAAATGCTTAAGGAAAAATGCCCCCCCCCAAGTTTCAGCAAATCCATTCTGTCGCTGTTCAGGATACATCTTCATCATGCCCCCCAGCTATGAGAGGTCAAATACCAACCAAGAAAGGTCACAGGGATCTCCTACCTGCCCCATGACTGCCTCTCTAATTGCTCCTCTTTCTCTCATTTTCAGGGCTTAATGGGGGCCGGGGGTTAGAGAGTCAGGCTCAGACAAACAGGGACCCCCCCTTCCCACCCTTAATAATCCTCAGTGTTTGTCTAGGCTGCTCATACATGTGTGTGTCAAGCACATGGTGTCACTCTGCACCTCTCCATCTCCTTCTCCCTCCATGTCGTCTCTGTCTTTGTGTTCTACATGTCAGCTCATATGTTCCTCCAGGAATGAAGAGGATTAAGCTGCTTCCTTACATGACTTTACTGCATGTAGGCCCGATTGGCCAGGCCTTGATTTGTTTCTCTAAATACTAATCTTAGGGTATGGTATGTGGATTTGGTACAGTCAATCCTATGCCAGTCTAAATTAAAAGTCTCCATTTCTTTTTGTTAAGAAAACTATAGTGACACACAGTAGGATCTCATATGACGTTATCCACTGGCCGCAAGAGCAACCAGTAAATGCCATGCTTAATAGGGTGTGCTTGAGTTAAGCAGTGAGGTCAGAGTTAATTATCCTGTTGAATTTTTGGAGAAAGACTCATACATGTAGCTACAGTGTAAAATACACAGTCCTGATGTCGGATTTATAGTTCCAGGAAATTCTAGCTTAGACAGCTGTTCTATTGAAGATCATACAAGTAAGTCTTCCTAAATACTTTACCTTGAAAACCACCAGTTAACATAGCTTGAGGTTAAAAGGTCAAGGTTACAGGTCAACTGCAAAGGTCTACAGTTCAAGTCCAATAAATAGATAAATAAACAAAAAGAGATGACTGTATTTCTCTAGGATTGTCTGAATTAGTCTGTTACTTTTATTTACTGTAATTTATGAGCTTGACCATTCGCTGCTGATATTTGTTGTCATGATCGTTGTGTCATTCGGGGCTTTTTGATAAGATGAGAGGCAGTTTAAAGTTAGTCTGTTCCCATGTGCATGTGCAGATCCATCATGTGTGTGTGTACTTATGTGCTAGCATGATAGGTTTAGATTGCATGGTTCCTCTTTGATGTGAGAGAATGAATGACACTGATTAAGCTGTCAGACCAGAAACTGATAAAGGCCAGATGAGGTAGGATGACAAATCAAGGCCTCTGTGAAGCACTCGGGCCCATTGCCAAACCAATAATGTGTGCATCTGTGAGCTTATGTGTGGATTTGTGGGTGTTTGCTCAGGGAGGAGTTATGGTCATAAACTCTTACATATGTGTATGTGACGGGAAATTATGCAGAACTGTTTCCATTTATTTTTTTATTAATGCTTAACGAGGAGGAATGACGGGAATGTTAAAGAGTGGCTCACTTGAGCAGGCTTCATTTGAGTGGTGATGACTTATTTATAGCTGAAACTCCTGTTCAGTATAGGACAACAAGTTAACCTCCCACCCAGAAACACACTTGCAAACAGACACACTCCCACTAGTGGCTCCCTCAATCTCGTGTCCCTGTCTGACTTATTTATATATGTTTATGATGTTATCATCTAACAAGCTCAAGATTTACTTTTGTGTTCACTGACATGAAGATGTACACATACAAACACAGACACAATTTCCTGATAACTCTTTCTTGGCTTTCCATCGCCCACTCACATAAACAAATTGGAATGCCAGCACACACAATGGTTTTCTACCACAAAAATACACACAGACATGTGTTACAGATTCAACTCAGTGCTTTCTTATTCGTCCAGCTCATATTTGCACACCCACATAGATAAAGCACACTGACTTGGCTTACATAACAATTTATTTTAACTGTCTCAAAAAACATCAATGGACTCAAAGGAACTAGTAATTTGGCACTTTATTAAAACGACATATCAAATGTAAACAGCAGGACAAAGCTAATGAACATCAAGGGTGCTGTTGGTCAGAGGTCAGCCCAGGGAGGTGAGGATGAGTACTGGGCACTTTTTGAAGAATAACATAAGTCAGATGCAGACAGCCAAAAACATAATGCTTACATTGCAAAAATACACAGTTTTAGTTACTTTTTTAAAACTCTACATTACGGTGGTTCTCCCACTATGTTGAATATCTTTATGACCCCTGGTGTCTGACTTTGGTTCCCCTCCTAAAAGTCATTCTGAGAGATGGAGCAAATGAGAGGAAAAATCAAATGCAGCTGTTTGTCCCGGGCCGCAGGTTGGGGGTTCGAGTGTGTCTCTCATGTCTGGCTACTTTGCTGCTTTGAGGCCCTTCTCAGCTCATTAAACATGCCTTTATTGGCATGCCAAGAGTCCACCTGTGATTCACCCAACCCATGACGGCAACTTCATGCTATGGCCAAACACAAGGGTCACAGTTAAACAACAGTACCTCACATGACCGGGCAAAGTCAGAAATCAAATCTGCATGGAGGCAGCCTCATACATTTATTGCTGGTTTCTGCTTTGCTCTCGTAAAATGCACAGTGACAAAGCACCATGATGTTAACGTGACTTATGCTGCCCTCATGGTGATTCTGTTTCATCTATGAAACCAGTGATGTTCATTGGCCACAGTAGCACTGTCACTCAGATCAGATCACAACAGATCAGATTACCTTTAAAAGAGAAAAAGCACTTTGAAAATGGTGTGTAGTGATGGGTATTATGTTGTTAGTGGTAGGTGTAAAGAACATTTTATAGCTCTGCAGCAAATGATCCCTTCATGTTTTTATTTTTTTAATATTAATATAAGAAAGTCTAACGAAACTGTGCGGGAAACTACAGCATGCTACTACATGCATGTTTCCACTCCTGTGTGCAAATGTGAAAATAAAATTGCACAGTAACGTAAGGGTGTGCCCACATTCGTAGCTGGATTATGGGCTTCTGCAAGAGAAAAGAGGTATGTAGGAATATGTGTGACCGCTAAACCTTCCTCGCTTGCCCAACAATGTGACAGTGAGAAGGGGATAGCACGTGTTTGATCCTATCAGCCAACATCTGGCCCTCAGGAGGAGCTAAAGTTAGCAGCACATGCTGATGTCATTAGTGTAAAATGGGAGTTACATTCACAAAAGCATGACCCTCTCAACATCCCAATACTGTAAAAGTAGTAGAGAAGGAAGAAGAGAAGTAGATAAAGAGGGGAGAGGATGGATAACACATCTGGGTGAATGTAAGTGACTAATATTGATGTTCTTTAATGGTTGATGTTAAGCCAGATCTTTCATATCAGCATTTATCTGCTGCTGGACTGTTTGAACAAGGAGTGAGGCATTGTGGGAGAGACAGACGAGTACAGGGTGGATCAAAGCTGTAACAAAGCTTCCACATCTGTCCAATCAAGTCCCATCACCATGGTGGGCTCCTGGCTCCAGAGATGGTTGCAGTACTGACAACCAAACATTGGTAGGAGACCACCACCTCTTCAGAGACTTGTGGTTCTCGTGTGGTTTTCTTCGAAACCTCTCTGGCCTGGATCTCCTCACTGATTCAGTCAATGGCATTAGGCATGTGTTAGTGATTAATACACTGCTGTGGTCAGGATGATTTCAGGCCACTCTGATATGATAATGTCATTATTAGATGTGGGTTATTTAGACCCTTGGGGAAGTCTTTCATTTGGTTTAGGCTTCCTCATAGGGTGAGGTCATTGTTTTGGGACTGAGCTCAATTGAGGGGAAGCCAATGAAGCGTAAGGCCTCTTATGAAACACTTCAATAGGCCCATCTTGAGTAATGAGCCAGTGCTGCACAAAACTGTAGTGTCAATAGTATCCATATCAAGTCACTCTGTGTATGTGACCTTCGCTCTTTGGCTCCACTGTAAAGCATTTTGTCAAAGGCCTTCTCACAGAGCTGAGTACAGTGATGTACAGTAGGTCACCTCTGACCCCCTTGTTCTCATGATCCCTGCCACAGCCAAGCACAAGAACTCCTGTGCCCTCAGATTTAATTTTTACTAGCCTATACCTCAGCTACTCTCCAATCCCCTCTCAACCTTAATTTATCCCTATCAGCGTGGCAGTATGTCCTTCACAAGTGACACGTGAGGGTTCAGACACATGAGACTATTCATTTGTGCTTGGCTACCCAATCTCAGGCTGCTCTGATGGGTTTCAACTGAAGAGGCCAGGGGCAGGAGCAGGGGCTGCAGTGCATGATGCCTCTGATCTACCATGGGAAACAGACGAGGTTATGATGCCCTTGTGACCCAGGAGTGTGGGGATCGCATGGGTCAATGGGGTTTTTCCCGTTATGGACACATTTGAGCTGTCCTGAGTGTGAAAGAAAGAGATTTCAAATTCCAGCACAGGAACGTGTGCATTCCAATCAAATTCCATTAGATTATCATTACTGCCATTACCATCACTATCTGCACCAGGAACAGCATGGGATATGAGTGTAACAGTGTTTACCTGTGGAGAACAATGTCATGTGAAATTTCTCTGGTGGTTACCTATACATTTACTCACAGCTTTGAGAATCACTGTCCAAGATGCTCAATATATCTGAGATATGGATTGATATTTAACTTTTTGAGCTACAACTTTGTTTCATCTACAACCGCTTTCATCCAGCAGTTATTCAGATGTGTAAATTAGTGGACAGTAGGATTTAGGGATTGGGAGTATCCTTAATGAGAAACGATTTCACTCATTATGCACTAAAACACCACTGACTGCCTTTATTCTTCCCTTACCAGATGCAAGGAAAGTATTCAGAACTTTATTTCAGCAAAAGTAGCAATATTGAAATTTCAAAACACAAGAAAATCTTAAAATCTTTAGGTATTTAAGTATTAACAGTAAAATGTTGCCTGCTTTTAAGTATCAAAAGTGCTTATTATGCAGGAAAATAGCCCATATAACATATGGCAACCTATTATTGCATTGTATTTGCTTTCATGGTGTAGCTGCTGGAGGAATACTATTAGCTACTTTCATCTATAACGATGCATTTATTTTTTAAACTGATCACATTTTTTGTTTAAAATCTGAATTTACAAACCCAAGAGCTTTCACAACCTTTATGTGACAGAAATATAGTGCAGTAAAACGGTACAATATCTCCCTCTGAAATGTAGTACATGTATAAAGTATCATAAAACACACGAAAAACAGTTGTAATTGGAGGGAAGTAATGCCTGACGGGGGAACGGACTGTGACACAACACCGTAGGCGGAGCTATGCATCTCCCTGGCAACCGTTGCCGCGTCTGACGTTTATGTCCTTACGCTTGGAAACTGAGATTTTAACCGTTCAGCTAGCCAGTATTTCACCAAAAGTTATATACATTGTACCTAAAATGAGCGTTACAACTTGTGACTACATTTAAGCTGAGGTATGTCCAAACGTCTGTTGTCTTTTGGTAGCTAAATTAAAGTAACAAACTTTACATAGGCTACTTGTTTGTAACCATTCAGACAAGTGATTTGGTGAATGCAAACGTTGCGTTTAACGGTAGCTATATGTAGCTATGTACACTGACCCAATAAAGTGTTGTTAAGGTTAGCTCAAAAACCTTTAGTATATCACCTGCTCTCCTTATATACGTTAGGTGTTTGATTCTCCCGGGTCATAAACAGTCTTGGTGGTCTGGGTATCATCGCATTATCAGTCATTCGTTTTTAAATTACAAATGAATTACTGATTATCCGATTATAAGCAGACCAAAATGGTCCTTTATAAGTTTTTGGCAACTGCTTTTTATCATTATTTTAGTTTGAAACCAAAAACCGAATTCATATGTTTTTATTTGATTGATGAGTTTTCATCAATGTATTACATTTAGAAATACAGTTTATTTAAAAAGTACGTAGGCTACCACCAGGAAATTAAAATCGAGTATACTTTGTTCTTACATAAATTATTTTATTCTGCTAGAAGATGGAGGGCAAAACTACGCCTTATTTTGGGGCACTCGTGCCATATCCTCCCAGCAAACCTCCAGAGCCCAGGCTCCCAACTCAAAGTCACAGGCGCCTCCATTTAATCAGGAAATGCTCTCTGAATGAACAGGAGGGCCTCTACTCACAAGATATTACACCCGGGTTCCAGGTAAAAAACACATAAGCTCATGTATTTGATGCTAATTCAGAGGTTTTATTATGAAACCCATGCAAGGAACAAAGCTTCTTGCTCTGATCTAAACTTATTTTTAGTTTCTTACAGTTGGACCTAAAATCCAGCAAAGGTCACAGGGCCAATCCAACCTTCAGTTAAGTGAGTACAACACACCAAAAGGTGAGATACTATATGACATTTTTCGGCATGCAGATGTTTTAAGAATTTCTAGTATTTCTGATGTGCCAACTTTTGCATTGGTAAGATGCGCATATTATGCTCTGCTGAAAAAATGTTTAATGTTTTGTAAAATCTTTGCCCTTCTGCATGGTTTTCCATAGTTACAACAGTCAAGACTTCATCTGACCAGTACAAGTTTGTTGATAAGGATTACCATGGACCTATCTCACAGCTATCTCAGAATCCTTACTTCTGCAGGCATGGAGATACACCTAAGGTCCAGTTACCCTATCAAACCATTCCTGGCCAGATACCTCGCAAGTTAGCGATAGAAAGGTTTGTGCTATTTGTGTGCACCGTGTATAACAAAATAGGACACTTAATTTGTGAAGCTTTCAGCTTATTGCATGCCCTGTAGTGAGCCTATTCTATATACTGCAGGACCAGATTCACTGGTCACATAAGAGTGAGTAAGACACTGAACTTTTAACATACAGTGGATATGTAGCAATTTTCTCATACTGCACATTAGCTGGTAGTGGGGTTCATCAATTAGTTTAACTGCCTTTTGTTATGTCTTATTTATACTGTTTTATATTATTTTCTTGCAGACGTCGAAGGGAATACTTGAAATTAGATTTTGAACAGCTCCTGGCAGAAAAAGGCATAGACTCCAATCTTATAATGCCAAGAAATCCGAGGAGTAGTGATGAGGATGTGACAACATCAGACAATCATGTATCCCCCTGTCTCCCACTGGAGGTGAGCCAGTTACTGCTGCAATGCTGTCTGAGGCATTTTGGTTCCCAATTACCATTATATCCAACATTTTGGGGTTCAGTACCACGCCACACTTATCTTTCCCGTGTGTCTCCCTTAGATATTTGACAATGAGGAGTATGACTGCTGGACTCCAGAAGACTGGCTTGCCCTGGGCAAAGCTGAAGGATCACCTGATCAAAAACCTATCCCTGCAAAAGCACTGCTGCCTACAGATAACAGTACTTCTTCTGGTAAGATGTCCTCAGCAATATAGAGTGTAAACAGAATAAACATTGACATTACTTTCTGTTCTTTAATGGTTACTCTCTTCTCTCTCTTTTGAAGAGGACACCAAAAGCTCCTGCTTGGAGTACAGCTGGCATTTAGTTGGGGTTCTTGACTACAGTAGAGACAAATGCCAGTACCTGGTGCACAAGGTTCACCAAGTGTCAGATGAGGAAGGAAATCCTATTCTAAACGAAGGACACAAAAATAGCAAATTTCCTGGTTTGTTTTATTTCTTTGTGCCATAATAAGACAGTATTGTCTCATTATTTGTTCTTGTCTCTAAAACCCTCTGTTTGTCATGTTATGTCATGTATGCCTTCCCTGTCCCCCTGTTGCATAGGAGTAAACCCTTTGCTACCAGGCACTGAGCACTGGGTACCCAGGATCAGACTGTTATTCTTTGCTGAGGACCCACGTGTCTTTGTTGAACGGATTCAGTTTGCCCTACGCTTGAGGGAAAATACAGAGGCCCTGCTCTTCTACCACTTGTCTGTGGACTGCATGCCTATCTGGAAGGGAACGCCATCTCTTGATACCCACAGTCTGCAGTATATGAAAAAAGCCCTTTCAACCCCTGGGCTCAGGCTGGAAATGTAAGTAATGTCTGTTTCATATTACTGCTATAACTTCCCCCTTGTTCAGTATTGCCTGATTTATAAGAGGGCTCACAGAATTGAAAATGTAAACTAACTAATAAAAGGTGAATGAAGCCAATATTATCTTTGCAGTATTGAGAAGTGTATAGGGGACTTGGAGAAAGAGGTCAAACTGGAATATTACCGTACTATGAACTGCATGACCTTTGACAAAGTTGTGATGAGCAATTCAGAGGAGTTTTCACACATCACCCAGCCAAAGAAGGACCCTGAGCATCTACCACAAAAAGGTGAGCCAGTTGGCCTTTTATACATTTGTTTAAGTCATTGGAGTCAAGATTAAACTATTTGCAGCCAAAACATGGTATTCACCTCAGAATCTAAATACTGGGTTGCTTTACTTACAGGGTGCATTCCAATTCCTCACTTTGACTATAAGAAGAACCAAGCTGTATTTGTCTTCCGCTCCCTGCTGAGAAAGCCAGAAGTGATCTGTGTATTATCTGAAGTAAGGTCTGAGTGTAACAAGGTAGCAACCATGAGGCTGTTCAATGTCACCTTGACCAAACCGCTGCAACTGGATGAGTTTGAGGTCATCCAGACTCAAATACATACTAAGGTACTGTAGTATCATGGTAGCTTTTCTTCTGCCATTACTAGGTAGGAAAGATAGAATGTTTTTTCTTTGAATAAAAAGGTGAATGCATAGTTTGCTTAAACAAAGTGTAGCTTATTCATGATCAACTAATTTGATAAAATTTGATCATGATCAACTTTAACTGCAGATTTAAGGCTTCTATTTTTTCTAAAGCGTTAGTGTGTACAAATCCAATTCATTTAAATTTGTCAGTGGTTACATTTTGTGGCTGATGTTAACTGGGAATTACCAGAGAAGCAAACCATGAAGAAATAAAAGACACCTGACTTCCATGAATAAAGAAACATCAAATTTTTTCCTCTTCAGATAAGCTTGCTTCTTCGGGAGTCATGGACGAACACGCTGAGCAACAGCATCCGTTCCAACCTGGGAAATATTGGCAAGGGCTCATACAACGTCAACGAGTCTCACTGGGATATGTACAAAATGTCCAGGCTATACGGACTAATGGGTGTCGTGCGTTTCAGAATGCAGGACTCCCTGCGCCACCTTGTGCAGAACTCGCTGGTCAGCCTGACTCGCCTTGTGTTGGACGCCTGCCACAGTGTGCTGACATGTCCTCAGGACCTGGTCTGGGGGAGTGACCTTATCACTAGTCCGTACAAGTAGGACAACATACACTTGCACATGTAGTATAAACACACATGGGCCTACATGCACATGGTTATAAACATCACACACTTTTGTTCTCATACGCGTCAATATTGTCTTACATACTTTATATACTTAGTTCAGTTTTAATGAGTGACAGTAAGCAAGACATAACCTATTACTGTGTTGAATATTTAGCATTGTGTTGATAATATTACTCCATTGTCCATATCTAGGCCAAAAAAGAACCCTCTGTTCCTGGTGGACTTGGTTCTGGACCAGAATGGGGTTCAGTACAGCACACCGCTGGAGAATTTTGAGACGTCTATTGTTAACCTGTTTGATAGGAGCATTTTGGCAACGTACAATGTACCCCAGCTTGATAAGGTAAAATTAAATATGCAGTCACCTTAGTCACATAGCATTAAATTAAAAATGAAAAAGGATTTAACTGTTTCTCTCTTGTTCATGCAAGTTTGTGATGCAGAAGTTGTTTATTGGTGATGATCCATTACTGGAGTCAGTGAATTTGTGGGAACCAGAAGTAACTGAGCAGCGAGAGAAGGTCCGCAATGCACTGATACAAGCAGCCATCCCCCTCAGGGCTTATGCTACTGAATATGAAGAGCATTTAGATCTACACAACTTGGACATAGACACCCTTCTCAAGTAAGTTTGTATTTAAAATTACATATCTGAGGTCTCACAACTCCCTGTCACAAGTGTAGGGACATGATTTATGGTCCTCTCTGGATGGAATCAATGTTTTCCTCTGAATAATTCCTCGTTTCTGTCTCTATTTTGCTTCCAGCTCTCATACCCATGCTGAACAGACATCCCAAGAAGTGAAGAAAGAGGTGGAACAACATCTCAAAGAAATGGAAAAGATCCAACACTCCTTGCCATCCTACATTGTGATTGGTCCATTTATTGTCCGTGTAGACACTGTACGTCAGGCTCTCTCCAGCAAAAGAAAGGCTTTAGCCAATGCAATGCTGTGTCACCTGGCTCTGAAGCTACGCAAGAAGGTTGATGATGTAAGTCATTTGTTAAGAGGCCAGAAAAATATTTCATTATATATACTGTGTGAGTAACATTTATTGATGTGTTTTGATCATTTTTACACAGGACCTACATTTACTTCAACTTAACAATGACCTTTTCCTGCCTTTGGTCACTTGTGTTCTGAACATTGTAATCTTGTGTGTGTAGGCATGTGAAAAGTGTAACATTATAAGTAGAAAGCTACAGGAGATGCCCAACAGCATTGAGGAACTGACTGAAAAGAGAGAATGGATGAAACAAATCCCAGAACAGCTCAAGAGTTACAAGGTATGGATTGAAGTGATGAATTGAAATGATGAATGTTTCTGTCATTCATATCATGTGGAGGGTTACTTTGTCAAAAACTCTTATTTTTCCAATCTGTCCACAACAGGAACTTATTGGCAAGACCCTGTCAGACTATGAGGTACTAGAGGAACTTTGGTACTGTCTTTCAGATGAGGATGCTAATAAAAAGTAAGTGCAAAATCATCATGTTTATTTAAAACAAACTGATATGATGTGATACGAAAATTTCATTAATACGTTCTAATGTGGGATTAAGAGTGATTTAATGGGTTAGTGGTTAGAGCAAATAGATCAGTTTTTATGCTGATTGTTATAGTTACTTATCTATGCAGGTGGACAGCTATTGGATGGCCTCAAAGGATAATCAACCAGATGGAGGCAGCAGCAGTCCAGCATGTGGAGGATGAGGAGCGCTTCCGCAAGATCCAGCTAACTGATCAGAACAACTTTGGGGAGCACCTAGACACTCTACAGGTCAGCTGAGACAACTAGGGTTATTTGTTTAATAAGTACTTCCTACAGTATCAACTAAGGCCAGGTGCCCACTAATAACATAACTACTTCCAGATGGGCTCGGGATGATTTTCAGAAATATTCCTGACATCACAGGAATTTGAATATGTATGGAATTGGACATATTATTATTCATAATGACTTGTCAATGGCTTTCTAGTTTACTGTTGTCCTTTAGTTTCAGGAAACTAAGATCGTGTTATTTGTTTATAAATCACCCTAACTGTGTTTATAGATGCTGGTTGCTGGGTTTACGGCCCATGTAGACATTGATCATGCCCATGATATGGCCAATGAGATGAGGCGTGCACGGGAGCAGCTCAAGGAATGCCAGACCTTGGCCCAAACCTACAACACCAGAGAACGTTTGTTTGGTCTTCCTGTCACGAACGTAAGTGAAAAGGAGTGCGGACGTGGTAGGATTTTTACAAACATTTTGTCATTACAGATGAATAATAATAATGAATAATAAATTAAATGTCATGCTTTTTCTGACAATTAAAAATGTATATTACAGTATGATCGTCTGCAAAAGCTGGTTAAGGATTTCCAGCCTTTTAAAGACCTATGGACCACCACCTCTGATTGGCTACATTCGCATGAGAGCTGGCTGAATGATTCACTATCTTCCATTGATCCTGAGCAGCTTGAGCGCAATGTTACAGATGCCCACAAGACCATGCACAAATGTATTAAACAGTTCAAGGACATTCCTGGTAGGTGACACATCTATCACCGTCCAAACTAGACAAAGTAAAGTGTTTGTTCGTGTGTTGTGGCTGACCTGTTATTTCTTTGTCTTCTCCCTTTGTCTTACATGACACTAGAGTGCCAGATGGTGGCAACTGTAATCCGCAACAAGATTGAGGACTTCCTTCCTTACATCCCTCTGATTCAAGGCCTAAGGAACCCAGGGATGAAGAGTCGCCACTGGGAGATGCTTTCTGAACGCATTCAGATGGAAGTAAAGCCCAAAGCGAACCTGACCCTCTCCCGCTGCCTGGAGCTTGGCCTGCAGAACCACGTGGATGACATAGCTCATGTGGCTGAGGTGGCTGGGAAAGAGTACACCATTGAGCAGGTACCTTTGAACCACAGTCACACATGCAGTATTGAATTAAGTGTTATGTGTGTTTCGTAAAAGGTTTGTGATGAATAGAGTGTTGCTGTGAAAAGTTTGGACAGGATTTGGGCAGCTTATTTTTGTGTCTGTGCACCTGGGTGAAAGTAGTCACACCATAGCTTTTAAGCTATTTACGCCTGTATGGAATGGCTATCTAAGCGCCTTGGGTTTTTTTTTTGCTGTTGAAAACGGTTCACATATACTCACATATACGCTGAGTGGCATACTAAATATCTGCCGCTGTCAGGCACCTATTAAATGCTGCTTTCGAGTTGAATGGGTCAAGCACAGGACTTTTCCACCAGGAAACTGGTGTCTGACTCCTATGTGAAGAAGAAGAAAAGTTGATAATTAATGAGTTTTAGACTAAGTTGACTTTATCTTATTTTTATTATTATATTTAGTTTTAGTCGCAGTGTCGTTCAGTTTGGGAAACAAAACTACATGGTTAGGTTTAGAAAAAATAGACCCTTTCACAATATTAACCATGTGTTAGAAAGACTTTCTGCTAGAACTTCTCCCATGTGACTCACTGAAGTGGTCCAGGAGAGCCTAAAACCTGGGTGTAAATAGCCACATGCAGATAGCAATGTTCAGTATCCACCCAGGGTGTAAATAGCATTGTTGGCTAAGCACACCTGGGTACATACAGCACCTGGCCTTATTTTTAACCTCTGCCTGAACAGAATGTAGAAGTTTAGATGCAATTTCCACAACAGGAGCACTTCAGTGGAGTTCTACACCTACAAAATGATGAAATAGAAGCAAGGTGACTTTTTGTTTTTTTAAGTTCAATGCGACTCCACTTAACTTTGCTGATACAGTGTCAGTGTGGGAATATCTCCAATACAAATGGTGTTTGCTACCTTTGTTTCACACCGTCTCACCCAGGCGCTGGAAAAGATGGAGCAAGAGTGGACAACAGTAGTTTTTGATGTGCTGCCCTACAAGGAGACAGGCACCTACATTCTGAAGAGCCCAGATGAAGCATCCCAGTTGCTGGATGACCACATTGTCATGACGCAGAGCATGTCCTTCTCTCCCTTCAAGAAAGCCTTTGAGGACCGCATCAACACCTGGGAGAGCAAGCTCAGAATGACTCAAGTAAACTCACACACACGTGCACACACATTCTAACATTATCATGCAGTGACTTATGTTGTGCTGTGTTGTGCTACTGCCCTCTTCTGGTGCTTGCAGGATGTGCTGGAGGAGTGGCTGACATGCCAGCGCTCCTGGCTCTACCTGGAGCCCATCTTCAGCTCCGATGATATCAACCAGCAGCTGCCTGTGGAGGGAAAAAGATACCAGCACATGGAGCAAATATGGAAAAGAGTCATGAAAAGTGCCTTTAACAATCGAATGGTCAGTGCTTCCACACTTCTTATTCAAGGAAAGAGCTTAGAACAGATAATAATGATATGTTTGTTTACCACTTATGTGTGTTTTTGTGTTTACTTCTAGGTGATTAAGCTGTGTCCAGATGCTCGTCTACTGGACAAACTTAAGGAGTGCAACGTACTTTTGGAGCACGTGCAGAAGGGTCTCAGTGAGTACTTGGAGACAAAACGAGGCTCCTTCCCCAGGTAAACCAGTGAAAGTGTCCTGAAAACCCTTATAGCACTCAGTTTCTGATGGTGTTAATAATATAATTTGTCAGTGTTTTGATTCCACACAAAGTTCACTATTAAGTCACTTTTTCATATGCTGTAACCCCTGTCACCAACAGTGAGAGGCCAAACAAACTCCTATATGCCACCATGAAAGAAAACAAACAAAAATATGAAACACACACACACTGTGTGATGTAATATACAGTGAGTATTTGTTTGTAGGTTTTACTTCCTGTCAGATGATGAGCTCCTGGAGATTCTCTCCCAGACCAAAGATCCCAATGCTGTTCAACCACACCTGCGCAAATGTTTCGAGAACATTGCACAGGTTTGTTTTGCCTGGTTGTTTCTTTACAATTACTTTGCTTATAGACCACTGAAAACATAACATCCACACCACATGAATGAAACATTTGTTGGTTCTCAGCTTCAATTCCAGTCAGATCTACAGATCACACATATGTACTCTGGAGAAGGGGAGGAGGTGAAGCTGTTCCTGCCAGTGTGGCCAACTGGAAATGTGGAAAACTGGCTAAGGGATGTGGAGAAGTCTATGAAGGCCACGTTGAGGGATAACATTGACCGCTCACTCAAAGTCTACCCTGAGGTCTGCAATCTTGACTTTCAGTTATGATGTGTTTTCTACTCTTATAGGTTGCTATTTATTTCAGTTGAAACATTTTTAAGGTGTCCAGCTGTTGTAAGATCTTTGTGTGTCCTCTTGACCCCTCAGCATCCTCGTGTAGAGTGGGTGTTATCATGGCCTGGTCAAGTGGTGATAGCAGGCTGTCAGGTCTTCTGGACTGCTGAGGTGTCTGAGGCTTTGGAGCGGGGAGACTTGGCTGACCACCTTTACCCCCAACTACAGACACAGGTGTGGACTTGGTATTAGACTGACAAATATTAAACTGAATAACATTAAATATCTAAAATTAATGAAAAAAATGCTACTATTTTATTTTCACACTTGCACTGAACAATTTGCACATTACAGAATATGTTAACATTTTGTTATTGATTTTTGCAGCTGGGTGACTTGGTGCAGCTAGTGAGACAAGGTCTCTCTATGATGCAGCGAGCTGTGCTGTCAGCCCTCATCGTCATAGAGGTCCATGCTAAGGATGTAGCAGCCAAGCTGGTGGAGCAGGAGGTCTCAAGCATCAATGACTTTGAATGGATCAGCCAGCTCAGGTTAACTGCTTGTTTTTCTTCTCTTTTTTTGTCTTTTTACTCCTGTCACTGTTACTTCTGTCACTGATCCTGACCTTGGAGATCACTGCATATTACTATTCTTAAATATTGTGTGCGCTGAAATGAGTGACAGTACTGATTGTTTGTAGGTACTACTGGGCAAAAGATGACTTGTACATCCGTGCTGTGAATGCAGAGTTCTTATATGGATATGAGTACCTAGGTAACTCTGGACGCCTAGTCATCACACAGCTCACTGACAGGTAGGCACCGAGCTGTTAGGAATAATAATAAGTTGTCCACTGTTTTTGACTGAATACCATCCTTTGAATATACTGCTTTTTGGGTCTTTCAGATGCTACCTGACCCTGACAGGAGCACTGCACCTGAAGTTTGGAGGAGCTCCAGCAGGTCCAGCAGGGACAGGAAAGACAGAAACCACTAAAGACCTGGGAAAGGCTCTTGCCATCCAAACAGTGGTTTTCAATTGCTCTGATCAGCTGGACTTCATTGCTATGGGCAAGTTCCTCAAAGGACTGGCAAGGTTAGAGGCAGTTACCTTTAAGTGTAATGGATTGTCAGTTTTACTATTAAATGTTGCCATCAATCATACTTTGGGATTTCTTATCGGTCTTCCATTCTGTAGCTCCGGTGCTTGGGCATGCTTTGATGAGTTTAATCGTATTGATGTGGAGGTGCTGTCTGTCGTGGCACAACAGATCACCACTATACAAAAGGCCCAACAGCAAAGGGTGAGAAACTGATTCACTAGAAATTCACACAGTGGCACCTACAGTACTAATCCACCCACTTTACTTGAGTGTTACAAGTACTGTACACAGTTACAGTGAGTTTTTTATTTTATTTTGTGTGAATAGATAATTTTTTGTTTTGCATTTCAAGAAAGAACAAAGATATTATGCTGAAGTAGATTTTGCATATTTCATATATTTGATTAAAGTATAATCACTGAATAAATATCACATCCTGGGGCCATTACACAGACTTGGAAACATTACTTTACAGTGTAATGTAAAATCAATCAGTGGTATTAATAAATTAGTATGTCATACATATCTGAATTATCACACATGGCTGTATTTCTATAAAATGACAAATGCTGCTCATACATGTCAGCAAAAATTACAAGTAATTTATCTGTGATATTAGTAATAAGTTCAATATTATGCATTACTAGTTTTTACATTAGTTGAATTAAAGAATATTTTATGTACAAAATATACCATTATCTCATTACATTTTTTTAAGACATTATACTGTAAACCAATAAAGAAAATGTGCAGGTCAACCACATACTGGAAAGAGGCAGTACTATGTTTCTCTAAAATAATTTTGTACATGTTGTGCTTTTAGGCAGAGCGGTTTATGTTTGAGGGGTCAGAGATCCCTCTTGTCCCTTCTTGTGCTGTATTCATCACTATGAATCCTGGTTACGCTGGACGCACAGAACTACCTGACAATCTTAAGGTTTGAAATGATAATTGAATCATAAGTAACTGTATAACACTGATGATAAGCAGATGGGGTTCAACAAATTACATTTGATCTTCTACAGGCCCTGTTTCGTCCTGTGGCGATGATGGTTCCCAACTATGCAATGATAGCTGAGATCTCCTTGTACTCCTTTGGCTTCAGTGATGCCAAAGTCCTCTCCAAGAAGATCACCACCACTTTCAAGCTCTCCTCTGAACAGCTCAGCTCTCAGGTACTGTAAGGATCCAGAGAACATCAGAATTAGAATTAGTTTAAATATATATGTATGTATATAAGAATAACAAAGATATAAAGATATGCTGGCTTTTGCTCTTGTTTATCTGAAGGATCATTATGATTTTGGTATGAGAGCTGTGAAGACTGTGATTTCAGCGGCTGGAAACCTGAAGAGAGAAAATCCTAACATGAATGAGGTTAGAAATGCCTCTTTTGTTTCTGATGGAAGTAAAGTATGTGGAAACACGACAGTTATTGTATAGCATTTGAAAAACTGTATTGGTTCCATTAATATCTTATTCTTCTGCAATCTCACTGTCTCCCAGGAGCTGATCTGTCTGCGAGCCATTCAAGATGTCAATGTACCAAAGTTTTTACAGGACGACTTGAAGCTCTTCCACGGTATTGTGTCCGATCTTTTCCCTAAGACAAAACAGGAGCCAATCAACTATGGCACACTCGAAGAGTCAATGCGCAATGTTTGCACCAAAAAGAACCTCAAAGATGTGGATGGTTAGTGTTCTTATTGTTTCTTTTCAGATATGCTGTTGCCTGTATTACTGAATTAGTAGATGACAGTATTGTTGTCATTGCAGGGTATATTAGTAAGTGTATTCAGCTGTATGAGACTACTGTGGTGAGACATGGCCTGATGTTGGTGGGGCCCTCTGGATCTGGTAAAACCAAGGTGAGTCTTTTACATGTTGCTATAGTGTTCACAGTTGTATTCACTAAGAGGATTTTTGCAGTGTAGAGTCCAGCATTTAAGTATTGCTGTTGCATGTTTTAGTGCTATGAGATACTAGGTGCAGCAATAACAGCTCTGAAGGGCCAGCCCTCTGTGAGTGGTGGTGTGTATGAGCCAGTTCACACATATGTCCTCAACCCCAAATCTATCACCATGGGACAGCTCTATGGGGAGTATGACTTGCTCACACACGAGTGGTAAGAAATGCTTTGTTCCACAGAAAATACAGAACAAATAAGAAAGACACAGACATTATTGTACAGACCCACTTTGCCTTTTTCTGCACTCCTGTAGGACAGATGGTATCCTTTCATCACTTATACGTGGCGGAGCAGCATCTATGGACAAAGAGAAAAAATGGTACATGTTTGATGGGCCAGTGGATGCTGTGTGGATTGAGAACATGAACACTGTACTGGATGACAACAAAAAACTGTGCCTTAGCTCTGGGGAAATCATTAAGCTCACTGATGTAAGGTTAAGTTTTTAAAGTCTTGGGTTATTAGTTGGTGTGTTGCCTTCTGCCCCATGTGCATTCAGATGTTTTGTGTCTTCCTCCTGCAGGTGATGACCATGATGTTTGAGGTTCAGGATTTGGCGGTGGCTTCCCCAGCCACAGTTTCTCGCTGTGGTATGGTCTACCTAGAGCCCAGTATTTTGGGCCTCATCCCTTTTACAGAGTGCTGGCTGAAGCAAGTCCCTCAAGTCTTGAAACCATACACGAAGAAGCTCAACTCCCTATTTGCCAGATTCCTGCAGGTGAGAGGGAAAATGTAACAGAGAGACCTGCAGGGAATCTTAAGGACTTTTCATTTTCATAGATTATGATGGGATAAAAATGTGCATAAAAAGTACTGCCTTCTTTTTTATTTTTCCATACTTTTACACAGGACTCCATCACATTTGTCCGCACATCAGTAAAGGAGGTCATTGTGTCCCTTGACAGCAACCTTGCCTGTAGTCTGCTTAAACTAATGGACTGCTTCTTCCATCCCTTTGACTTTAAAGAGGTGCGTGTGCAGTTTTGCTTTTCCACAATAAAGGAATATATTGATTTATGTGCAAATATGCTGTTTAAACAAACAAAAAAACTGATAGAAGTTTCAGCTCTGTGTCCTGTGTTTTGTATCGCTTGTTCTATGTCCCCTCATCAATCGATAATTGTCTTATAGGATGAAAGGCCACTACCTCAAAAGAACCTGGACTGCCTGAACGAGCTGATCGAGCCCTGGTTTTTTTTTTCTCTGGTGTGGAGTGTAGGAGCCACAGGAGACGCAGCCAGCTGTCAGCGCTTCAGTGCTTGGCTCAAGAACAAGATGGCAGAGGAGAAGGTCAGATCACAATCTCTGCTTTAGCATCCCAATACCAAATTATTTCAAATGTAATGAGTATTAATTGCTAGATTATTTCTAGACAGAGGTGTATTTTAATTAACATAAATGTATTTGTCCTTCAGATTAAATTATGTTTTCCAGAGGAGGGCCTTGTATATGACTACAGGCTTGATGATGCAGGGATCAGTAACTTGGAGGATGATGACGAAGATGAGGAAAGAAAAGTAAACAGATGATGCTTAAACATACAGATTATGTATGCAGCAGCAGCTAAGACTCAGATACATTTTTTCTGTTAAACCATTCATCATTTTCGCCTGTACTCTAGGTCCAGTGGATCAGCTGGATGAAATACGCAAAGAGTGTTGTAATCACTCCAGAGACAAATTATGCTGACATCATCATTCCTACTGCTGACACAATGAGAATGTCCTTCCTGATGGATATGTTGTTAACCAATAAGAAACCTGTGAGTACTTTGATTGTAGTTAATCTTCACACATCTGTCTACAAATACTTTTGTTTGAAATAAATGTGCCTTCATTTACTTGAAAAGATACCATTAGACTAGATTTATATTTGTATGTGTTTGTGTTCCAGGTGCTCTGTATTGGGCCAACTGGCACAGGAAAGACCCTGACTATGTCAGACAAGCTGCTCAAGAACATGCCTTCTGAATACATCACAAACTTCCTCATGTTCTCTGCCCGCACCTCAGCCAACCAGACTCAAGATTACATCGACAGTAAACTAGACAAAAGGTATACCTCATCTACTATGATAAATTCAACTACATATTATTTACAATACATCAATATATTTGTTACTCACCATTTGAATGATGCATGTACCTGTGTGTCAGGCGGAAGGGTGTGTTTGGGCCTCCAATAGGGAAGTACTTTATCTTTTTCATTGATGATCTAAACATGCCAATGTTGGAGACTTACGGTGCCCAGCCACCTATTGAACTGCTGCGGCAGTGGATGGACCATGGAGGCTGGTATGACAGGAAGCAGATAGGTGAGAACATTGATGTATATTTTGTTTTCTGTTGTGTTCATTAAAAAAAAAAAAAGTTGATCCTACAATATTAATTGTTTATGTTGATTGACTAAGATTTGTGTTTAGTTTATTTTGGATCAGAAATGTGAAAATTCCATCAGATTGAGCTTCCTCTTTGTTTTTCCTGCACTTACTCCACAGGTACTTTCATGCATGTGGTGGACATCAATTTTGCCTGTGCCATGGGACCTCCAGGTGGAGGCCGGAATCCTATCACCCAGCGCTTCACACGCCACTTCAACTTCCTGTCCTTCACTGAAATGGATGATACCAGCAAGAAGATGATTTTCTCCACCATTCTAGGCAGTTGGATGGGTGAGAAAGTGTCGCTAATGTGTTTAAATTTAAAGTCATATGTTAGTGGCAGGAGAGTTGTTGCAGGGTAGAAAATACTTAAACTAGCTTCTGAAAAAAATGAATTTTTAACTGAATCTTTTTTATCTTTCAGAGGGAAATATGAGTAAAAAGGAACCAGGAAGTAAGTCAGGGACACAGTGAAAAGGAAGCAGATAAGGATTGCAAATCATAATATAATAGTATAAACTATAAAAAAACACATGGTTTGAATGCTTGTCATTTCATCTCATTTTATGTAAACAGCACATAAACATCATTTATAGAGCAAACTTGAAAACAAAAATGGTGATCAAAGCCTCTAAAAATGTATCTGGTAAAGCATTGTCTTAAAGGGCTTAAGTAAA
Source organism: Seriola aureovittata (assembly GCF_021018895.1). Classification (NCBI taxonomy): domain Eukaryota; kingdom Metazoa; phylum Chordata; class Actinopteri; order Carangiformes; family Carangidae; genus Seriola; species Seriola aureovittata. The sequence continues at coordinate 8,064,452 of NC_079365.1, read as the reverse complement.
TATATTTTTTAAGTGAGTTTCATGTTTTAGTGTTATCACTTCTCACTTCTCTATCCTGCTGTTTTTCATCAGGACCTGTGCCAGCAATCCAGCCACTGAATGAGTCTCTTGTAGATGCCACTATCCGGATCTATACCACCATTACCTCCCAGCTTCTTCCAACTCCATCCAAGTCTCATTACACCTTCAACCTGAGAGACCTGTCCAAGGTCTTCCAGGGCATCCTCATGGCTGAGGCAGGCACGATAGAGGTAGTCAGATCTAATTAATGTTGAAATAACCACATTACTATAGATCTTTTTTCAGTTTCAATAGCCGGTATAAGCAGTGTGTCGTACATCCTGACATCAGAACAACATTTTATGGGTCCCTATGATAATGATGTATGAAGAAGATTTGATGAGAGCAGAGAAGGCTGAAAGGGTTTTTGTTTGTCTCATAATCTCCTATGTAAAAGTATAATATTATATATTTATATATATATATTATATATTTATAATAGTATAATTGCTTTGGTGTTTTTAGGACAAATTGCAGCTGCTGCAGCTGTGGTACCACGAAAGCTGCCGGGTTTTCCAGGACCGCCTGGTGTGTGCTGAGGACAGAGACTGGTTCAACAGGCTCCTGAAAGATTGCATTCAGGGGTTTGACTGCAGCTTTGAAGACGTTGTGCCTTGTCAACCTGTTCTGTATGGAGATTTCATGATTCCTGGAGCTGACCACAAAGTCTACACCCTCATAGAAGACAAGGAAAAGGTGAGTGGAGCCATGACCTATTTTGGAAATATGTTAGTGTCTTATGCTATTGCCCCTGTAAACCAGTTGGCTGACAGACATTCAGACATGAATTTATATTGCATTTCCTTATTTTATCCAGTTAGCAAAAGTGATGGAGGAATACATGGAAGACTACAACCAGATCAGTACCACCAAGATGAAGCTGGTGCTCTTTATGGATGCCATTGAACATGTGTGCCGTATCAGCCGTATCCTTCGCCAGCCCCTGGGCAATGCCCTGCTGCTTGGAGTGGGTGGCAGTGGGCGCCAGTCACTCACTAAGCTGGCATCACATATGTGAGACATATATGTTTTTTTTCTCCAGTTATTTGGTTTGTTAAGGGAACCTACTATTGGTTTTGCATGTTTTTATGCTATAAATGAATGCTGACATTTTTTCGAAGGCCTACAGGGAGACTTTGGATTGACACACAAATTTACAAGCAGCTGTTTGTTTCCATTTCTTTCAGTTACATCACTTCAATATTTTTTTGCCTTCATTTTAAGCATTATTGTCATGTGATAGTGTGGGTCCAAAATGGTGTTGGTTTTAAAATGTAAAAATACTTTTAAAAGTGGTCAACTGAAAGAAATTCTTTTACTGATTTTACTGTTAATGTGCTAAAACATGCAAAAACAACAGTATAAACCTTTAATGATGGACAGTCCTCAATGTGTGTTTGTCTATATTCAGGTCAGAATATGAGTGTTTCCAGATTGAATTGTCCAAGAACTACGGTCAAACAGAGTGGAGGGAGGATATTAAAAGCATCATGCTGAAGGCTGGTCTTCAGAACCAGCAGATAACCTTCCTCTTTGTAGACACACAGGTAAACAGTAGCACTACTACTCTTACGTCCTCTACATGTATTTGTGGTAATAACAGCATCACTACCATACATGTTTCTAGTGTAGTGCTCTGTTGGAAAGGTGTGTTTTAGTGATGCTGCTGTATTGTTGCTTTTATTATTTTAAATCAATCTAATTTAGAGCATAAACAAAATATTTAAAATGTTGATCGAAATAATCCTAAATAAATGTAAATTACTTCACCTTTGTGTTTATCTCCCAGATTAAGAGTGAGTCATTCCTGGAAGATATCAACAACATTTTGAACTCTGGCGATGTTCCTAACCTGTATGCATCAGACGAGCAGGAGCGCATCCTGGCAGCAATGAAGCCAGTGGTGCTAGACCTGGGGCAGCAGCCAACTAAAGCCAACCTCATGGCTGCCTACATCAGGAGGGTTCGCAGCAACATCCACAATGTGCTCTGCATGAGGTTTGTGATTTTTTTTTTTACTGATTGAATGAAAATGAAAATAAATGGATAAAGTTTGTCCTCCATCTTCGATTTACCCTTCTTTCTTAATCTTCTTTCCCATTGCTCATACTCTCTCCCCTTTTTTCGTTCCATGCAGTCCTATGGGTGAGGTGTTTCGCGCACGGTTGAGGCAGTTTCCCTCACTGGTGACATGCTGTACCATAGACTGGTTCAGCGCCTGGCCAGAAGAAGCTTTGCAAGCTGTAGCCACATCGTTTCTTAATGAGCTGCCTCAGCTAGAAGCCAGCCCCACAGCCATGAGGGGACTGGTGAGGATGCTGTGTGTGTGTTTGTGTGTGTGTGTGTGTGTGTGTGTGTGTGTGTGTGTGTGTGTGTGTGTGTGTCAGTGAGCTTCATTTGTATGAAGGTTTAAAAAAAGCATTGCCAAAAAAAGGAAGCACTGTATATTGACAAATATTGATAATTAAAATAACAATACTTTAAACAAACTGACAAAATGTGTCAACAGGCTAAATGTTACATGATGTACGATCTCTGTACTGTAACTTAGAGGCATGATTTTACATTTTCCTCTTCCATAAGCTAACTGGTTGTCATACTGAACTAATATTTTGAGCTGCTTGAGCAACTTTTAAGTTTCTGCAAATTTATTTTTATACCTTGGTTAAATAAACAGCAACTACTGGCTGCCTGAAAAGAAAAGGAAAAGGGAAAAAATTAGAATAAAAAAAAAAAAAATCTAAAATACTGAAATAACTTTTCATTAAGCACAGTCTTTATTGATTCCCTTCTCCAGACAAGTATGTGTGTAAAGATCCACCAGATGGTAGCCAGGAAGAGTGAACAGTACCTGGTTGAGCTTTCACGCTACAACTATGTCACACCCAAGAGCTTCCTGGAACTTCTCAAAATCTTCTCGGATCTCATTGGACAAAAGAAGCAAGAACTGTGTGCTGCTCGTCAGCGCATGAAGACTGGTCTGGACAAGGCAAGGCACTGGGAAGAAAAACATAACAATAAGAGAAATCATAATAGTTTGTGTGTCTTTGTATTTTGCACTCTTAAGTTACTCAGTTATCTGTCCTCACTTGTGTGGATATGGATGTTTAGTTGCATGAATGAATGTGTAATTTGTGTCCATATTCATTTGCACTCTTATATAACTACACTATACTGTGGTCCTTTAGCTCCTTAGCACAGCAGAGGATGTGAGTAAAATGCAAGAGGAACTGGAGACAATGAGACCTCTTTTGGAGGAGGCTGCAAGGGAGACTGAAGTCACCATGGAGACAATCAAAGTAAGGAAATATTAATAGAGTTTAAACCAACACAAATAGCATATATACCTTTTTTCATAAGTCTCCTGGCACTGATATTACTTCTTATATAATTGATGCTTTGGTTCACTAAAGTGAATATTCAGGTTTTCTTGACAACCAAAACTAAATTGTACAACCTGTGGATTTTGGGTGTGCTGTTTATTTTATGCTGACAGAAAGACACAGTGGTTGCAGAGGAGACCCGAAAGTCAGTGCAGGCAGAGGAGGAGAAAGCTTCAGAGAAAGCCCGTTTTGCAGGCGCCATCGCAACAGATGCCCAGAAAGACTTGGATGAGGCTCTGCCAGCCCTGGATGCTGCCCTCACCAGTCTCAAGTCACTCAATAAGAATGACGTCACTGAGGTCAGGGGTTTTGATAGTGATACTTCAAATACAACTGAATTGTGTATATTATTTGTTACAAGTGGAATATAACGTCTGAATAATTTTATTTTTCAATTCAATGATTCCTGTTAATTGGGACCAAATGTTTTTCACAGGTGCGAGCAATGCAACGACCACCCCACGGGGTGAAGTTGGTTATTGAAGCAGTTTGCATTATGAAGGGCATTAAACCCAAAAAGGTACCTGGAGAAAAGCCTGGCACCAAGATCAATGACTACTGGGAACCTGGAAAGGGTCTGTTACAGGACCCTGGCAAGTTTCTGGAGAGCTTATTCAAGTATGATAAGGTAGAGCGCATATCTAATGGACTGACAGTATTGCTACATTGTTGTATGTATCGCAAATGTTGTCATAGTCCCTTCAAAACATAATTATTGCCTTTTTTTGCATTTCAGTTTCAGGGTTTGATGCTGATTTGGTCATTTCCTGTTTGAGATCTGTGAGATGTAATTAAAGCAGCTTTTGTGACTTATAATTCCTGCAGGAAAACATCCCAGATAGTGTGATCAATTTAGTCCAGCCCTACATAGATAATGAAGAATTCCAGCCAGACTCCATTGCCAAGATTTCAAAAGCTTGTACCTCCATTTGCCAGTGGGTGCGAGCCATGCATGTCTATCACTTTGTGGCCAAGGGTGTGGAACCTAAAAGGGTAAAAACTGAAATCCATGTTTAAGATATTTGTGACACCAGTGTATTTAAAGTTAACTTTCTTCATTTAAGTTTCATCTAAACACTAAAAATGTAAGTATTTGTACAGAAAGCTCTCCAGGAGGCCCAGGAGGACTTAGCTTCGACCCAACTCATCCTGGATGATGCCAAAGGCAAGTTGGCAGCGGTGGAGGGCGGCATTGCCACTTTACAGGCCAAGTACCAGGACTGTCTGGCTAAGAAAGATGAGCTGGACAACAAGTATCAACTGTGTGAGGCCCGCCTTGTCCGAGCAGACAAGGTCAGAAGGAGGGATAAGATAAGATAAGACAAAACTTCCCAGTAGGGAAAATAAACATTACAGCAGGTCAAGAAAACAGACCATAAAGGTGGTTAGATACAGGATACAGAAAACAGAAAAAATATACAGATAGGTAGTTTCAAACTATATATACTATGTTATCCTAAATCAGTGTGCTTAAATGTAATGTATGTGCAAAAACCCATAATGTAAAAGTGCTAGATACAGTATATTTGGGAATATATGTTGATTGGTGTGTATGCGTGATGAATAGAATCATAAATTGAAAACATAGATATATCAAATAGATATAATATGGACAATACATTTAAATATAATATGTGATATACATGTACACATTTATTATATATATGTATATGTGTAGTATATATGTAATATATACATATTAATGAGAAAACAAGAAAACAAATAGGGAAGATTTACTGTAACAGGCAGTATCTGCTCTTAAAAAGACAAGGCCAAAGACAATGCAGTGTGATCGTGTTTTAGAATAACAATTCTCATTTTTATTTTATCTCAGCCTTTACCTCTAATTTGCCTGCTTTAATATTAATAGGTCATAATGATGCATTTATTTTCTCCAGCTTATAGGCGGACTGGCAGATGAAAAAGTGCGCTGGAAGGAAACTGTGCTTCATCTGGATTACATGGTTAATAATGTAGCAGGTGACGTGCTTCTATCTGCAGGATACATTGCATACCTGGGACCCTTCACTGTAAGTGGGTTGTAACTCAGTGAGCATGTGGGTGTGAATACCTATTAAAAAGTTGCATTACTCATTTCCCATCACAGTCAACTTTTTTAAGATTAAGTATTATGATATCTTCCGAATGGAAATTTCAAAAACGTACTTTTGTGTATTTTGTTGTTCTAGTAGACATAACTAAAAATTAAACCTATCACAATCATAAAATTTAAACATAATTGTTTAGTAGTATTAAAAATATTAGTATCATAATATTAATTTTCAGTAGGTTTGCACTAGTGTGTACCTGTTTTTCTGCTCATTCCTGTATTTACATATATTTGTGCTAATCAGTGTAGCATTATTGCATAATTTACATGACGGTTCATTTCTTTTTATTTAGGGGGAATACAGGGCAGCCATGGCAGAGGAATGGCTGCATTGTTTCAAAGAGCTAAGTGTTCCACACACTGAAGAACCCAACCTGATCAACACCCTAGGAAATCCAGTCAAGATCCGCTCCTGGCAGGTCAGACCGTACCTGTTTCTTGCACACTTTTAGACTTCAACTAACCTTACTCACTTACCTTTATTGTCATCATACTTTGTCATTGCTATGTGCATAGATATCAGGTTTGCCCAAGGATAATCTTTCAGTGGAGAATGGTGTGATTGCTCAGTACTCTCTGCGTTGGGCTCTGTTCATTGATCCTCAGGGACAAGCCAACAAGTGGATAAAAAATATGGTAAGGACACTTTCTGATCTGACCACAGTTGCAGAGGGTACAAGTGAGATAAAAGATGAAAAAATAGCCATAACAAGATTTGTAATCTTCCTTCACATCACATATATAGTTTAAAATGATATTTTGTTCACCAGTACCAATATTTGCCACTGTAGAGGTTCTAATGCAGTTCAGTCTCACCCACAACTTTTTTTAAAAAGCTTGTCAATATCTGCAGTTGTATTTGATCCACTGCTCATCCATACTTGCCTTCTGTCATCATCCAGGAGCAGGACAATACGTTAGAGGTTATGAAGCTTAGTGACCGGGACTTCCTACGTAGTCTTGAAAACGCCATTTGCTTTGGTAAACCCTGTCTTTTAGAGAATGTAGGAGAGGAGCTAGATCCTGCTCTAGAGCCTGTCCTGTTGCAACAGGTGAATAAACACATCTATCACAATCAAAAATCATCACTTATATGCCATTGTTATGCAAATGTCTACCACACACCAGTCTGCTTAACTCACATTTATGGCTCTTAGACATTTAAGCAGCAAGGCAGCACAGTGCTGAAGCTTGGCGATTCAGTCATTCCCTACCATGAAGGTTTCAAGATGTACATCACCACCAAGCTGCCAAATCCACACTATTCTCCTGAGGTCTCTACCAACGTCACGCTCATTAACTTCACCCTGTCTCCCAGGTAACACATATCTTATATCAAAGGAAACTTTGCTCATCTACTCAGTGAGGCAGGTGCATAGGTGCGTTCAGTCTTAGACCTTCATCAGGCAAATGCCAAGGTCATAACATTGCAATTAAATTGTTTGATGCTAGACAGACAGTGCACAGGTTTTATTTGTTCAACACATACTGTATGTATCTTATACACATAAAAGAAAAATTTATTTTTTCACAACTTTGATCTCTCTTTTGTAGTTTTTCCATCAATCCTGCAACAAACCAGTCCAAGTTTAAAGAAAACTGAATTATTAAGTATACAGTGCATCCGGAAAGTATTCATACCCCTTCACTTTCCCCACATTTTGTTATGTTACAGCCTTATTCCAAAATGGATTAAATTCCTTTTTTTCCTCATCAATCTACACAGAATACCCCATAATGACAAAGCAAAAAAGGTTTTTTAGAAATTCTTGCAAATTTATTAAAAATAAAAAACTGAAATATCGCATGTACATAAGTATTCACACCCTTTGCTATGACACTCAAAAGTGAGCTTAGGTGCATCAAAAAAATTTCTGCAGCATTGATGGTCCCGAAGAGCACAATGGTCCCCATCATTTATAAATGGAAGAAGTTTGGAACCACCAGGACTCTTCCTAGAGCTGGACGCCCAGCCAAACTGACCAATCGGGGGAGAACGGCCTTGGTCAGGGAGGTGACCAAGAACCCGATGGTCACTCTGACAGAGCTCCAGCATTCCTCTGTGGAGATGGGAGAAACTTCCAGAAGGACAACCATCTCTGCAGCACTCCACCAATCAAGCCTTTATGGTAGAGAGGCCAGATGGAAGCCTCTACTCACTAAAAGGCACATGACAGCCTGCTTGGAGTTTACCAGAAGGCACCTAAAGGACTCTCAGACCATGCGAAACAAGATTCTCTGGTCTGATGAAACCAAGATTGAACTCTTTGGCCTGAATGCCAAGCGTCACGTCTGGAGGAAAGCAGGCACCGCTCATCACCTGGCTAATACCATCTCTACGGTGAAGCGTGGTGGTGGCAGCATCATGCTGTGGGGATGTTTTTCAGCAGCAGGAACTGGGAGACTAGTCAGGATCAAGGGAAAGATGAACGGAGCAAAGTACAGAGAGATCCTTGATGAAAACCTGCTCCAGAGCGCTCAGGACCTCAGACTGGGGCGAAGATTTACCTTCCAACAGGACAACGACCCTAAGCACTCAGCCAAGACAACGAAGGAGTGGCTTCGGGACAAGTCTGTGAATGTCCTTGAGTGGCCCAGCCAGAGCCCAGACTTGAATCCGATTGAACATCTCTGGAAAGACCTGAAAATAGCCATGCAGCGACGCTCCCCATCTAACCTGACAGAGCTTGAGAGGATCTGCAGAGAAGAATGGGAGAAATACCCCAAATACAGGTTTACCAAACTTGTAGCTTCATATCCAAGAAGACTTGAGGCTGTAATTGCTGCCAAGGGTGCCTCAACAAAGTACTGAGTAAAGGGTATGAGTACTTATGTACGTGCGATATTTCAGTTTTTAATTTTTTATAAATTTGCAAAAATGTCTAAAAAACCTTTTTTGCTTTGTCATTATGGGGTATTGTGTGTAGATTGATGAGAAAAAAAGGAATTTAATCCATTTTGGAATAAGGCTGTAACATAACAAAATGTGGGGAAAGTGAAAGGGTGTGAATACTTTCCGGATGCACTGTATATACTGAACTTTTCCTTAGGATATGATTTAATTTTTTATTTAATTTTTTTTAATCTGTTCATTGTACAACCTAAAATATGTGAAACACCAATAGTATAATCTTTGAAATATAATAAGAGGTAAGCATGCCATAACAAGGGGTAAGTATTTGCAATCAATGGTAATACAAGTTCATGTTACTGAAGGTAGTTTTGAAAAATCCTACATTCTCAGTCTTACTATTAATGTTTGTGTAAAAGTACATTTTATGTGTATTCAGTGGTCTAGAGGACCAGTTGCTGGCCCAGGTGGTCGCTGAGGAGCGTCCAGACCTGGAGGATGCTAAGAACCAGCTGATCATCAGCAACGCCCAAATGAAACAGGAGCTGAAAGAAATTGAGGATGAGATCCTGTCCCGACTCAGCTCCACAGAGGGAAACCCTGTGGACAATGTGGAGCTCATCCAAGTATTGGGGGCCTCCAAGATCAAAGCTGGAGAAATCAAGGTCAGGCAGTGGAGAGCTTTAATGTCTAACATCATACATCTTGGAAGTGTTTTTTCTCATATACATCTCCCTCCCCAAACCTCAAATACATTGTGTCATACAGTGTCATTGAACCCATAAGCTAATTTTGTTGGATTTTCTACTAACACAAACTGGTTTTACTGGCAGGCCAAAGTGATGGCAGCAGAAAAGACAGAACGAGACATTGATGCCACCCGTCTGGAGTATGTACCAGTGGCTGTGCGCACGCAGATCCTCTTCTTCTGTGTATCAGACCTATCCATTGTCGACCCAATGTACCAGTACTCCCTGGAGTGGTTCCTTGGCATCTTCATGGCTGGCATTGCCAACTCTGAGAGAGCAGGTAGACTATACTGAGAATTATGTCTGTTCAGACGGAAAAACTCATGAGAACTGGTTTATGACACTGACAGCAGATATAAAAAATATTTTTCAATGACTACTTTGTCTTGACATGTTTCTCACAGACACTGTGAAAAAGAGAATCACCAACATCAATGAATTTTTCACCTTCAGCCTGTACAGCAATGTGTGCCGCAGTTTGTTTGAGAAGCACAAACTCATGTTCGCCTTCCTTCTCTGCACTCGCATCATGATGAATGAGAACAAAATTGACAAGGTGAGCAACAGGGGGTTTGCAGTTTCTTATGTAATGTTTGCTTGTCTGTTTAATGTTCTCCTGAGACTCAAATACACAAGTTGAGTTAATCAAAGTACATTTAATGAATCTGTGTCAGGCTGAATGGCGCTACCTGCTATCTGGAGGGATGCCCATCCAAGAGATGACCAACCCCGCAGTTAGCTGGCTATCAGAGCGCGCCTGGCAGGACATCCTGGGCCTCAGTGCTCTGGACAACTTCAGCAAACTGGCAGAGAGCTTCGCCAAACATCTGCAGGGTTTCAAAAGAATTTTTGACAGCAACCAGCCTCACAGGCATGCATTGACAACCTCTTTGTTTACAAAGGCACACCTTTTTCCTTCATTTATACTGTGCAGAAGCTGTGAATGTCTAACAAGGTCTGCATGTGTGTATGTTTGCCTACAGGGAGCCCCTCCCAGAAGAGTGGGACACAGAGCTGGACTCATTCCAGAAGCTGTTGATCCTGCGCTGTCTGAGGGCTGACTGCCTCGTCCAAGGCCTGCAGGACTTTGTCTCAGCTCAGCTGGGACAGCGCTTCATTGAACCTCAGGTAGACACCCTGTCCTACTTCTCGACTGTGGCTTAGTGTGGCAATATTAGCATGGTAATAATTGCTCCATTTGTTTTTGCTGGGTCTGCAGCAGTGCAAACATTCATTAATGTTTGGAGTGCAGAATAAGCTGAAAATGATTTCTGGTTGTTTTCTCAACAATATGTGGCTGCAGTTTTTCTCAGTTATGACACTTATCGGTCCTTCTCTCTCCATCTTTCCACAGACGTCAGACCTGTCTGTGGTGTTTGCAGAGTCATCCCCCTCCACTTCTCTCATTTTTGTCCTTTCCCCTGGCACTGACCCTGCTGCTGACCTCTACAAGTTTGCTGACGTCATGCAATTCTCCAAGAAAATGAGTGCCATCTCTCTGGGCCAGGGCCAGGTCAGGGCCACAGGGATACCTGGGAATTTTCTCTCTTTGTGCCCTTCCTCTGACTCTGGGGAAAGCCACTATAAATCACTTTCTCACAGAACTAGGCCATTCTCATTTGTCTTGTTAAGAATGGCCACCTCAGTGCTAATTGTTTTCTCTATTTCTGACAATGGGACAATGTACCATACTACTTTAACAGATGCTATATTCCAAGACACTGCCATAAACCATAAATACCTCATGTGCAGGTTTTAAGATAAATCCAGATACATCGTCCACAAACCTGAAACCTGGTAACCAGCCAAACATTCTCCCAGCAATATAATCCCCAGGTGGCTGTTCAGTTGGTATCAGCATTATATGTTTATCACATTACTTGAAATTATGTGAGTTATCGTGGCTAATGCTGGGCTCTTGCCTCACCCTGTCCTCAATTTCTGTTTATATTGAACTGAGTGCCAGATTTTTGGAAATTGAAATGTTGTCTCTTAAATGAAAGTCTCATGTTAAGCTTGCTGTTTTTGGCACAACTCTTGTTGTTGTTGTCACATCTGTCCTTCCTTCTGCTGTTGTTTGTTTGATTCAGGGCCCCTGGGCTGAGACTATGATGCACGCTGCCATGGAAAAAGGTCAGTGGGTCTTTTTCCAGAACTGTCACCTGGCTCCCAGCTGGATGCCATCATTGGAGAGACTCATCGAAAACATCAATCCAGTAAAGGTCAGAACATAGGTGCACACAAAAAAGCATGAACACAAACTAGTCCAAAATTGGACTACTAAAACAGAACTGCCTCAGTAAGTTGACTTAGCCAAACACATAGAGCTTTCCCATGACTTGGACAGTTTTAATTACTTCATTTACCATATGGGTACCACATGTCCAACTTTCTCCACAGGTGCACAAGGACTTCCGCCTATGGCTCACAAGTCTTCCAAGCAACAGGTTCCCAGTGTCCATTCTCCAAAATGGTTCCAAGATGACAATTGAGCCTCCCAGGGGGATCAAGGCCAACCTACAGAAAACCTACCTGAGGCTTACTAATGATTTCATCTCCTCTTCCACCAAGGTCTGTGTCTTCCTTACTCAGCCGCACACTGAGTTTGTTGCCGCTCTTTATATTAACTCCTTTATTATTTACTTTTGATTTGAAAATCTGCCTCTTCAAATCAGTTTTCTTTGAAAACATCTACTAGTAGCGTGTTGCGTCCTTACATTTGCCTCCTCCTCTTTCTTCTACAGATAACGAACTTCAAGTCTTTGCTCCTGTCTCTGTGTCTGTTCCATGGAATTGCTTTGGAGCGAAGGAAGTTTGGCCCTTTGGGTTTCAATATTCCCTACGAGTTCACAGACGGAGACCTAAACATCTGCATCAGCCAACTCAAAATGTTCCTGGATGAGTACCAGGACATCCCATACAAGGTGGGGGAGAGGAGGCTTCTGTCTGTATTAAAATCCCTGTTAAGAGCAGTAGTTCCAAAGCCATATTTTTCATCTTATTTTCTTTTTTTTCATTCTCCTGCTGTTCGTCTTTCCTCTTTGTGGCTGTTTATCAGTCTGCTCCTGTCTCCTTAGTCCCCAAAACCTGTTGTGCATTACTCATGTCTGTTGCTATTTCACTGTGAAATGTTCCTTATCATTGTGGATGGTTGAGGTATAAGCCTAGAGAAAAACAGACCCTTTAATGACAAACAAGGAGTGTTTTTTCTTGGTCAGACACTGTGTTTGTGTTCATCTGTCTGTCTCCCCTTTTTGTCCTCTACCTTTGCAGGTGCTAAAATACACCGCAGGGGAGATAAATTATGGCGGCCGTGTGACAGATGATTGGGACAGACGATGTCTGCTCAGTGTGCTAGAGGTTTTCTATTGTCCCGCTGTTCTTATTGATGATCATGTCTACTCTTCGTCTGGAGTCTACCGGCAGATAGACACAAATCTGGATATCAAGGTTAGATTCTAGGAAATAGACAGCATTTAAAAGATCATGATAAGAGTAGTGCATTAGACTTGACCTTTGTCTGCATCTGTTTGTATACTCCACAGTTGTATGTTGTGTAGAGTTGGGAATGAAAGGGTAACTCACTGCTCAGTATATGTAACAGCGACTCCTCAGTCGGTGATACACTGCAAGGCAGTCTATAATTAAGTCATCAAACATGATGATATCTTTGCAACTAAACAACATAATACTAAAACAGGATTGTAACTGCTTAATATCCAAAAAACAGTCATATGCAATATTTGTTCACTGCATTCAAGAGTTCACCAAGACTGGGTGAACCAACTCTGTCTGACATGTTTTCATTTTATTGGTGTCAGTGTATTGATGACCATATGACAGAACTACATCAGTTATTTGTCCTACCTCATGTACGTTTCTCTCTGTTCTTGCTGCATTTTACAAACAAGGAAATTTAAGAAGTGAGTCTGTAAGTATATGTAATGGTGCAAAAAAGATAATTATACTCAACTGCAGTTACACAGGAGGAGCACATGTTGAGTCCAGGCAGCACCTGGATTTTTTTAACATCTCTTGAATGACTATTTTAAGTGCTACATATAAATCAGAGCACAGCAACTTGTGAACTGCTGACTATCAAACTAATTGATGACAGTTGGTCACAGTCATTGAATGACCAGTTGTCATGACAACTCTGACCTTAGGGTTACTTGGCATACATTCGTGGTTTGCCCATCAACGATACACCTGAGATTTTTGGTCTCCATGACAACGCGAACATCAGCTTTGCCCAGAATGAGACCTTTGCCCTGCTTGGAGCCGTGGTTCGTCTGCAGCCTCGAGCTGCATCTGCTGGGGGGAAAAGTCAAGAGGAGGTGAAGATGTTAATAGATTTGATTTCCTTTGCACTTCTGTTTTCTTTATTAGTACTAATGTTATCTGCATGTATATTAATTAAATACAAGCTGTGGGACAGTTACTTTTTCTTTTAGGTAAACATACTTAACAGAAAAATGTTGAGTGGCGTGTCAGGAATATAGTTGTGAAGTGTAAAGTGTAAAGAGATGAACACAATTCTTTTTCTGAATGCCTGAACTGAAGATGTGACTTGGTAAGTTTAATCTGTGATCCACCTCATCCTGTACCGTAGATAGTGGAGGAGATAGTGGCAGGCATTGCTGAAAAGATCCCACGGCCTTTCAGCGTCCAGGAACTGATGGAAAAGTACCCAGTCCTTTATGAAGAATCCATGAACACAGTGCTCATCCAGGAGGTCATCAGGTAACATTACGCAGAAGATCACACAGCAAACCACACTACAGGTCTCCTTGATGTAATAACAAGTCACTCTTCTCCGTTGCTGCCCAAGTCAAATTTATACCCGGGGACAATAAAGTATATCTTATCTTATCCTACACTTAGAATTGGGACTAGAAAGATGTGACCAAATGAAAGTAAATTCAGATAATCACTGTTTATTGTAAAAAAACATATTTTTGGGCCATTAATATGCCGTACTGGGATCTGCAGGATGAATCCCATGTACACGCATTTGAAATATTTAAATATAATTCTCCTCTCGTAGGAGGATAAATGTCCGAATTTCTTTGAGATCAGAGAGGGAAACTCTTGTGCTGCACTTAAAGCCTCAGGTCAGATAATCAGAGTAGATCAGTGATTCTGCCCAGTAGAAATGTAAAATTTATTTCAATTTTGAGAAAAAAAAAAAAAAGAAATGAAATGTGAAACCAGTAATGTAATATTTCTATTGGAAACCAGTTGCTGAGATTGTACCCTTTTAAAAATCACAGTCAGTAACCACAATGATATAGTTTTGTAATCATACTGTAATAACAGCTTTTTCAGCTGGCTGTGTGTGAGATGCTGTAGCTTGTGATGTCAGCAACTTGTCTAAAGTGAGTTTAGTAAAACAGAAATCTCCTGACAGTATTAGCTCAGTCATTGGTAGTGGTCAACAGTCAAATCAGGCTCAGGCATGTTCCCTTTTATACTATGGTGTAATAAAAGCATTTTGATTTTTTTCCCATTATATGATGTTGTCCTTATGTCTTTGGTGGCCAACATTTTTTTAGGTTATTAGTTTGTGTGTCTGTGAATGTATTTTGATCAAGTTTGTTGTACAGCTTGTCCTTGTGCTAATCAAGGATTAATTTTAGAAATCAATACTTAGAAATCAACAGCAGGCTGAAAATTTATTTCACTACGAACATCAGTCACTCCCTCTTTAAATTCTATAAATACTTATTTTACGTTTTTTCTCCCCTTTATGACTTTTAATTGCTATGTATTTGTCTTTGCACAACTTGATCAAATGAATAAACACAAGTGTTGCAGTTGGTCTTGTGTTTGTTTAATGGAAAACTAATAAACGACTAGGATCCATAACTATACTACTTCATAACTATAACCTCAGACTAGTTCAGTTTAAATTATTAGTACTTCAGTAACTGGTCCTTGTATGTTTTGTGTCTTTCAGATATAACAAGCTGCTTGCGGTCATCTCTCAGAGTCTCAGTGATATTGTCAAGGCTCTGAAGGGTTTAGTGGTGATGTCATCAGAACTGGAGCTTATGGCCATGAGCCTGTTCAACAATGTGGTGCCTGATATGTGGAAAGCCAAGGCAAGACACACAGATACATACCAGTTATTACCCCGCTGACCTTTCTTATCGATACCAGGAACCACTGGTCAGATGCATGTCACAGCCTCTGAATGTATGTTGATTAATAGCAAAGATTCATCACAAAATGGGATGTTTATATTATTACATTCTCCTCTTATTTTTAAACAGTTACCTTCTCATATGTTTATGTATCTCTATATTTAGCTGTTCTGTAGGCATAGTGGCTCACCCTGGCTAATTTTAAAGAGAAACCCTGACACACGCACTTACTCAACACACATATGCCTCAAACTGAACTAAAATTCTGGCATCCATCCATGTTTTACTCTGTGCAGTTTTACTCTTGGACATTTGACATTTGACAATTGGGAGTGATTTCTGTGTACAACATATCAGATTCACTTTTTGTGACATTTCTGTCCTGCTCTAATAATTCCAGGCTCTCCTTTCTAAGAATACATAACTCTTTGACTGGCTGCATATCGCTCTCCCTCCAGGCCTACCCATCTCTGAAGCCTCTGGCCTCCTGGGTGTCAGACCTGCTTCAGAGGATCAGTTTCCTGCAGGGATGGATCTATAATGGCATTCCACCTGTCTTCTGGATTAGTGGCTTCTTTTTCCCACAGGCCTTTCTCACTGGAACCCTCCAGAATTACGCCCGTCGCTACGGCACCTCAATCGACACAATTGGATTTGACTTTGAGGTCAGAGAGTAAGCTGTAATGTCTGTCAGTATGTGTCACTGCCACTATTTCTACCTCAGAAGTGAAAAGATATGAACTCATATTTCTCTCAAGTTTAACACTGTATACTTGTGTAACACAAACAGAATTGAATAATGTCTGTTTGAATGTTAATGTATACAGTAATTTGTTCTTATTAGAATTTCTTTGAAATTAATTTTTTTAATGGTTTCTATTAACTAAGAACCTGTTTCTTCCCCATCTCTTTTGTACTACTTCCTCTCTCAGGT
Source organism: Seriola aureovittata (assembly GCF_021018895.1). Classification (NCBI taxonomy): domain Eukaryota; kingdom Metazoa; phylum Chordata; class Actinopteri; order Carangiformes; family Carangidae; genus Seriola; species Seriola aureovittata. The sequence goes on along the minus strand of NC_079365.1, from coordinate 8,048,219 downwards.
AATAGAGAAGTCAGTGTCAGAAATAACAGAGAAACCAAACGCAGGCTGCTACATCCAGGGTCTATTCCTGGAGGGGGCTCGCTGGGATAATGGGACAGGTCAGCTCACAGAGTCCAGGCCCAAGGAGCTCTACACGGAAATGCCCGTCATCTGGCTGATCCCCATGTCCAACCGCAAAACTCCGACCTCTGGGGTCTATGTCTGTCCCATCTACAAGACACTGACACGTGCTGGTCAGTACACACAGTCACAGTATATGAGCATGATGGGATTGAACTATATTGCAACAGTTTAGTTACAGTTGCTTAACTAACAGATTGTTTTTAGAGATCTGTGAAAAAATGTAGTCAAGGAAATGGATTAGCCAATGCCTGTGAAACTGTTGCTCAGGTTGTGGACTCTGTTTGCCAGTGTGACTAGATGTTGGGGTGCTCGTGCTAGTGTTTGTGTGCATCTCCTTTTTAGCGGTTTTATTACTCACCCAAAATAGACTCCAGTTAGTATCCTGTTTCATGAAGCCTCTGAAAGTGCAGCTCTGTATTTTCCACTCACAGCATGTAGCCAACGCCTTGTGCTGGCATATTACACTGCTTGGAAACACTTGAGTCAGTGCAGAGATGGAAAGATACAAACAATTTAATTAACCTTTTTTATGCCGTTGAACTCCTCTGTGTGCTCTTGCAGGGACACTCTCCACTACAGGACATTCCACCAACTACGTGATGTCAGTGGAGCTGCCTTCAGATCGCAATCAGAGACACTGGATCAAACGTGGAGTGGCCCTCATATGTGCACTGGACTATTGAACAAAACATACACAGACCTTTTAATTTGCCATTGTGCTTCATACTGTGTGTGTGATTTTGAACCCACAATGATGATAATTGCAGTTGTGGTTTCTGAATCCTACTTCAAATCAAACAGATGCTTTCTCTTCACATACTATTTTACTAAAAAATAGCTACTTAAAGCTCTTTAGTTTGTTTGTAGTTGTAATTAAACGTTTTTCACAATGCAATATTAATTTGATGTTTTCATTTACAATTAATTGCTGTGTTGAAAATAGATTCAGCTGCACGGGTTTTCAAAATAAAATACTGTAACCTTTCAAGACTATAAACTTTGCTCTAACTCTACTTGCCCTCTCTAGTCTCAACAGCCAAGAAGAAGCGGCTCTCTTCCTACGTACTGAATACTGAACTATATATACGGCCTGCTCCTTTAAGGCGGCCACATAGGGCCAGTTGAGAAATATGACTTAACCGAAGGAGGGTGGCGCTTACACAAAAAGTGACAGTGACTGGCCATGTGAATACATCTAAAGGACTCCAGACCGACGGGAAACTGAGATCAACAGAACCAACAGAGTAACTTCACTACAGCCGCCTGTGAAAGACCGGAATTGAATGCTGTTATTCAGAGGTGCCGAATTGTTTGGATTTCTCTGGGCAGACAGCCTTGACCGCTAAAGTTGCCAGAGCAATTTAAAAAGGAATAGGCGGGTATTAAAGTTCAGTGACAACAAATTGTGTAGTTTAAACGAATGTACTTGTTTTTATAAGCTATACTGAAGATACAGTGGAATTACTGTGTGGAGTTCTTACAGGGGCTTCGGTGCCCAGGACAGCCGGACGCACCACAGCTTTACGCAGTTACCGGAGGGCAGCAGGAGTCATCGTATTACTTTTGTGAATCACTCCCGTCTGCCCCTTCTGAGAACCGCTGGTGACAACAAGCCGGTGTGAACATGCTACAAAATGGAAACGGAAAGGAGCAACCGCTGCAAGCGCCGATGGCGGAGGCAGAGCCGGACTCCCCGACTAACGAGCCCCAACAGCAGCAGCAACAGCCAGATCTCTCAGCTGCTGACAGAAAGGACGCGAACACTGAGTCCGCTCACTTCCCCATGCCCGTTTACCCAAAAGTGGAGATAAAACGCAACGCGGTGACGGACGATTACAAAATCTCCAGTCAGGTTCTGGGCTTAGGGATCAATGGCAAAGTCCTCCAGTGCTTCAGTAAGAAGACAGGGGAGAAGTGCGCACTGAAGGTACTGAAGTCACCTGACACTCATGTTATAAACAGGGTAGTAGAGGATAGACCCTCTCTACTCAGTTTTCACTCCTCATAAGTAAACTGATTTATTCACTCATATAATAACTGACTACTACTACTAATATCTGTGTGAAAATAATTTTGGTTTTTGTTATATGAGCAGATGCCATCTTTTTAATCTTGATATCAAAACAGGTCTGGTCTGTATATTTGTTGTTGGAAAACTGGATTGACACTGTGCCAACTTAAAAGACCTTTGACCTTTATTGAGGTCAGATTTGTTTCCACAGACATACACGACTCAGACTAACACAGGAGTGTTTAAGAGGTGACTGACAAAACCCATCTTTGTGATGTTGAATAGTTTTCCAGTCATGGTGCACTGATCTCCATGCAAACTGCCTGTTTGTGCGTGTTTATTTCTGAAGGATGGTGACTGGTGTACATACATACATGTGTTTGCATGTATGTGTGCCTCCTGCTCACATGGGTTTTGGCATATACGGTACATGTTGTGCTCACATGCTCTACATGTGGACATGCTGAATCTGAGCTGTGTTTGTTGGGAGTTCATTCTCACACTGGATCACAAGCAAGTTATGGGTATCATGGTTGCTGAGCCGTGAGCTGTGACATTTTACATTGCTTCATAAAGACGCATAGATTTTGATGGTGACAGCTTCTTCTGGAAGCAGTGGAAACTCAGACACGCCTTTACACAGGCATATATGCCCACATACATACACGGGGTCATCAGGCTGTCACCTGTCATCACTGGGCGACGGACTCAGAGAGATTTACTGGCTTACAGTAATCCATCTGGAGCTGAGCTGCCAAACCCGGCAGCAGCAGTGTCACAAGCAGAACTGTAGACTCAGGGATAGAAAGTGAGACACAAGATGAAAAAGAGATAAACTGCAGCAGGAAATAGGAAGTCATTAACAAGAGATGGAAGGCCAACAGGGATAGAAATGCTTGATAGCATCATGTGGGACTGGAGAACAATAAAAATGTATGTTGCCAGAAAATCTTCAGGCTACTTCCTGACTTGAATCAGAATTGTTGTTTTGTACATGAGCTGAAGAACCAATAAAACAGTAGAGTCAGAGCACTGAGCTGGGCACACTACCACAGCACAAGAGTGTCTTGTATCAGAGTTTTTGTTGGCTACTTTGTCGACATTTTAAAAGTTGTCAGCAACTTTTAAAATGTGAACATGTTTTTGTTTGTGTTCATGTGAGTGCTTATGGCATCCATAGCAGCGTCGCCTGGTACCTAATAAACTTCAGCTTCCACTAAGGAAAGCTAACAGAAGGTCAGCTTAGAGAAAACACCACAAACCTGCTGCACTCAGCCTCTGAACCTCCTCTGCTCTCTGAAGAACCTGTTAAAAGGTTTTAGATGCCAAGGGAAACACTCATGAAATCACAATCAGCCTTCTCTGTTGTTGCTTTTACTGGCGTCTCTTTTAGTTTGCTTGTAAATGGAATTGCACTGGACCAAGTGACAGCTTTTTGAGTGTATCTGATTTATTTGTTCTACTTTATTGCCATTTAAGCTAATTTGCAACTTTCTCTGTATTTTTTTAATCTCAAGGCAAATATAAAGCAAAAGGAAATAATCACGAGTTGTTTGATGTGCATGGGGAGGAGGAAAGTTGACCAGCTCACTGGCTTTTTAATTAAGTGTTGCTCTGAGCACCAAACATAATAAATGGGTGAAGGCTTAATCCACTTTACAGCAGAGCTGGGTGTGAGCCATCCGTTTAATCTAATTTGGTTATAGTCATCAGGATTCTTTTAACTTGGATTTGTCTGTCTCCAGGGAGCAGAGGGGGCCCTGAGAGAGAGCCCGGTGGTGCTTGGCAGTCAACTTGAGCACCGCCATTAACTGTTAATACCATTAGATGCACAAATTTGGCTGGTGATTGTTCCATTTTAGCGTCTGAAGTGCCTTCCAGCTTAGCGCATGGAAAACTGTACGAGCTACAGGTCTGTGTACAGGCTTCCATTCATAGCCAAAACCTTCCTTTCAGTGAGTTTGTGTATATTCACCTTTGTGGTAAACCCACTGGCATGCCAGTGACACATCTGCGTTTCATCTGGGACCCACAGACACCAAAGTGTCATTATAAATTCTCAGTTGTTTAGTCAGACAGATTTTTATTCTAAAAAAAAAACTACACTCAGAGCTCATGCAGGTTCACTTCAGGCAGCTGGAGCTGTTAAAAAAAGTTAATCAGTCTCAGAGGTTTTGGCTTCATACTCTATCTGTGTTTCCAAGCCGACACTGACTCTCAGGCTTCAGCTGTTGAGCAATTCAAGCTCATTATCGTGCAGCAGTCTGAAGCTCTGAGAGGTCATCTCAAATGAATGCATCAGATTTGGGCTTTTAACCTTATTAACCTTTGTGGTTGAGGATCTTTGTAGTATTCAAACGAGCTGAAAGTTGTGTCGGTGGAGATGACTCCTGCTCTCTATTCATCTTATTCAGCACAGGGGAACATTATGTTTTTATTGTCCTGCGGGGACATTCAGTGGGGATTTTACTCACAGGGTTTGGTGTTAAGTGCACTACAGTGTGTTGATGTCATGGAAAATCTGCATACAAAAATGTTTTGGGTGTTTTTCTTACTTGACTTGAAAGTTGGGTTTGATGGTTGGGTTTCTGACATTTGGTTTTAAAAAATTTAAAGTTTTTAAATCGTTTTATGACACTGAGCAAAGGTACACTAAGTAATTATTAGAAATACATCCTTGTTTCTTATCATATTTACCTTTGCTATCAGCATGGCTCAAGGGATGGCAACGTTGCTTGGTCTCTTCACTGCTTTGGTCCGGAATGAAATGTCTCAACAACTATTGGATGTATTGTGATAAATTTTATACAGACAATTATGGGGCCCAGAAGATCAATCCTACTGACTTTATCGATAACCTCAGTTTTTGTTTTAGCACCACCATGAGATTGGCATTTGTGTTTTTTAATGAAATATCTCAGCTTTGGGGTGGATTGCTGTCATAGTTTGTTTAGAATTAATGTCCACCTCAGGATGAATTGTTACCATGGCGATCCCTTAACTTTTCATCAGGTTAAAATTTGAAAACAAATGACATAACCATCAGCCTTAGCTTTACCTACTTTTAGTGCTAATAAGCAGGTGCCAGCATGCTGACAAGCTAAACTAAGAAGCTAATGGTACATTACCTGCAAAACACCAGCATGTTAGTATTGTCATAGTGAGCATGTTAGCATGCTGACATTAGCATTTAGTGCAAAGCACCACTGTGCCAAAGGAAAGTGTCACAGAGCGGCTAGCATGGCTGTAGACTCTAGTTTAAAACAACGTTTCAAAAAAGCATCAACGATACATTAGTGTTATAATTAAATTTGCTATACATTTTGATTATTGATTAACTGTATATTGCTGTAGACTACGAGCAGCACTTTATTGGCAGTTGTTGTAAAGATAAGACGCATTTTCATCAAGATATAAAGACAGCACTCTGACAACCCTTGATATTCAATAGCGTGTAAACATGTTGGAGCAGTGTGTGTGTGTGTGTGTGTGTGTGTGTTTCCAGAGGTAGTGTGCTGTTAAACTCACACTCGCACACTATGGACATTATCAGATGAAAGTGTGTGTGTCTCAGAGAGTGTTACAGTCTCTTTGGACAGAGATCTGATTGGTTCAGAGAAGTGTGGATAGGTTGCTGATTGGTTTAGAGCAGAATCAGGAACAAGTGTGTGTTCACTCTCCATTATGTTGCCTCACAGAAGAATCCAGAGTCCATCAGAAGATTAACTATGTCTGTAGCATTGTCTCCAACATCTCTCTGTCTCCCCCCTTAGTGTTTTATATGTGTGTTTATACACACAGACCTCTTTTATTATAGCCAATTCTTTGTCACAGCAGGAAATTAAGGAAACCAGCTCACACACTGTCTGCTCTGATTAAACTCATAAAGCTATAAATGACATAGCAGAAACCAACCTGTCCACTGCTTAGTTTAATGTCAAGTTCAGTGGGCGAGGTTGAATAAAGCAGGACGCATATAGCAGCAGATCAGACATGTAAGTCACCGGAAACCCTCAACTTCTACTTTCAACACCCCGTTGTGCTCTGAACTCCTCACTTCCTCTTTAACATTAGTGAGCTACAACGCAACGTTACAGTTATGAGGGTTCGTCTCTGACATTTGGAGTTTCCAGGAAATGCGAAAAGTATTTCATTTTCGCCCACACAATTGAATCTGAAATTTTATAAATATTGTCTTCACATTTTGATCATTTCAAAGTCACCGGCCATACAACACAGATTTAATGTTTGTGTGTCTGTCATATTTAAATGAGTCAGTCGGTCCCTCAGTGTGTTGTGTACTCCAGGCGCGGCCTGTTGCCACACTGGTCTTGTGAACAGAGGGACAGAAGGAGATCACTCCATCACTGTCACATCCAAAAATACACCCTGACTGAAGATGTGTGCTATGTCAAGGTCCACCACCTGCTCTGTGTGTGTGTGTGTGTGTGTGTGTGTGTGTGTGTGTGTGTGTGTGCTTATGTCAAGACAGACATCCTGTCGTGTGACCAGGCTAACTATATGTGTGTCCTCGACTTACTTTATTGGAGCAGTACAGTTCTACTCTGTGTTGTGATATATTTTATGGTTCTAGAGCAATTTAAGCCAAATGTGTCATGTGATCCACAACTGAAGAGGTGTAAAGAACTTGGCCAAAATCTTTACTCTTGTACTTGTTTACTTTTATCATCAAGCAGATGAGAACTTGTGCTGTGTGCAAGTTAGATTGCTGTGCAGCTCGGTGGTTAGTGCTGTTCCCTGGTCGGGGTTTCTATGTTACAGTTAGACAGAGGGTTCACAGTTCAAGCCCATCGTTCACATGAGCAAACCAACCAAAAAGTTCAGTCCCTGCTGAAGGCGATTTTGTTATCAGTACAGGGTTGTGATAACTGGAGCTGTGTGATTGGAAGGAACTTCCAGCTTCAGTTGGACTGTCACACCAGTGTAGGTGTTTGTACTTATATGTTCGCCACTGCACCGTCTACTTCCTATTCACTGCCCTTGATGAGGACGGAAGCTTTTCATCTTTATACCTTTCCAAACTTTAACTGCTCATATGGTTATTTTTCTTAAATTTACAGATTACTCTTCAACAAAGCAATGACTAATCAGCAAAAAGCTGTACATTACTCTTTCCTAAAATTTGAAATGTTTTAACACTGCTGATTTCAAAATCAGGAGAGTTCAGGTCAAAGTAAGGCCACCTTTCCTGGCTTGGATACAAATACTCCTGACAACACAATGTTTTGTCCTTTATTGATCATCATTCCTCAGTTCACTGACACTGTAAGTAAGTGATAGTTTACAACTTGACCCGTGGAAGCCATGTTAGCTCAGTGCTAAGCGCTGCTGTTCTACTGCCAGGAGCTTCTGGATTCGATCCCAGCGACAGGTGACTTTAAACTTATTTCACAAAGATAATTAGTGTTCAGGTTAATGACGTTGATTGATTTTAATTGATCACATGAACATCACTTGCTGCTTATTGATATTGCTTTTTTGCCTGTTTATGAACATTCACTTCTGTCTCAAGCTTTAGCTCTTTTGGTAGAGCGTGCTCCTTGTTGATTGAACATGGTGAGTTTCTGTCCCTGCAGTGTCAGAGGACATGTAGGTTTGAGATATTCTCTGGTGTTTATGAGGTATGAACCTAAGCTGTCAGCAAAAACAAAAAATATAATTATTATTTAACCATATAAGAGTACATAGATGATATGGGTAACAAAAAAGGGTATGAAAAAATTATTTATTTGTCGTTGACCAATTGAGTATAATATAATAATAATAATCTGACATGATGTTGTAGATGTCAGGGATTTCAGATGATGTAGGTCTTGGTGATATGGTTGAAATTATTATTATAGTCTTAATAAATATGTTGCCATCTGATATTCACATTAGGGAAACTAACAATCATTTTCATTATTGATTCATCTACAGATTATTTTCTCAATTAATCCATTCATTGTTATTCTATAAAATATATGAAAATATTAAAAGAAACCACCCATCATGATATTCAAACCTGCAATCCAAAACCCAAATGCATTTAATCTGCAATGATGAAAAACAAAGAAATGCATGAAGTCCTCCCATTTGTAGAACTATAACATGACAATATAAACACAATGCAATTCCATCAAAAGTGAATAAACTATAATATTGGAGCAGAATTGAGCAATATAAATCCAGATTGATGAAAAGTTAGTTTTCTGTTTATCACATGGTCGTTCTGTCTGTCTGTGTCGCTCAGATTCTGTACGACAGCCCCAAGGCGAGACGAGAAGTGGAGCTTCACTGGCGAGTATCAGGAGGACCGTACATCGTTCGCATCCTCAACTTGTACGAAAACATGCATCATGGGAAAAAATGCCTGCTCATCGTCATGGAGTGGTAGGATTGACATTACATCACTCTATCTATCAGTTTATGCTTGCTGAATACTTTCCTTGAGACAGCACATTTTCAGATAAAATGAAGGATTAATTTCACCTATGTATAACAAAATCATTTTAAATTATTTATATCAATCTTAAAACAGGTCTGTTCTTCTTACTTGAAAAGTTGACATTAAGCAGACAAATGGTTTCCACTGGACAGTGATGAGTTCCGCTATTTTAGTATCAGACGCAAAACTTACAATGCAGCGCACACTGACTACAAATTTCCATACGTCACATCTCTGAGAAGGAGCACAGATCTTAAAAAGGATGATGTGAATTTATCCAACAAGCTGTTATAAACTGATATACCGTGTTTCTGTTGTTAAACTCCACAGTTTCCACACATTTCCGATGGAAATGTTTCATTTTCTTTGTGGAAAAATAACGACATGTAAGCTGTGTAGTAAATGATTCTTAAAACACACACAATAAATAAATAAAATATCGTCACTTCCACAACACACTTTTTATGATGCTTGAATCACACAGACAATTGCACATTTCTGTAAGTTCAATTGTAGCTTTAAATCGATAGGTTTATGTGAGCCACATATCTTACTCTCAACAAAATAAAGCTCATATTACAAGTATCCTAAAAATACATTTTTCTGATATATGCGAACATGTTCATGTATCTTCATACTAAATAGATTTTCATGTGTGTCTAGAGTGACAAAACACAAGCTCTGTTCCGCTGAGGGCAGAACATTCGTCCACGCTAAAGGTCGGTCATGAGACCTGACCTGACAAAGCGAAGACGTCGACACTGATGGTGAGATAGAGAGACAGAGCTCCATCTGGGCTTCACATGTCACGACAGGCTGTTCATAATAATACCCGTATGACTCCAGAGAGAGTGATAAGACACTGGAGTTTTTTTTGCGAGCTTCTCCAAGTGTAAAAGGGGAAAAAACTGTTTAACTCATTCATTCAGAGGAAAAGAGAGAAACCAGAGGGTGACACTTTTCTCTGGTCATGGGGATTTTAAAAAATGACTAACTGGTTCTCATCATCACATCTATTGACACAGCAACTGTTTGTGTTGCTCTGTATAGTGACCGTGTGTGTGTGTGTGTGTGTGTGTGTGTGGGTGTGTGTGTGTGTGTGTGTGGGTGCTTTCTGTATGAGTGAGGGTCAGAGTCGGACGGCAGTGCAGATATTCACTGTGGTTCGCCTTTCTGTGTCAGCTATCTGTTCATCTGTGGACTCATGGCCCACAAAACTTTGTTCTTACTTAATGCACATTGAAGCACGTCCACGTCACAGTGAGCACAACAAGATGTTTCTGAGGAACAGGACGGGGAGTTTCAGGCATCAGAGGCTGCTGTTTGATGGGTGCTTTTGAAAATAGAGAGTGGGAAACAGACACCAGATTTTGAAACTGTTTGATGCTGGGAGTGTCTGAGCTTTTAAAGAATTAGGTCATAGGTCTCAGTTGTGAAATGTGATCAGAATAGATGCATTTATATATATATAAATATATATATATATATTTATACAATTGTATCATTACATATGTACAGTGCGTTCAGAAAGTATTCAGACACCTTTGCTTTTTTCTGATTTTGTTATGTTGCAGCCTCATCCTAAAATTATTTAAATTATTTTTTTCTCAAATCGTGTACACTCAGTACCACATAATGACAAAGAGAACAAAACGTTTGCAAATTTGTTAAAAAAGAGAAACTAAAATATCCCATGGTCATTGGTATTCAGACCCTTGACTCAGTACTTAGTTGAGGTCTCCACTCTACTTGCGTATGACACATACAGTAAATTATTGTTGGGCTAATTATTGTGTTACAAACAAACATAAACGAATGAGACTACAGAGGAGAAATAATAGTAGCCATATTACTGATAGACTTTTGCATTAGTCAAAAAAATATTGAACTACTGTATCATTTCACATAAATCCTGTTGGTTCTTTTCACTAAGACGATTTTAGTACCTTTGCCCTCTCCCCTATTCGATTCAGGACTTTCACTAGGTATTTTTAGAGTTTCAGTTTCATTTACCATTTCTCTTTGCAAGAGAAAGATCGAAAGCTTTAGGTGAAAGAGCTCTGTATATTTTGAGCTGCAAAACATCTCAACAGATTTAGCTCACAGTGTAAAATTGCCTGGACCTCACTTGATTGAATAGATTTAGTAGTTAGTACTTCAGGGTCTCCTACTGCACTGAGGCTTTGCTGTCGTCCCTCACTTGTAAGTTGCTTTGGATAAAAGCATCAGCCAAATGAGTAAATGTAAAATGTGGTGTAGATTAATGTGGAAAACTGTATCTATATTTTGGTTTGTCAAACCTGTTGTTATTAGCAGTTCTGTATGAAGAATAATCCGTCATTGTCAAAACATCCTGATTTATTACTAAACACTGTGTTTTTTCTGAGTGTCATCACTGCATTGACTGAAATTACTACAAATTACTTAAATTCAAATGTAGAAAACGCTCCATAATGTCACAAACAGGTGGAGTATGGAGTGTCATTTGTGCAGTTTGCAAATCGTGTTTGTGTGTGTGTGTTTCCAGCATGGAGGGAGGAGAGCTGTTCAGCCGAATCCAGGTCAGAGGAGACCAGGCCTTCACTGAGAAAGGTGAGGACCGATGGAGGGATGGATTTTGTTCACATCACATCAACATGTCAGAGAAAGAATGATCCATGCACCTTGACAGTTGCTGTTGTTGTGTGACACTGGAAATGCTTCTGGTTTGAGAGATTGTGTTTTCCTCTTTTCCTCCCAGAGGCATCTGAGATTATGAGGGACATTGGCACGGCCATCGAGTTTCTCCACAACATTAACATCGCACACAGAGACATCAAGGTGCACAGAGATCAAGATCACAAAGAATATGATCATTTCTGGGTAATTAAAGGAAGTTTTGACATATTTCTTTTCTTCTTCTTCTGTCTCCCTCTCCAGCCAGAGAACCTGCTGTACACCACTAAAGAGAGAAACGGGGTCCTCAAGCTGACAGACTTTGGTTTTGCTAAGGAGACCACGCTACACAACCCGCTACAGACCCCCTGTTATACACCGTACTATGTGGGTATGATGCTTTATGTTATTTTCCAGTGATTATACAGCCTCCTGGCAGATGGACAGTTTGTAGAAAGTGTTATATACTAACGTTTAGCTCTCAAGTTTAAGGACTTGACAGATTATTTTAACAGGGAAATGTAGATGCTGAGTCATTTTTGCCTGTTCTGTATAAACCTAATCTCCATTTGTATATTGTTTCTGTGTGTGTGTGTGTGTGTGTGTGTGTATCACCATTGATAAGCTCCTGAGGTTTTGGGTCCGGAGAAATATGACAAGTCATGTGACATGTGGTCTCTGGGCGTCATCATGTACATCCTGTGAGTACTGTGTGTAGCTGGATGGGAACACATTAATGTCACGACTTATATAAGATTTTAAAGTTGCTCTGTCTGACCCACCATTTTTGTCCCTGTAGCTTGTGTGGCTTTCCTCCATTTTACTCCAACACGGGCCAGGCCATTTCACCGGGGATGAAGAGGAGGATCAGGATGGGCCAGTACGAGTTCCCCAACCCAGAGTGGGCTGAGGTGTCCCAGGAAGGTGAATCCCCCAAGAAACACACACACACACACACAGGACTTGTCCATAGTAATATTTAGACATTTGAATTTTTTCTATCAATTTCAAAGCTCTGAAAATGTAGGATTTAAAGAATATTCTGCAGAGTTGACAAATTTATAAATTGAAATTTACCTACACATTTATGAAAGGTTTAAAATCCCATAGCTATCAAATCATTAATTTCTTCTCAGCCATGCAGCAGTCTAACAACACAAACGTAAAGCTATATCAATGACAACACATTTTGTGATCAGCCTCATTCAACACAAATTCCAGTATCTGAGTCAGAGTTTAAAATACAAAAAGTTTCCTGCTGAGAGGAAGTAAAGTAACCAAGCTGACAGTCAAAGTACTGTAGGCTGTCAGTCTATCTGTCCAGCTCTTTACCACATGATGGTGACAATGCACAGCAAGAGAAGGATGGTGACATTTTCCGCTTGACATTTTTCATTGTGGACAGAGTGAGTGAGTAAATATATGAGTACTGCTCTAAAACTCCTCAGGTTTACTGGGTGGCCTAGTCAAGACGTTCTCATATAGAAAACCTCAGTGCGTGATCAGCTGCAGCTGGTAAAAACTATGGCATCATGTGGGGGAAGACTGCAGTGTGCTTTTAAATAGCCTCAGTTTACATCTTGGTGCTGCAACCTTCAAGCTTTAGTTCTTACCTGAGTCTGTAAACACAGAGACTGTACTCAGTCTGTTTAGGTGAACTATGGTCTCCTATGGACTCATCAACTCAACAAGTTTTACCCTTTCACAGACTATAACAAATGAGCGTGCCCACACTCCTCTTACACACATCTTAAAGATAACTCAGAGACAACAGCCACCTGGTGTCCTCCTCCTAACCAGTGACAACAACAGTGCACACACAGTCATATTTCTATTTTTTCACTCGATCTCACTCCTCACTCTCGCTCTTGCTGTGTAAGTAGGCCATCCTGTCCCTGAGACCAGGAGCATGTGTGTGTGTCGTGCTACTAATAATCTAATGATCTTTGCATTCCCTTTACTCTTCTAGCAAAAGATCTGATCCACCAGCTCCTGAAGACAGACCCTAATGAGAGAATGACCATCACTCAGTTTATGAATCACCCCTGGATCAATGTAAGTATCTGTGTATCTGTGTGTCAAGTACAGATAAACGTTATGTACTTCCTACTTCCTGTTTGTCTGTGCATGTTTGCTCATATCTTCATCTGCATGTGTGTTTGCACTCTGCAGCAGTCCATGGTGGTTCCCTCCACTCCGCTCCACACAACCCGGGTCCTGACTGAAGACAGAGAGATGTGGGAGGATTTGAAGGTCAGCAGCAGAATAACACTGACCCCCTCTGGCCGCATGTTGGCATTACAACCTGTTGCTGTTGGGCTTTAGGTTGTGCTTTAGTTTGGCTGGTGGTACAGCAGTACTCCAGTAACTTAGCACGTAATTTGCATTTTCCTTTATGTTTAAGGCCTCGCGAGAGACAGATCAAAGAAACTGAGCAATGAAAATCGAAGCAGCAGAGGGGCAAATAACCCTGACATTTAGTCTCCAGTATGGGGCACGCTACAAAAATACAGTTCCCATAATGCAACACAGCGTTGTTCTTTAGACGCTATCTTTTAAGTTCCACTCTCATAGTCTATAATGCTTTCTGTTTAAATATATCCATTGACCTTGATGACATCACTATGGTGTCATTTATGTCATGGTGGCATTTACAGAGCCACAGATGACATACACAACTGTCTTTTTTTCAGTCCAAGTCGTACTTTAATGACTAGAGATTTTATAATTACAATAATTACCACATGGAAGTCAGCTGAGGAAAATTATCAATATAAAAACTTCATATCATTGAGTGAATGAAACTAATTAAAAACTTTTTTGTGTATCACCATCATGATGATTCCCTGATGGCCACCAGGGGGAAGCCTGTCTCATCTGTTCTTTCAGTTTAACTTTTAAAAAAAACACACACACACACACATTTTAACATTTCATATACACACACTTGAGCACAAAGGAGCTCAGCTGCCTCTTCTCGACTCTTTCGCTAATTTACACAAAGAAATGTGCTTAAAGAGCAAGAAGCTGTTTGCTCACGTCAAGTCACTGTGGGGTTACCTCCTCAAAATGTCTCAGTTGGGCAATCATATATTTTTTTAGTGGTGGTAAATGAGAGCACAAATCATGAGTAGCACGTTCCCTCACAACAGCTGAATGAGCGAGTCTGCAGTGATAATGTATGAAAAGAACCTTCTCGTTGAAAATGATATGCACATAATACACCACAGTTCACTTCTGCAATGGACAATGCAATGTTGCATAAATTTTAACAGATTGCACTCCTGAACAATCACTTCTCAAAAAGCACAAAAAACAAGATGTTACATTCTTTCTACATACATCATGACTGACAAATGACCTCCAGTCATGAACACTAAGGGACGGGGGGATTGAAAGTTCACGTTTTCAGGGCTGTAGCAGCTGCAGACCTGTCTTCTGGCATTTCAGTGGAGTTCTCATGGTCTGAAGCCTGTTTTGGCTTTAGGCCCAGGCCTGTGATGACCTGACCTTTTTCTCTGAGTTCATAAAACTTGTTCCCAGACAGGTTTTTCTCTGCCCTGGTCACCATTGTTTATTTTTCTTTGCACTTCAAATGGTTTAGATACATTTTGGGAAACACGCTTTCTTACCAAGAGTTGAGAGGTTGTATATTAAATACAAGGCTAAAACAGGAGTTGGTTAGCTTAGCATAAAGACTAGAAATAACTAGCCTGGTTCTGTCCAAAGGTAACAAAATCTACTTACCCACACATCTTCAGCTGACTAATTAACACATTATATATCTCATCTTGTTTTTTTTAATCCCTACAAAAACCAAAGTGTAAAAACAGTTATGTGCTGGACTATTTCTTGTCCAGGAGCAGTAACTTCCTGGAGTCTCTGCTGGTTACCTGGCAAAAATGATACATAAGATCTTAATTATTGAGCTTTACAGATGATGGCAGGTGAATCTTGTTACCTTTTACAGATCCAAGCTGTTTCTAGGCTTTCTGCTAAGCTCTGCTAGTCGGCTGTTGGCTGTAGCTACATACCACTCGTCTATACATGAGAGTGCTAACGATCTTCTCATCTAATTCTTGTTAAGAAAGCAAATAAGCATATGTCCCAAAATGAGCTGCTGCTGATACATTTCTTGGATGTAGAAAAGGGGGTAAAAGTAGCAATGTCAATCATTTAGAAACTCTTATGGGTAAGAATAGGATTCAACAAATGAGTACTTATAGGAGTAGTCTTCACTGAACTAACACACTTTGCCACATCTGATCCTCTGCCTTTTCTCTCACAGGAAGAGTTGACCAGCGCTTTAGCAACTATGCGTGTGGACTACGACCAGGTGAAGATCAAGGATCTCGACACTTCGAGCAACCCCCTGCTCAACAAGAGGCGTAAGAAGGCTGCTGCTGGGGCCAAGAGCGGGTCCACCGTCTGTCAGAGTCAGTGAGACACACACGACCATCGGTGGAAAATCCAAACACAACAGCCAACGGTGGAGAAAAGCAGCTCAGAAGAGGAGAGGAGGAAAAAGAGATCATTTAGAGAGCTGCTTGGGACTCTTGAGAAACTGGATGTGGAGGGCATGTTCTCTGAAATAAAGGGACAACATAGGAACAACAGCAACATCAAAAGTGAACATTTATAGGACATATCAAGACATGATATCGCCCGTGCTGCCTGCCTGAGGTGGAAATCAACAGCTCTGCTCACTGCAGGTCCATCTGTTTGTAATTGTTTTATGTATGTATGTAATTTTTAGAGCCTGGCTGCAGACATCAAGTGTCATCAAGTATTTGTAGAGATAATATTTTGTGTATTTGAATGCTGGGTTGCCTGTTTGAGGTATCATTTGTAACTATGCACTTGTGCAGACCACACACACAGACAGACAAACCAACTGTGGACAGACTGTGAAACTAGAACACTCAATATTAACTGTGTTGTCTTAATATTGTCTGTCTTTTGCTGTTTCCTTTCAGGGATTAAAACAAAGTCTGACACTGACTGTCTTGTCAATAAAATGGAGCCTCGATAATGACGTACAGATCAACCTGGGGGAGTATTTTTCATTGATGCAACAGTAAAGAGGCCTCTCATGCGCTATAAAGGGATATATTTGACTCTGTGTCACTGCTACAGATCAACATCATGTCCTATAAATGTGGCTGTAGCACGTAGCTTGCCTGCTTCCTGTCAGTGTGAGGCCAGGGAGCTTTATGTAAGCAGCAGTGGGGTAATGGATGGTTGTATGACATGGATGAGTTGTGACACTTTTCTTGAGAAAGGCTGTGTGTGTGTGTGTGTGTGTGTGTGTGTGTGTGTGTGTGTGTTTATGAAGGTTGAGTAAAATGCTTCCTGTAAATAGTGGCCACAGTTTTACTTCACATTAACTCATGAGCAGGCAGTGCAGCCTTGCAATGGAACAATGGAAAATTCATCAGACTGCATTTGTTCATACACTTGTAAATTAAACCTTAGAAACGCAGGAATATTCATGAGCAAGATTTTTTTTTACCGTGGACCTTAGAGCTATTGTTTTTGTATTTGTGCCGTTCAGGCTTTGTGAGGCCGCTATAAATAGCAGCAGTGGAGTAGTTATTTGGGACACAGCCATCTTACTTGGTGTGTGACTTGTAAAGGTCAACATTATTATGTTTAGATTACATGGTAAGTACCTTTCCCCCACTTCGATCACATGGTCCCCCCTGCAGTATTTAGGGGAAGCTAATCATAAAAACTACTTGGCTTCCCTGCTGTAAATACGGGATGTCAGCCATGATTAGCTGTGGCCCAAACAGTGCATGACCTGTCAGCTGTTGTTTGATGCTCCATGTCCATGAAGGGGAAAAAAGCATAAAAGTTCTCGGAAGAAGATAAACAAAGTATTGTGAGTGGAATTTTAATGTTCTGTATGTTCTTGTTGGGGAGGCAGTGCTAAGTATTTTTCTGTTGTTAGTCAGCCATTTTGAAGACACAAAGACAAGCCCAGTCATGATAACACCATTGTGGCACTAATATGATGTTGACATAACAGTGTGTCATATACTTCCTACTTGTCTTATTCCGTAAAAGTTGCTGATTCCTGTGCAGTGGTTTGCAAACACCAGACAGTGTAGCAATAACATAAAGGGAATGCTTGAGTACAACAGCACGTATTAAGTCAGGGGTTCATTTTTTCAGCATTATACACAGGAGCCAGAGGGACGTGTTTTCAGTATTTTCGTTAGGCCTAGTTCATTTCTTTATTATTCCTCTGGGAGTTAGATTGATTCATAAAACGGTTTGATGTTTGATTTCTTCTTGCCTGTGCAGCAGCCCAGTGATGGATAAGAAATGACGTCTTTGGTTCATTACTGTTACTGTCATACAGGCTGCAGTTCCCCCTGACAGATACATTTGGTGGAAGAATTCGGTTGACCTTAAGTTTTAAATTGTGTTATCTCGTGTTAGGTCCTGTGATAAAGCATGGGGAGACAGGTCTGACTAGTGTTACACAGTGACTGTGTGGGTATGATGCCTGAGGGTTGGGTGTGAGGTGTACTTGGGGAGTGTAGGATTGGAGGGGCTGGGGTGGGTAAGGGGGGGTAGGGAATCACTTTGCCCTTTTGGGAGGAATGTATTGAAGGTCAGTGGAGAGCCATCTGACCTTCAAGTGTTTCTTCCTCTCTATCATGCTCAGATGCTCAGTCTGTGTTGTTTGAACTGTTCTGAGCTTTGTCCCCTCTCCCTTCATTCCCTCTTTCTAGTGTAGACCCCACTGGTTCCCTGATGTCTTTCTTTCTGATATATATTTTCTATGTGTTTGTGTGTGAGACTGTCTCATTAATTCACAGATGTGCAGTCGCAGGCCTTGTGCTCGACAATTAGTGTCATCATTATCATAGGCTGCTTTTAAGGGTATCATTACTGCCACTGAAATAGCCTCAAGTCCTCACAGACAGGTCACATGACGCTTATATTATCTCCAGAGGGTCACAGTGCTGTC